>NC_090445.1:1120500901-1121117325 GCF_031143425.1 Pleurodeles waltl | reverse complement strand
GTGTATGTTTGGCTTGCCAGTGGGAACAGTTCATCCAGCACTTTGAGTTTAATTTTCTCCAGACATCTCCAGAGATGTTTGGATATGCACTTCTCTGCTGTACGGTTTAATTCCTGACTGCCTATTTCGCTTCAGCAACACGAACTGGATCCTTGATGAATGCGCCGCGTAGATGCAGATCAGAACCTTTTCAGGACCTAACTACGCTGGGAGCTGTGTCTTGATACAGTTCTCTTCACAAAATTGAGAACTGGCTAATTTCATTCTTACTGTGTCAGTCAATCAATACTACGTTTTTTGGCAAAAGTAACCGTAAAACATCGGGCTGGATTGTGAGCAAAAGGTAGTCCTGGTAAATATGTTCAAGGCAGCCCGCAACCCTTTCTCCACTCTCTCTTTCAGTCATGCATTCTCTCTCCTCTCCTTTTATTTTTCCGATCTCTCCCTAGCTCCCTGCCTACTAAAGCTCCCCTCTTTGATTGCTGCAGCTAATCTTGCGGAGCCGGGAGAGTGACAGAGACGCCGCAGGGGCTCTCTGCTTTCACAAGTAGGCTACAAGGGCATCGACCTTCCAGGAGAAATAGAAGGCCAGTCCGGCCCTCAAGAATGAGGGGTTTATTTACTAAGGTTTTGTGCGGGGCCAAGCGTGATGCGAAGCGACGCAAAGCATTGTGTTCGTTTACTTGCTATTATAAAAGCCGCAAAGCAAGGTTGCGCAGTACTAACGCCCTCATATTCAGTGGTAAATCGAGGACTGACGTTCAAACAGGAGAGGGATAAATAGCGGATGTGATTCATTTGAAAAGCACAAGCAATGATAAAACGAGTTGGCAACAGGGACCAGAGTGACAACAGCAGCTACTCCCCATGTACAACTATACTGGCAAGAGATTGCCGTTTATAACTTTTAGAACCTGGGACTTACACATTCAGTGCAACAAAGGGGATTTGTAAAGTTTTCACTCATTGCATTACTTACAGAAGTAACTCTGATCATTGGATTACTTATGTGCCTGTGTTTGGCTCAATAAGCATTAAGCATTTCTTGAACCATGTAATTTTTTGTATCTTGTTCTTGGTTTACAAACAAATCTTCCCATTCAAAGTGTTCCAGTTCACACATTTTCTCTTTTATTATTTTTACAAATGCTTTTTAGGTTAACACATTATTAAAAGTAGATCGCATACTCATTTTATCACATGTTTTGAATTGTGCTGTAGGGTTATAGGAATTTTACAAACATTTAAATTCATACCATGTTGGTAAGTACCTGTCTATGCAAAAAGATCTATATCACAACTAAAGAGAAATGTAGTACTTTCTTTTCCTGTTTTTCCACTACATAGTTCTTCCTTTTTTACAAGGCCTTTCATTTTCACCATTTCTTGTACTGAATACAATTGACAAGTTTCGGTCATTGTATCTATTAAAGACTTCACAAGGGCATACAAACGTTAATATTACATTAATATAAAACAAAATAAGGATGCTGCCTTTTCTATTATGTTATTTTATTTATATAGTATACACACCATTTACATATATATAGCACTTTTACAGTGACGTAACTAAATAACAATGTAATGACTATCATTGTTGCACATTAAGCGAAGTATTGAAATTCATTGAGACATATTATTATTGTTTTTAAGATAAATAATTAATTGGTATTTAGTAAACCTTCTACGTATTTCTATTACATACCAATATGGTAAAAACGTTTATATACTTTGTTAATGTTGACAGAACCTATGCATTATTATACATAGAAGCCAGAACCTTATTGTGCCACAATCTGTAACATTTCTAGTCTTGGGACTGGTTTATATTAATATGCACAAGACATATTTATTTGACGTTTCCCAATATCCTGCTTGTTTTTGATTCCATATCTGTATATTTTAATAAGCTTATATAGATTTCATCCGCATAGACCTTTTTGTTAATAGCAACATAGGAAAAACTCGTCTACCACCTTCATTGTTGTTTATCATATTGAGATTGGTTGACATTTAACGTTGCACAAACCCTATTGTTTAAGTTTAAAAACAGAGGCTCAGTCATTACTATGAATCACTATTTGCATACAAGTTTAAGGTTGTCATTCTGTCTGTGTATTTAATTTAGTGTACCCTTCTGACAAGTTCTCTACATATTTGCTTATTTGCTTAAGCTAGACCTTCTACTTATGCAGCGCTTGTTTATTAACATCCAGGATGTGAAATGCCTTCAGGGATAACAAATAAGGATAAAAGTCAGTAAAGGTAAAAAGTAGCACGTTATATATCTGTGACGGAACTGACAAGAAACGTTTGTTCTTCATGCATGGTCTCTCCTGTAGCTCGTGTTACTTAATCAGTGACGTGACCTAATAGGCACAATTTTAGAGGGGTAAAACACTTTCTAACAAATACATACTATGTGCTGTGTGATGGTGATGAGTGACTGCGACTCTATTTATATTTTAAAAGCTATAAATTCAATGAATTATTGGACCATATTAATCCCCCCTCGAGCAGATCTGTGTACCTAATGTTTAGGATGGGTGTTCTCCTGTTAGCATCCTTTACGAGTAAGTGGCTTCTGAATTTGAACGCATCTTATGCCCCGTTTGCCAAAATATTGAGGAAACCGAAAGACACTTCCTATCTTTGTGCAAAGCATACAAAAGACCTAAACCCAGGTGGATTAAAGTCTTTTCTTCTGGGAATAACACATTATCAAGATGCTAAAAGAAATTGTAAATCCGATACGAGTGCTTGCGTGGTATTTGCCATTTTGAAATTCCTGAAAACAATTTGGTATTTAAAAACTAAAGCACTGAAAATTGGCTTAACATTGCAGTGCATTTCTGTACTAATATCTTATGTCAAAGAGATGAACTAGCTAATGACAAGAAAGCAAGACAGAAAGAAACAAAGATGGCAACTACAGCTGGCAATCTCTGCTGCATTTAATGAAACTCAGTCTTGTGCAATGCCACTGGAATTATGTGATTGTGCGGCCGTGGTGATTTCTGCATATTTGTAGAATTGCCGCATTTGCTGCATATTCCATTATCTGTCGCATAATCTGCAGATTTTAACAAAAATAAATGTTTCTAGCTCAACTGGTTCTACATTTTACTAAAAATTCAACAACACGTGTTGCTGCACCGTAGAAGGATTGCAAAGCTGGACTGGTCACTTTTCTGTTGATTATTGCTACATTTGAGTGTTTAATTAGTCCTAAGGCAATGCAACCAATGCCAAGAGAGTGTTACCAAGTTTGAAAAGAACAAAATAATAAAGTCATATTATTAAAAAAAATTGCTGTTTTATATATCATTGTTAGAAATGGGGTCTCTAGTTGGCAGAGGTATACACCCTTGTCCGAGTAGGGACCACAATCCTAGTCAGGGTCAATCACACACAATCCAAATTATCCTGTGCCCACCCTTGGGCAGCTTGGCACTGACCAGTCAAGCTTAACTTAGAAGGCAATGTGTAAAGTATTTGTGCAATAAATCATGCAATAACATAGTGAAAACACCACAAAAAATGCACCACACAGGTTTAGAAAAATATAAGATATTTATCTGATTAAATTAAGGTCAAAACGATAAAGATTTGATAATCACAAGTTGAAATATCACTTTTGCAATGCAAAAAAAGAGTCTTAAGTCTTTAAAAATCAACAATTGTCTTTTGGGTGCAAAAAGTACCTGGTTTGCATCAAAATTACACACACGGAGACCCAAGAGGAGGAGATGCGTGGAAAAGGATGTTGTGCGTTGGATTCTCTGATGCAGCACAGATGATGCGTTGTTTCTTCCCACGCTCCAAGGGCTTTGCATCAATTTCTGGTGTGCAGTCTTGTGTCCTTGTTGCGATGCGGGGTTCTTTTGATGCCCAGGGACGATGCGTGGAAATCCTGGGCATGTGGGATGAAGTCACAGGCGCTGCGTTGATCCAGTGGGTGAAGTGTCGGAGTTTCTGTTGCTCGGCAGGCGCTGCATCGATTCTTCACTCAGGAAGTTGGGCTGCGTCATTCCGGTTTGGCAATGCAGCAATTTTCTCGTTGCAGGGCAGGCTGTTTGTTGTTTCCTGCAGGCTGTCTGTCGATTTTTGGTGCACAGGGAGTTTCCTTGAAAAGAGGAAATCTTTTTGGCTCTAAGACTTCAGAAACAGGAGGCAAGCTCAATCCTGTCCCTTGGAGAGCACTTCGCAGCAAAGTCAGAGGCCAGCAAGGCAGCAGGGAAACAGCAAGGCAGCAGTCCTTCATAGCAAAGCAGTCCAGGTGAGTCCTTTGGGCAGCCAGGCAGCTCCTCTTGACAGTTTTCAGGATCTGGTCCAAAAGTGTCTTGTCTGGTGGGGTCAGGGACCCAGTTTATGTATCCAAACATGCCTTTGAAGTGGGGGAGACTTCAAAGAGTGGTTTTGAAGTGCACAAGGTCCCCTTTCAGTTCAGGTCTGTTTGCCACGGTCCCAGTAGGGGATTTGGCCATACGTTGTGTGAGGGCAGACCACTTGCTCTGAAATGTAAGTGCCAGGCCCCTCCACCCTTCCAGCCCAGGAGAACCCATTCAGTATGCAGATGAGTGCAGAGGTGAATGAGTATCCTGTTTTTGTGGCTGTCTGGGTGAAATGCACAAGGGAGCTGTCAACCAGCCCAACCCAGACGTGGATTGGAGACAGGCTGTAAGGCACAGATGAATTTTAAGTGCAGAGAAATGCTCACTTTCTAAAAGTGGCATTTCTAAAATAGTAACATAAAATCGAACCTCACCAATAAGCAGGATTTTCTATTACCATTCTGGCCATACTAAAGACAACCTGTTTACCCCCTTTCTGATCAGAATCTACCTCTCTACAGTATATGAGGGTAGTCCTAATGTTATACTCCACAAAGTTTACACACAGTTCCAAAAAAGAGATCGAGGGTTATAGTGGTAAAGATAGGTTTCCAGTGACAAAAAAAGGGGGGGGAAGCAATATGCTTGAAGCAAGAGCCCTCACTCACCGTCCGGTGACATGCTTCATCATAGGGCTATGCTCCTCGTCAGGCCGGCACTGCAATGCCTGACGGGCCCCACAAAGGGGCTCTTTGCCGGAGATCTTTTAGGCAGTTGGTGTAGAGCCGGTCAGATGAAAAAAAGAAAGAGGATTGGTATAGAAGAGATTAAAAATGACTAAGGGTAAAAAATTATTTATTCAGATATTTAAACCCCTGGCATAGTTAAAAACATCGTGTTAGGGATATAGTAAATTAATGTATACAATCCCTTGAAATTATAACAATTTTCACTAGAAATTCAAGTAAAAAAAGGGTACAAAAAAGAGTATACAGAATCACTCCTTCCCCGGAACACGAACACGAGACGGCTCACAGGTGAACCAACGTTTGTGGTTCTATATCAATTCATAATGGAATTTAGAGCCTGCTACCTCCCTGAGGGAGCCCACCAGTAATACTTGGAGGGTTTTGAATAAATTAATGCACAAAGCAGTTTTCATAAAGGATTAGGTACGTAAATAGGTCCTGATGAATCGCATGAGATCAATTTCAACTCAATATAGCGAGAAACATGTTGACCCCTTGATTGAGTATCACAGTGATTCTGTATACTCTTTTTTGTACCCTTTTTTTACTTGAATTTCTAGTGAAAATTGTTATAATTTCAAGGGATTGTATACATTAATTTACTATATCCCTAACACGATGTTTTTAACTATGCCAGGGGTTTAAATATCTGAATAAATAATTTTTTACCCTTAGTCATTTTTAATCTCTTCTATACCAATCCTCTTTCTTTTTTTCATCTGACCGGCTCTACACCAACTGCCTAAAAGATCTCCGGCAAAGAGCCCCTTTGTGGGGCCCGTCAGGCATTGCAGTGCCGGCCTGACGAGGAGCATAGCCCTATGATGAAGCATGTCACCGGACGGTGAGTGAGGGCTCTTGCTTCAAGCATATTGCTTCCCCCCCCTTTTTTTGTCACTGGAAACCTATCTTTACCACTATAACCCTCGATCTCTTTTTTGGAACTGTGTGTAAACTTTGTGGAGTATATAATTGGGAGAAATACACACTGGACCAGGAGACATTCGTTTTTTCTCCAAATCTCCCGTTCTGCCCCTCCTTTTTTGAAATTGATAGTCCTAATGTTAGCCTAGAAAAGGAGCAGGCCTCACAGTAGTGAAAAACGAATTTAGGAGTTTTCCACTACCAGGACATATAAAACACACATGTATATGTCCTGTCTTTTACCTACATAGCACCCTGCCCTATGGGTTACCAAGAGCCTACCTTAGGGGTGACTTATATGTAGAAAAAGGGGAGTTTAACACTTGGCATATACTTTTAAATGCCAAGTCGAAGTGGCAGTGAAACTGCACACACAGGCCTTGCAATGGCAAGCCTGAGACATGGTAAAGGGGCTACTTATGTAGGTGGCACAATCAGTGCTGCAGGACCACTATTAGCATTTGATTTACAGGCCCTGGGTACAGGCAGTGCACTTTACTAGGGACTTACAGGTAAATCAAATATGCTAATTGGGAATGAACCAATGTTCCCATGTTTAAGCGAGACAGCATATGCACTTTGTGCAGAATCCTAAAACCAGCAAAAACAGTATCAGAAAAGTGGAGGGAGGCAGGCTAATAGTTGGGGGATGACCACCCTAAGGCTGTCAGGTCTAAGATGTGTCGCTCCCAGCTGAAAGTGGGGAGAGCTACCCAACCCCTTGGGAGCTCTCATCGCTAAGGCGGAAGTATCTGTAGAGACCATCAGCATTGGCATGGCCAGTCCCCGGGCGATGCTCCACCGTAAAGTCCATCCCCTGTAGGCAAATGGATCACCTCAAGGGTTTCGGATTTTCACCACTCATCTGCATGAATCATCTGAGGGGCCTGTGGTCTGTCTGAACCCGGAAGAGAGTTCCAAATAGGTATGGTCTCAGCTTATTCAGTGCCCAGACCACATCAAATGCTTCTCTTTCAATAGCACTCCACCCGTGTTCCCGTGGTAATAGTATTCTGCTAATAAAGACTACTGGTTGGCCTAGGCCCTCCTCATTCAGCTGTGCTAGAACCGCCTCTATGCCATGCTCTGAAGCATCTGTTTGGACAATTAATTCTTTGGAGTAGTCAGAGACCTTGAGCATGGGTGCCATGCACATGGCTTCCTTCAGGGAGTGAAAGGCTTTCTGACAAGCCTCTGTCCAATTAACCAACCTAGGTTGCTTCTTGGATGTGAGTTCTGTTAAGGGGGGCACTATGGTGCCCTAGCCCTTAACAAATCGGCGGTAATACCCGGTAAGACCTAAGAAGGCTCTCACCTCTGTATGGGTTCTAGGTGGTTGCCAGGCCTTGAGGTGTCTCAAGTACACCACAGAACCCTGCCCAATCTGGGACTTCCTGGTCTTGATGGTTAGGCCTGCCTGTTGCAGGGCCTGAAGCACCTCCTTGAGGTGGAGCAGGTGTTCCTTCCAGCTGGAACTGTAGACGGCAATTTTGTCTAGATAGGCTGCCTTGAACGCATCCTTGCCAGCTAGGACCCCGTTAACCAACCGTTGGAAGGTAGCAGGAGCATTTTACAATCCAAAGGACATTACTCTGAACTGGTAAGGACCCTCAGGAGTAGAAATAGCAAATCTCTCTTTAGCCCCCTCAGTCAAGGCGATCTGCCAGTACCCTGTTGTGACATCATAGGTACTGAGGAACTTGGCAGCACCTAACCTGTCAACGAGCTCATCAGCTCAGGGGATGGGGTGAGCACACACAGAACCTAAGCTCTGGCTTGGCATCGGGAGCATCAGCCTTGAGAACCAACAGCACTGGGCTGGATCAGGAACTGCTGGACTTCTCAGTTACCCCAAGAGCAGGCATCTTGGCAACTTCCTCCTTGATGCTAGCCCTCACCTTGTCTGACACTCTGTAAATGTTGTTCTTTATAGGGAGACTGTCTCCTGTGTCAATGTCATGGACACACGTGTGTGAGTCCAGGGGTGAGGGAGAACAGGGAAGAAAACTGTTCCAATAACTGGTAGCAGTCCCCTCTCTGATCTAGGGTCAAGGAAGCCAGAGTACTTTTAAATGCCAAGCCGAAGTGGCACTGAAACTGCACTCACCGGCCTTGCAATGGCGGACCTGAGACATGGTGAAGTGGAGGGAGGCAGGCAAAAGGATGGGGGATGACCACCCTAAGGCTGTAAGGTCTAACACACATAATTTGCCTTTTCGTGCTGCATAGTTTAGTCAACACTGTTGCATAATTTGGTCTTCTTCCATTATTCCAGTGGCCCAGGTTATACTATGCAAATTATGCGGCAGGAGATGGCCAAATTATGCAGGAGGGTTGCAGCAGGGTGTCCAGACTCCAAAGGGTCATTCATCAGACTTCATCAGTCAGGTTCATATCCCATAGCCCTATGTGTTGCATTTACAATACATAATTTGATATTCTAAATGCATACCCCAGGGTTTTTTGAGCGAGTGGTTGCATTCTGTGGATTAGAAAGGACAGGATTGGTGAAGGATAGTGAGGGGGTGGGGCATAAAGATTTCTGTAAAGAGCAGTTAGGAAGGCAGTTCAAAGAGGCACCCAGCAGGAGATGGGGAAACCTTTTCGTAACCCTCCAGCCCTACTTAAACATTTTGGTTAGTCTTGCTGGATGTATTTTCACAGAAATGACGATGCTGAGGGGGTGAGGTGTGCTCTTGAGGCTCTTCAGGCTTTTGGTGTTAAAGGTTTTGTTTTTCATTTGGAATTGCATACTGTCACTGATGAGCAGGTGCATGTTGGGTGGATGGTAGTTTGGATAGTTTGGAATGTCTAGTGTACTGCAAGTTAGACAGGTTAATTGGTTTACTAAGAGTTGATTGACAGCTTATAGTTTCATTGGTGAAGTGTTGGTGTGCACAGAGAATGGGGAATTATGATGAACAAAGAAGAATGGAAAATAATATTTTAGAAGAGGGTGGTGGGTGGATAGGATCTGATATTGTTTTAGTGAGGCCGGGTTGCATAGTATGTATTGGGTAGTTGCCAAGGTTTACAAGAACTAGAGTTGCATCTGTCTCATTAAAGCGGCCTTCTAACAACAAGCATATCTCAGGAGTATTATTGTGCACCGTCCCATCTCAACATTCACTTAGCTGACTCCACTAAAATATCTATCATGTGATATGCATGCAACAGGTGACTGCCTTTGAATTAGAAATAGTACACCATACCGTCTGTGTGCCCCGAATATCAATGGGACATAATATCAAAATTAAAATGTCAGCAGAAAAGTAAGTCTAGATTTTCTATACCCAACTCCACACATATGTCAATATGTAGTACATATTTTACAAACGTAGATGTGGTGTTAAAAATAGTAAATCTATACTTCCCTATATGCACTTAGCTTTCGATATTTTGTCTCTTTATGTACTGTCTTTCATATTCTTGTACCACAATATTGTTAGTGCCAATTTTCAGTAGTATAGCCCTTATGCTCAAACATCTAGGCTCATTTGAATTCTTAATTAGATCTCTTATATGTAAAAAATACAAATATATTAAACATCCAAGTTACATGTACGAACAGATTATACAAACAGACTTTTATGTCTGAGGATAGTAATCAAAGTAAGGTGTCCCTATGAATATCATTATGTGTCTATATTGTAGAGAGTGATGATAAATCAGAGTTAGTGCATTTCAATCTAGACCGCATCAACTTTCTATTGGGATACCATGAGGATAATAATTTAATTTAGGCCATTAAAGTCCATTGTAGCAGTTTTAACTTTTCCCATTCATTTAGCGTACGTTCTTGCTACCTTTTTTCATGACATTCTTTTTTTGTAGCTCACAATAGGTCCTCAGGCAAAAGCAGTTCATGCAAACTATTTTTAAAATGTTTACTTCTGTCTACCAAAACTGCATCATCCACTTAATGCAGATATGGGGAAACGTAAGGATTATATGACAGTAGGCAGGTTATTCACAAACACATAAAATGAGCCTTGTCTAACATCCCTGGTTACTGATTTGTGCATTTTGTCCAAGCCCCATATCGGACATGTGCATTGTTGCCAGTGCTATCAGTCCCTCTCTCAAAGGCGCTATGTCCACTTTGTCAAACACTGCTTGCAGGATGAGGAACGTCACTATACCTCGATTTCCTTAAAGAGATTAAAAATGCTTCATAAAAATGTGGAACCAGCCTAAAGTGGCAATAGAGATTCTTATTTCAGGAGCGCAACTAATCATAGTGTAGATGTGCAGTGGCACTGGAGCCCAGGCGCATTAAGGGCTTTTTATACCACCATTATAGCAGACTTTCACTACCAAACCAGGTGGCATTTTCCTAGTTTGTATTATGGCCTATGGCACCATTGCCCTGCTTGAATCCAGCCTGAGACGGAAATGAGTTGGACATTAGTTCTTCATCCTCAATATGAGGAAATACGCCTAACAAAAATTTACAAACAAACATCATCAATTGTGGGGTGCCAATTAGCTGGAATAGACATATCACCCTTTTTTTAAAATGAGGAAAATCTGTGAACTGTCCTACACACAATGGACACTGGCCAGGTCTATAACAACATTAATGAATTGATAGAGGAAGGAGATCAATATTTCAGTATATCATATAGAAAGAGGATTCTGTCACGACTAGGGGTTTCTGCCATAAATATTAATGTGGGGTTTCATTATAGGGAAACACCTTAATATTTCCCTGAGGTTCTCTAGATTGTTACCCCCTATGCAAGGAGCTTTGAGAACAATGGACTTATTTAGAGTTTGGTGGATGGGATCTTACTTCACAAATGTGACAGATATCCCACCCACTGTATTAAAAATACCACATTTGTGATTGAGTAATCTTTCCACCAAACTTTAAATAAGGCCCAATGTCTAGTTCTTATATCTTTTAGGGCAGCATGCAAATTGCCCCACTTATTTAAATACACACGTACCTCTTCTCTGCAATCAGTTGTAGGTACTAAGACCCAGTAGAAAGCAGCAAGTTTAACCTCAATCAAGAGGCTTTCTCTTAGACACCCTACAAACCAAGACAAACCACAAGATGTCCTTCCTGGACTTTAAATTCCTCAGTGGCTTGGACCATGTCTTAGTAGACCACATTTGTAACATAGCGGTTAGAGTTTTCAGCACATGCAGGAGATTGCAAATGATAGGGAACTCTTGCAAACAGTATTAGATAAATCACATCATAGTTTAGGTGGAACCACTGAGTAGCAATCACTACTATTGACCTAGGGACCGAATTAATATGCAAATCCCATAGATCTCATCCTCATTCTTTACACAACCTGCTTTGACCCATCTTTGCTGCTCAATATCTGGTGCTTTTACATGTAGTCTCTTTACTTCCTCCCATGTATCAGAAACAGTTACCAATTGGCTTAAAGGAGACTCATCCTCAGATGTGTTTGAATATTTTCTTCATTGAAAACACTGGACCCAGGAGTGCGATTTCAGGCAACTTCTTCAGCATACCAATTTCTGCAGTGATGTAATAATTTCCAGTCATGTATGCTGTACATTACACATTAGCCAGTTCAAGAGGCATTTCTAATGCCTCAAGAAGTTGCATGGCATACAATCCATTGTGGATCAGAGATCCAGAAGATGTCATAAACCATCTTTGTGACCACAACTGTCCAAAGTCACGGACCACACCAAAGCCACATTGACTGTCAGTATAAATGGTAAATCATAATTGGTTTGAAACACAGCAATGTCTAGTAAGAGTTACCAATTCAGCCATCTCAAGAGCTATCCACAAACAATACATAATATGGTCCAGAGAGGGGTTGAATCTCTGTTGTCAGGCTTTGTTTTGGTGCACAAGTTAATAACATCAAGACAATTGTGCTCAACTTCCTCTCCCTCCATGTAATTTTCAGGCAAAGGTAGCAAAGAAGCGGGGTTCAAGCACAGACACCTCATTAATGTTATATTGTCTGCTGCCTGTATGATTAGCTTGTATCTGGTCAAATGGCCCTTGGACATATGCTGCATCTTGGTTCTAGTCAAAAGGACCTATACAGAGTGGGACACTATTAAAGTAAGGGGATGACCCATCACTATGCCTTTGACACCAACAAAATACACCACCTTTAAGCCACCTGGAAGCCCTGCAGCTACTGTGTCAAGAGGGGCTGAGAAGTAACCTACAGGTCACTTTGATTCGCCATGGGTTTGTCTAAGCACTGAGAGAGCACACCCTTCCCTCTCACTGCAATATGGGATAAACTCTTTATGTAATCTGGCATTCCTAGAGCTGGGGGTGTGACAAAGACCTTCTTGCAGCTCCAGGAAGGCTTTCATGCTTTCATTATACCTCGGTAGTGGATCAGACACAGCCTTGACGATAGTAGCCTACTGTTCCAGGAAACATCCTTACTTATCTCTGAGTAGTTAGAGGGTTAATTTTTAGAATCACAGATATTCTCCTACGACATCTTCCTTGTTCTCTTCTCAATATGATGTCCCAGATACAGGACTTCTTTCTGACAATATTGAAATAAGCTTGGGTACTCTTTATGTCCATTATGGCCAAATGATTCAAATGTGCGATAGTGTCTTGCTTGAATGCCTCTTGCAACATTGACTGTACTAACAGATCATCAATGTACTGCACTGAATTCAATTGCACTGTAACTTCAAGGACTCCAGATTCCTTTACAAGATCTGAATGAAGATAGAGGGGCACTCGCTTTGCCCCTCTGGAACACAACATCATGCCAAAATTCTGTTTTAGAATCAGAACACAAAGTGAAATTGGTTCCCCTTCATGCAGTGGGATGTAAAACAAGGCTTGGCAAAAATCGACCACTGTGAACCATTAAGCGTCCCAGGATATCTGAAAAAGTATTACAACAGGATTGGCTCCATGGGGCAACATGGGACAACAATATTAATAAACTTTCAGAGGTCCTGAATAAAGTGCTATTTCCCACTAGGTTTTGGAGGTCCATGATCTTGTAGTTGCATGGACTCCCCAATATCTCTTTCAAGATTCCCTGTTTTATCATAGACTCAATCACCAGAGTGATTCCAGCTACTGTCTCTGGTGGGAGAAGGAACTGGGGCATTTGGGGATATTCTGCATTAGGTGATTGGTGCAACACCATTTATGAGACCAATGTCCTTCGAAGGAAGGTCCCAAGCTTCAGGTTTAACTGAGTCTTTCAGATCAAGGGCAAATCATCTACAGTCATCGTGAGATATAACCCAACAACTGTCCCCCTGCTTAAGCAATTTGAAATCCACATCTTCCTTTTGAGCCTGAAATTCACCATCAGGTGTTCAATATATTGTGAAATTTAACTCACACAATAATTTCCTGTCCACCAAATGTACAGGACTTAAGTCACAAACTACAAATGGACGAGCTTCTTCAAAAGATCCTATTTTATATGTACTCTGGAAGACACAGGATTCATAACTTATTTATTAGCAACACCTACGGTGTGGGCTTTTTTTTCTGACAGGGGTAGGTATGAGATTTCTACTGTCCTCACAGTAGAACGAGTAGTGCTGGTGCCACTCAAAAATTATTCCTGGTGGCTATTCATCTCGCATTCCATGAACGGACCACTCAGGTCTCCCTCCAAGACTGTGCCATGCATGCAATCTTTCTCCCTTCTCAGGCACCTTCATTGTGTCTGGTCAGACCCATAAGCTCCAGAAGCATTGAAGATTTGAAACAGTTGGAAACTGACAGGATTCTCAAAGGAGTTTGGGTTAGCTCTATGAGATGAATGCACCATCGGGGCTTGTGGAATCTGCCTCATTGGGGCTGAGCACACACTAGGATTCTGAGGCCTATCCATCTGCATGTTTTACACTGAGATTAAATTGACATTTTGCTTTTGACCACCACCCACCATTCTATTTGAAATGAGCCTACACCCCCTCTTCCAATGGCCAATTTAATACTAAAATGACAGAGATCTGTCCTCTTTAGATTTGAAACATCTATTCCAGTGTTTGGGTCTAAGGGTACTCCACAACCTGTATCTTACGGAACACCATTCATTGCATTCCACCACCAACACTCTGATTGTAGCCTGCATTTCCCATGTAAGGACTGTTCTCAAATCTCTTCTGTGCTAAGTTTATCTGCTCCAGGAAAAATTTCCCTTCAAGTCTTTTCTGCTTCATTTCAAATTCATCACTGCAATGCGTCACAATACTTTGAAGTATTTCATCTAAAGGTTTACTTTATCAACTAATCACATTTTGCTGGATATAAGAACTGATACCCGATGCAACCCAAGAACAAACTGAGACACAATGTTGCCTGAACACCTGCATGAGGCATTCTTAATATGCATGCACTGATTTCTTGGCTTCTTGAGTTGCTCAATTCATCCTAATTAATCTCATTTTGTGGGACCCTGCTTTTTAAAAAGTTTATTGCCTCTTCATATTTCCGCGTAACCCCAGGAGATGGAGCATTAGACTGGCACCATGCATTCAGCCCACAAATCACTAGGAACTACTATTTTGAAAAATGTGTTCTAATCCTCCCACACTTTAGAAATATTCACAATCCGCTCAATCTGTTTGTACAAAAAACCAGGATTATCCTTCAATTTCAGAAATTGATTTGTAAATGTACTAAGATTATTTTGACTCCAGGGCACATGCAAGTAACCTCCTCCGTGTAACTCTCTCAAGGGGAAACGCCAATTCCTGAGTCACTTTGGCTGCCTGTTGGACCTGACATTTTTGGCATGGTTTTACCCAAACTTTTTACCTTCAGCCCTCCTGTTTGTGCTGACTTAGTTTTTGCTGGCCTTAGGACTCTGCACACTTTACCACTGCTAACCATTGCTAAAGTGATTGTGCTCACTCCCTCAAACCTGGTAACATTAACTTACACTATTCTATTCTATTCTATTCTATTCCTATATTCATGTAAGGTTCATGGCTACTCGGAGGCCTCCCAGCGCTACCCAAGAGAAAGAGGGAGCAGCAGATAGGGCAGAGTTAGCGGCCAAAAAGGCAGGTCTTCAAGGCTTTGCGAAACAGAAATGTATCCTCTAGGAGGTGCAGTTCTAATTGCATCGAATTCCAGAGTCTGGGAGCCAGATAGGAAGTGGAACAGCCATCCCATTGGGCCCTATGGACCCTGGGGACCTTCAGTAGGTGGAGCAGCGAGGGAAGATATGGAACAGTAAGAGAACGTAACAAAACAGGGCCCTTGTTATTAAAAGTTGTGTGCATCATACAGAGAGTCTTGAACTGAACGGAAGCCAATGTGAGTCCTTCACCTCCTTGGAAACCGGTGTATGTCTAGGGATATTCATCAGCTGGTGAGTGGGGGCATTTTATACCATCTGCAGCTTCCTGGTGACATAGCAAGGGGAGCCTAAAACAAGGTATTCTTATTATCAAGACAGGCTAACACCAGAGCCACTCAATTGGCACATTTAATTTACTTTTACTTTCAATGGTACTTCATATGGTACTGCATGTACCAAGCGCCTGTAAATTAAGAGGCATATTTACAAGCCCCTGGCGGCACCTTAGTGCTGCCAAGCATCATTTTTGTACGCTAAGGCGCCGCTAAGGTAGCCTTTTCCACATGCCAGATTTACAAAGTGAAACAATGCTTGCATCGTGCCACTTTGTAACCCCTTGCACCACATTATGCCTGCATTAGGCATAATGTATGCAAGGGGGCATTCCGACAAAGGGAGGCCCCAAAAAATGGTACAATGAAATTTACAATATTTCACTGCGCCATCTTTTTCCGTCAATTTTAGGACACAACCATATTAACCTATGGGCCTCCCTGTGCTCTGCTGCACTGGCATCAACATGTTTTACGTTAGTGCAGGAAAGCGCCATAATAGTAGAAAAAATGTTGACACTATTGTGCTAACTACTGCCATGGTGCGCCATATTATAAACACAGCACAACCATGTTGTTGTTAGGTGCCAGTAGGGGGATGAAAGAGAAGTGGCACATTGAGACCGATGGGCCACTTCCTTGTAAATATGCCCCAAGTGTTAATTGTTGACCTGCAGCCCTTATTGTGCCACCCACTTAAGTATATTTTCTTTAAATATGTCTCAGGCATGCCATTGCAGACTGTGTGTGCAGTTTTGTTTTGACCTGGCAAAATAAAACTTTTGCTAGGTATAAATTTTTCTTTTTAATACATATAAATAACCCCTAGTGAAGGCCCAAAAAAGGGCACAGTGCAGTGCATTAAAAAAAGTGGACATGTACTTTTAAGTTGTACCTGTCCTGGTGGTAAAAAACTTTTAGACTTGTTTTTCATTATTGCAAGGCCTAGCTCTCCCATGGGATAACATTGGGTTATCCTATTACATTTACTAAGTGATAACCTTTAATTGGGAACAAGTAGGAATGTTGAGTTTGTGTCTAAAGAATAATTTAAACCCTCCTTAATGGTGAAGTTGGATTCACAGCCATTTGGTGCCTGCAGCCTGTATCTTGCTTCGCATGACTAGGTGTAACTGGCAAGTGGTCTTTGTGACTTGCTCCGAGACAGTGAGACAAAGGGGGGATAGGTGTTGGCAGGATGGATCATCTCTAACTTGAAAGGGGGCGGAGTTGTCATCTACCACTCTTGCACATCACAAAGACTCTGCCTCAGCACACTCACAAAGGGTTTGACTCAGTGTTTTGTATTCCCAGACAAGCTGGGGCTTGGCCAAAGAGGCAGGAAAATCCAAGCACCTCTAGGGGTGGAACCCTCTAGCAACTTGTCCTACTTCAAAGCTGCCACCTAGGATAAATAGTGGACCCTCAAACGCAACTCTTCAGTACATCTCCACTGGTGAAAACTACAGAATAAGGGCTGCCCTGATACAGGAAGGGCTGCTACTCTTCTATCCTGATAAGGAAGATTGGACCTGCACCCTTCATCCAAGGCTGAAGTGACTCCAAAAGTCAGCTGACCAACCTTCTGGTCTGAGCAACAGAGATAAAACAAGCTGCAGAGGCCTCTCTGCATCTGCCTAGCTGACCTGCTGCATGGACCTGCAGTTGGACCTGTAATTGGACCTGCCTCAGCACTGCTGGAGTCAGTTCCTGATCAGTTCCTGATCTTCAAGTAATGCCCCTCAGGTCCTTGACCCTTGATGTGGCGTCAGTTGAGCACCCCCTTAAAAAAAAGGAGAAACCTTGAAGGTTTGGCTCCTCACGATCACAAAGAAGCCTATTGCACCAAAATCATGAAAAATGAATACAAACCCCCCCAAAACTTACTTGAATCACCGCTGCTGCCACCACCACCGCACCGTCACTCTTTCCTTCGCTGCACGCTGCAGGCACAGGCTACCAGCCTGCCCTGCAGCCAATCTGAAAGCTGCTGTCATGTTGTTGGCATCATGACAGCAGCATTCAGATTGGTCAGAGCGCCCAGCCAGGGTGCTCCCAGGGCAGAGTGGAAGCGTCTGCTTGCTCTCTCCAACCCGGCAACGTAGTGCCAGGTTTGAAGAGCTTAGTAAGCATGTATGTTTTACCAGGCTGAGACGGCCGGCAAAACATACATGCACACTGATGGGGAGTGCTGAGCTCGTCACAGCCTGTGACCCCTCCCCTTCTACAGTAAAACAATAATAAACTTAGTTTATTATCGTTTTATTGTAGAAGTTTGGCAGCTGCTGCTTCTGGCAGGGGGGAGGTGGAGGGGTTTGACAACCCTCCTCCACCCTAGCGGAGGAGCCACGCCTGATAAATACTTTACACATTGCCTCTAAGTTAAGCCTTACTGCTTTCTGCCATGCTACCAAAGAATTAGGCACAGGTTAATTTGGGGTTTGTTTGTGGCTTCAACCTGAAGGGAATTGTGGTTGCTGCTTGAGGAGGGTGTCACCTACCTGAAACAGTAACCCAATTTCCTACACTACCTCTTCTAACTGTCTCCCCTGAATCTTCCCTTTCTTTCTTCTGTTTTGCTCTCTAAGACCACTTTTCCTTAAACTTCTCCAGGTTGCTCCATTTCCTTGTACTGAGTACTAATTCCTGCAGATTTGCCTTCAACCCAGATGTTCTTATGCTATTTAGCGTGTCCTCTCTTATGTGTAGTCTAAAATTCTTTTGCAGGGTCCAACTTTTAGTCAAAGCCACTTTAAATTCAGTAGCTGCTCCTTTAAATATTTTATAGCCTTGAATTGCACATCTGGTAACCACTCTAAACAGGAACCAAAGTTGCTTCATTGTATCCCTCTGTATATTTCTTATCCATATTTCCCTTGATAGGTTCATTCAAATGTACATGCAGCTTAACAATATCTAGGGGCCTTACGACATCCTAAATATGGAACCATCAATAACCTCCCCAGAGGATTCACTCTTATTTGGTGTTTCCTATACTTGTGACCAGGCTCCCATATCTAGCAATCCAGTGACACATGTTGTACAAGGCATCGAGAATACCACATATAACTTTGGGGCCTTAGCACCTCCTGTGTACTTGGGACCCATACACATGCCTGTGAACTGGAGGTTGTAGTGACAGTAGCAATTGTCGGAGTTCCCGCTACCACGACTGGGACAACCAAAGTGATTTCTGCTATTCGGTTTGATCCTGATTTGTGTGCAATCACATTATTACCACTGGCTGGTTGAATCTCTTCACGTTGTTGAACTATGTTATTTGGGAAACAGCAATTCCTCCAAGAAATCATCACTAGGTTCGCTGTCAATGCTTGCCCCAGACTGTGCACATGCTACTCTCCCTCAGTGCTTTCTTTTTCTCTGCTTTATTGGTTATCAATTTAGCATACATCATAACCCCATCGATCATATCTCTCCTCCACACATGTTGTTGGTAACCTACTTTGCATCTATTCAGCTCTGGATTGTTGTCTTAGACAAGCCAAACAACAATGTATTTATCTCTCCAAGGAGTCCAGTAACAACTATAACAACATCAACTTCTGAGCAGCAAGCTCATGTGCATTTATATGATCATGTGATATAAACAAAGAAGCACATGAATTCTTCCATCCAGCTTCACAGCCTTCTCAGACCCAACATAGAAATCACATTGCGATACACACAGGGCCTCATTACGAGTTTGGCGGTCTTTCGGAAGACTGCCACGGTCGCGGCCAACAAAAGACCATCATGTTGGCTATCATCCAACCACTATATTAAGAGTCACACACTGAAGACTGCCATAAACCAGCCAAAAATCCAATACTGCCAGGGCACTGGAGGGGGGGAAGAGGCGGTTCCACCACCAGCACCGCCAGCCCGTCAACTTTCCACCCACCACATTACGAGCCACAAATCACCAAAGTGCTCCTTCCATGGAGGAAAACCATTGGCGGAGCGAACCGCTGAGTTCAAACACTCACTACAGACAGAATACCACACCACATTGGCCAGTTTGAATACCCCATATCTGACACACATACATTCACCAGACATACCTACTCACTGCACTATATAGCACACCTCAAAATCAAAAGGACATTCACTGACACCAAGGAACCAAAACTAATAAGCACTTGTATACCATAGGCACATATACACTTCACACTCAGCACACACCACACAAACTGCATGAACAACACAATATAAACATCACGACTACACACAAATACCACACCAACCATCACACACAACCAAACACCCCCACCCCACCAAGCACCCTATGCTGCACCCTTACATACACAACAGCCACCCCCACCCACAACACAGCCTCCACCATGTCCCATCAAAAACACCCACGCTTCACAGACGATGAGTTGAGGGTCATGGTCGATGAAATTGTCAGGGTAGAGCCACACCTGTTTGGAGCACAGGTCCAGCAAACCTCCTTTGCCAGGAAAATTGAGTTATGGCAGAGAATTGTCGACAAGGTGAACTCAGTAGGCAACCATCCACACACAAGGAAGGACATCAGGAAGAGGTGGCATGATCTACGGGGGAAGGTGTTC
Source organism: Pleurodeles waltl (assembly GCF_031143425.1). Classification (NCBI taxonomy): domain Eukaryota; kingdom Metazoa; phylum Chordata; class Amphibia; order Caudata; family Salamandridae; genus Pleurodeles; species Pleurodeles waltl. The sequence continues at coordinate 1,121,097,380 of NC_090445.1, read as the reverse complement.
CATGACATAGAGACACCAAATTGCCATACAGAAGACTGGTGGTGGGCCCCCACCTACTCCCCCAGAGTTTACATTGGAGGAGGAGAAGGTCTTGGACATACTGCATCCAGAGGTCCTGACTGGAATACCCGGAGGACTGGACTCTGGTAAGTAACTACCAAATCCCTGTCACAATTTACTCCTGTCCAGCATGCTTCCTCACCACCCAAACACTCCCCAATTCACTCTATCTCCCACTACAACTCCCACCTAATCACGTAATGCCCCTCTCCTGCATGCCAAACCACCACCCAGCTGCAATGCCCATATAGTCCCTGGCAAGTGCATGGATAGCAGTGCCAATAACAATTACTACAACTCCCACAATGCACTAGCCCATCTACAGCAAAACATGCTATGTCCACTTCACAGCACAACTCTTGCATGTATGAGTATTGGACTAGCTACACAAACTGGATGCTTTGACTGAGGACCACTAAATGGCAATGACAGCAATGCAATGGCACTACACAATAGCAAACAAGGCCAAACACACCAAACCAAATGGCCACTTATCCAGATCTACAAACCTGAAATGGACTGAGTATGGGCTAGAAAGTAAGAAGGTTCCCCCATGCACCAAATGCACACACAGGACACGTTTCCATGCATACACACATACCCTACTCTCACTTGGATCCCCTGCTGTAATGTACAGCCACTTCCACTCATATCTAGCAAGCCTGATTTGCTACTAGCAAACAGGACACACCTGCCATGTGAACCATCACAAAGGACTTGATCCCACCCACCCACCAAAAGTTACCTATCCAGATTGACAACAATCCTCAATGGAGCATGGTACGCATGTCACAATCCACTATCCACTAGCAATGTATGCAGTGCAACATCTGTCATGCCATTGCTGGGAATCATGTCAAGACACTGTATGCATCAGACAAAGAGACTATCAATCACACATCCACCATGCAACTCTACCTCACTCCATCCACAGGTACCCCTGCCACCGCCACCATGGAGAGGATACCAGAGACAGACAGCCCTCTTCAGGATGAAGGCCCCAGTGAGGACAACACCTCTGGATGTCTGGACATTGACAAGTTACCTGGCCCATTTGGGACACCTGGTCAGTCCACCACTCCCTGCCTCACCCTGTCCACATCAAGCCCCCCCCTGAGGCATCACCAGCACAGCCAACCCTTCTTCCCCAAATCTGTGTCCCAAGGACAGTTCAATCAATAGTGTGCCCCACAGTAGAGGGACCTGAGTCGACCCCTCACACCCAAGACAATGAAGGTCCTGGTGACGCTTGGAATGGGCACACTGTGCCAGGGGCGTGGAAGGGAACCTGTGGGCCAGAAGATGGGGCCCCCAAGGATCTTAAGGACCAGGAAATCATCTCCCAAGTCCTAGGATCATACCAACAATCCCAGGAGAGGATGAGCCATATTATCACCATGTTGGGGGAAACCAAAGGCTGCAGAGGGAATACCACCAAGAGGTAATGCAGCAGTGGTAGGCCCACTGTGCCACCATAGCCTCCATTCCAGGGGAGCTCAGGAATCTCAACACCACCCTGTGTGTTTCCTCCACCCACCAGCAGGCCCCTTCCACTAGCCACATAACAACTGAGACATCCACATCTGCTGCAGCTAGTGGAATGGAGGCCCTGCCAGGGGAACCACAGGCCTCTGGCACCCCTCCCGCTGTAGTTGATGAACCCCGCCCTCCCTCCTCAAACGTGGACGTCCATCCAGACTTCCAGCTGGAGCAGATGCCAAGACAAAAACCAATGCCAGGAAGTGAAACTCTCCTGATTTCTCTCCCTTGTGTGCTACTGAGACACCCTGTTAACTGTTCAATGACATGACTCCATTCTTCCATGACCCTTGGACACTGGACCTGTGATACCTACAGATGTGCCACCTACTTTGATGATTACAACTACCATTACCCCACTCATCACCTGTTTGTCACTATATGCACCATAGATTGTTCACATATCCCCTGTCTGCCCATTAAACACTATTGATCACTGCAACTGCATATGTGTCTTTATTTGAACATGTACAATTGTTTTGTCAGCAAATTGTGATGTGGATATGCCCCCCTAACCCAACTGGCAGTGTAATGTACATCAGAAGGAGGCATTCTCTGAAGGAGACACAATACAACAGATATGTCCCAGGGCAGATGTAACTAGTCCAGGCACACACTAAGATAAAATCAATCATCCAACCTGCAAAAGAGACCAGGACACAGAGTTACAGGAAATGCATGACAATACACAGTAACTGCCATCTGTCATGTTCAAAACTCCATTCTGTTCTCAGTTAACAATGGCTAATGAGCAGAAATGCCTCAAGCGATAGATAGCAGAGGCATTGATTTACAGAACACAGCCAGTGGGTGTAATAAAATGAGGAACGGAGAATGCAGGACACATAGTCCAACACAGGTTTGTACATAGGAGATCCAAAACTAGCAACATGGAGTGAGTACATATGTTAGATAAGATACATGTCAACTCAGCACCTTACATTCAAGCACTCATCTCCACCAACACACACAGATGGATGGGAACACATTACAACGCCACTGACAAAACTAATCAGGAGGACCATTGTCACCAATCAATGTGGATACACATCATTTGCATATAAACAGTCAACATACCTGTATGTCACAGGAAGTACTGATTGATTAACTCAGTCCTAGAGTTACCTGCACCATCCTCATCTGCCGCTTCATCACTATCCATGTCTGTCTCACAAGCCACTGGTCCAGCTATCTCCTCATCATCAGCTAGCAATGGTATCTGAAGTCTCAGGACACGATTGTGGAGCATGCAGCAGGCAACTATGATTTGGTATATCTGTTAGGGACTGTCGAGGAAGGCACCCCCAGAGACGTCCAGGCACCTGAACCTGGCTTTCAGAAGGCCAAATGTCCTTTCAATTACATGCCTCATCATGCCGTGGGCCTCATTGAAACTGAGTTTTCCTTCTGTGGCAGGGTACCTCACTGGTGTCAACAGCCAGGGAAGGTTAGGATAACCAGTCACCTGTGCGCATACAGGTAGGTCCACTTACGATGCAGGTACAGGCACAGGGAAGAATCTGATGACAGATGCCATAACAGAGACACACATCCAAATGCATACATACCAATGAGCCAAGCCGTCTTTCTGTGTTGTTGTGCTATCATGTGTGGGACATTGCTGTTCCTCAGAATGTAGGAGTCATGCACAGATCCTGGAAATGTGGCTGTCACCTGTGCAATATATTGGTCTGCTAGACACACCACCTGGAGTTTGATCGAGTGGTAGTTTTTCCTGTTCCTGTAAACCTGTCCATTGGCACTGGGAGGGGCCAAGGCTATATGGGTGCCATTTATGGCCCCTATCGCATAAAGGGTGTGTCCCACATCATAGAGGTCTGCCTTCACATAAGCCAAATCTCCACGTTGGGGGATCCTCATGTAGCTGTCCAGCTGTTTCAATAAAGCACACAGTACATCCTTCAACACAAGACTGAACATGGGCTGTGACATCCCTGCTGTCAAGTTCACTGTATTCGGAAAGGACCCAGTGGCAAAAAGTGTAGCACTGACATAACTTGTACTGTAGAGGAATGGCATAGGATTTGCGTATGGCAGGTAAGAGATCAGGCTCCAACTGGCCACATAAATCCATGATTGCCTGACGGTTCAGACGATAGGTCTGGATGATATGTCTGTCCTCCATGGTTGCAAGGTCAACTAGTGGTAGGTAGACAGGTGCATGTCTCAATCTTCTCAGGCAGGGTTTCTAGGATAGAGAGTAGAAAATGTACTCAGTGATAGGTACTTCACGCATGTAAGCAGTACATGTCATCATCGCACACACACTGAACACTGTAGACATGCCTTGCACTGCTGACACATACCATTATGGGCAAGCTGAAGCATCACAGTGACATGCATGTCACATGTATTGGCTAAACTACGATGGCACAGCACAGGCCTACTCCGCACTTTGAAGATAAATGTGTATGACACACTTATTTCGGGACGGCATAATATGTGCACAAAATGGCATCCGCCTGGTCTGTTTCACAGGACAGTTGGAAGTGACCTAAGTTCACCCATGTATGTAATCATGCCGGTAGGCGGTAACAACCGCCATGCAACTTCTCATTGGATAACATTGCTGACTATGGGGGATTGGGGCCAGTGGTGATCATCGCCAGCAGGGACAGTCCTGTACCTGGTGGCCGTGACCGCCATTTTCTACAGCCTTGCTCACTTGACTCCTGACAGTCTTGAAAGCAAGACCTCCACGAGCTGAGCTGCTGTGTCCTGTCTCTAGGAGCCATAATGCATTGTCCTGCAGGTGATAGGCCCCCAGCCTTCACCCCAGAAGAGCTTGTGAAGCTTGTGGATGCAGTCCTACCCCTGTATGGACAGCTGTATGGGGCACTAGAGGAACAGGTGAGTCTAATGCTATCGTCATGTGTGATAGGGGCGTGTGTGATGGTGTAAGGGGTAAGTGTACTGAGGAGGGACTGTATGCATTCAGGGGGAGTAGAGGTGTGTGAGCTGAGAGGGAGAGTATGTGTGGGCACTTGGTGAGTCAAATGTGTATTTTCCACTGCTGTTGGTATCAGGCATGTGTACCTGACTTTCTCCTTCTTTCTGTGTCATCCATGCAGGTGAACTCCCATCAGAAAAAAGGGATCTGGCGTGCCATCACCAGGCAAAGTGCGGACCCTGGGGGTCCACAGCCGGCAGAGCATCCACTGCAGAAAGTGGTGGAGGACCTGAGACGCTGGGGCTGTAAGATCGCGAAGGCCCAGCTGGGGATGTCTTCTCAACGAGGGATGGGTGCCCGTTGGACACTAACCCCCCTACTGGCCCGCATTTTGGCGGTGGCCTACCCTGAGGTAGATGTGCATTTGAGGGCAGCACAGGAACCACAAGGGGATGAGTTCAGACTGGATCCTGGCACTTGGCTGGGCTTAATAGGGCTATTGTGCCTCACTGCAGGCAAAGTGTCATTGTTGTAATGACATCCTGTGTATCGTCTATTGAAAATGGGTATTATGCACCCTGGCTGAGTATAGATAGTAGATGTGTTGGCATGCTTTACTGTAGGTGGATGTACATCTCCCCTTAAAATACCTCTCCATGTCTTGAATGCGGAGATGCTCATATGACATTGTCGCATGTGTGAAACCATCCTCCTATCCAAAGGATGTCTGTATCAGTATCACCCTAAGAATTATGTATCACCAGCTCCATTCATCTGCATTAGTGGCTCTGAGGTGTCAGCCCACTCCCAGCTCTGTAGCATACCTTTACATGCTACTTTATGACTCTAGTTTTCTCACAGGTACTGAATACATCATGTACCGGGAACGTTTTTGACTGATTGTGGGGCTGCCATCTAAGTTCTACCACAGACATGGCCTTCATTGGACAGGATCATTGATTTGATAGTTGTATTGCCATATATAGGTGAACTGCTGACTGTAGGGTATGTGCAGTTAGGCTTACTGGGAAACTGATACATGTACAATTGATGAGGTCTGGTTGCACACATTATGCCTTCCTAGGGGCAATACTTGTGTGGAAGTTACTGTTAAACCAATGGAATGGTACTGGAGGTGGTAGGTGTCTTGACAGGTCTCGATTATATCAGCATGGCATGTATATGGGATGGATGACAATGGCCTAACAATTGATGTGCTACATTGTAGAGTTACTGCCTACATCATGTCCTAATGGTAAGTTGGGGGCACATCTGATGGGCTGTGACTTTTCTGCTTGCCCTGGCCAGGCTGAAGTGACAGATTAGGAGAGGCTGGCCTTTTGCATGTTACATGGCATGTAGATGTGAATCTAACATTGCATTTAGTCTCCCCTGGCTGCCTCATGTAGTAGTGGGATGCGTACGTGGTGTACAGGCGCTGGTGTTAGTCCATTTGTGCCTAATGCATCCTGACATTTACCCTCTAAGATGTGTGTTGTCTGACCTCTGTGACAGGTATTGTCATTTCTGGAATGGTGTTTGAGGGTGAAGTTGTAATGTTGCACAGTCTGACAGTTGTGACTGCATGTGTGGTTGCATTGTAAGTGAACCATGATGTAATATGTGTGTTCCTGAAGTACAGCTGGTGTGACACTGCACTAGGTGATTGAGTATTGATGTGTCATATGTGCTATATGGGATTTTTTGATGCACTTAGCAGCATGATCAGTTGTGACATATATGTATTTGGTGTCTGCTTTTCTGGTTGTATGATTGGGTAATGGCTATACCACAGACTCTCATTTTACACATCAGATGTCAACTATTTGGGTGTCTGACTTGTAATGGCCAAATCAGTGTTGCTTTCCATGGCCTGTGAGTGGAGTTGTCTTCAATGTTATGGCTATGTTACAGAGGGCATGGTCTGACCATGTGTTGTTACAGTAGTGTTTTGTTCAGTCAGTTAGACATCCAATGGCTGACAGGGGCACGGAGAGGTATGATGTGCATTCAGGCATACTATTGATACTGCACCCAGGGCATGCTGTGCCAGCAGAAATGGCTTTGGTAGCCATCACGTGGATGACTCCAGTTGTGCTGTAATGATGTAGGAGTGAGGCTTGCAATACAGGTGTGGGTAGTAGGGACATGTTGTGACATGATATAGGTAATGTTTAACGGCACCTGCGATGGCCTAACCAGGATAGGCATTGTCACAGAAGTGCTTGTTAACCAGTGTGTAAGAGAGCTATATGTTAACCTATTTTCGCTCTATCTCTCTCCCTGTCTCTCTCTCTCTATTTGTGGGCATTAGCATCATCAGGTGGAGGAGAAGGGGCACAGGTGAGTGGGGAAGCCGCAGCCCACGGGACCCAGGAAGCTGGAACCAGCAAGGCCGAGGGACCCAGTAGGATGGAGGGCAAGGGGAGTGCCATGGGGGAGACTGGATCTACCACCTCTTCTTCAGAATCCTCCTGCAGTGGACACTCCCTGGCAGTGGCAGACCCAGCTGGGACCACCCCAGTGCCATCATTGTCCGCCAGCCCCCTTACTAGCACCACCCTCCCTGTAGATCCCCACCCAGTTGCTCGTGCCCTCTCACCCTAGAGGGTGGGCCTCTCCTTTGCCTCAGGCACCTCTGCCCCTGCCCCAGTCTGCCCTGCTGCCCTCAATGAGGAGGCTATTGACCTTCTGAGGTCCATCTCTGTGGTTCAGTCCACCATTGTGAATGCCATCCAGGGACTGGTAGCTCAAGTCCAACCGAGCAATGTGTTCCTAGACGGCATTCACAGTGTCCTGGCTGGCCTCCAGAGTTCCTTTCAGGCTCTGGCCTCCTCACTGATGGCAGCCAGTATCCCTTTGTCTACCACACCCCCTCCACCTACCTCTATCCAATTCCAAACCTCTCTCCCCAAACCCATCCAAAGCACACATACACATAGGCATGCATCCAACTCAACATGCAAGGTTTCTATTGACAAGCACCACAAGACCCACCATTGGCATGCACACAAACAACACCCACATACAGAGACAACATCTACCAACACTGACTCCCTCGCCACCCCCTCCTTCACAGACACTGCACCTGACACACCTACAGTCACCACACCATCATTTGCGGATCCTGTCACAACACCTGTCTTACCCACAGTCACCACAATATCAGCCTCTCAGACATCCCCACCAGTCACCACATCCAGACCCACTACAACCACCAAGAGCCCCACATGCAGCACACATACCATACCTGCTGACACCACCCCAATAGACAGTCACCCATCTTGCATGGCCCCTCCCTGCACTTACCCCTCTCCTCCCAAGACACCTAAACACCCACACCCACCCAACAGACACACAGCACCCACAAGCATTCCACACAGTCACTTGCACCCAAAACATCCAAACTGACACATCTTACTACCACTCCCTCTCCCTCCACTCCCAAACCCTTTTGCCATGACTGCCCTGTGTGTCAAAAAGAATTTCCTCATGGAGGTTTACATTTTTCCCCACTCCTCTCCCAGCCCATGATACCCGCAACCGTTCTTCCTCTCTCCCCAAGTCTGCCCCTTCTACCTCCAAGACCTCCCCTGACCTCCTGCTGGTGCAAATGCACCTCCCTCTGCCAAGAAGTCTACCCCTCCCAAGCCCAGGCCCAAGGACCTCCCTCCCAAACCCAAGCCCACAGACCTCCCTCTCAAACCCAGGCCCAAAGAGCTACCTCCCAAACCCAAGCCCACAGACCTCCCTCCCAAACCCAGGCCGAAGGAGCCCCCTCTCAAACCCAAGCCCAACCTCCCCCCAATCCCTGAGGTGCCTGCCTGCCCCTTTGATGCCCCTACCATGTGGAGGTCATTTTGCAGTCAGCAGTCAAGATGGGGGCTATTTTCTTATTTATTAATACATCTGGACCAATATGTTGTTGGATTCGATATTTACAGACTTGTCCTGCCTTTCTTTCTACATGGCAGTGTGATGTTTGTGGACTATGGTTTGTGAGTGTGCGATGTCCGTGTGTTGGTGTTGCCAGTTGTTGAGCCTGGGCTGCATGTGTAGGTGTGGCCCTGCTATGTGTCCCACTAAAATTGTTGTGTGTAAGATATGATTGTGTTGTTACATGCATGTATGTAGCTGAATTGTGTATTGTTTGTGTAGAGATGTGGAATGGTGTTGTGTAACCTTGTGTGGTTGTTGTGTGTATGTCCGTTTGTGTGGTGATGGCTATGTCATATGCATCGTGTGTGGGTTTGCATGTTGTGACGTCTGCTTCATTGTCTGCTAGTGTGAGTGTGTTACCTGGTTGTCTGGTGTTGTTACATGTTGTTGTCAGTATGTGTAGTCATGTGGAGTTGTGCAATGACATAGCTTGGCGTAGCGTGTGTGTAGTTGCAGTTGTATTGTCGTTGTGTGTATCGGTGCTGTTGTGGATGGTTGTGTGAGACAGTGGCAGTGCTGTGTGTGGGGTTGATGTGTATATGGCACGTGTGTGTAGGCCATAGTGTGTATAGTACGGGTGTACATGTGTATAGTATGGGTATGGGTAGTGTGTGTATGTCAGTGTGTGTGTATGTGCGTATGGGTGTGTGGTTATGTGTGTGTGTCACCGTTGCCTAACGTCCCAGATGTGTATGTTGTGTGTGTGTTTGGGTTTACCCTCCTGTGTGAGGTAGGTGTGTGTATTCACGGTTGTTGTCTTCATCACCGTCACTGGTTGTACGAGCAGGAGCAGTTGGAGGACTTCCAGTTCAGGTTCCATGGTGGCTCCAGTCAAGTATGTGTTCCTGAAGGTGAGTGTCATCTTTTATAGAGTTGGTTTCCCCCAGGGTTTTCATGGTGGTGCAACCGTGGCGGAAATCTTGGTGGCGTGCAGCCTCGTAATATGTCTGGCAGAAACATGATCCCCGCCGGCCTGAAGGTGCCTACCACCGTCTGTTGCGGCAACTGGCGGTTGTTTGGCTGTGTTCTGTTGGGAAGACTGCCATGCTCGTAATTTGGCAGTCTTCACCGCCGGGCTGTTGGTGGTATGACTGCCACCACCAACATGGCAGTCCTGGGACCGCCAAACTCGTAATGACCCCTGCAGTTTCTGCACCAACACCACAACCTCGACAGCTCACAATTAGCACCAGGTAACCTTACTTATACTCACTCCTTGGATACAGCGACCGCTCTTCAAGAACACTGGAACACCCGGGAAACTCCGAACTGGACCATGGGCTTCAGAGACAGGGTTGGGCAAGTTCTAATTGTTACTGGGGTATTTTCACTAGCTCCCTACCCTTTAGTAATAAACCATCTTTGTTGCTACCATCTGATGGAGCACAACTTTCTATACCTCCTAACTCTAGTATAGTCGCCAAACAGCTTGCACCACAGATCATATGGACTGCTGGTCATTAGCTGAAAGTATATTTTGTAAGCAAACATCAGAACATCAATTACAAATTACAGTGAAACCAATTTGGCCTCACAAAAGCGTCAGAGAGGATGGTTTCCAACCATAAAGTTTTATTAGCGAATTGTAGTCAAATGTGCATATTTAATTAATTGAGTAAATCAATCAATCAAGCAGGCATAATGTTCAGTTTGGTTAATGAATCATTCTGGATATGTCAGGTAAAGAACAATGCAGAATATGATGCCATACAACATGCAAAATAGAACATAGATCGGTTCCATAAAAGAAACTTCCCTAATCTAAAAAAAAAATCTGAAAATGGCACGTGGAAACCCTAAGAGGGAGGTGTCAGAATGAGATGAACCAAGTTAAGATTTAGAGTAAAGGGCAGAAATGGTCAAATGTCTAACTCGAGAACTTAGCAAATGTGACGTCTCCAGTAGTAGAATTAGGGAAAGGCTTTCCCACGGGGAAGTCAGGATAGGATCTTCTCTAACTAAACTAAGACACACAGTTAAAATAAAACCATTTATTCAGAGGTCTTTTCTACATACTCCCCAAAGATGGGGGCCAATCAGGTTACGCCGTCGCCTGGGAACAGGTAGACTCCCGAATTTCCCATTGCCAAAGACGGACTCTAACAGCTGCACGTCCTGGTAACAATCTAGTAACAGAAGTGAGAGGGGCGTAACACAATCCCCTGCAGCCCGTGCGGCGCAGGAAGGTGGCAGCCTTTCATAGGTACTCTCAGTTCTTCAGAGGTGCCCTCATTCAGCTCAACGTAATTGCATATTTGCGAGATATGAGAAACAGAGGGGCCCCTCTTCACATTCTGCAGGTGGGCACTATCACTGTGTGTTACACCACTGAGAAACAACATCATAAGGAGCATATGCCAGCCTATGACCGTGATATTTTCATTTGCTGAACTGTCATTCAAGTCGGAAGTGAGTATACAATGTACCAAAGAGCCTCTGGTGGACCACAGCATGAATGTTTACCATGTTGCTCATCACGCAGAATTTGAGACTTCCACTAACAATACGAGTGGTGCCTAGTAAATGTCCAGCAGAGGACGGATTTCCACTACTATTTCATGTATTTGGGGTAAAAGCTCAGTCAATGAAGTATCATCTGCCTACATGCTCTCCAGATATCCGAGATGTGGATTATTTGATCAGTATGATGAAGCTATTATTCGCTTACAAAGGCATTTTGTCTCCCAGTGTTATATTGTGAAGGATTCTGTCTATTTTAACAAACTCTTCACAAATTTGATGATCCTTGTATTGTCCTCTTTAGAATATTGGCAATGTGGGTTTATCCTTTTGCAAATCTTATTTTTTTTTTTTGTGCTGCTGAACTATTCCTATTCAGACATCTTAAGATGGAATCATAAACTTCTAAATGTGGAGACCCTTCTAGGTTATCTAGGCTCATGTAGTGAGATTGATCCACTGGACCACAATTCTCTCTGGTTTGATATTCCCAATGTTTTTTGGTATGGCACCTAAATACCCCCACATGTAGAGTGTTTCAGTTTCATCTTGTGCCAATGCAGCCCAACTTCAAAAGATGGCCTCCAAACAGGAATGCAATGCACTGAGTTTTGTTTCTCAAGTGAATCGACCTTTTTAGGCAGTGCACACTCTTCTCAAAAGAAAATTGGGCACATTGCTGAACACGTTTCAATACTCCATTTACGGATCACAATTTTATTGAAATGCAGGATGTGTTCCAGCTACGTGAGTTTTACTCTTTACAGTTAATAGGGCACACATGCGCCTATTAAAATTGACATGAATGAAATGGTAGATGCATCTTAGGTACCGTGACACTCCCTGAATTATTTTGTTAAAAGTCTCACCTTCTATTTCTTTGAAGTTAAAGGCATTCAAAATGCATACTCTGCTTGAGATCACTTAACCTAAGGCACCAGCAACCTGTCAGATCACACCTCGTCACTGTGTCTGATCTCCAAAGAAAAAACAGGGACGATCTCCATAAAAACAAGTGCCAACGTTAAGGTGAAAGCGCAAATCTCGCTATTGTCACCAAATACAAAGAAAGGAAGATTCCAATATGAAACCTAACTACCTCACACTTATGTCAAAGACTGAAACAATTCAGGAGCCAAAATTATTTGTTCAATATGTAATTAAAAAGGCCTTTCGCAGTAACAACTGGTGTTCCTTCATAAATTCCTCTTTGCTCTGTTAGTGCACCATTGGTCATTTTGTTAGGACTTCAGTTAGTCTATCATCCTTTCTGGTACAATACATATATCCTTCCTCATATGCTGTTCATTGTACCATATCCCTCACCCAAATGTTCATTTGGGATTCCCTAGGTCTGTTTCAGTGTTATGTGTATTGTTTCATACTTTTTGGCCACGCAGGTCCCAGAATGGAAAGCCTATGCTACAGTTTACCATGCCTGGGCCTAGAAACATTCCCCAACAAGCACTGTTTTAGGTGCCAGGCAGGGATCCTCTACATTATAGGCTAAAGGTTGGGCAGCATTCCTCGCCACAAGCTTTGTGTAAATGGGCAAATCCATGCCATATAGAGACATCCCACACTGTTTTCTAAACAATGGCTCAACATGATCTGAAATAACCTGTTTAGTTAGAAACACAAACTTTATAGTTGCAAGGGCACTGTTTGCAGTTGGCTGTTGATCAGCTAGCAAGCACACGAAATGCAAGCTCGATCTCCATGCCAGCTCAGGGAAGACCTACACTGACAATTCTTTAGTGCTGTCTGAGCAAGCAGCTGTGTTCTCGAGGCCAACTTTCTATCATAGCCCCATGACTACAGGTGTTAATTGATAGGGAGTGACTGCAATCTAACCTCTAATATTGTGAGGGTGACCGAGCAACAGTAGGGATTGGACAATAAGCAAGACACTCATGAAGGATAATTAGTCTCATAAGGGCTTATTTACAAGCCCCATGCGCCATTGTAATGCCACTTTTTTTTTATGCTGCGGCGGGGCACGCAGTCCCCTATACTGCGTCACATTTACAAACTGGTGCAATGGGACAATTGCGCAAGTCCGTGAAGCCCTGTAATTACATTATATCTGCCCCATTATAATGTATGCAGGGTAGGCATTCCCACATTAAAAGCCACACAGAACCAGCGCAGAGAAATTTACTACATTTCACTGTGTCGTTCTGTGACCTCACTGTATCAAAAATGTAATGCCTGCTCAGAGCAGGTGTTCAACTGACGCAGGGCTTTTTAACATGAGAGCCTTCCACTCATTACTGGAGTAGCATCATTTTTTTTTACGCTTGTCCGGCAAAGCATCAGTAAGTGCCACAGAGGTGTCAGAATTTCTGACACATCTGTGGAAACGTGCACCATAGAGTGCTATTTAATAAATACAGCGCTACTATGGCTTTGTTAAGGGCTCCAGGGCTGGCACAAGAAAACTGGTCCATTGATTCCGATGCACCAGTTTCTTGTAAATGAGACCCATAGTCTTCTACCTGTGGACATGCCCATTCCTGGCTAAAGAAACGTGGTCTTATCAAGCTTTCATACTAGATTAAGTCGAGCAGCAACTTGATCTTTATCATCTACTTACTGCTTTATAAGAAGTATTGCAGTTCTACACATTTTTCCTGCTTCAATCTTCAGCACAAGTCATTGCTGCAGAGATGGTTTGAGGTATTTTAGAGAGCCCCAGCAAATCTGTCCTCCCACGGTGATTTGAGATCAGCCAAGTGCTGACCTGTCCAGTCAGTCTTTTTCCTTCAAGTATTGTGCCCCTGTTTTCAGGCAAGGATAAATCCTAAGCATGGCCCAATGAAGCAGAACCAATTCAAGCCCTGCATCCATACACTTTGTTGCTGGGCCAGAAAGTAGTGTGTAGCTCTGCCTGACTGGCACTCTATTCAGGACATCGGACACTAAACAGACACAGCACACCAATCCATTTCCCATTCATTCAAATAGATTTAATTTAAACACATTTGTTTAATTCATACTGGTTCTCAACTGACCATTCTCCCATATGTCCCACAAAGACATTCTGTGAACATTAGTTGAAGCTCTCCTAGGTGTTTGTCTGAATATTTGCATTCTTGCAGTAACATCTGTAACAGGTCGTCTTGTCCTTTTTCTCTTGCTAAGACATACTTGTATCCATTGAGATGTAACATCATCTTATCTTTTCGCTATATCTGCATACTACTAATTGTTGACTTGGAAAGTTGATGTGCACACCAAGATAAAATTGTGCAAGGGAAATATTTTGGCCTATGTAACACAACAAGAGATTGTTTACAGTTGACCATGGCCTGAAGAACTGCCTTTGGACTAGTATTTATATTTATAGTGTTTATTCTTTTAGTGCATTCTCCAGTACAAACCCTGGTTGTGCATGAATTCCACCACCATGTTTCATGCACTAAGCAGACCTGTGTAAATTATTGTTACTGTTTATTGCTTTTCTGCTTACTTATATGTGGTAGACTTACCTAAATACATCCACACATAAGTGTTTGAAGCTGTGTACATCTCTGCTTAAGATCTAAAAGAACTAAAAGGAAGCAAGTTGTCCAACCTACCACAGAGCAAATTATGCCATAGAGGACAGCAAATGTCCCTTTCTCGTTTTTCTACACTTATTCTCTCTTATTTTATCTGTTTCTGTACCCTTCACTTTCTATCTCTTTTTCCCTAACTATCTCTTTTTATTCCAGATTATCTTTTTCTTTCCTACTCATGCTCCCTTGGTATCACTCTTGCTGCTCTATCTGCAGACAATACCCTTCATAGCAAAAGGAAAGGCCCAGCAGGAGGTCAAAACCCTATCTCCTAAAATATTGATTCATACTAACTGCGACTTCCTTCAATGTTTAACAACTCCTGTTTCTACTTAAATATGTAGTCTTTACTCAACTAGAACATTATTTTCGTTAATTCTATGACTTGTGATGCATTCGGATGAGTATTGTGCTTTACAAATATCTCACTAAACACATAAATAAAGAAATAAATAGTGAAGAACCTTAATAAGTGCATAGATCTTCTTTAACAACTGAGCACTTCCCAGTTCACTTACAGGTTTATTATACATTAACTTTCTAAATTTTACCCCGTTAACGTCATTAATTATATTCTACTGCTATTCTATAGGCCTACTTACAAAGTCCCTGGAGACAAAGTGGTTAACTATGCACCCCCCCCCATTAATTAAATTAGGAGTCCTGTTAACTTGAGAAACGCAGAATTGATCAAACTTCTTGGATTAAACCCTGAACATCCAAGCGGTAAAGAGAAATTATTGTGGGCATTGATAATTCATTTACATTTTTAAAATAATTTTTTTATTAAATAAACAGGACAATAGGATACATGTATAAGTCAATACAGAGGTAACCAAAACGTCAAAAACAAGCAGGAACTGTGAGAAGAGGGGAAGGGGAGGGATAGGAAGGTGAAAAAAGGAGCGGGTCGGTAAACAATGCACACAGCATTATAAAATATCTACATGTGTAGAAATATGAGAAACGCAAAGAGGTCGCTTCCATCAGTGATAAAGATCCAAAAAGAGATAGGATCCCCTGGAAGTATGTATATTGGATAGGGCTTGGATGTGGTGAGTAGGGATGTAGGGAATGGGGGGAAGAGTAGGGAGAAACATACTAGGATGGGAGGTGTCTGGTAAGTGGGGAGAGCCAGCAAAGGGCTTGTACAGGACAAGCTGTGCAGGGGTAGTTGGGGATGTAGAGGAGTGCATGAGGTGACGAGAGAAGCTGAATAGGTATGAAAGAAGGGCAAGACTGACATTGGCCTGGGAAGTCTGAAAGGGGGAGGAGGAGGGAATACCAGAGAGTGGGAAGAAAGCTGGGGGGCAGAAAAAGGTAGGGAAGGGGCGGGTGGGACGTCAGGTTTGCTGCAGTACCCCGTAGGAGGTGGAAAAGCGGGGAGCGGCAGGCAGTACTCAAACTAAGGGTTGTGTTCAAGGAAGGGTGCCAAGATCTATGCGAAAAACACTGAATGGTCCTGCAAATTATAAATGACATGTTCAAAGGCAGCCGTCTGTATCATCGCCACTGTCCTTTCCTCTGGAGTCAGTGCAGTAGGGGATCTCCAGTGATGTAGAATGTAAATCATTGCCATTGCAAGTGTAGGAGGCAGTGCTGTGTTCTGGTCAAGTCAGGGGAGCCTCCTAAGTCATGGAAATAGAAGAGTGCGGTATAGAGGCGTCTGCAGGCCATTGAGACCACCAGAGTATTTCTGACCTCTTCCCATAGGGGCTGGATTGAGGGACATTTACAAACAACATGTGCAATGTCGCCACAAGTAGCTGCACACCGCCAGCAGTTAGCATGCAGCAGGAGACCCTCCCTATGACACTGACATCCAATGGCAGTCATGCAATGACTTGAACAGGCAGAAGTTCAGCCGCGCTTTCCGCACGCCCTTGTCTAGGGCCTCCAAGGCCCGATCAGTCCTCCTCATCTATTTCCACCTGAAGTCAGGTGCTCCATGTAGTACATAGGGTGTTAAGGAGGGGTGTTCAAATGAGATGGCTAGTGATGATGCCTTTGAGATCTGCATATCACTCCCTTGAAATGGCCCAAGGTTACAAGATAGGACACCACCAGTGAGAATGCGAGATTCCAAGGATCAGCCCCAAGGCAGCAGCGTAGACAATGTTGTAGTTGTAGATTTCCCCTTTTTTGCATCGGATGGAGGCCAAATTCCTCATGAAGACACTCAAAGGACTTGTGCCTCTTGTCAGTGAGGAGATGATCGAGGCTGTGGGGTCCAGCCATGTGCCATTGTGGCAACGTGAGGAACCCCCCACCGATGCGCAGGCTATCATTACCCCATATGGGGGCCCATCTATGGAGTCGGGTGGATTCCTAGGTGTTGGTGTGCCCTGCACAAGGCTTTGTGCATGGCGTTAAGCATTGGGTTGGCGGGAAGGGCTGAGATAGACTGACCTCATATAGGAGACTAAGGCCGCAGTTGTTCCGGCCAGGCATTCATTGTCGTTCAGTGGTGACCCGCTGTTGGGGGTCCTGTGCCTGAGGGAGCAAAAACGTAATTTGGGACAACTAAAGGGCTAAAGCATAATGTTCCACCGATGGAAGCCCCAGACTGTAGGAGGCTGGCCTGGTTTGTAGTGGGTAACTTGGGTACTTACACCTTATACCAGGTCCAGTTATTCCTTATTAGTAAAATGTAGTAGTGTTCTAGCAGCTTAGACTGACAGAGGTAGCTTAAGCAGAGCAGCTTAGGTTGAACTAGGAGACATGCAAAGCTCGTGCAATACCACTATAGTTACACAATACTTATACACAAGTAAAGGCAATACTCATTGTTACCAAAAATAAAGGTAGTTTATTTGGGTGACACAAGGCCAAAAATATCTTAGAGGCAATACTCCTTCTGGAGGTCAGTATTATACACAATATATACACTGACACCACAATAATGTAAGTAATTAGACATAGGATAGTGCAAACAATAGGGAATGCTATAGAATGCAATGGGAGAAAATAGGTCTGGGGCAACACAAACCATATATTAAGAAAGTGGAATGCAAATCACGAATTCCCCACTAGACAAGTGTAGAGTGTAGAGAATTGCTGGGAGAGTAAGAAAACCACAAAGGTGAGTAAAATACCCAGGAAAGTAGGAGTAAAGTGCTGTAAGTTTCCTTAGGACACACTACAAGTCATGATTAGAGTTATTGCAAGAACCAAACAAGACTGCAAACAACAAATGCTGGACTCCTGGACCTGAAGACCTGCAAAGAGAGGAGACCAAGTCCAGAAGTTGGAAGAAGCTCCAAGAAGGACAGGAGCCCCTGCCAACCTAGAAGTGGGTGCAAAAGAAAAGTCCCCGGTTGGACGAAGACTGAGGAAACGCACCAAAGGAGGATAGCTGTGGGTTCCTGCATGATGCAATGGATGTCCCACAAAGAGATGTTCGATGCAGGCGAGTTTCGGCGTTGGATTCGTCCAACAAGCCTTCGTTCAAGAAAAGTCGCACATTGTGTCAAAGTGGCATTGCCTGGACCCAGGAGGGATCTGGGGGTCTCACCTTGGACCGAGAAGGCAGAGGGGGCTCCCAGCACTGGAGGGAACCCACAGATGACCAGGCAGCACCCACGGAGGTCCCAGGACATGGGGACAAAGAAGGTGCAAATTGTGGTTGTTGCAGCACCATAAAATAAGGTCCCACGCCGCAGGAGGACAACTCAGCAAGTTGAGCGTCGCAGGATAGAGTGCTGGGGACCTGGGCCAGGCTGTGCATGAAGGATTCTTGCAAATAGTGCACAGAGGCCTCAGGGGGTGAAGATGACGCAGTGGACAGGGGTTCTGTCACAAACCGAGAAGGCAAGCTCTTACCTCCAACAAATTTGGACAGCAAGACCTTAGGAGAATCTGTGTCAAAGGGGTCCATCACCTGGGTTCAAAGGAGCACGCTTGTTGCCAGGAGAGGAGTCCAAGAGAACCGGTCATCGACTTAGAAGGTGCCTGCAAGGGCAGGGAAGTGACTCTGTCACTCCACTGGAGATTTCTTCAGTCCTTCTGGTGCAGGGTGAAGACAGGGAGTCAACCGTGACCTTTGCAGCTAGCAAGGCTTGTTTGTGGTCTTTTGCCAAAGAAACAACTCTGCATCCTCTAGCACTCCGTGGAACATCTTCTGCATGAAGGAGAAGTTCCTAGCACCTTTCGTTGTTGCAGAATCTTCAGCTTCTTCCATCCAGAGGCAGCCATTTTGCACCTTCATCCGGGGTTTAGTGGGCTCCTGCCCACCCCCGGACACTTTCACGACTCTTGGACTTGGTCCCCTTTCTTTGCAGGTCCTCAGGTCCAGGAATCTGTCTTCAGTGCTTTGCAGTCTGATGTGGTCTTTGCAAAATCCTCTATCACAAGTTTAGTGTGTTTCTGGGGAAGTAGTAGCACTTTACTCCTACTTTTTAGGGTCTTGGGGTGGGGTATCTTGGACACCCTTAGTGTTTTCTTACACTCCCAGTGGCCCTCTACACACTACACTAGCCTAGGGGTCCATTCGTGGTTCGCATTTCACTTTCTTAGTATATGGTTTGTGTTGCCCCTAGGCCTATTGCATCCTATTGTATTCTACAGTGTATGCACTACTTTCTGACTGTTTTGCTTACCTGAATTTGGTTTGTGTGTATATGTTGTGTATTTTACTTACCTCCTAAGGGAATATATCCTCTGAGATATTTTTTGGCACATTGTCACTAAAATAAAGTACCTTTATTTTTAGTAACCCTGAGTATTGTGTTTCTTATGATATAGTACCTACATTATAGAAGTGGACTAGTAGGAGCTTTGCATGTCTCCTAATTCAGAAAAGCTGCTCTGCAATAGCTAGCTCTATCAGCCTAAGCTGCTAGAACACTACTAATCTACTAATAAGGGATAACTGGACCTGGCAAAAGGTGTAAGAACCACCAGGTACGCACTATAAGCCAGGCCAGCCTCCTACAGGTGGGGTCTGGACATTGTGACCGAAGGGCCCTTGTTGGAACGTTTGGGAGAGGGAAGGCCCATAGGGGAAGGTAGGGTAGCTACAAGAGAGCATGAGAGGGAAAGGCGTAAACAATTGTAGTGGGCAGGGATGAGACACACAATTCGCAGCGGAAGGGGCGGTCCACAGGGGTAAGAAGGCACAAAGTATACCAGTGTATCAGCCTAGTGCTGCAAACATCTAAAATCAGCATAACATTAGTCACATCAGAAAATGACAGTTAAGCTTACAATGAATACATTGGTGGCTAACGGCTAGCCTCTATCACAATTAAGGGAAATAACATCATTGAAAGCATTTCAAGGCTTTTAAGGTGGAAGTCTAAGGCTGGAGGGAAGGGAGCCGCAGAAGTGTGAGGAGGTCCCTGATTGTCACCACCTGCAGGGCCTGGACTCTCTCACTCTAGAAGTCTCTCAGCGTCTCTGCCTCTATGATGGGAGCCCCCTTCTTGTACCAGCGGTCATCCTGGGGATCCTGGCAAGGCAGAGACATCGGACGGGTGTCAGCAGATGGTGATAAGGAGGCCAGAGGACCTGTGTCCATATTTTGGGTCAGAAGGCTATCCAAGAAAAGACGTAGATCTGTAGGGCCAAAAAAGTCTCTTGATTTGCTGTTTTTGGTGACCTACATTCGAGCTTGCTCAAACAGGACGTATTTAATGTACAGTTGGTGGAGCCAGGGCCCCAGGGATAAGAATGCCTTGAGGCAGTCATTGGACTCCTTAGAGAAGTCCGCTGTGATGCAGCTCTCCTGCCCTTTGTGCTGGTAGAGGTCATAGTAGCGGGCCGCAGTGAGGGGCTGGCAGACCTGCTCGTGTCACAGGAAGTAGGCAATGATGGGATGAGGCCGTGTTGCCCTGTAGGATTGATGACCCTTGCAGTGTACTCACTGAAATTCCAACGGGGGGTAAAAAGTGAGGCCCGTGAGCACATGGAGGTTATTATGGAGGAGGGCCGCAATATTTGTCCCATCAATATGTTCCAGAAACCCGAAAAAACAGGCATTGTCCCTACGGCTCCTTTCTTCGAGGTCTATTACCTTGCTGCATGGAGTGAGGAGTTCCTGGTCCCTATCCCGCACTGAGATGGCCATCCACTGTTGACACGTTGTTGCAGGTCTGTGACGTGATTTTGGAATCCCCAATATCCAGACATACAGATTTGGTCTCAGCTGTTAAATCAGGGATACCAGAATCCAGCCCCTCCAGCTAGCGGAAGATTTCCTGGAAATGAGCAGAGGAGTGATCAGGCAGCAGTACACTCCCTGCTGCGGCCATGGAGTGGGGTTGCTGAAGAGCTTCTGAGAAGAGGAGCTGCTGTTTGAATTTAATGGCAGGCTTGCCATGAGGTTTACAGGAGGGCCTCTTCCTTTTGGACTCTAGGGTTGCGGCTTTACAGAGAACCGTGGAGGGACCTACTCCACACGTCCGCAAAGGGAACAGGATGAGGAGGCCATTCGTAGGGTGAAGAGGAAGTAGTAGGTTGAGGGGGAGGAAAGGCAGATCCCTGTGTACTCTGCATTAAGAGAACCCAGAGGATCCTCGGGCCAATGACACAGCAAAGGGTCCGGGCAGGATGTTGTCTGGGAGGGATAGAAAGTAGTCTTGGTGTGGGTGGCCTGGGCCACGCAATGACCAGTTGGGAACTTAGTGGCTGGTTAGTCTCCAGCAGCTGTAGGAGGTCTCCATGCACCGTGGCAATAGAGACCGGCATTCGGGGAAGGGGCCGGCTTCCTGGTAGCCCCCTCCTCTCAGTGAGGCACCCAATCCAGTTTGCTCTGCCTCATCTGATGTGGCTGGGAGGGAGAGGCACGCAACCGTGAGCACTCAGGGTTATCAGAGGAAAGCTCACCAGCCATTGGTGGCACCGGGCAAGTTTACCGTGGGCGACACAGGTGGGAGAGGCAAGGCTAGGCGGAGTGGAAAGTCTGGCCGCTCACTAATCAACATGACCCCTCTCCACCGCCTCATAGGCGAGTCAGGCCCCTCTGCTTCACTGAGGCCCAGAGGTGGTGGGCGCCCAGAAGATCGTATGGCAGGGCGGTGAGTGCGCAAGGAGGGAAGGCACCAGCCTCCTTGGAACAGGCCCGTCAGCCCGGTGGTTATCCGGATCTGCTGGTTGGGTGCAGAGCCATCGCCTGCGTCCCATTCAGAGTGCCACCACTCCAACCTAGATCAACAGGACCTGCCCTCCTGAAGGAGGTGCCAAGCCTGGCCAACCAGCGGCATGGGAGCCCTCCCATGCACCGCCAGCTCCCGGCCCTCGGACAGAGGTAGTCTCTGGTGCAGAGTAAGTGGCCCCTGTCGGTCTGTGGACGTCACTTCCCGCGATTGGTGCCTACCGGTGCATGGAGCACCGTGTTCAAGCAGCCATCATGTTCTTTGGCCAGACATGCTCCCCCTCAATAATTCTGTTTAGATATTCCCTGTAATGTCTTATACATTATTTCAGTTTCCCATAAAGATTCAGCTGCTTTCAGAATTATATGTTTCTCTTACTGAGGTCATGCGCATCTCATTAATGTGTGGTTAAAGGAACTGTTTCCTGTTTTTCATGTTTATAGTGCATTTTCTACTGAGCTTTACCCACATCCACTACTTGCCATCTCTTGGGGATCTTTTAGGTTTAGGAACTATATAGTTGGCTGAGAAGACAGAAAAGTACATTAACGCATCATTGTTGAAAACTTTATATAACCTGAAAGTCATGAGTTTTATTAAGCAATTATGGCTCAGTCATTTATAGTTCCATGGTTAATCAATTGAGTGTCGCTAAAACGCTAAAACTGAGATAGAAGGTGCTATATAGTATGACATATATTTTTGTTTTAAAACAGAATTTGGCTTTATATGCCACTTCTGCCTGCTTGCATTGAATAAGATGATCGTAATGTTCCAAGCTTAAGATTGGATCCAGTATTCTTTCCTGATGTTAAAAGATGTGTGCATTACCCTTTGCCTAGTACTGGCGTGTTGGTGTACTACCATATGAATATTATCATATTTGTATTGTGTCTGTTCTACAGTAGTAGTCTGACTGCCTACCTCCAAATGAAGGCTGTAGTATCACTTTTAAAACAATATGCACTTCCTTTAGCTCACGTAATCTAGAAATTCTGATATCACATATTTTTAACATTAGACAGTATCAGTTTCTCCTGGGTCCTGCCTTACCAGAGATGAAAGCATGATTTATTGCTGTTGAACGTCGTTATGGTACATTCTATGGGTTATAAAGTAATGTTGATTTCAAGGAGTTCCTCATGAAGCCTGTTATATTCTGCTCTGGGGGCTGTTTTTAGTAAAATATACCAAAATGCCCCATAGATGCAGACCTAGCCCTTTCACAGACAATTTGCCCAGTGACAAATGTTCTTTCCCTAAACTCCGTGAAGACAATGTGCCATTTTGTGTTTCTGAACCCATAGAATTGTAAACGCATTTTCCTGAAAATTTAACATTTTACAAAAATGCCTGGGGCCCTCACATTGGGGACGGTGGAAACAAAAATCTGCACAAGAAACACATGAGTTGAATGAGAGGAAAAAAATGACTGTTTTAAATAATTTTGTTGTACATCTTCTGCTTTAAACTATTATATAAAATATCTATTCTACTACTCATCATAAAAAACAGTTAATAATGTTTGTCTGTGAACAGAGTTCAGGGTAAGCTTTAAATCCTGTATCCATGATGCACCTTTCTGGTTGTCAAGGACACGTATGTTGCCCTGACCATTGTGATATCATCTGAAAACTCTGATGCAGCATAATTAGGTCAGGGTTTTTAGTCTAGAGTAAGGCACCTCACTGCATTTCTTAGCTTGGAGACTGGAGAGGTGGTGGCTAAGTTAATGTTGTGCTGTATTTATTACTTAATACTGAGTTTTACAGACAGTGCACAGTATATATCATAGTATTCTATTTTATGGAGGCATCAAGGTCTATCAACTGTTAATGTCTTCTTTTTATAATCCTGCTTTCCTGCTTCCCTGCTCCCTTAGTGTTGGGAGAGACAGCAAGGCTCTGCTTCTGATTCCTGGTCACAGTCTATGCTCACAGACATGCTACAGGTGAAGGAGAACAAGGTAGGAGAATTTCCAAACAAGTAGTATAAAAGATGTGGAAGAAATATACTGGGATAGGGTGTGGCGTAATGGTAGAGCTGCCAACCTTGGAGTTGGGGAACCAATTGTGAGTCTCGGCATTGGCTCAACAGACTGTGATTCTGGACAAATCACTTAGGGGGTCATTCCGAGTTTGGCGGGCGGCGGTTGCCGGCCACCAAACTTCCCCTGACGAAAGACCGCTCCGCGGTCAAAAGACCGCGGGGGCAATTTCGACTTTCCCGCTGGGCCGGCGGGCGACCGCCAAAAAAGCGCCCGCCGGGCCAGCGGGAAAGGCCCTGCAACATTGAAGCCGGCTCCGAATGGAGCCGGCGGTGTTGCAGGGGTGCGACGGGTGCAGTTGCACCCGTCGCGATTTTCACTGTCTGCAAAGCAGACAGTGAAAATCCTGCTGGGGCCCTGTTAGGGGGCCCCTGCACTGCCCATGCCAGTGGCATGGGCAGTGCAGGGGCCCCCAGGGGCCCCACGACACCCGTTCCCGCCATCCTGTTTCTGGCGGTGAAAACCCCCCTTCTGGCGGGAAGGGGGTCGGAATCCCCGGGGGAAATCCGGCGGGAAACCGCAGGACCCGGCTGGGCGACCGCGGCTAGGAAGCACCGCCAGCCTGTTGGCGGTGCTTCCGTGGTCGTCAACCCTGGCGGTCATGACCCCCTTAATGTTCCTGTGCCTTTCAAAAATTGAATGTGTCCTTGTGTAGTGTAACTGGTGCTCATGTAAAGCACTCGGGCAGAGATCGCGCTTTTAAAAACTGCTAAACAATAAATGGCATATTATTATCCTTGTTGTTAGTCTTATTTGCTGAAAATACTAGCATAAATCTGATAGGATGAACAGCTACATGTTCTGTATAGATGCAGGGATAATTTATTAATATGCCAGAGGCAGAAATGTCCCTAATGGTGTCCTGGGTGTTACTATAGTGTTGTGCTTCAATAGTTATTCTTTTCATTTATAAGTGCAAAGTATTGATTATTTTTAGAGTACATGTGTCCAGTTAAAAAAATACAATGATTCATATCTCCTAAGCCACTGGTGTGTATACTATCCCCCAAATATGTAGAAATACAGATGCTTTCTTTTTAAGCCCCACAGTTCTATGAAGTAAACACACTGATAGGGTCACCACAATTCACTCCTCACAATAGATTTGCTACTTTGTAAAAGTTATGTCTTTGTTCTGATATTCTATCTAAGCCACATTAATTAATTGATTAATTAATTTGGAGTCCACAAGTTAAATCAACACAATAACAAAATTAATTTGACAGGTTTAGCCAGATTGGACGGTAAAAATCACACCTGGAAGTCAAAAATCAATAAACCCTCACATTCTGACTCTCAACCAAATTGTCCAGTTTCTCTACATCTCAAAACATTATTCTCGCCTTTATTCCACACCTTCTTTCTTCTCATACAATGTGCAATTCTTCAAGGTTTTTGATGGCTTAGATAGTGGAAAAAATGTTAGTCACCCAGAAGTGAATGGAGAAACTTTTTATCTAAAGCTGCTGCTTTCAAATGTTTTTATTTTTGTATTGTGGTTATGTTTTATTTAGTGCATTTCCTTAATTTGTTTCGAATTTGTTGCCTCTTCATGCTGGAGCTTTTGTGCACATGTATTTGGGACAAATTGTGGACTTTACTGGAAATCTAGTTTTCATTTCAACAGGTAGATTAACTAACTAAGTGATCCCTAATTATAATCCTTTGTCACCTTTCTTAATAAAGTAATGACACTCATGGTAAAAACATCCTTTGTCATCTCCTCAGAGCCCCATTCCAAAATTCTGGGTATTCCCAAATCAGCAAGTGATGTGGGTTATTATGAAATCTGGGGACACTTAGTGGATCTGTCTGTTTCACCGTGAAGCTTAGCCTGCTGATGCCAGGTACATCCCCAGGAAATGATGAGAAATTACCAAGAAAACTTATTTCTAAGTGAACATTCACTGTCCAAATTGAAATCCCTATGGCTCCAAGGGGTTGAATTTCTTTGGCGTATAAGTGAGACATTGAGGGTTCCAATAATAATAATGAATAATGTAGGAAACTGGTTATTTAGATCCTGATTCCCTTATTAATACCCTATTTCGCGGGGGATTTTTGGTGTTCCACTTGAAATCCACTGGAGTTAGCAATGCTGCTAACATTGGTAGCTCCTGGGTTCAAAGATTGTAGGAGGCTGACCTGGTTTGTAGTGGGTACCAAAGGACCGTACACCTTATAGCAGGACCAGTTATCCCTTATTAGTGAAAGGTAGTCAGTGTCTAGAAGCCATGCTGTCTAGGGATAGCTGTAGCTGAGCAGCCAAGGCTAATCTAGAAGACATGAAAAGCTCTTGCAATACCACTGTAGTCACACAGTACTCACACACCGGAAAGAAAATACTCAGTGTTACAAAAATAAAGGTACTTTATTTTTAGTGACACCATGCCAAAAATACCTTAGAGACTATACTCCCTCAGGCGGTAAGTAATATACACAGTATATAGACTAGAATGCAGAAATAGCTGTAAAAAAAACAGTTAGAAAACAGTGCAAATAGTGAAAATCACAATATGTTGCAATGGGCCTAGGGGAAACACAAACCATATACTAAAATAGTGGAATGTATTAGTCGGTTTCCCACCTAGGGAAGTGTAGTGTGGAGAGGGGCTCTGGGAGTGTAAGAAAATACCAAGGATAAGTAATAGAACCCACCCCTGAGCTCAGGAAAACAGGGGTAAATCACACTAAGGGGCATATTTATACTATGTCTACGCCAAATTTATGTCAAAAATTTTGATGCAATTTCGGCGCAAACCTAACACCATATTTATATTATGACGCCCGACCCACCGAACATCAAGATTTCTCCATGAGCGTCATTTTCTGGATGCGGGAAACCGCCTTGCGTTAATGAGATGCAAGGTAGGCGTTCCCATCCAAAAAATGACTTTAAGGCCTGTGTGCCTTATTTATACTCCTGCGTCATTTTGACGCATAGGAGGGGGCGGGCCTTAAAAAATGGCGCACATCCTGATGTGCACTGTTTTTTAACACCTGGGTGAGGGCAGGCGTTAAGGGGCCTGTGGGCTCACTTCCATGGTCTCTGACCATGGAAGCGGTCCAGAGGTGCCTATCCCTGCCCCCAGGGACACCCCCTGCCACCTTCGCCCACCCCTGGAGGACACCCACGGATGGGGGGATGCATCCCAGGTAAGTAGAAGTATCATTTTTTATTTTTTGGAAGTGGCATAAGGGGGCCAAACTTGGGCCCCCCTACATGCCACTGTGCCCAATGGCTATGCCCAGGGGACAGAAGTCTCCTGGACATGGCCATTGGGTAAGGGGGCATGAATCCTGTCTTTGCTAAGACAGGAGTCATTTCAATGGGGGTTGTGTGTGAAAAAATGCCGCAAGTCCGGTTAGAGCCATGATTTTTTACTCTAACCTGACTTGCACCATTTTTTGACGCACAACCCCCATTTTTACCTACACCGGCGCTGCCTGGTTAGAGTCATTTTTTTTTTTACTCTGACCAGCCCCCATCGCCAGCTAACGTCAAACCATAAATAAGCCGCCTGCCTGGTGTGTAGGAATGGCGTTAGCCGGCGGTAAATATTTTTACGCAAAGCAGTACCAGCACTGTTTTGCTTCAAAAAGTATAAATATGGGCCTAAGTTTCCTAGAACACACGAGAAGTCATGATAGAAGAATATACAAGATCCAGAATGTAAGGAAAGGCCTTCCTTGGCATGGTTACCCCCTGGCTTTTTACCTTTTGTTGATGCCAGTTATGATTGAAAGTGTGCTGGGACCCTGCTAACCAGGCCCCAGCTCCACTGTTCTTTCCCTAAACTGTACCTTTGTTCCCACCATTGGCACAGCCCAGGCACATAGATAAGCTCCTTGTAAATGGTACCCCTGTTGCCAGGGAAGTTCTCTAAGGGCTGCAGCATGTCTTATGCCACCCTGGGGACCCCTCACTCAGCACATGCACACTGTCTCACAGCGTGTGTGTGCTGGTGGGGAGAAAAAGACCGAGTCGACATGGCACTCCCCTCAGAGTGCCAGGCCCACCTCTCACTGCCTGTGGCATAGGCAAGTCACCCCTCTAGCAGGCCTTACCGCCCTAAGCCAGGGTGCACTATACCATTGGGTGAGGGCATATGTGCATGAGCACTATGCCCCTACAGTGTCTAAGCAAAGCCTTAGACATTGTAAGTGCAGGGTAGCCATAAAGAGTATATGGTCTGGGAGTTTGGCAACTACGAACTCCACAGTTCCATAATGGCTACACTGAAATGTGGGACATTTGGTATCAAACTTCTCAGCACAATAAATACACACTGATGTCAGTGTGGGATTTATTGTAAAACATACCCAGAGGGCATCTTAGAGATGCCCCCTGAATACCAGTCCGACTCCTTGTGCTAGGCTGACCATTTTCTGCCAGTTTGCCATCATCAGACAGGTTTCTGGCCACATGGGGAGAGTGCCTTTGTCACTCTGTGGCCAGGAACAAAGCCTGTACTGGGTGGAGGTGCTTCTCACCTCCCCCTGCAGGAACTGTAACACCTGGCTGAGAGCCTCAAAAGCTCATGCCTTTTGTTACAGCACCCTAGGACATCCCAGCTAGTGGAGATTCCTGCCACTCCGGCCACTGCCCCCACTTTTGCCGGCAAGGCTGGGGGAGATAATGAGGGAAAAAAAGGAGGAGCCACCCACCAGTCAGGACTGCCCCTAAGGTGCCCTGGGCTGAGGTGACTCCTGCCTTTAGAAATCCTCCATCTTGAGATTGGAGGATTCCCCCAATAGGATTAGGAATGTGCCCACCTCCCCTCAGGGAGGAGGCACAAGGGAGGGTGTAGCCATCCTCCAGGACAGTATCCATTGGCTACTGCCCTCCTGACCTAAACACCCCCTAAATTTAGTATTTAGGGGTGACCTAGAACCCAGGAAATCAGATTCCTGCAACCTACACAAAGAATGACTGCTGACCTGAAAGCCCTGCAGAGACGACGGAGACGACAACTGACTTGGCCCCAGCCCTACCGGCCTGTCTCCAGACTCAAAGAACCTGCACAGCAACACCTTCGGCAGGGACCAGCGACCTCTGAGGACTCAGATGAGTGCCCTGAACCCAAAGGACCAAGAAACTCCAGGGAACAATGGCACTGTTCAACAACAGCAACACCTTTACAATAAAGAAGCAACTTTTAAAGAACTCAGTCTTACTGCCGGAAGTGTGAGACTTCACACTCTGCACCCGACGCCCCTGGCTCGAGCTCCAGAGAACTAACACCGCAGAGAGGACTCCCAGGTGACTATGACTACATGAGTAACCTGAGACGACCCCCCTGCACCACCACTGAGACGCCTGCAGATAGGATCCAGAGGCCTCGACTGCCTGGTAACAAGGAACCCGACTCCTGGACCAAGCACTGCACCCGCAGCTCCCAGGACCGAAAGGAACCAACCTCCAGTGCAGGAGTGACCAGCAGGCAGCCCTCTTCCTGGCCTCCCCATGCCATGTCTGCATCGCCTAAGCGACCCCCGGGTCCCTCCATTGCTTTCAATAGCAAACCAGACGCCAACTATGCATACTGCACCCAGCCGCCCCTGTGCCCCTGAGGGTGTGTTTTGTGTGCCCGTTTGTGTCCCTCCGGTGCTCCACAAAACTCCCCTGGTCTGCTCCCCGAGGACGCAGGTACTTACCTGCCAGCAGACCGAAACCGGAGCACCCCTGTTCTCCAAAGGCGCCTATGTGTTTTGGACCCTCCTTTGACATCTGCACCTGAACGTCCATGTGTTGCTTGTGCAGTGACTTTGGGGTTGCCTTGGACCACCAACGGTGGGCTGCCTATGCCCAGGAGACCGACTGTGTGCTTTACTTACCTGAGAAACCTAACAATACTTACCTCCCCCAGGAACTGTTGATATTTGCACTGTGTCCACTTTTAAAATAGCTTATTGCCATTTTAACCTGCACTTAGCAGTATATTACTGCTTTAATTCAAAGCTCCCTACTTACCTGTGTGGAGTACCTTGCATTCTATGTATTTACTTCAAATCTTGAATCTTGTGGTTCTAAAATAAATTATGAAAATATATTTTTCTATATAAAAACTATTGGACTGGAATTAAGTCTTTGAGTGTGTGTTCCTCATTTATTGCCTGTGTGTGTACAACGAATGCTTAACACTACCCTCTGATAAGCCTACTGCTCGATCACACTACCACAAAATAGAGCATTAGAATGATCTGATTTTACCATTATCAACCTCTAAGAGGAACCCTTGGACTCTGTGCACACTATCTCTCACTTAGAGATAGTATATACAGAGCCAACTTCCTACACAGAAGAGACTGCAAGACAACAACAATGGAATCCTGGGCCTGAAGACCTGTGGAAGAAGTGTACCAAGTCTAAGAAGCACTGAAGAGTCCAGGAAGAACAGGAGCCCTTGCTAACCCAGATGAAGGTGCAAAAGAAGAACCACCGGTGAGAAGACAAAGTCAGTTATACACCCAAGAAGACAGATGTGGGTTCCTGGTTGGTGCAGAAGATGTCCCACGCCGGATGGATGATTGCAGTCTGGTTTGCATTGCTGGATTCCGCCAATAAGCCTTGGCACATGCAAAGCTCACAGTTCGTGGAAAATGGCGCTGCCTGGGACAAGGAGGGACCTGTTGGCCTCTACCCAGGAGGGGGAGACAGAGGGGGCTCTCAGCAACTCAGAGAGCCCTCAGGAGACCAGACACTGCATGCAGGAGCCCCACAGCAAGGGGACAAAGAAGGTGTAAATGGAAGCCAACACAGCACAACACAATGGGATCCCATGCCGCCAGAGAACCACTCAGGAAGCTATGCATCGCAGGAAGGAGTGCTGGGGGACGGAGCTGTGCTGTGCACGAAGAACTTCATGGAAGGTCACACACAAGCCTTGGCAACTGCAAATCACATGGTGCACAATCTTGCATGGGGAGGCAAGCTCTTACATCCACCAAAGTTGGACAGCTGGACCTTAGGACCATCGGGACAACTTCAGTCCACCGCTCATGTTGCTGGATCCCCACACTTTGTCAGGAGAGGGGACCCACAACACTGGTCGTCGCTGCAGAGAGGTGCCTGCTGAAGCATGGAAGTGACTCCTTGACTTCAAGGGAGATTCCTTCATTCTTCTGGGGCAGGCTGAAGACAGGCAGTCCTCGGAGCATGCACGACCTGGAAACAGTTGCAGTTGCTGAAAGGAGCTGAAGATACAATGTTGCAGAAGTCATCTTTGCTTCTTTGTTGCAGTTAGTAGAGTTCCTGGAGGGTCCAGATGCAGTTTAGTCGATAGAAGGTGAAGTAAAGGATGCTGAGGATTCCTGCTGGAGTCTTGCAATCTGAATCTGAGGAAACACCCAGAGGAGAGACCCTAAATAGCCCTGAAAAAGGGATTGGTCAGCTACACAGGTAAGCACCTATCAGGGGAGGGCTCTGACATCACCTGCTGGCACTGGCCACTAAGATGCTCCCAGAGTGCCGCAGCACCTTGGAATCCAAGATGGCAAAACCCAGGGATAACCTGGAGGAGCTCTGGGCACCACCCCTGGGGTGGTGATGGACAGGGGAGTGGTCACTCCCCTTTCTTTTGTCCAGTTTCGTGCCAGAGCAGGGACTGGGGGTGCATGAACAGATGTAGACTGGATTATGCAAGGAGGGTACCATCTGTGCCCTTCAAAGCACTTTCAGAGGCTCTGGGAGGCTACCCCTCCCATGCCTGTAACACCTATTTCCAAAGGGAGAGGTTGTAACAAGAGTGGGTTTGAGCTGCTCAAGCAACAGGAGGGCAGGAACCTGACTGTGAGGTGGCAGCAGCAGGGCTTCCTGGAAAACCTCAGAAGGCTGGTATGGCAGTACTGGGGTTCCACTGTGGACCCCACTGTGGACCCCCCAGAGTGCATGGAATTGTAAAACAATACTAGAATCAGTATTGGGGTACAATTCCCAGATGTTAGACACCTTACATGGCCATATTCGGAGTTACCATTGTGAACCATTGTGGAGCTGGACACAGTTATTGACCTATGTCCAGTGCACGCTCTCACGAAGTCTGGGAAAATGGTTCTGGATGAAGTGTGGGCACCTCTGCTAGAGCAGTGGTACCCTCACACACAGGCACTTTGCACCCAGCCTTCAGGGTTGGAAGGCCTGACATATAGGTGACTCATAAGTGACCTAGTGCAGTGTAATTGGCTGTGAAATGGTGCATGCACTATTTCACACAGGCTGCAATGGCAGTCCTGTAGAATCCTTTGCATGGGCTCCCTATGGGTGGCAAAGTAATGCCTCAGCCCACAGGGATCCCCTGGTGCCCAAATGCCCTGAGTACCTAAGTACCATATACTAGGGACTTACAAGGGGGCACCAGTATGACAATTTAAGATAAAATACTGGGTTACCAGTATGTAGTGACAAATTTGAGAGGTGAGAGAGCATAAGCACTGGTGTCATGGTTAGCAGGACTCCAGTGATACAGTCATTTACAGTGACCACAGGCATAAATTGGGAGTAAAATGCCAAAAAGAGGGTACTTTCATACAAAGATATCCAGAGAAATAACAGGGACCTTGTAAGGCAATTAGTTTCCTACACTCAATCCAGTCCCTTACTTTTTATTGTCATGTTTGATCTCATTTTGCTTATTTGTTGATACCTCCCTCTGGCCACCTACTCCCTCTTAAATTTATGAAGCCATGCGAGGCCACCTTGCTTGTCCCTGAGTGGCTTTATAAATTTAGAGTAAAGCAATGCAGCACAAATAGCTATGTTGTGCTACTCTGCCCCAGAGAGGCTTTCAATGGGAGTTGGGTGGGTGTTCCCATGCAACCTTCATGAATATTGGCACAGTCCCATATTTATCAAATGTTGTAGACCTGGAAATGGGTCAAAACCCTACGGTTCACCAGATGAGGTATAACAAGGAGACCTATCTTTATTTCTCCTTGTTACATCCTCTTCCTATGTGTGCTGCATTTTGCAGTGCACATAGAAGGAGGAGTATGTCTCAGGGGATTGATTTTGTGCAGGAAAGTGCCCATTTCTGCACAAGCGCAATCATCCTTACAACAGAGGCACTCTTGCACCATGGTGCAAGGGTGCCTGCGTTGGTGCTAAAATGCCAAAATAGCTCTAGCACAGCGCTAATAAAAAAAATAAGCTGTATTCTTTTAAATACTGTGCATGCCTGCCCTTTACCTGTGAAGCAGCGCAACAAGGTGACGTGCTGTTCTGTGACACATGGTCATAAATCTGGCTCGTATATATTTTTACATTAGTGAAAACAGACTTTTTTTCCACTGAACACATTTTGTTTTGCTTACATGAATGCTCTAATTTAATACTCCGATAAATGTTCCATTCTTGCCCTTCAATGTATGATTTTTTATGCACCTAATCTGTTTTTTGCATCATCACATGTCATTGTACATTTGGAATAATTCAAAGTGGGGTAACTTACAATGTAGACCACTTTGACAAGTGCGTTATTAGATCTCACCTTTCAATAACGGACTATGTTCAACTATTGCTAAAAATGCGCATGATTTCTCTGGAGTCTCTAGAAATGTGTGAAGGGCTTCAGCAACATATAGGGGGTTATTCCAACTTTGGAGGAAGTGGTAATCTGTCCCAAAAGTGACGGTAAAGTGACGGATATACCACCAGCCGTATTACGAGTCCATTATGTCCTATGGAACTCGTAATACGGCTGGTGGTAAATCCGTCACATTTGGGACGGATTACCACCTCCTCCAAAGTTGGAATAACCCCCATAATGTTTTACAGAGGGAAAGGTATTTTCTGTGTCTTAAAATTGCAAACAAAAGTACACTTTAACTAGGAAATTTAAATGTATCTGTTGTAATCAATCTATATATTAACTCCATTTAAGGAAGAATATCAGAACCATAGGGAAGCCAAAGGAAACCTACTGACTAGCTTTTCATTTCAATGTAGCTTAAACTAGTGGTTGACTACTTTGATTTCTCCAACAGCCTTCACCTTTTAACTTGATTATTTGGGCCACTTTCCTTTCTCTCACCCACCCAAATGCCACAGCTGGCATTCTCGATCAGTGATGTCATCTATATCACAGCCATTCATGGACTTCAATTCACCAACATGCCAGGGGTAGTGCAAGTGACATCCCATGCCATTTCACCTTTACTTTCACTCAGACACATGAATACACAAACACACATTCACTCATACACACACTCTTTTACATAAGCACAGACTCACCCGCAAGCATGCACACAACATATCACTTAAAAGTGTTTTTACTTACCTCAGCTACCAAGGAGGGTCATATTCCAGCTAACTGTACTCCATTTTGTACTACACATATAGTGAATTATATATTATTCACTTATAGTGTAATAAAAAGACTGAAAACAAGGAAGTGGAGCCCCAAGCACTGTCCATAAGGAAGAGCTGCCCTTGTGGTCCAGGCCCTGCTTTTGCCACCTTTAAGGCCAGGGGTTGCAGAGGCAGTGCCAGGGGTCACAAGAGGCAATCTGGGGGTTGCAGCTGCGACCCCTGGTGACCCCTAAATGTATGTATGTATTGAGTATTTATAAAGCGCATTCCGGCCCGAGGGCATCGAAGCGCTAACTGGGTGAGGCAGGGTCTACTAACAAGGAGACTCCAAGACTTATTGCGGGAAGAGCCAAGTCTTGACCAGTCTCCTAAATGTTAGATAATTGTGTTCTTGCCTTAGATCCAATGGGAGTGAGTTCCAAATTTTAGCAGCCGCAATGGTAAACGCTCTATCTCCCCACTTCGCCTTCTTAGTGCGGGAAGTTTGGATTCGATAGGCAGAGGCAGATCGCAACAGCCTATTAGGCCTATACCATTGCAGCTCGGTGGTTAGAACCTTAGGCCCAATCCCATGGACAGCCTTGTGAGTGATGCAGAGAGCCTTGAAAGAGAGCCGCTGGGCTACCGGAAGCCAGTGTAGATTTCTAAGACGTCTATGCAGCCACTGCAATGGCCACCTCTGATGTCTTTTTGTTGCATTCTGTGTTGAAATATCAGGCTTTGACTTCCGATCACCCCTTTAGGCTTTCCAGTTCTTTATCTACAAGTTGTCTTTTCTTTGTTGAAGCCTTCTGTAGTTGTTTAGGACTTGTGTGGCTTCACCATTCGTGTATTGACTGACATTAGAATTTGTAATTTTTTGTTTTCGACACCAGTTTCTTTCTGATTTTGTGTGAGGCAAATTGGGAAAAACACTGAAATCCGAAAACTTAACTGTCTTTCGTCCCAAGGTGGATGCTATTAAGTATGAAACTCTCTGGTCCGGAGCAGTACATTACAGAAGCCATGTTGCCTCTTCGAATGATCAGTGCCTCAGGAGAGTTGTGTGTTTTAGCCCCCCAAAAATAGGGAGCAAGGTGAGAAGGGCGAGTGTTTGGTCCATTGCATTGCTTTGTTGTTTAAGCCCCATATGGCCTTGGGTCATGTGATCTGTTGTGTGTTTTACTTACCCCGGGGCTTACAGGGCTCACCATCAGGGAATGTCTGATAGACAAGTAGGCCATGACAGGTTCAAAATTATAAGGAAATGCATTTATGCTCTTAAGTCAAATACTGAAGCAATGCATAAGCCAACATAACATTTCTCAATATTACTAATTAAAAAGGCCTTTCACTGTAACCTCTAGTGTTTCTTCCCAAATTCCAGTTTGAAACTAGTTACCTGTAGGGTATCTTGATATCTGCATTGTAGATAATCCTCAACTCATTCTCTTTCAATTAAGTTTATGTGCTTCTATGTGCACGTTAGTGATTTAAAGACCTACTTTGGATTTGGGTAAAAACCAAAAGTAGTATTATATGGGGTATTCTTTTCTTTATGCAATTTTCTTCATAACATTTGTAGACTTTTT
Organism: Pleurodeles waltl; assembly: GCF_031143425.1. Classification (NCBI taxonomy): domain Eukaryota; kingdom Metazoa; phylum Chordata; class Amphibia; order Caudata; family Salamandridae; genus Pleurodeles; species Pleurodeles waltl. The sequence continues at coordinate 1,121,061,890 of NC_090445.1, read as the reverse complement.
CTTACTTTGTTGCCAGTGCTAATACCACTATTGGGTATCTAATCATACATAAATTCCATTGTTTTTAAATATGACACTAGTTCAATTAGATTGAACAATTATTGAAGTATTTTGAAACAATATTAAAAATGTTGAACATATGAATCTAAAATTGTTAACATCAGACGTCACCTAGTGGACATTGTGCAGATGCAGCAGATTGATGACAAAGCAATATTTAGAGCTGATCCATTTGCAGAATGGACGTGGCAATGCATCTAAACTTGCTAAGGTGAGCATGATATTGTGAAGAATATTCCAAAACCGTGAAGTTCAGTTAAGTGATAATGGGCAACATAGATGTTACCCAGCATTCAAAAGCACCCAAGCCCATCTATTAAAAAAGAGAGATTTAAAATATTCTGTGAGGTTATCCTGACTCTAATTTTGATAGCTTGGCCAGGTTCCAGGGTTACCCAATCCGGAGCTTCTAAGGAATGATTTAAACTCAAAGCTTGATGCGGCTAATTCAGAGTTTTTTTTATAGTGTCAAGCTGTTTATCTTCATCAAAGACCAATTTACTATGACCCCGCTTCACAACGAGCATCTGCAGTTATGGCAGAGGCTCCATGGTCGTAGGGAGTCTCTGCACTCATGTCGCAATCTCCAATTAGAAATCTCATAGTGGAGATTCTGCCACGCCCGCGGACCTCCACCGCAACAGGAGATGTTCTGTGTGAATCGGGCCCTAAGGCTTTAAAGCCTTCACGGCCCGCATGTCCCTAATTACTGATTTTCAGGCACCTTGTTGCTTGGCTTCAATTTGTCAAGTCAAAACCTATGTCCCATCAAAGCATGTGTTAGGAGTCTTAAGCAATTCCTGGATGACAGTGTGGGAATAAGCACGGATTTTATGAAATCACTTCTCTACGCCAACCCAGACCTCGTTTAGCAAATTGGCTTTAGTACTATCAACATTTTATGATTCCTCTTTAGCCCTCTGCAGCCACTAGCCAGGAGTCCAGGCACTGTAGAGATTGTGTTGGATCCCACTCTCTGTGGTCCATTTTCACCACCCTACATGAGGAAACTGTACATGTTCATGTCAGCAAAATATGGAACTGGACATCGACATCAGGCGACACATATTGTTAGTTCCTATCCTATTGTCAACACTCATGTTCATTTGTGGCTTATGTGTTTTTTGTTACAAATGGTAGGCACTAAACAAAAATGCACACAGAGCAATAGGACAAGAAGCAAGTCAAGCGATGAGAACCATATAGTACAGCTTACGTACAGAGCAAACATAAAGGCATGGGTATAACTACCGCACAGTAGGTATTGTCTGTGTTCATGTCAGCCTTTACCTTACTAGATAAAAAGTTTCTGCAAAATTGAGCAATTCATTGTAAGCCTTTGGACCAATCGTAGTTAAGGAAACCTGTTTCTTTGAACCCACTCAGTACACAGCAAAGTCTAGACTTTAACGTAGTTTCTATTATGTTTATATCAATAACTTAATGCTATGGATGTCTACTCCAGCTGCAGATAGATAAAGGAATGGAGCATGCAGAAACACTACAAAATGCACTTGGCACATCCATTTGTCCCTTTTATATCTCGCTGGATTGCCTCTCATCACATTAAAGCCAAAGAGCCTTGTTTGTTCTGGGTTGGTATGGTTGCACCACTTGCAAACCAATTCTGACCTAAATTTCTGCCCTTCTTTGGATTTTCCAGGCAAGTGGAGTCCGGTCGAGACCAGAAAACATGCATGACAGACAAATAACTCTATCACTTGCCCCAACATGGCAAGGAGTATAATGAGTATAATGGCTTAGGCAGGAACAGAAAAGGAGCATGTGCCCACTTTAAGTGCTCAAAGCCTCGAAAAATGTGTATGCTTAGATACCAGACAGTAAGAAGGATATGAGGCAGGAGATGTATGTTGAGTAGTTTCCAGGGGTGTTGCATATTTGGCCCCTGATAGCTGGGCACATAGGGAAGAGGGTGCATGTTTAAACCCAGGCATAACGTCAGTGTGTTTCCCTCACAAAGAAAAGTTTCAAACAGGATGGCTTTTAGGGGGAAAATATGCTTCTAGTTTTGAAAGTAAAAAGAGTCTACTTCAAATGGAGTGGTGCAAAATGTCTAATTAAAAGGGCACTTCACTAACTAAACGCACTGCTAATAGTTCCTTCCTCATGTCCTATCTAAAAATCTTAGTTATCTCTAAGACTCTATGAGATTTTTATTGTAGTTGATATCTATCCTGCTCTTTAATAATAATGTGCTTATTCAGCTATGTTCTCCCAGTGTCTCAAATGGCCGTCGGCTTTGTCTTAAAGAAACAACCGGTCTTATGTGGGTTCTTGTTCTCTGTTAGAATAATTTTCGTAGACTGATACAGAGTTTACTGCAGTTCAGCATTTCCTGAGAATATGTCTTGTCCTTTAAACATGACCCTAATTTCAATTAAATTATACATTCATTGGAGTGTTTTGGAAGTAATATAAAAAATTTCAATGCATGCAATTAAAGTTCTTGATATCATTTTACACCATCTGTGTATTGTATAGGTGCAGCCAGCATCTGTCAGTGGAATACACAACACAGTTTATTTTAAGAACCCAACCTTTGACAATGGACCTTACACATTTTTCATACCTCCTCTGGTGAGTGCGATATTGTGATCCTTTCAAAATATTCTCTAGGAATAGATAAGACTGGTTTGAAAACCTTTAAGAGATATTTGGGCTGAGCAAACTAAATGCAGATGTTACTTCTAAGAGGCATTCACTTGGACGTCCTAGAAGTCCTGTTTACCACCTCAGTGATGAACCCAAAGTTTGAAACCAATCTGGGGTTACTTATTATCCTTCCTACTGGAACAAAACCAAGACTGAGTTGTATAAGGCTGGTGTCTGTCTAAGATGGAATTGTGGGAAAGAAACACATGGACTGGAATCGGGGCCAAAGAATGTGTGGATGCAACATGTATCATTGGCTCATGCCTATATCACTAACATTCGTCCTCAGCTGTCAGTCATCATCAGCAATTACGTACTAATATATGCAGAGTGATGTTAATGAGCAAGATGGAAGAAAAGTCTTCTTAGAAGGTCTGCAAATAATACATGTGCATTAGTATAACTACCACTAATTAGATGTTCTCTCTGTAACTGTTGAACTTTGAAGGTACATATGACACCACTTAACTCAATGGCTGATTGAATTATAGCTGTTGGGAAGACAATAAGCTTTCCCTAGATCACACAAGCTTTAACAAAAGTTTGAGTTTATTCTTCTGGTCCTTGCATGTACATTCAAGGTTTGCTGCTGGGGAAGTCTGCCACGGTTGATTCCAAGTGCAAAACTAATGCACTGACAAGCCGTTCAGGAGGCACATTGCAGTTGAACATGACTCTTGTTTGCAAAACCAGTTTACCTTTATTCAATATAGCAAAACTGTGTTGTTTTTTGGTTCTGGATGGATAAACCTTTGCATTTAGCAGAACCACGCTGACATCACTGTTTGTCATCTTCTTTTGTCATGGAAGTATGATCATGGGCAAAAGTGAAAGAAACCAAATTATCCATGGCAATCTGTCACTAGTCCAAGGGTTGATGCCGGTAAGTTTGTGACTGTTTTGGAAGGAGTAGAAAATAAAGTCTCCACATTGCTGTTTAGCATTGCTAAAAAACCAAACAACACACTCAGGGATGGATGATGTTTCAGTAATGAAGCACCCAAAATGACTGCCATTTTCGTGTGCAATTCTTTTGTGCTATGAAATCTTTGAAAGTCTTCCACAGGGGCCTTCAGCAAGAACTTAGAATATATGGGGTGTGCCAGTCAATAATGGCTGATCCTTAATGGTTCCCAAAATGAAATAGATTCTGAGTGCACCACTTTGGGAAGCCTGGATCAGGGTTTGTCAGGGAGCAAGGGATGGAATTTTGGTTCCTAATGGTGTTTCATGTTTGGGCGCCATCTGGCTGGGTTGCCTTTAGGCTTGTGGTGTGTGCAGGTGAAAGGAATTACAGGAGACTCTGAGTAAGCCCAGCATAAATTATATGTAAACTGTTTACTGTAGGGTAAGTATTCTTTTAGTTTTGTAAAAGTGAATCAATTAAAGGTCTGCATTTAAATTGTTCAATATGTTCATGTAAAAAGACCCTTTTAAGGCATCATTGGAATACTATTGTAAATAGAGTATTGAAATAAGGCTCACTCTTCCCAACAATCCTCAGCTATTGTATCAAAGACCTCCTGACTCAAAGAAGCAAGTAGTATAATATGGTGTATTGTTTTCTGTATGTAATATTGCTCACCTTCTTTGCTAACAGTCTTCCAACTTTGATTCAAGGCTATTGCCACATTGTAGCAAATTTAATGGAAAAATAGTTTTGTCCTTATACATTTGACAGTGGATTGCAATTAATTCACAGTCCTGTTGATGTACTTCATAATTATATGGAATTCATGAAACTAAAGTTGTTAACATGAGTGCTCAACCTGTATCCATTGTGCAGAAGCAGCAATCAAATATGAGTGAAATCTGCAATGAAGACCAGGAGAAAGAAAAGAAAATTGATTATGCACTTGATACTTGTTCTAAACCTGATGAAGTGAGTATGAAATGATGGAGAAGACTCTAGCAATATAAAGCTTGATAAAATGTCAGAGTCCAAGTTGAAGTTATGCAGTAAGCTAAAACAACCACAGGAAGCTAAACAAAAATAAGGTCATCCAAAATATGCTATAAGTCCTCTGCATCACCTGGTGGTAAAATGGCTCAGTCCACTTGTAGGGAAATAAGTTATAAATTACTGTTCTTTTCTCAGAGACGACCACGTTTTTTGCATCCAGTCTGTTCTGCTCTAGCAATATGTCATTGTCCAAGGTTTTTTACCAGTAATACATGTCAGAATTTAGGCAGATGCACATCAAAAGCTCTACTCTGTGCTGATTCCAAAACCATTCTAAACCAAATTCATTTTCTATCACATCAATTTCATGGAGGTTACTGCTAAAGAGTGCAGGGCAACACAAATTCTGATGACCATAACATATCAAATATTAGTTGTATGTTGATGTGATGGATCATAATCAGGGCCACTGGAATAATGCTGCAGGAGCAGACCAAATTATGCAGCAAGGTTGACAAAAGTATGCTGCAAGAAAGACTTGTAACGTAATGCAGTGTAATGCAGCATATTTTCTGATAGTATTCCTTCGTTGTTTTGTCTTTGCATGGGTTGCACCTCATTAGTACTAGTTTACCACTAAAACGTACCCATAAGCAAGAGAAAAGTGACCAGTCAACCTCTGCAAATGGCCTTTCACTGTGCTACAACACAAGTTGCTGCATTTGTAGTAACCTTTAAACTATTTGAGCCAAAGCATATTTTTTGTTACGATCTGCAGATTATGCAGCATGTGATGGAATATGTGCCAAACGCTGTAGGCCGAAATTTATGTGAAAAATGCCGTGGCCGTACAATCACACAATTCCAGCAGCCCTGATCATAATTTGGATTGAACGAATTTTTTCATGTTATACGATATCCAGATGGTATTTTCTTTCCTGACATATTTCAATCGAATTTTTACATATTTCGTGAGGTTAGGGAAATGCTTTAGACACATTTTGGGAAAAGTGTGGGTAGAAAATGTTATTTGAATAATACCAAATACCAGAACCATATTTTACATGTTGCCATTCTGCAGTGTTTCAATGCTGGGAAATCTCTAGTCAGAGCGCAGAAGTCTACAGGATCATTCCAGACGTTTGCTAATTCCCTTGAACGGATGAGGCAGAATTATGAACTATATAATTGCACAAGCATAAACCTGCTTATGAAGGAACCAATACCATTCACATATGGCACTGATTTCCCGGCTATACAGGTGAGCATAGAACCTTTTTAGCTGGTGGAGTTACAAGAAAAACATAACTGCTAAAAAAATAAAAATATCACGGATTACTGAGATGGATTAAATAACTGAAATGCACAAAAATCAAGGTGCTGGTTTTGGGAAAAACTGTACCAGGTCTTCTAGCATATAAAGCAGGATTCTCATCTGCCTACCTATCCAATCCATATATTCCTTGTCTCATTTTTAGTATGAGGGAACATGGCGTCCCTTAAGAAGGGAACCCTTTAATTTAGGGAACTTGGTGAGCGCTTCTGTTGGAAGGGGCCCTCACTGATGACCTTTGCAAAGATTTATGTGATGGCCATAATGCCACCAGAAATTGCATCAGACCAGCTGCCCAATTTAGCAAGAACATCCCCTCGGCACTCTTTATGGCATCTCCGCTGTGCAAGACGTCCATGTAAATCATGGCATAAGTGCAAAGAAAAGCTTCAGAATGTCTACAACGTTCTAGGAGACATTTTACACAACATAATTGGCATTTGTACTCTGAATACTACATTTTAACTCTTATTTGGGGGTGTATTTTACTTGCATACGTTTGTTATGTCTTTTCTACATAACTCCACAGCCGTCATAACCACAATGACCCTCCCATCTTCCAGATAGGTGTATAGGTACCCATCCCCTCCCCATTGTATACAGGATGTACAGCTCAGATACAAAAGGTGTGTATTAATCCATCCACAATACCATAGCTTGAAGCCACAACTGAATCATAATATTCAAAACCCACTCTACCTTAAGCCATGGTAATGACCACTCTCACCTGGGGAATATACACTGTCAATTAACAAAACTACAGCTTTTTCATAGCCAATATCGCTCCCTTCTTAGTACTCCTATTTTCAGGGCAGTCGTGATACTGTTCCACTCACCACTACTGAAAGCAGCTGACTACCTTGCACAGTAAGATGACACTCATGATGTGCCAGTATATCTGCATGTTTCTCATATGGCTAGCTAAACAACGTTTTTGTTTCTTTTGCTTTGAAGTGTGTTAAGAATATCTGCATGTTTCTCATATGGCCAGCTAAACAATGTTATTGTTTCTTTTGCTTTGAGGTGTTTTCACATTCCAGCTGTAGATCTATTTTTATCAAAGGGAATAACTTTTGTTCTGCTACATGGGCTTTATTTGTCATATTTTAGGATAAAACAAGTTGAGATTGTGAATTTCACAGCATGCTTATCTTTAGAATATAGTGCTGGTCATTTGGCATAATATTTTTGACCTGAAAAGCAGATCTTTTGACTAACCAGTTTTCTTATATTTGAACTTTATATGATTATAGATATGTGTTTTGAAACGAATACCGAAAAAATTAATTGTAGGTTAACTTCTTAAAATGAATATCCAAAATTGGAATGTTACACATACAACAGGAACGTTCTACTTATTGTTAATATTGCCTCGGAATTTCCAGATTACTCTTTCACATAGTTTAGGTTGAGTCTAAAAAAGTTAATTGGACTATGGGAACACGGTATAGAAAGTTAATAAAGAGTGTGGTTTTGTGGGGATGTGATGTATAATTAGTGGAACATGAAAATATCAAGTAACTCCATTCCTCTTATGGATATTCCGCAGTGTTTTAATGCTGGAAATATCCTACTGAGAAAGCAGAGGACTATAAGCAGAAACATGACCGTCACTATCTATCATGTACCGAGTAGAACAAATAATGTGCCTCATAAAAGTCCAACACGAATTCTGCATGCAAAAGAATCAATAGATCTCCCAATTGGTCTAGCTGCACAGGTATGATAGATGTCTCTTTTTTGAGATGTACGAAGAAACATATTGCACTGATTTCCCACTTGTGCAGGTGCGCATAGTACATTTGCTTGCCTGCGAAGTTTGGAAAAATATATAACTGCTGAAAAAATATCATGGATTGCACAGAGATGGATTAAATAATTCACATGTAGAAAAATCTGTTTTAATTTTGGAGATGGTTGAAACAGGTCTTCTACCATAAACAGCAGGAGTGTCATCTGCCTGCCTTTCCAGTACATCTATTCTGTGCCTCATTTTTAGTGTAAGGGAACATGGCATTCCTAAAAGAAGAAGCTTTTTAATCTAAGGAACTTGGTGGGTATTTCTGTTGAAAGGGAACCTCACTAGTTGACCGTTGCAAAGATTGATGTGATGGCCATAATGACACCAGAAATTGAATCAGACAAGAGACCCAATTTTGAATGAAAATCCCCAACACTCTTTGTGACACACCTTCTGTGTAAATCATGGAGGTCATCCAAAGAAGAGCCTCAAAATGTCTATGATGTTGTAGGAGACATTTTATACCACATCACTGGCATTTGTATTTTGAGAACTCCACATGTAACCTGTGTTTAGTGGCATATTTTACACACATACATTTGCTGTGTCTTTTCTACATGCCTCCACAGCCTTTTTTGTACCACAATGACCCTCCCATCTTTCAAAGAGGTGTCTCTTTGGATACACATCTCCTCATTGTATACAGGTTGTACAGCTGAGAATAAAATACACGTTACTTGAACCACAGTACTAGGAATTGCTGCCACAGTTGGATCATAATATGTGGCCACATGTTAAACCTACGTCTACCTTAAATCCTGGTAACACCCAATCACACCAGGGGAATATACACTGTCAATTGAAAATACTTCCAGATTTTTCACAGGCAATACCACTCACACCAACCCACCAGTACTGAAAGCTACTGACCACCTTGCAAAGTAAGATGAGACTCCTGATGGGCACTAGTTCTACATGGTTCTCCTATGGCCAGCTAAACTAAGCTTTCTTCTTTTGTGTGTTGTGAAGTGTAAACACATACCAAGTGCAGATCTATTTATTTAAAAGGGAACACCTTTTCTACTGCTACATTGGCTTCATAGTTCATATTTTAGTACAAAAATGAGTTGATATAGTGAATTTCACAGCAAACATATGGTTATAATACAGTGCTGGCCATTTGACAAAAATTTGCAGTACGTTTGACCTGAAAAGCATGTTTTTTACTAACCAATGTTCTTATATTTTAAACTTTATATAATTATAAATATTTGTTTTGAAATGAAAAACCAAACAAATAAAATATAGGCTAAGGTAGACAAACATTGTTGAGTGACTGTCCAAAATTGGTACATTACAAAAACAACAGGAAATTTCTAATGGAATATTCAAATAGACATTTTTGTTTGTGAGTTAAAATTGTTTTAGCTATGCTCTCAAACAAAATTAAATCATATTTTGATCACATCACCATTGAGTGAATTATTGTTGAAAAAAGCAGGGTCAGTCAGGTGTTTGTTAAGTCTCACAAAGTTATTTAGACTATGGAAATACAGTTATGAAATTTGGTAAAGTATGTGATTATAAAGGGCGTGATGTATAATTAGTGGAATATAAAAACTACAAAGTGACTGTATTCATGTTGACATTCTGCAGTGTTGTAAAGCTGGGAACAGAAGGCAGAAGCAGCAGGCTACACGCAGAACCAGTACCATCACGGTCCATCTTGAACTCAGTAGGAAGAATAGAGTACTTCATTACACCCCAACAGAAAATGTGCTTGTAAAAAAAGCAATAGATTTCCATTATGATTTTGCCTTCCTAGCTGCACAGGTATGATAGATTTCTTGCTTGACATGTAAGATAGAAAGAGTAAATTAAAAAAACATAGAAGCTAAAAAACATGGTAGTTCACAGAAAGGTTGATTAAATAATCAGTTTTGCAAAAATGACCGAAAATCAGCAGAGTTCTCATCTTTCCATGTGTTTACTCCACACCTCATGTTTAGAGAGAGTTAAGGTGAGGCATATTATTATTGTCCCTGGCTCTGTCATTGTGAATACTGATGTGATGTACTTGATGCCCCAAGACGTTGCATCAGAATGACAGTTCAATTTAGATTGATCTTCCCACCAAAACTTTTAGTGGTGTCACTTATGTGCAAGACAGCCATATAAATGGTGGCAGCCATGCACAGAAAAGCCTCAAAATGTGGATGTGCCATGCTAGGAGAAATTTCTCATGACATTAAAGTCATTTGTAAAGTGGGTGCTGGATACGTGGCCCCTCCTCTGTATATTCCAATTTCCTACATTGGTTGTGACAGTTCTACATGCTTGACCTGCCATCACATACATTGCCCCCCCCCCAATAGGTAAAAGTCCAGAATTCCTAGGATACGCAGTGTATACCTCTGGAATAATGTATATTCATATGACTTGATTAACAATACCATAGGCATCAACCAAATTTGGACCATACCGTGCTGTCCAGTTCAAACTCCTTTTCTACCTTCAATCCTGTCAACAACCCATCTCCCAGGGTGAACAGAGACAGTGAATTGAAAAACATTTTCAGAGTTGTCATTAACAGAATACATACCTTCTTTGGACTCCTAATGTGAGAGAAAGGATTATGCAATCACCAGCGAAAGGGTCCCAACTGCAGATGACTAACTTCTGAAGGAAGAGGAGTCTCCTAATGGGCCATAATGTCTGCATTATTCTCGTATACCAGCCAAAGAATTACTCTAATTTGAATTTGCCATTATGTGTGTTCACATTGAAGGTGTAGATCTATATTTAGTCAGAAAGAAAAGATTTATGCCAACAACTTTGTATCTCATTGGTAATATTACAGATTTGAAAGAAATAGAGACAGCTCCACTTGTTTAGCGGCATATCCATCTCCGTTGTGATAGAGTAACCCTCTGCCAAAATTTAAATTAGGCCCTAAGTTTTCTACTTTTGGGGATAAACAAAGATAAAGTTACGAGTAGTAACTTTACGAGGGCAAAGTCTCGTATAGTTACTCTTGTGTAAGACTTTGTTCAACTTAATAGAAAGACCACATGATTTGTGGGAATTCATCAACAACTTTGCAACTGATTGGTGATATTGCAGACTTGAAATTAATTTAGACATATCCATTTGTTTAAAGGCTATGGGCTAAATTGACAAAGGTAAAATTAGACTTTAATTTAAGGGCCTGATTTAGATTTCGGTGGTACATGTGAGGATGGACACAACAGTAAAGTTTACTCTTGTGTATAAGATCCAATGACTTTGTTGAATGTAATAGAAAGGCAGCATGATTGGTGGGGATTCATCCTGTTGTATCATAGGTTTCTTTCAGATTGATGTGCTTCACAAAATGTTCTGATACATCCAGAGAATTTGCTTAGTTGTTATGGGATTAGGAAATGCATTATGGGCATCTTGGCAACATGTGTGGGCAAGTGTGATATATGGGGGTGTGGTAAAACATTAGGACAACAAGCAACTGTATTTTATTTGTTGAAAATCTGCAGAAAAATAACAATGGGAGCACTTTAGTTAGAAAACAGAAAGCTGGAAGCTTAATCATTACCACATATTTGTCTCCACTTTGACAGGATTCTAAGAATTTTGAACTTCATAGTGACACAAGAGGCAACAAGCTGGAAACAGAACCCACAACATCAGTTGAGGGAGCTGATTTTCAAGACATTCATGTGAGTATGATCCATTTCTAGCAATGGGTGAAAAACAATAACATTTAATGAGGAAAACCTAACTATTGTAATAAATAGTATGAAATGCACACTATGGTGCATCACATTTCAGAAGATTAAAAACAGAAGACTCCAGTAAGGATCTTAAATCGAATATTGGAGAGGCTGAAGTTTTCAGGATGAAATGTTATCCGCATTAGGGTGTCTGTGCTTATATTGCAGAGCAAGTGTCTTTTCTCTCATGTAAAATTTAATTTCCTATGGCATTAAGTATGTATTTTTCAAAGTATTATTTCTTTAGTTACCAAAGTAAGCACTGATGTATATCTCATCTTAATTCAGAAATGCCTTCCTATTCATTTTCCCTTCTGATCTTCTTTATTTCAAAATCTAATTTTGAACAGAAAAATCACATGACAGTCTTTTCCAGTTAGTGTATTGTAGTTCATCTTCTCTTTGGGAATTTACAATTGAAAAGTAAGATGATGTGGCATTTTAGTTCAAACCTATTCAATATTGGGAAATGAAAAACGAATGAGTGTGGTACACAGCATAACTTAAACTCTAGTTACACATGTTCTAACATTTTGAAGCTCATTATGATTGGTCTTTGTTGTAATTAGAATGATTGCATTATCGTCTCCTGTGAGGAAAACGAGGACGAAGATACCCCTGGGTGCTTCAATCTTGGATCCTGCTTCACAAATATGAGAAAGTATTTTCAAAAGAAATATACACGACTCTAGAGATCACGATAAGCCTGTCTCCTTTAAAATTCATGTCTCGTCCAGGGGACAGGATCCATTTTCTCCATCCTTGGCAACTACTATAAAAACCTTTTCACTTTAAGTGCATATTAAGAAATTCAATTTATGTAATGAATAAAAAGACAAATTGTTAACTTTGTGCAGAATTGTCTTTTTCTGCTGTTGTCCTTATTTACTTAATTTCTATTGTGTCTAGTGTTGAAATGTTCGGAGTAATAATACATTCCTGGAGCTGTGTGGGTGTTAGCGGTGGGAACATAAGGGCTTATTTACAGGCCCCTGCACCACTGGAGCATCACTTTTTTTGATGCTCTGGTGGCGCACAGTGCAGACTCAGGCCATGCAAAGCCACCTTGTGTAGCTTTACATGGCCTTGTAGATAGGGTGTGAGGCAATGCAGCGCAAGTCACTGTGTTGCCTCACACTTCATCGGGGAGACGTGCCATGGGCGTTGCTGTGGGTGTTCCCACTCAACACCCATCGATTTCAATGCTGCCCCAGATTTACAACATAGTATAAATCTTGAGAAGCACCAAAAACTTAGGCCTCCCCCAGAGCAGACGTAACGAGGAGAAATGTTTACATTGCCCCTTCCTGCACAAAAATAATCATGCCAACAACACAGACACTCTTACACCATGGTTCAAAGGTGCCTGCGTTGGTGCTCGGCAGCAATTTCTGCACCAGCGCTGGCTGAAAGGACAGGAATGCACTGTGCATTCCTGCTCTTTCCTTTTGGTGTGTAGGCCAGTGCAGCTAAAAGGCTTATGGCTTTGTACTAAGCCACATGTTTGTAAATAAGGCCCACAGAGTCTTATTGAAAGGGAATTGAAAATCAAGGTAGCTTTAGGAGTAATATCCACCACCTGAGTGTTCTCTACTAAACTATTGCTATGGTGGGGTTCATTAAACCAGTGAATTCTACTTCAAATGTAGCCCTTCCACAAGAAATAGGAGAGCTTTCAATTCTCTTCAAGCTCTAATTTAACATTATCAGCACAAACTTAGTTTAGCTGCAAAAAACTGTAGTAGGTGAAAGCAATATATTGCTATCAACAGGAGGGATGTCATATTACCAGCACAACTCAAATATGCAAGGCAATTGGAGAAGTTCCATGTGACGTCTGATTTTGATTACATCAGATCTGTGCTATGGTCAGAGGTACTATCGGGTCACTGCCATCTCTTCCAAGGTTATATGGTGATTGATACTAGAGCAGCTTGATTCTAGTCCAGAGGCACTGACCTTTTCACCAGTCTGCCTATGGGGAGATTCTCTACCTGATCACCTTTGTGAAGACTGCTTCAGTTCCCTTAAATAGGTTCTTTTGCTGTCATCATATCTGGCACTCATTTTAAACTAATTTAAATATTATAGCAGACATTTTTTACTACTGGTTAAATAATACAAAAAATTCTTAAATGAAGATGAAAATCATCTGACTAGATACTTAATAAAAACTCCACTGAATCCAGTACCAACGCATATGTGAAAAGCATGTTTTTAATGCTTTGGAAGCTGCATCAGCATATAATGGTGAATCATTTTTCTAATTATACTTTAGGAAAAGTGATAGTTGAAACAAGTGATCCCAAGTGAGAAAAGAGACATCACACCATAAAGCAATAAAGAAATCGCTTATAGTTCTGTGATCTTTGGTGTATCTCACAAAGACAGCCTCTTATTAAGTTATGAAGTATGCAGAAAATGACCTGGGAAATGGTGAAAGGTTGGAATTAATAAAGCCTCCGCTGGATGTCGAATATTGGTAATACTGTCTGACCCAGAATGGTGTTTTTGTCACCGTTATATAAGAGCTGGGTAGACTGGCAGCATCGTCTCACAGTGGGGCACACAGTATTTTCTTAATTCTGAAATCTGGTTATAGACCCCAGGTCATTTTTAGTCATGATGAGACCTGTGAATCCAGCATGAGGGTCGAAATGCTGTCGACATGTTAATCAGACAACACCTCTTCGATTATGTTTTGGCATGACAAGCATAGTTCATAACTTAATAAGAGGTTGTCTTTGTAAGATACACCAAAGATCACAGAACTATAAGCGATTTCTTTATTGTTTTATGGTGTGGTGTCTCTGTTCTCACTTGGGGTTCACATGTTTCAATTATCATTCTTTGTTCATTTTCCTAAAGTATGATTATAAAAATGATTCACCAATATATGCTGATGCAGCTTCCAAAACATTAAAAACATGTTTTTCACTTATGTGTTGGTACTGGATTCAGTGGAGTTTTTTTTAAAGATTCCAGACAGATGATTTTTGTCCTCATTTAAGAATTTTTGGTTTGAGTTAACCAGTATCAAGATTTTTCTGCTATAATATTTAAATTGATTGAAAATTAATTTCACGTGGATATGCGTTTTGTGATAATTATACCCAGGTTCACGTGGATATTCTGGGTTCCTCTTGTGTTTGTTTAGTGTTATATCTGGGACATGCATGTGGGGTATACGATGTGCATGCTTGCCATTGCTGGGTTGACTTATGAATGTTGAGACTTAGAGGCAAACCCAGTGGCTAACAAACAAAAAGACTGCCACCAGCCAGCAGTCTGAATCGGGGACTCTGTGCGCCAAAAGCCAGTGAAGCCAGGGGGCGGGGCCAGCAACCGTAACGCACTTAAAGCGCTTTCGGAGCTCCCGTGACGTGGGACGTTTTATTACTGCCAGCAGCCTGAATCGGGGACTCCGTGCCCCAGAATCCAGGGGGCGGGGCCAGCAAAAGCGCTTTCGGAGCTCCTGCGATGTTTCACTACTGCCAGCAGCCTGAATCGGGGACTCCGTGCCCCAGAAGCCAGTGAAGCCACGAGGCGGGGCCAGCAACCACGACACGCTTAAAGGATTTTCGGAGCTCCCGCAACATGGGAAGTTTTACTACTGCCACCAGCAAGCTGACTGAATCAGGGACTTTGTGCCCCAGAGGCCAGTGATGCCAGAGGGCGGGCCAGCAACCTCGACATGCTTAAAGCACCTTCGGAGCTCTCATGACACGGGACGTTTTACTACTGCCAGCAGCCTGAATTGGGGACTCCGTGCCCCAGAAGCCAGGGGGCAGGGCCAGCAACCACGACACACTTAAAGCGATTTCGGAGCTCCTGCTACGCTGGCTGCGCACGGGCTGTGCACGGGTGAAGCCCAGGCCAAGGGTGGGCCCGTCCTTTGCCCGTCAGCGACCTGAGGAGGCTGGGTCGGGCCACCCCCCTGAAATGTGTTGTACAGAGACCTGAGAGTCAAATAGCAGGAGCGGGCAAGTCTCAAAATTTCCAGGTAAAAGCAAGTGTCATAAGGGTCTGTGAACTATTATATGATTTGTGCAAAAGGAGAATTTGTATGCCAAAGGGGGAGGGTGCCCTGGGCCCTCAAACCCAACCATCTATCTCCAGTTATTTGTCATCTGTTATAGAGGCTATAGAAACTGAACTAGTGCAGGTTGAAGAACAAATTGGGGAAGTCCACAAGTCTACCCAGAGACCACCTTTTGAGCCCACCATTCTTGTTAAATCCAACCAAGGGGAACAAGGCCCTTTGTCAGCCACTATTACCAATTCCCTCCAGCCTGGCACGGAAGTTCCTTGTATGCAAGCCTGAAGTGTACACAAGGATCCTAATACCGACAGTCCTTCTGTGGCTCCACCACCACTGAAAAATAGAAAAGCGGGAGCCTGGACTAAAAATTCTAAAGATGATTCAGGGGGCAAGAGGAAACCTTATACACTTCTGAAAGACTCTGTTTGTCACTTGGCTGCTCCTAATATGACAACTGACAATGGAGAGAAGGAAGTCCTACGGGATGATATTACACTAACAATTGACTCTATACTTAAACCTTTTTGTGCAGCCTTGGAGGAGAAACGTGTCACCCTGATAAATGAAAAACTGGATCATCTACATTCTAACATGATGAGGATGATTTCTCAATCAGTTTTAAGACCAATTAGTACGGATAACCCTTACCTGAAGGAGGTTGTGCCAGAAAGAAGAGAAGTTTTGCATACTCTCCTTCCAAGTGACCAGGTCTCATCTCTGGCTCAACCTTTAGCCGGACATGGACCTCCACTTGTGATGTTCACAGAGCTCAGCCCCCTCCTGGTGTCTAGAAAGGATTTTCATTCAGGTTGTTTATCTGCTCCTCACATTAATACCATTCCCATCAGAGAAAATCCATTGCAACTCCCCCCTGACTGTTTGCCGTACGTTTTGGTTTTAGCAAATGTGCCCCCCTTAGATTCTTGTCATAATTAAGACACCCAGGCACTAATGAGGAAGTGTGCTCATTGGATAAGGTCTAAATCTAGATATCAAGGAGATCTGAATGATAACATTCTTATGGATTGCAGAGTAAATTAGATCGGCTGGTCAAGGAAAGCATTTGAGGTTGACAGTGTTGTGATTCATTTTGCTAACCCCTGTTTAGTAAAATGTTTGTTGGCTGACTTGTGTTATTGTGCCAGGAAGGAAGAAGGGATTCACATTTATCCACTCAGTTATTTTTATGACTCATCCCCCCTATGTGTCAGTCCCAAAGTAGCACAATGCCACTGTAATTCAGGGTTAGCCAAAACTCAACCATGGTCAAATAACTCCTTTTAGTGGCCAACAGATTCCGATCCTTTTAGATGAGAATGATTGATAGGAGGATAAGGGTGTAGATGATGCCCAGGAGGTATCCATGGAGGTTACTGGGCTAGATATTTCTTCATCACAGTATGGGTTTGATGAATTGGATATTGTCCCTTATGCTCCATTAATGGCTGGTGCCGGTGAGGAAGTGGTGGAAGGGAATGGGACCAAATCACTTACTTTACTTTGCTGGAATATCGCGGGCCTCCGATCAAAGGCAAAACATTCAGAGTGGTTAGAATTTATATCTACATATGATATAATCTGCTTGCAGGAGACCTGGTCAATGGACCCCTTTTATTTGGATGGTTATTACTCTGTTTATCAACCAGAAATCCCCTCCCTAGCGGAAAGGGCAAGTGGGGGCCTCTTAGTTCTTGTCTCTTTACAACTCCCCAAAATTGAGGCATCTTTAATCTGGTCTTCACCATACTTTATGGTTGTTTTATTGCTGACTGAGGGAAGTAAAGGTATACTGCTGATAAACTTTTATAACAACATCCCATGTGATCGTCTGAAGGGAAAATTTGAGGAGATAATAGATTTTTTGGACTCTTATGACAATCTCCAGGATGATGAATTTATTACTATATGGGCTGGAGATTTTAATATGCAATGATGTATTCCGGAAGCTTTACATGGGTGCTGTACCCCTATAGAGGATACAGAGATGTCTAATCATTTTATTCACACAAAACAAGGTGAAGTTTTAAATTGTTTTATTTACAAATTTGACAAGGGAAAATGCTGCCACATACATTAAAAAATACCCACTTTTACGGGGAATTTTCATGGGAGTATTATCTGTTTTATTCTTATTAGCTCCCCTGATATTGATTTAATTCTTGATTTTAAGATAATACTGTATTGTGCTAGCGATCATTATCCTCTATGTATCAAACTTGCTTGTAACTCAAAATCAGTACTGATTAACAGAGAATTGAGAAGGAACTTTGTTTTAACAAAAACTTTGGTCTACATTTGAAATGGAAAAAGGTTGATCCTAAAATATTGATTCAGAAAATCATTGAGCAAAAATTGGATTCTATTAATTTGTGCCTGTCGCAATACCAATCCCATGAGCGATTAGTATCTGAATACGAGCACTTAATCTATGCTATCTCAGAGGCTCTGGTGATCACCAGAACCCCAGGGGCCCCAGTGGTTTGTCAGTGGTTTAACTCTGCTTGTACAACTGCCCATAGAGATCCAAAAATAGCCCTCAGATCTATTCCCTTTTGCTGGGATTTAGTCATAAGGGCAAGGGGCCATTATAAGGAAGTTTTGACAGAGAGGAAAAATGAAATTAGAAATAGAGCATGGGAGAAGCTTTTGGTAGCCCCCAAACTGAAGGATACTACACAATTTTGGAGGGTGACAAACCATCCTTATTTCATGGACCAGGATAATAAAGAGGATGATTGTTTGATACCCGAAGCGGTATTTCAACCTAATAGTGACACTTTTCCAGAGGGGGATGAAAGCAGCAATAAGAGATCCATGGAATCTAATCTGAATATAATAGACTTTTCTCTTGAGTTACATGAGGTCATTACAGCAATTAATCGTTCAAGACCGGGGAAAGCTCCTGGCCTGGATTGGCTCCCTGCTGACCTTTTTCAGTCTATGCCGGATCTCTGGGGTCCTCTAATTACAAATGTACTAGGAAGCGCAGTTAAGAGTAACATCCCCCCTCCTGGAAAGTGGCCATTATTATCCCTATTTTTAAAAAGGGTAACAGGCAAGACCCAACCTGTTATAGGCCAATTTCTTTTATAGATTCCACCGTTAGGATATTGGGGAGTGTGATTTTGACCCGGCTGGAAGAATGGGCTGCTAAGGTGTAGATTCTCTCCCCAATACAATATGGTACAGTGGAACAAGTGTTAAATTTGCACTTTACCCTTAGTAAATATGTTATTGCCAGAAAATAATCCATCCATTTGGCTTTTATTGATCTATCAGGTGCCTTTGACCTGGTAAATAGAGCGAAGCTCTGTCAAATTTTGGAATCCTTGGGGGTTGACCAGAATCTTTTAGAGTCAATTAAGCGATTATATTCTGATCTAACGATTACAGTGCAGTATAGTTTGCACGGTGAGAGATCTTCCTCTTTCCCTTCTAAGAGAGGTGTTAGACAGGGCTGTATTTTAGCACCGTTTTTATTCTTGTTACATATTAACGGCCTCTATGATTTTTTTATTAAAAATGGAAAGGATTTCCTTAGAATGGGAATGAGACAACTCCCTGTCCTTCTGTATGCAGATAATACAGTTTTAATCACCCGCACAGCTAATGGCCTCCAAAGTCTATTAGATCTTTTTTTAATTTTTATGCAAAATCTGGATCTGAAAGTAAATTTTAGGAAAACATTTGCCATGACTGTTGGTCCCCAAAATACTAAATCTAAACGATTCAGCATGGGAGGAAATATTATAAACAAAGTTAAAGAATTTTGTTATCTAGGTTTGCATGTAAGTTCCTCTATGTTATGGAATTTCCAACTCACTATTAAGGCTCATCAAAAGGTGAGAAATCTGGAAGCAATATTTCGCTTTGCTCGCAAATTAGGCCACACACCAGTTAACCAGATTGTTAGGCTTTATAATGCAAAATGTGTATCAGCAACCATTTATGGGGTTGGTTTGTGGGGCCTGACTAAAGTAGATTCTCTTCAACGTATATAGAACAAATTTGTTCATAGACTATTGCTGGTACCAAAGAATGTAGCAAATATCATTTGTTACGAAGAGCTGGGAGTACGACACATTGAAGATTTGATTGGTGTCGCTCCCCTTTTACTGTGGTTGAAATCTTGGTCTAATCCTGCGTCTAGTCTGGTACAAGATTGTATGACTGATTGCATCCAATTGGACAATCTTAATAGAATTCCGTGGATTACTTATCTGCAAACTTTATTTTGGAATATAGGCATGGAGAGTATGTTTACTCATCCAGAGTTCCTGCCTTTAAATGCTAAGGTATTGGTCAAAACTCGATATTGCGAGTATATTTCGAATCTGAGACTACAGGGGGCTCTGAATTTGAATACCTCTGACCCTTATGTTCAGATTTCAAATACGATTCTGATGGAACCTTATTTAACTTGGTTCCTGAGTTTCTCATCAAACTCTCTTCTTGTCTTATTTAGACTGAATCTGATGCATTTTAGAGTGGCCTTTCCAAAGCAAAGCACTTGGCAAAAAGTGCTCCCACAATGTCCTTGTGATACTATTTCCAAGCAAAGCACGTGTCACTTTTTTTTTATTTTGTTCACTTTATTCGGGTCCTAGATGTACTTTCATATTGCCTCTTTTTCGGAAACTACGTATTCTCTCCCACAAAGACGCACTGATGTATGCTCAAAAATTGCCATCTACTCAAGTTTGTTTTTCTGTTTGAAACTTTTTTAGATCAGCATTTGTAATTAGGAAACAATATGAATTGGTGGAAGGAGATGTTTATTAATCAAGGGTTGAATTTTACAGATTTAAATTTTGATATTGTTACTGTATTTTAAATATTATCATGGGAATTTTGGTATATATATTTGTAAATAGCTTTGTATCCTGGAAGTGTGAGCCATGCTAGCTGAATATTGCTTCATATTTAATGTAAATGTGTGTTTTTAAACTTTCTTTACTTTTATGGCATTATGCCGAATAAAGAATATGATTGACTGACTGATACATCTTATAGCAAAAGAAATGATTTACTCTACAATCATGTTCAATTTTCATAAGATATAGGAAGAGGTGTGCAGGGATATGGAATTCCTATCATCCAATGTCCAGGACATATTGTTTGGGGTTGAGGGAAACAAGTTTTCATGGTTATTTTATCTTTGGGACAAGAAGGTACAACTCCCAGCAGCACAAATCCTTTGTGCTGTTGGTTTAGAGGGAAGGGAAGTGTCGCCAACTCAGGAAATGTGCACCTGGTGATTATTTCTGTTTTTACTTGTATTTATGGTTCATTAATTAAAATCATTCATTATTAGGGTGAGCGCTGTAAATAAACATTTTAAGGTCAGACTGCACTATTGACAGTGGTTCCAGTAAAAAAAAAAGAAATTGTTCACAATTTTTGAAAAGTTTAACAATAGGAGGCTAAGTTTAATGGTCCCAGAATGCTCTCTGATTAGATGCAAATGTTTGCAGCAGCTTGTAAGCAAGAGTAATGATTCTTTGCTTTCAAAATTCCATGTTCCAAAAATGGAAGTAGGAAAAAATACGTTTTGCTACAATGAAATTTTAGGTGCTATTTCTTTGAAACGTCATTTAGTAAAATGTATTGATGCATGCTACTATTTCCAAAAATATTCCCAATGGAAAATCAGTGTATCCATTTTCAACAATATTATAAGAAGCATAAAAATAAACAAGGACTGGCAAAGCCAACCGATACAACCTTTTTTTGTCAGTCTTTTGGTTTTGTCAATGCCTGTCTTGTTCTGACATGGCTTTTGTATCACTCTATTGTTGTGGGAGCTGCCAGGCCCTTAAAATTGTAACAAACACTGGCAAAAAGAAAAAAATAGTTTTTGGTCTCAAAAAGCGCACATTGCCAGTGGTGTAACAAAGGCCCTGCTTCCCCATTCCATGGGGCCCCCTGAGCACAGCACCTGCCCTGAGTGAGTTCTTTGCAGGAGGGTCCCCTCCAGTTTCAATATGCCACTGATTGCCACAGTGGTCCCTGGCACTGAACAAAACTACTTTGTGTGCCAATATGCTCCTTGTGGAAGAGCAGAATGCAATCACACACAGTAAAGCAGCCAATAGATAGAGAAATAGAAGTTTAATAAAAACAAAGGCCCAAATTTAAGATTGGCCTTGCGCCATCTAACGCCACATTAGCGTAATATTTCTGGCACTAATGTGGCATTAGATTGCCAGAAACGCTGCACCATGTCTACAAAGTGGTACAATGCATGCATTGCGCCACTTTGTGACCCTTTGCGGCACATTATGCATGCGCCATGCATAATTGATGGAAGGGGCGTTCTGGCACAAGGAGGCCTGCAAAAATGGCACAATGTGATTTCCTTGCACTATTTTTGGCATCATTTTTAACACCTGCTTAAAGCAGGCGTTAAAAGGACGCACCAATTGGAATCAAGGACCTCCTTGAACTTTGTAAAGCACCACAATAGTGTCAAAAATGTTGATGCTATTGTACCTCATACCGCCATGGTGCGCCGTATCTTAAATACGGGACACCCATGGTGGCATCAGGGGGTGCGAGAAAAGTGGCACTTCTCAATGTGAAGCACCACTTTTCTTGAATCTGGGTCAAAATGTCTTTGTTAACGCCAGACTTCATTAGGGACCCAGTACTTAAAGAGAGTCACTAAAGTACATCCATGGTATATGTCTTTAAATTAGTGGCTTTCATGAATTCACATTAACTTACTGAAGTAGACCAGGAAATCGTACTTCTAGAAAATATTTGTGAACTGCATTTTAGCACAAGCAAATATGCATGTATAGATTTGCTCATATGAAAATCTATTGAGCGTTTACAAGTTCACTTTCCCTCCAACCTCCTTTTTCCCATCCCTGGAAGAACTTCTACTTCTGCCCTTGTCAGGAGTAAATTTCCAACGTTTTTTCATTATGGGGAAAGATTAGAGATGAGCTGGTGAAAACCCATAAAACCTAAAAGTTAGTAAGTTTGCAGACTCAAAGGCATTCCTGCCCTGGGACTTTTGCTTTCTGCTTCCTCCAGCCCCAGTATTTAGATCTGTGGAAAGGTGGCAAGATAAATAAATTGCTATAGTAGGGATTTAAATTGCAAGTATTCAAGCCCTACTATGGTAGTAGCCCTGACATAATTGAGAGGCTATTATCAAAGCTGTTACATTATGAGATTGCTGCCATAATTTGTTGCTACACTACATGGCACGAAAGGGACAAGTAGATTTTTTTTAAAGGACAACTAGATTTAAGAAGTAACCTGTCCCATGGACAAGTAGATATGTTATTTAATTCCACACACCTGAGGTGTGTTCAATTTTAGTCACCTGATCCAGCTGACACTATAACTTCTCACAGGTTGTAAATGCCAAGTTTCAGTAAAATGGCAAAATGTGCTAAAGGAAATGTAGGCACGGTGACACCTGTTTGGATCTAGTTTTGCCTTGAAAGGACAGAAAGACCCTTACCCAGAAACATGAAGCATTGTTGATAATGATGTCGACCATGAAATACTACCCTATCAAAATGTTGGAAAAATTTCCAAACAAATAATCAACATAGCCTACATAAGATCATAGATGACAGAAAATATATTTCCAGCGCTCATGAACAAAGTGACACATTTAGGGGCATATTTATGAGCTCCTAGTGCCACCTTGCACCACATTTGCGGCATTTATTTTGCCACAAATATGGCATAAAGGTGGCATTTTCTCCTATGCCAAATTGGCAAAGTGTTGCAATGCGCCACTTTGTAAACCCTTGTGCCACATTTTACCTGTGCCAGACATGATGTATACAAGGAGGGTCGCTCCCCATTAGTGGGGCTAAAAAAATGACGCAAGGAAATCCATGGGATTTACTTGCGCCATTTTTTTTGGCTCTTTTAACGCCTGCTCAGGCAGCCGTTAAAAGGGGGCTTCCATTATTTAGAATGGGCCCCTTTGTACATCAATAGTGTCACATAGAATTATGCTATTTCCCCCTACCCTGTGCCATGGTGCATCGTATTTTAAACACGCTGCATATATGGTGGTGGTAGGGGGGTGCTAAAGGGCGCCAGGAATGTGGTGCTGCTTTCAGTGCAGTGGCACTTTCTGTAAGTCTGCCCCTGAATCTCACGGACCTGCTGAACCATTAACCCCACAACAACCCAGACATCATCCTCAGCATAGAATCATGGGAATCATACCGTATGCTCCAAACATACACCCTCCAGAATACCGAAATACCCAAAGGCAGTGGAGAGATTTGTAGCCATATTAATAAGAAAAAGGCAATCCATTGCTCTATTCTCACTAATGCAATTCAAAGGCTGCAAGACTATTGGGCTCAGAGTTCCATTGTTCCATTATTGTAAAATCAAAGTTAGCATCTTCTTCCACGCTCGTGGCTCAGCAAAGTGGCTGATGGACCACTTATTCACCCTAGTGAAAGACATGTTCCCACCTCCAGGCCTATTGTCACAGCAAGAAAAATCTAAAAAGTAGGATGAACAGACGGAGGCCCATATTTAAACTTTTTGCCGCAAAAATGCGCTAACAATGTTTTGTGTCAAAAAGTTTAGCGCTGGCTTGTGCCATTTTCTACCGCCACCCGGGTGTCATATTTATATTATGACGCAGGATGGCGCTAAAAACTGGCTAGAGTAAAAAATCTTGATGTTAATCCTTGAGCCCTGTCGTAAGGCAAACTGATGTTAATGTTGAAAAATTTACTCCAACCTGTTTTACGCCGGTAAATATGTCACATACGGATATGCATCATTTTAAGCCCGCATTTGCATCAACTTTAGATGCTAATGCAGAAAACATTGCAAAGGAGAGGGAAAATGGAACCAGCAGGCCAGGAGAGACCCCAGGGTGACCCCATACAGCCAGGAACCAGCCTGGATGACAACCAGAAGTCCCAGGGGAAGGAGAAGAAAAAGCGCAAGTGTCAGTTTAGTGCGGAGGAGCATGAAATACTTGTGAGAGAGCATCAGCATCAGCTATTTGTCACCTCCAAATTGCCAATTGGTAGGAGAGACGCAATATGGCAGGAAATAGTTCACAAAAGTGACAGTGTGGCAGAGGTGAGGAGAGCTGTAACCGAGTGCAAGAAATGCTGGCATGATTGTAAGCGAAAAACTAAGGAGAAGATGGCAAGGAACAGAAAGGCAGCACTGCGAACTGGAGGTGGAAGTCCAGCACCACAGGAGGACCTGGATGATTTGAAGGAGATGGTTACAGTGGTCATCTCGGAAGAACTGGTTACTGGAATCGCAGGACAGCACAGACTACCAGGAACCACCACAAATGCAGGGTAAGTTGCATGGGGAATAGAAATGTAAATGTTACAAATGCAAGAAAGGGGAGGCACATAGGACACACACAATGCATGTGTAAGGATTGCAGTAGTAACATTGCCCATGAATCAAGATGCACTATTCAAACATAAGCAACACATGTACACATGCCTTGGTTGTGCCATGCACCACAACACATACATATCCTGGACATATGTCAATCACAAGGGCTACATACCAACATGTACATATGCAGCAAATAGGATGGAAGGCATGTCTAATTACTGTGCCTGTGGCTGTGTCATCACAACATCCCTTGCTTATAGTCAAACAAAGCCTACCAACACAACTAAGGCATCAGAGACTTGGAGTCAGTCAATACCATTTCTGGGTTCACTTCATGGTGGTGTCACTAACAGTAACACTTTGCAACTGCCTTGTCCCATTGCTGAAACATGTGTGTTGCATCTTACAGCACACATTAAAAAAGGCACCTTCACTAACATTACTCAGACGTGCAGGAAGCACCACCACCCCACAGATAAAAAGCAGATCCTCATAAGGCAGCCACTTCTTCATCATGCAGTAAGGATGCTTGTCTGGGTGCAGGGAAAGTTAATCTGGGCAGCTGCTGGGGGAATTGCAGGGTGGTCCTGTATCACAGGAAACATGGCACAACCCAGTGTAACTAACCTGGTGCAGTGTGGAGCCATACATATTGATGCTGATCAGAACTGTGCCACAAGAGAAAATAAGAACTTCAGAATGCAATCTGTAGGTTACAACACATTCAACCTGAGCCCACAACTACTCTGATACAACCATGTGAGCCAAGTAGGAATGGGGAAACAATCACACAAAAACTACATATGGTGTACGTCTGTGAACATCATGGTGTACAATTTCACATTGCCAGGCGGGGGATGGTGCATGGGCAAGACTTTTAATGGTATGACTATTAGTGCAGTGTACCCTCCGTGGTTGGCAGTATGGGTAACACGCTGGGATGGCGGGTGGAAATCTGTATCCTCATGTCAGCTCTGTGGGGCAGTTACCACAACATTGTTGATGGATCAAATGAAGTCAGCGCCAATCTTGGGGTGTATTGGGTGTGACAGCACATGCTTCAACTGTCACTGCAAATCAGACAGTGGAAAGCGCAAAGGGCTTGGGCATGGGCCCCCCTGCACTGCCCATGGCAGGTGCATGGGCTGCGCAGGGGTACGCAGGGACACACCACATAACTACCAACCTTTGTATGGGGATTTGACCACCATGCAAAGGCTGGCAGAACAGCGGGAACATACCTGGAGGGTAGCGCTGATTGTAATAGTGGTCTGGTGTCACAAGACAGGTGGGATTGCCAGTCTGTAAGCTTCCGGCAACCTGCCAGTGCCAGGCCATTGGCCCGTGGAGCATTCCCCATGGACAACATGTGTCACTTCCACCTGCGCTGTTGGCAGTGGTCATATTGCCAATGGCAGTCTGGTGGTCGTAGGACTGCAAGACTTGCAATGAGGGTCCATGTATGCACTAGTGCAACTACCGGCAAAATCTCCATCGAACTAGCTTGAGGCCCTGATCTAAGTTCAACAGTAGTCAACTGGCTATGTCTATTATTTTGTGGCATCAGGCGCTGTGATGTAGAAAATGATGTTCACATCAACAAATGAAACCCAAGCTGCCCCTCCTTGGGTCCATAGTGCAAAGATGGCTGCGTTGAGGGGGAGACCATAGTTTGTGTAGAAGGGAGCACCTCCCTGCACAACCAGAGACTAAAATTGCAATCTGCTAGGTCCATATGTGCTGTGCAATGTAGCACACATATACATAGATCAACATGAGGAGTAAGCAAAGGAAACAACAATATAGCACACTGGTAATACCATCGCTGGGGTGGGGTAAGGTTTTAGTGTAGCTCTGGTGTATGAAAAACACGTAAAACTTGGACAGGGGCAAATTACAATGTGTGTTGCTGTGACCACTGCAACACCCATTGCAAGGCCCAAACCATGCAAATGTATGCGCAGGAAGGGGCCACAATAGCAAGATGGAGTCAAGCCACCAAAAGGAAATACATAACACCTTGTAAATCTGATGCCGTCAATTGCGCCACCTGAGCTTCCTATGACATGAGTCTTAGGTGAGGCAAAGGGCTGAGCAATTGCACCCATAATGTACAGAACAATGGGTGGGCTGTACGCTGTCATTGAATCACCAATAGCAAATAAGTGATGTGACACGTCAACTCCCACAACGTAGAGAGTTTGATTTTACACCATCCCACTGCAGAGGATGATGGCTGTCCTGCTGATCTGCCTGTCCTGGAGCTCTCCAATGACCTGGATGACCAGCTGACAACCATCACCCAAGAGACTCTACAGGAAGTACTGGTATCCTTCCAGACAACACCTCCAGTTGCAGATGCAAGGAGGACAACCAATGTAGCTGCATTCCCAGATGAACCAACACCCAAATATTAAAATCTGCCAGCACCCACACAGCTCAGGACTCTGAGGACCCAGAGACACACTTCCAAAGGACAGTGGTAGGAGTCCAGCGGGAGCTGGCCAACCATGTGCGGGTGGGGATGGAGACCGTGGCAGCCTTCAGGGAATGTGCATGTGCCTCGTGACAGCTAATGAACACACAGCTGTCAAACGAGGCACACACTCCCCACTGCATGGAGTCCAGCAGTGTCTGACAGACATAGCTGCTGCCATGAGGCAGAGGCCACAACAACTGCCCTCCAAAACTGGCAGCAGCATGACAGATAACAACCTGGACTCCGTTCAGCGTGAAGTGGCCTCCCTCAAGGCAGACATGGCTGCCTACCACTGGGATGTTGCTGCTATCCTGAAAAACCAGCAGTTCCTCCTTGCTGCAGTGATGTCATATGTTGTTCCACAAATGGCAGCTGCCGGAAATCAGGATTCTACATCTTCAAACACTGAAGTGTGTGTGGCCCCCTCTACATCCCCACTACCACCGCCAATGGCACAGGAGACACTACACACATCAGAGGATGAAGATGTGGAACAGATCACCTTTACTCATAAGAAATACCCAGTAGCACCAGCCTATGCCATGTGGGCAGTGTTCCCCTTAGTTCTGTGCTAAAGATCATGCCAGTGTTTTCACATTAGTATATATGCACTCTTCACCTGCACACTGTTGATTTGTCTGCTATGGACTGTCATTGTCTCTCACTTACCAACTGGTAATTATTGTTCCTCCACATTGACCAACACAACTCTGAAGCACATTTCAGGACATGTCCCTCAACCCTGGACTTCTGATGTGTCACAAATGTATGGATTTCACAAATGGGGTCACTGACCTGGATATTGTAAATGTCACACTACAACACTTCCACTTGTAAATAAACACCTACTATACAATCAGCATGTCTACGTCTATTATGATACATCAGTTCTGCTAAATAATTGCAATGTGTGACTCCATGTCATTGCTCACTGAATGTCAGTATAAGAGTGCAGGACTGTGAGGCCACAAAGCTACAAACAAGGTTCCTGGCATGACAAATGTGTATGCTGGTCCCATCACCTACAAGCAATTCAATGAGCATGTCACAAATGATGAACACGTATATGGCACCCTCACCATATACGGCAGGTATGGCTGAAAATCAAGTCTAGGGCAATATTGCCTGAGGTGAGTACCAGAAGAACTCATTGGTGTAATAGAGATAGCTAACCTCATTAGTGATAGCCACTGGTCAGTTTAGCAGGATAGAGTTCCAATTGAGGCTGTTGTCAGATGTGCCACAGCACCTGACATTCCTACAGACGACCCCAACACTGACAGCTGAAGTACCAGACCTACCTGTACAACACAAAGTATACATAATCATCATGAGTGGTGGGTACACTGGATGGCAGATGCATGGACTAGTAGATGTGATGTTGCAATCAATGTGACAGCTCCGTTGTCTATAGGGAGTACACATGGTAAATGAGGCTTTCGTAGGCAGGATGGATTCCACAAGCCATTTCCCCCAATTTGGCCAGTACACATGTGGGGACAACCCTGAGACCCACAGTAATTACACAAACTGATTGCAATGATAACAGGATATTTATTATAAAAAGGATCTACTAAAAAAAACACTAAACCCTACCCTAAACTAAACTAACCATGCTTATCATACAACTAAATTATCTAACCTATGCTAAACTTAACTTACACATAAAACACCACACTCTAGACATTGGCCCCCCACCCCCTTAAGAAACAACAATGACTATAACTATACGTGTACTAACTAAACCTATCACCTAAACAAATATATACTTTTTGAGTTATTTATTTAATTTTGTATTTATTTATTTTTAACATTAGAACACTTATAAACCCCAACATGACCCCCCACTCAACAAACCACCAACAAAAACCTAAGAATATAAGCCCACCTGCGACTGCACTTATCCTAACTAACGTCTACACTAACCTACCACTAACTATATAAAACCCAAACTAAAATATGGTACAACTTTAAAAGGGAGGGAAAGATACTGGGAGGTGGTCCATTATAGTATTTGTTCACTTGTGTGATCTCTTAATCTTCTTTTTGATGTATTTGAGGACTTTGTGGTCCTCTGCCAGTGCCTCCTCCAACCTGTCCAAACACTGTAGTATGAGGGTCACTTCCCAACGTAAGTCCATGTCCAATTGTGAGGGAGCAGCAGCTGGTGGGGGCAAAACTGGTGTGGGGGTGGCAACTGGTGCTGCAGAGCTGGGTGGGGTGGATGCAGCTGGGAGCCTCTGCTGTGATGATGGCCCTGCTCCCTCCTTTGATTTGCGTGGGTGAGTGGGTCCCCCTTGTGGGAATGTCCACAATTCCCTAGTTGCCTTCTCCGTACGGAAATGGCGTGCCATGGGTCGGTCCCCTGTGTGCATCTCCAGGATGTGGTGGTACCTTTCTGACTGGCGGTTGAATTGATGCCATTCATCATTGGTCATGTTGGCAGCTGCAAAATGAGGACAAGCAATCATCAGTATCAGCATTGGGTGGAGCATGTACAGATTTGTAACTTACTCTGCTACACCTGAGTACACATACAATCTACACACATGCCTCAAAAAATGTGTATTGCACCTCACATGCCTCAATATACAACTATACAGCACCAGTATCTTGTACATGTCAGTGGGATGACATCATTCCATTGAAAATAATGATGGCCCACAGCTGATAGGAACAGACTATGGACCGACAAACATCACTCTCATCTACACTTTAAGATTCAGATGTCTCTACAAGTATGGATTTCCTGTCTCCCGACGCTGAAGGGGGGTTGGGCATGCAATCCATCAGCTCAACACCCCTGGCGATACCCCAAGTCCTGAGCACCCATCATGGAGTGTAAGGGTGGTCCAATTGTTAGGGAGGCTGCCAACTACAAAGATGGTATTCTATTTTGTAGTACATCTACATTCATGTGTACAGGTGTAAAACCTTTCCTGAGCCTACATAACTGGGTTCCAGCTGCATTTCCCATGATGTGGCCACATGTACAACTGAGGCTACCTTGATATGAGTAAGTTTGTGGAAACGCCAGTGATAATCTTGCTTCCAGTACTCAAACAGACAACCTTACCCTATGGTGCTTAGCTGACTGCGTTGAGGGGCAGATAGTCACCTTCCAACACATTCAAATTCTACAAAGGGAGTCTGCACTTTTGATGTGTGCTGCCAAATGCAGCACCCAATGAAAGAGAAAAGTATTGAAGGCACACCAACATATATGTTAGCCTTTTGTGGTTTGCTAAAGACACATTTTGGTGTTTTTGCAGGATTTGCTACAACCTCTAGTGTTAGGAAATGTGCAGGTATGGGACACCAAATAATTGGTATGGGTGTTGCTATAGCACAGCCACTGCAACACCCATTGCACACTCCTTACACGCAAAGTACTGCATGTGAAGGGACCGTATTGACAAGTTGATGTGAAGCCAAAAAATGTGTACTATTAAGGCTGCAGTGGTGCTTGGGCCTCTTACACATGCCCCTTATGTCACCATCCATCCTCCTATGATTTCTTATCATTGGTCCAGAAAACAACATCACTTATCACATTACGCTCTTCTGACTGACTCACACCAAACCCTGGAGTAGCTAACAGGAGTCACAAAATGGCACTTACTGGATGCATCGGGGTCTTCAAATCTTGCCACCTCTCCAATGGTGTAAGGGGCAGGTCCACCTGTAAGAAATGTATGTAGAATTGCTTAGTGTAAATCTTACTTAAAATGGACAACATAGTTCAGTGTCCAATACTGACTCTGGTACACAGTGCAGAGGTCAAATGGAACTGCCAGTAGTCTGGACCCCGTGCATGGTCAGGTTCCATAACATGGCCTTATGAAACTACACCAAGAGGCCGATAACAGTACAGTATTGCAGCACCTACTGCATCCATACTGTCCTTGTGGGGGTTAGTGCACCCCTTACTCACATCCATATGTGTGCGCAGTCATTATGAAGTCACAGCATGCTGGCAGTGTGGGCCAACATGATGTTTACATGTGAAGGCCAAAGATGCACTCAGCAGGTGCTGCTACAGATCATGGACCCACCTACTGAGTATATAGGGGCCCTTCTCAGGCATTTCCATGCACAGATTTCACACCTACACTCAGCAGCCCTACAGAGTGTTTGGAATTCATACTTTGGAACATTTGTCGTGACACTGAGGCCTTGCTTTTGCTCTCCCTAACTATTTTTTAAACACCCTTTTATGCCTTTTTAATGGCACATGCGACATTCATAGGTGTATAAATGGAAAGTTGCACTGTGCATGCATCACAACACTTGGGGCCAAAGATATGGAAGTGACAAAGCACCTTGTGATGTGCGGGCCCTAGCACACTCCTGATACCACCATGTGTTCGCCGTCCCCAATAGACTGTGCACCATGGTGGTAGTTAGGGAGAGTGGGTCAAAAATGTGTGACAGTAGTGTGGCGCTTTTGCAGGATTAGCATCACCATTCATATACCCGAGTCCTGCTAAGCACCCAGGGGCCCATTGATCATTATGGGAGCTTATGTTTAATGGCAGCAAAGAGTAGGCGTTAGGATATCCGCCACAAATGGGGTGTTGCAGTCTCATTGACTTTACATTGCTAATATGGAGGCCCCTTTTTCGCCAGAACGGATCCCTTGCACACATTGTGGCTGGCACAGACATGATGTGTGTTAAACCTTGCAAAAGTGGTGCAATGCATGCATTGCGCCACCTTATACAGACTACATGGGCAAAATGGTTGGTCAGCAATGCATTACCTTCAATCACATGACACCATGGCAGCGCAAAGGTTGCGCTTGGGGCACTCACATATTCCGCTTAGTGATGGGATTCATCATACATGTGTCCCGCATAGTCTAAATTATATGACATTTGATCTGCAGGCCTCAAGTGGGGCAGAGACTCCTCGTACAGGTTGCATGCGACATGTTCACAACCATTGCAAGCAGCACTCCGACTTATCTGCTACTGTCAGTCAAATGCTGCATGCAGGCAATTGAATGGCAATGGTTGACTTACCAACAGTTCAGCCGATTTCGATCTCCAAATGGTCCAGCAGATCCTGCTCCCTTACCACCAGATCTGCCCACCGATGTTTGAGCTGGTGCTCATTGCTTCCAGTTTGTAAGATCCTCCCCAGATGGTACACGACCTTGTCCCACTGCAGACACCCTGCCTCGGTGGGGTAGCCCAGGATCACCCGGCCACCCAGTTGTACCAATTCATCCGTAGACATTCTCCCCCTCCTACTCTTCGCAGACATAACAAAAGGGTACAGTGTGTGAAAAAAAAAAAAAAACTCATCCCAAACTCCCAAAACTACTCCAACAATAAAACTACCCCAGACAGACGCCCCACAATACAATGACAAAAAACAGTACACCAATAATACAAATGACAAGTAGAGTTACAATTTATACAACAAAAACACAGGACACAGCACAAAGGACACAACAAGATCTCCAAACATACCACTAATACACCAGCACACCCAAAACACAACCACACACTGCCACAGGGGAACAGACTGAAGTGCAAGTGAAACTACACTTACTGTACCATGCTTGCAGGCAGGATAACCTTGTACATCACTTCCTGGGTGTGTGAATCACGTTTTTTTCATCATACGTGTATTTCTTTGACGCATGGAAGTCATGTGTTGATTTTTCTACTTGGTGCACTGAGTGTAGTGGTAACATTGAATTGCCGCTCAAGGCCCAGGTGTCATTTTCGCAACCTTGAGGTGTGGTGTTGATACATTTGCGTCATTTTTTTACGCTTATAAGAAAAGCGTCATTTTTTCCATTGAAGCCCTTGAATTCACCCTAAGTAATTTCACATTACATGGCCTGTACTACTATGTGGTACATGTTTTTTGGCTACATGTGCAAGTCTATGCATGACTGTAATCGCGCTGTCATTGGTATGTGCAACCAATACATGTTATCATGACGCAACTGTTGACACTCACTCATGATTTGGACATATGTTCATGTGTCCTACACTGTGTACACATGTATGTTGGCACATTTGTGCTATGTGTTCACATATGTGTATGACTAGTAAGTATCAGGTGGAGTACATAGTTATGTCTGTGACGTAACTACAAACATATTGTTATAATGGCTCTGTATCATTTAAATGCTAAAGCATGTTTCAACCATTACACCATATGCTCAGAGTATGCAGTGGTCTGGGACTGCATTGACATCACGTATCCCCTGTCAAGTTGAGTGTGCATGTGTGTCTACTCACTAGTTACTTATCGTAATTACCTAGTTATAGGCCAGATACACATGTGCCATGTATTTTCCTATGCTTCTTAGTTGCTGCAGATGTTATGGACAAGTGTGTTGGTGGAGAATGCTATATGCTGTGTGTCTGTATGGACATGTGTAGTGTTGTTTGTGTCATACGTCACAACATTGCTGTGTCAGGGGGTGTGCAAGCTCACATTGACACCTCCCTGCATAGACAGAAGTTGTCCTTTTCATTATTGCCTGTGTTGTCACATCACTGGCACATATGTACTGTACGTCAGTGCACAATTGATGGGTACATTCATACTCTCACAGGTTTTGTGACACCTATGCCATTATGTTGCTGCTAGGTTAGCTTTTGTAGTGAAACCATTCACATGACCATGGCTAGCCCATTATGGTGGTACATGTGTGATGAGATCTTTGGGATATGTGTGCCTGCCTCCATTTGTGTTTTACAAACTGTCAACATCATGTCAGCCATGACTGTTGTGAGAAATCAGGGCTGATTGCAGAGGCCCCCTAACTTTTTGCCCCCATTTTCCACTTTTTGCTGGTGTTTTCCTGACTCTGATGGTGCCCTGGGTACTGCTAATCAGTCCCGGGGCCTGTGCTCTGTGTAAAATGGATATGCAAATTAGGCTAATTATAATTGGCTAAGTTAACCTACCTATCAGTCCCTAGTATATGGTAGGGCATGTAGGTTTAGGGACCACAGCGTAGGTGGTGCACCCATAGGTGCACTGCTGAGGTGCCCAGTGTCATTATAAAGGCAGGCCTGCCTTGCTGGCTGCTTTTAAATTAAAGTTATATGCAAATTCGACTTTGGAATTAAAAGTAGTTCCACAGTCTTAAACTACCTTATTTTTACATATAAGTCACCCCTAAGGTGTGCCCTATGTGCCCCTAGGGCTGGGTGCCATGTAACTATAAGCAGGGACTTTATAAAAATAGTTTTATAAGTCCTGGTGAGGTAAAAACAGCCAAATCCGTTTTTCCCTCATTGTAGTAAATGGCCTTCATAGGCTAGAATGGGGAATCTTTATTTAAATTTTTAAAGTCTCCTTAAATGATGCATACCAAGAGTTTGGTATCAAATTAATTGTTGTAATAAATCACACAACTTCCAGTTGTTGGATTTAATATAACTTGTTCAGGTAAAGAGTTTTAAACTTTACCTAAAAAGTTGCCAATTTCAGCCCTGCATTGTTTTTTGCTGCTGTGCTCTGATTGGCCAGCCTTTAGCAGCTTAGCCAAGCTGCCTTGATGAGGTGTGAAGTGGCCTGGCTTCACACAAAGGAATGTGCCTGTGGGAAGGAATCTTCCCTCAGCAGATGGTGAGGCAGGAAGGGGGAGGGCTGCCAAAGTGGTCTTCAAAGGCAGAAAAGGACATTTGGAGCAACCAGCAACACCCCCACATCCTGCAACCCCAGACAACTAGGTGCCCCCTTGATTAGATTAGGAGAGGGCAAGAGAGGGGTGTGTTTATGATTTTTAGCCACACCAGTGGGTGGGCTCAGCCAGATGTAACCTCCAAAAATCAGATTCAGCCATGATGGATTTTTAGAGAATGTTGCCTCCTGGGATTGATTTTTGCCACACTTCCCAGGAAGTGGTCATCGCAGGGGGAAGGACGATGCACCTGATTGGAGAACCAGGACCCCCCTGCTTTTCACCCAGGAGCAAGGATAAAACTGGCAGACCTGCACCCACACCTCAGTTCCCTACCAGATCCAACAAGGAAGAACTACAGAAGAAGAAGGACTGCCCTGCTGGACCCCTGGCCTGCACCTGGAACCTGCACTCAGAAGGACTGCACCAGCTGCACACTTGGGCTTCACCACAAGAAGGACTTTGCCTGGCTTCAACTGGTTCAAGGAGGGACTCCCTGTTTGCTACGGGTGAAAAATTGCTAACCAGAGTCCCCTACACCAACTCCTGAAGAAAGCGACCAGCTGACCACTGTCCAGTGGCCAAAAAGGAGTTTGCGCCAGGTGCATTCTGGGAGTTATAGTCCGCACCCCCCAAAGACCATCTCAGAACTTCTGGACCGTTGGGGTGAGCTGTGGACCCCAAAAGAACCTTAAAAGAACATCTGGGAGAAGCCCCAGAAGTTTGGAGAATTTTTGGAAAAAAGCTCCATAGAGGGACCGACCCGCCGCGGCAACTCTAGCCAGCTTGCCTCAACCGCGACCCGGCTGATTTGCTGGTTCGTCCCGGTAAAGAAAAATCTCAGAAAAAGAGACTAAGGCCCTCATTCTGACCTTGGCGGGCGGCGGAGGCCGCCCGCCAAAGTCCCGCCGTCAGATTACCGTTCCGCGGTCGAAAGACCGCGGCGGTAATTCTGACTTTCCCGCTGGGCTGGCAGGCGGTCGCCTTCAGACCGCCCGCCAGCCCAGCGGGAAAGAGGCTTCCACGATGAAGCCGGCTCGGAATCGAGCCGGCGGAGTGGAAGCTGTGCGACGGGTGCAGTTGCACCCGTCGCGTATTTCACTGTCTGCGCAGCAGACAGTGAAATACATGTAGGGGCCCTCTTACGGGGGCCCCTGCAATGCCCATGCCAGTGGTATGGGCACTGCAGGGGCCCCCAGGGGCCCCGCGACCCCCCCTACCGCCATCCGGATCCCGGCGGTCCGACCGCCGGGATCTGGATGGCGGTAGGGGGGGTCGGAATCCCCGCGGCGGTGCAGCAAGCTGCGCCGCCGCGGAGGATTCAATGGGGCGGCGGTACACTGGCGGGACCCCGCCAGTGGTGCCGGTCCGACCGCGGCTTTACCGCCGCGGTCGGAATCCCCATTGGAGCACCGCCGGCCTGTCGGCGGTGCTCCCGCGGTCCTCCGCCCTGGCGGTCAAAGACCGCCAGGGTCAGAATGACCACCTAAGTCCGAAGGTAAAAAGTTGACCGGGACCTCCCAGCCAACGTAACCGAGAAGGGCTCCATGGACGTCGAATCAAGATCCAGGTTTACCCCGGTCGAAGGATTTTCACCTCGAAAAAACGACTAAGTCCGAAGGTAAAAATCTCCACCGAGGATTCCAGCATCGCGTATCCGGAGAAGGGCTCCAGGAGGTCGGATTGGACTGGCAGGTTCGTCCCGCTGAAGAAAATCTTCGAAAAAAAGACTAAGGCGGTCATTCCAACCCTGGCGGTCGGTGATAAAGCGGCGGCCAACCCGCCAACAGGCAGGCGGTAAAAAAAATGGAATTCTGACCCTGGCGGGAACCGCCAACCCAGACCGCCACCTTAACACTCCGACCGCCACGGCGGGACAAACAAACAGCACGGCGGTCACCGCCAACAGGCAGGCGGCAGACAATGTTCCGCCCACCCTATCACAACTCACCAATCCGCCACCTTTTCCGGGGCGGGAGCCCCGCTGATAAAAACACGGTGGAAACAGACTACGAACGGGAAAACGCTCACCTCTATACACTCCACGAGGACGGAGGACAGCATGGAACCCGAATTGAACATCCTACCTGCACTCGTCTACCTGCTCATCTACCACGAGTACGAACTCCGGCGCAGATGACAACGGTGAGTACCGCACCTACGACACAGGGGAGGGGGGAGGAGGAAGGGTTACGGGCACACACATACGCAATACACCCACCCCCCAACTATCTACACACCAATGCAGAGCACCAAGTCAAAGTGACACCACCCAAACCCCCCGGAATAATGAAAAGATATAATTAAAGTGAGAAACTAAATTTATGTATAAAATAGGTTCATTGAAGTCATGGTAAAATAGGAAAATGAAACAAAATATATCAAGTTAAAACATTGCGTAACCAATAAATAGAGGCAATAAGTCCTGCACAGTCACTGAAATGTCAACTGTCCGTGGGCCAAAGTGTAGCAACACATGGGCAAAGCCCACACAGGAGACCTGAGTCCGTTGGAGAGAACACTGCAGGGGCATCAGATGATAAAACTACAGGCACCTCAGGGGGAAGGGAAGGGGGGGCACCACAGCCACATGAGTACACGACGCCAGATCCACGAAGGGGCCACCATGCCCGCTGTGCCATCCTGGGCAGTGCAAAGCCACAGTCTCTCAAGTCTCTACAGTGGGTGGCTTGCCCACTGTTCAATCCTGGGGAGTGCAAAGCCACAGTCTATCAAGTGGATAACAGTCTCCACAGGCAATGGAGGAGGCAGGGTGGCCCGAGTGCAGCGTGAACAGTAGCTCGACACAGAACCGGCACTGTCATTCGGCCAGCGGTGCTTGAGACGGCGGGGCCCAGTGGAGCGGTGCTTGACAGGAAGGGCCCAGCGGAGCGGTGCTTGAGATGAAGGGCCCAGCGGAGCGGTGCTTGAGATGAAGGGCCCAGCGGAGCGGTGCCTGAGACGGCGGGGCCCAGCGGAGCGGTGCTTGAGATGAAGGGCCCAGCGGAGCAGTGCTTGACAGGAAGGGCCCAGCGGAGCGGTGCTTGAGACGGCGGGGCCCAGCGGAGCGGTGCTTGAGATGAAGGGCCCAGCGGAGCGGTGCTTGAGATGAAGGGCCCAGCGGAGCGGTGCTTGAGATGAAGGGCCCAGCGGAGCGGTGCCTGAGACGGCAGGGCTCAGCGGAGCGGTGTTTGAGATGAAGGGCCCAGCGGAGCGGTGCTTGACAGGAAGGGCCCAGCGGAGCGGTGCTTGAGACGGCGGGGCCCAGCGGAGCGGTGCTTGACAGGAAGGGCCCAGCGGAGCGGTGCCTGAGACGGCGGGGCCCAGCGGAGCGGTGCTTGAGATGAAGGGCCTAGCGGAGCGGTGCTTGACAGGAAGGGCCCAGCGGAGCGGTGCTTGAGACGGCGGGGCCCAGCGGAGCGGTGCTTGAGATGAAGGGCCCAGCGGAGCGGTGCCTGAGACGGCGGGGCCCAGCGGAGCGGTGCTTGAGATGAAGGGCCCAGCGGAGCGGTGCTTGACAGGAAGGGCCCAGCGGAGCGGTGCTTGAGACGGCGGGGCCCAGCGGAGCGGTGCTTGAGATGAAGGGCCCAGCGGAGCGGTGCTTGACAGGAAGGGCCCAGCGGAGCGGTGCTTGAGATGAAGGGCCCAGCGGAGCGGTGCTTGAGATGAAGGGCCCAGCGGAGCGGTGCCCGAGATGGCGGGGCCCAGCGGAGCGGTGCTTGAGATGAAGGGCCCAGCGGAGCAGTGCTTGACAGGAAGGGCCCAGCGGAGCGGTGCTTGAGACGGCGGGGCCCAGCGGAGCGGTGCTTGAGATGAAGGGCCCAGCGGAGCGGTGCTTGAGATGAAGGGCCCAGCGGAGCGGTGCTTGAGATGAAGGGCCCAGCGGAGCGGTGCCTGAGACGGCAGGGCTCAGCGGAGCGGTGCTTGAGATGAAGGGCCCAGCGGAGCGGTGCTTGACAGGAAGGGCCCAGCGGAGCGGTGCTTGAGACGGCGGGGCTCAGCGGAGCGGTGCTTGAGATGAAGGGCCCAGCGGAGCGGTGCTTGACAGGAAGGGCCCAGCGGAGCGGTGCTTGAGACGGCGGGGCCCAGCGGAGCGGTGCTTGAGATGAAGGGCCCAGCGGAGCGGTGCTTGAGATGAAGGGCCCAGCGGAGCGGTGCCTGAGAGGAAGGGCCCAGCGGAGCGGTGCTTGAGATGGCGGGGCCCAGCGGAGTGGTGCTTGAGATGAAGGGCCCAGCGGAGCGGTGCTTGACAGGAAGGGCCCAGCGGAGCGGTGCTTGAGAGGAAGGGCCCAGCGGAGCGGTGCTTGAGATGAAGGGCCCAGCGGAGTGGTGCCTGAGACGGCGCGGCCCAGCGGAGCGGTGCTTGAGATGAAGGGCCCAGCGGAGCGGTGCCTGAGACGGCGGGGCCCAGCGGAGCGGTGCTTGAGATGAAGGGCCCAGCGGAGCGGTGCTTGAGATGAAGGGCCCAGCGGAGCGGTGCTTGAGAGGAAGGGCCCAGCGGAGCGGTGCTTGAGATGAAGGGCCCAGCGGAGCGGTGCCTGAGACGGCGGGGCCCAGCGGAGCGGTGCTTTAGATGAAGGGCCCAGCGGAGCGGTGCTTGAGATGAAGGGCCCAGCGGAGCGGTGCCTGAGACGGCGGGGCCCAGCGGAGCGGTGCTTGAGATGAAGGGCCCAGCGGAGCGGTGCTTGACAGGAAGGGCCCAGCGGAGCGGTGCTTGAGACGGCGGGGCCCAGCGGAGCGGTGCTTGAGATGAAGGGCCCAGCGGAGCGGTGCTTGACAGGAAGGGCCCAGCGGAGCGGTGCTTGAGACGGCGGGGCCCAGCGGAGCGGTGCTTGAGATGAAGGGCCCAGCGGAGCGGTGCTTGAGATGAAGGGCCCAGCGGAGCGGTGCCTGAGAGGAAGGGCCCAGCGGAGCGGTGCTTGAGATGGCGGGGCCCAGCGGAGTGGTGCTTGAGATGAAGGGCCCAGCGGAGCGGTGCTTGACAGGAAGGGCCCAGCGGAGCGGTGCTTGAGAGGAAGGGCCCAGCGGAGCGGTGCTTGAGATGAAGGGCCCAGCGGAGTGGTGCCTGAGACGGCGCGGCCCAGCGGAGCGGTGCTTGAGATGAAGGGCCCAGCGGAGCGGTGCCTGAGACGGCGGGGCCCAGCGGAGCGGTGCTTGAGATGAAGGGCCCAGCGGAGCGGTGCTTGAGAGGAAGGGCCCAGTGGAGCGGTGCTTGAGATGAAGGGCCCAGCGGAGCGGTGCTTGACAGGAAGGGCCCAGCGGAGCGGTGCTTGAGACGGCGGGGCCCAGCGGAGCGGTGCTTGAGGTGAAGGGCCCGGCGGAGCGGTGCCTGTCTTGGCGGGGCCCTCTTCAGCGGTGCCTTTCTGGACGGCGGTGCCCTCTTCAGCGGTGCCTTTCTGCACGGCGGGGCCCTCTTCAGCGGTGCCTTTCTGGACGGCGGGGCCCTGTTCAGCGGTGCCTTTCTGCACGGCGGGGCCCTCTTCAGCGGTGCCTTTCTGCACGGCGGGGCCCTCTTCAGCGGTGCCTTTCTGCACGGCGGGGCCCTCTTCAGCGGTGCCTTTCTGGACAGCGGGGCCCTGTTCAGCGGTGCCTTTCTGCACGGCGGGGCCCTCTTCAGCGGTGCCTTTCTGCACGGCGGGGCCCTCTTCAGCGGTGCCTTTCTGCACGGCGGGGCCCTCTTCAGCGGTGCCTTTCTGGATGGCGGGCCCTGTTCAGCGGTGCCTTTCTGGGCGGCGGGGCCCTGTTCAGCGGTGCTTGTTCTGTAAGTCAAGGGAGTCAGACCTGGCCAGGACTCCCTGCTCAGTCGCCCTCCGACCGTGCAGTTGCTGGACCCTTAAATGACGGTGTCCTGGGCCCTTGGGTGTCCTCACTCACACCCGGGATGGGGCTTGTGGGGCCCTCCTGGTCCGCGCTCCTGCTGGCTGACTTCTCCGCCCTGCTGCCCTTGCCCTCCTTCGATGTGGCTCTCCCGGCCTTGCCTCCCCTGGATGTTGTGGCAGATGAAGTGGCTGAACTTTGGTCCTTGGGGGCAGCCGTGTCAGGCTTCTCGCGGCGGCCCCTTACTTTACGGGTCCTCTTTCCAGGGGGGGGGCTGGCTGTCCCCTTGCTGCTGACCGATGTATCACTGCTGGCAAAGGGGGGACTCCAAAATCCATGTACTACGGTGACCCTTGAAGCCGGGCTGGTGGTGGCTGAGGCGCTCTTGGGACTCTTAGCAGATGGAGGGGGTGGTCAGGTGAGGGAAAGAGGTCAAGAGTGGAGAGGTAGAATTTGTTTGGACCAAGGTAAAGGGTAGGTGTAGTGGTTATGGGAGTGGAGGAAGAGGAGGTGGTTGTAGGAGACTCAGGTGTGCTGTCCTTGGGTGAAGGTGCATGGGCTGGAGGCTGTGGTGAGGTGGTTGGCTGTTGGGTGGGTGGCTGCCTGCGTTTGTGTGTCTTGGAAGAGGGGGTGACAGACACAGTGGGAGAGGACACAGGGGACGTGTAAATGGCAGTGGGGGTGGTGACTTCACGTGTGCGGACTGTACTGGAGGGTGTGCTGGTGATGGAAGTACTGGCTGTTGGTGGTGTGCATGCAGGTGTGAGTGGAGACGTTACAGGGAGGGAGGAGGGAGACGAGGAGGAGGGGGACACAGAGGTGGTAGTGGCTGTTGGCATGTCTGCATCTGGGTGTTGCTTGGGTGAATATTTGTGTGATCTGTGGTGCTTATGTCT
Organism: Pleurodeles waltl; assembly: GCF_031143425.1. Taxonomy (NCBI): domain Eukaryota; kingdom Metazoa; phylum Chordata; class Amphibia; order Caudata; family Salamandridae; genus Pleurodeles; species Pleurodeles waltl. The sequence continues at coordinate 1,121,020,159 of NC_090445.1, read as the reverse complement.
GGATGAGCTGCCCTTGGGTGTTGAGGTGTGTGCAGGCTGGTCTGATTGTGTGGATGGGATAGGCTGAGGAACAGGAGACAGAGACAGGGTGGAGGCAGTTAGAAGGGGGAGGCTGGAAACAGGGACAATGGCTGCCGTCAGTGCTGAGGCCACAGAATTGAACGATCGTTGATGGGCAGCCTGACCCGAATGAATGCCCTCCAGGTATGCATTGCTACGATGCACCTCCCTCTCTACCCCCTGGATGGCATTCAAAAGGGTAGACTGCCCAACAATGATGGTCTGTAGGAGGTCAATGACCTCCTCACTGAGGGCAGCAGGGGTAACAGGGGCAGGGCCTGAGGTGCCTGGGGCGAAGGAGATGCCCGCCTTCTTGGGCGAGCGGGCACGGAGCGAAGGCTGAGGGGCTGCTGGGAGGGCGGTGCTGGTGCGCTGGGTGGCGGCTGTACCTGTAGAGGCGGGGGGCACGGATGTTGCCGCCACCGCTAGGGAGCTCCCATCCGAGGACGTGTCGGTGTCGCTGGTGTCACCACGGGTCCCCATTGTGAAGCTCCCCTCGCCCTCCGTATCACTGGTGGCCTCGGTGTCTGTGCCATGGCCCACCGGGGCCTTGTGAGTTGCAGCTCCCTCGGGCTCCGGTGCCAATTCTCCTCCGCCTGATGATGCTAATGCACACATAAACGAGAAGATAAAGAAAAAGGGTGGGGGGAGAAATAAAAACAGGTTGAGTGCATGCATTGTCAACACCGTTGGCGGAGAGGACAGACACAGGAGCCTCATGCACTAAGCCGCGCAATCGGGGTACACTACTCAGTACTTGTGACTAGGCCAACAGGTCTAGGGACAACAAACGCGCACATGGGTGATGCAGGACCATGGATAGCTGTACTTGTCACCCTACAGAGGTGGGGGGCGGGGGCACAGGGCCATGCCTAAAGGAGAGGACTACACTACAGGAAGCGCCCTGGCCTAATGTCACCCACAGCCCTCCTCCCCCACCCAGGCACCTTCACTGCACGTAAAGATAGCTGAATGTGCTGGTACTCACCCCCTTGTGTCTGCTGTGATGTCCCCACGCGCCCATCCAAATCGGGGTAGGCCACCGCCAGGATCCGGGACATCAGGGGGGTCAGGGTACGACTGGCACCCCTCCTAGGTTGGGAGGCCATCCCCAGCAGTGACTCAGCGGTCTTCCTGGTCCCGCGGCGGATGTCCTCCCACCTCTTGCGGCAGTGGGTGCCCCGTCTGTTGTAGACCCCCAGGGTCCGGACTTCCTTGGCGATGGCACGCCAAATGTCGACTTTCTGATGGGCGCTGACCTATTTGACATGTACAGGGTAGAAAAGTAAATATCATTAATTCTCTGCATGTTAGATGTGATTGGCCCCCCCTCCCCAACCTTGCCATGTGGCACATGCTCTCATCTGTCGTGCCTTGCACTCGTCATTCTCTCCCCACCCCACCATCTTATATCCACCCCACTCAACACAGGCATAGCCCATTCAACGTGCACACAGTGTACTTACCTGTTGGTCTGGAGGACCGTAGAGTAGCGCATACTGGGGCAGGACCCCATCCACAAGTTTCTCCAACTCTTCTGTAGTGAAGGCAGGGGCCCTTTCCCCAGTCGCAGCAGCCATTGTCTCTTCCAGACCGAGTTCACAGCAGCACTTGCAGTATAGGTCCTCTCCTGTGGATGATCAGGTCTCGAGTGATTAATCAGATAGAAAATGGCGGTCAAGCCCGCAGCGGTGTGTACCGCCGCGGTGCGTACCGCGACCGCCGGCGCACCTAGTCATTGGCTCGTGAAACCCATAGGGTTCAATGTTAACCAATGCGGCTTTGCGCCGCGGTCTTCGACCGCCGACTGCCACGGTGTGCCACGCCAGCGCATTGACCTCACATCCCACTGTCACACTTCTCAGGTCAGGCAGCCGCCATTTCAAGGGCCCACATGGCTTAATTTCTACTGCGTCACACAGGCCTAGGCCTTGCATTACCACTCGTACAAGCCACTCAATGCATAGCGATTCGTGTACTGTGCAAGCTGTAGTTACGTACCTGTGGGTTACTTGACTCTGTACTCCATGTTCTCCTTCCTAGGCACCGTCCGCTGGGACTTGCGAGGAGAAGGAGGAATCCTCCCGTGTACCGACCGCTGGTGGACCTGTCGACAATGGAGGAACGTCATATAATACTTCGATACCGACTTGACCGAGCCACTATACATGAACTGTGTGCCCAGCTTTAGCCGGCACTGATGTCCCCCATCCGCCAACCCACAGGAATTCCCCCTCTGGTGCAGGTTTTGTCAGTCCTCCATTTTTTGGCAAGTGGGTCTTTTCAGACAACAGTGGCCATGTCATCAGGGATGTCTCAGCCTATGTTTTCTAAGGTTTTGTCCAGAGTGTTGTCTGCCCTGATGAAATACATGCGGAGATACATTGTTTTCCCTGAGGAGGGTGATTTGGCCACTGTGAAGGGTGACTTCTATGCCCTTGGACATATCCCCAACATCATTGGTGCCATTGATGGGACCCATGTGGCCTTAGTACCCCCAAAAGACGATGAGCAGGTGTACAGAAACAGGAAAAATTACCATTCTATGAATGTGCAGGTGGTCTGTTTGGCTGACCAGTACATATCCCATGTAAATGCCAAGTTCCCTGGGTCAGTGCATGACGCGTATGTAATGCGAAATAGCAGCATCCCCTATGTGATGGAACAGCTACAGAGACAACGTGTGTGGCTAATAGGTGACTCTGGTTACCACAACCTGCCGTGGCTACTGACCCCAGTGAGGAATCCCCGGACCAGGGCAGAGGAACGCTACAATGAGGCCCATGGGCGATCTAGGAGGATCATAGAAAGGACCTTCGGGGTCCTGAAGGCCAGGTTTAGGTGACTGCATATGACAGGTGGATCCCTAATGTACTCACCAAAGAAGGTGTGCCAGATCATCGTGGCCTGCTGTATGCTTCACAATCTTGCATTGCGACGCCAGGTGCCTTTCCTGCAGGAGGATGGTCCAGATGGTGGTGTTGTAGCAGCTGTGGAGCCTGTGGAGAGTGAAGAGGAGGAAGACGACGGGGACGACACGGACAACAGGGACACAGTTATACAACAGTATTTTCAGTAGCACACAGGTAAGAATCCCCCACGCCATTTTACATTTACTTCAGGCCTCCTGCATCTCTACTTTCTGTGTTTCCCCCCAGTTCCTTTCAACTGAATTGTGACTTTCCCTTCCCTTTTCAGAGCTGTATGACCCACTGCGTGACTTCTGCTTTGTTTGCCCATGGAGTAAAGCACATTGACATTGGTATGTTGTCATCACAATGTAACTGAACAATATTTGAACCGTTATGTGTAATACATTTGTAAAGAATACAAGCAAACTCCTGATTTTTTAAGTGCAATTAGTGATTTATTTTAAGTGCTACATATAGGTCCATGATAGTAAAACGGTGATGGGTGGGGGTGGAGTAATGTCCATGGCAGAGTCCAGTTCTCAGTCGCACAGGTGCATTGTCCATATGCCTGTGGAAGGATGGAGCAGGGGCAGTTCAAGGTTGGACAGGGTGACAATGTGGGACAGTGGAATGACATCAGGGGGTTTCTTATGCTGGCGGGGGTCTTGGCATCCTACTCTGTCTTCCTTTGAGATCTCAGGTTCCTCTTGCGGGGTGGTTGATCTTCAACAGGAGGTGGGGTTCTGGTGAAGTCGTTGTGTGGGGGTCTCCTGTCCACTAGCGCCGGCGGAGGTGGTAGGCTGTTCCTGGTCCAGGCTAGTGACAGGGGCCCTTTGGGGTGCCACATGCTCCCGCAATGTGGTGACTATTTGGTTGAGGGCCAGGACGATGTTCCTGAGCTCCTCTCTGTACCCCATGTACCGTTCCTCCTGCTGTGCCTGGATCTCCTGGAACCTGGCCAGTACCGTTGCCATCGTCTCCTGGGAGTGGTGATATGCTCCCATGATGGTGGTGAGGGCCTCTTGGAGAGTCGGTTCCCTGGGCCTGTCCTCCCCCCCCCTGTCGCACTGCAGCCCTCCCAGTTGCCCTGTTTCCCTGGGCCTCTGTCCCCTGGACGGTGTGCCCACTACCACTGCCCCCAGGTCCGTGTTGTTGTTGGGTCAGCCTGGGTGCCCTGTAGTGGCGGACACACCGCTGATTGACCTGTCCTGGAGACAGAGGCATGGGCCCGCTGGGTGGGAGCTGTGCTGATATTCCCAGAGGGGGTTGGGTCTGCTGTGGCCTGTGTCTGTGTGTGGGGAACCGACTGTCCAGAGGTCCCCGATGGTCCGGGCTGGTCATCAGGTTCTAGGTCGACAGAGCTGCTGTCCTCACTGGGGGCCTGTTCTGGGGGTGGGATGGACAACTCTGGACCCTCCTGGCCGGTGTGTTGGCGTTCGGGCCCTGCAGGGGTAAAAGAGTATGGTTATTGCTTCTGTGTGATCCATGGCGTGCGGTTTGTGGGTGCCCTTGTCCCCCAGTGCTGGCATTCCCTTGTGGGAGGGGTTGTGGGGGTGGTGTGTGGGGGGGGATGGGTATGTGCAGTGGTCATGCATAGGTGATGGGTGCCCATGGTTTGTGTTGGCATTCAGTGTTTGGTTTTGGGTTGGGTGGGTTGTGCTGGTGAGACATTGGCAGGGGGGATGTGTGCTGGGGGGTTGGGGGTGAGTGTGGGGGTGTGGGTTGGCATGCTGGTGGTTGGGGGGGGAGTAGTTGAGATTAAACTTACCAGAGTCCATTCCTCCGCCTACTCCAGCGAGGCCCGCAGGATGCAGGATGTTCAAGACCTCTTGCTCCCATGCAGTGAATTCGGGAGGAGTGGGTGGTGGTCCGCCGCCAGTCTTCTGCACAGCGATGTTGTGTCTTGAGACCATCGACCGTACCTTCCCCCGTAGGTCGTTCCAGCGCTTTCGGATGTCTTCCCGGTTTCTGGGATGCTGTCCCACAGTGTTGACCCTGTCGACGATCCTTTGCCATAGCTCCGCCTTCCTGGCTATTGTGGTGTGTTGCACCTGTGTGCCGAAGAGCTGGGGCTCTACCCTTATTATTTCCTCCACCATGACCCTGAGTTCTTGGTCCGAAAACCTGGGGTGTCTTTGGGGTGCCATGGGGTGGTGTGGATGAGGTGTGGGGTGGTGTTTGTGGTGATGTGAGTGGTGGTGTGTGGTGATGTGTGCTTAGTTGTGGTGTGGTTGATGATGTTGTGTTCCTGTGTGTGTTGGGTTTTTCGATAGCTGTGCTCTCTCTCTCTCTCTCTCTCGCCTTCTCTCCGAATTTCTAGTAGTGGGGGTTTGTGGGTGATGTGGGTGTGTGTTTTATAGTTGCTTGGATGTGTGGGAGTGGTGCATGTATGTGTATCAGGTGTGTGTATTTCAAATTGTCCAATGTGGCTGTGTTTTGGAGCAGGGTGTGTATTTTGACCGCAGCAGTGTGTACCGCCAATGGAATACCGCGGGTGAATGACCGCCGCGTGGATTCGTGGGTCGTAATGGCATGGGCGTGTTTGTGTTGGCGTGGCGGTGGAGGTTTGGTCATCTCCAGTTCTCCGCTGCCCGCTGATGAGGCGGCCTTCCGTGAATGTCGGGTTTTCGGCGGTTTGGCAGTTGGTGGTCAGAATGACCGTGGCGGTTTACCGCGGCCGCGGCGGTATGATGGCGGTCTTCTGACCGGCGGTAAGGGCCTTTTACCGCCGAGGTCAGAATGACCCCCTAAGTGTGAAGGTAACATTTTAACCGAGGCCTCCCGCGGCCTGTAGCCGAGCAGGGCTCCATCGCGGTCGGCCTGAAACTTTGACTTTGCCCCGGTCAAGGTGCAACCAGATGACCCGATTGGTGCTTTTTGTTTCTAGGCGCTAAAAAAAAAAAAAATCTTTAAAAATTCATATCTCCGGTTCCCCTGATCCGATTTTATTCGTTTTGGTGTCATTTTAAAGATAAAAATATAATCTATTTTTATAAATTGGTTTTGGATTTTTAAAGTGTTTCCTGTGTTTTATTTAATTACTGTTTTGTGATATTTGAATGCTTTACACTCTGTCTCCTAAGTTAAGCCTTGACGCTCGTTGCCAAGCTACCAAGGGTTGAGCTGGGTTTAATTTACTGAGACCTAACTGGACCTTAGTGGAGGTTAGTGGCCTATTGCTAAGTGTAGGTACCTACCTGCCCTTACCAATAACCCATTTTCCAACAACTGTCACATACAGGGCTGTACCACAGTGTTGCTGTGTAGCACAGATAGCAGGCCTACCCACCTACATCACTATGTGAGTGGGTGTGGAAACACAAACCCATGGTTGCATGTGGAGGTACAGGTTGATGGTGTTCCAGTTCACTCTGTCCCCTGTGCACGTGCATCAAGCATTTGACAATATCATACATTGATGTTGCCAGAACAGTGGTGAATGGGTTTATTGAGCTGGTATCTCTACCATTTATGATGTCTAATTTCCAGCCTGTGCCCACTCCCCAGTGGATGGGGACATGCACAATTGTGGACATACAGCCCTGGTTGTGATAAATTCCAATGAGTACGAGATGTCAGCCTTCCCCTCTCAGGTACAGAGGTCCTGTGCACACATGTAGGACATGTATGGATGTTTAGGAGTCCAAAGTTGCGTCCATGTTCACCCTGCTTGGGGTTGCATGACTACTGTGACATAAAGGTTGGACAAATAACATGTTTAAGATTGAATTGTATGTGACTGTCTCCTGTTCTGGTACCATGCTAAAAGGGAAATTAACATGGTATGTTGGTGGCACACATGTCATGGTCATTTACTGAAGTTCCCACCCTTTCTGTGCATCAGTTAGAGTTTGACATGTAGACTATGGTGTCTAAAAGTGTCTGTTTTGTTGTTTGTCTGGTCATTATCCCTTTTGTCTGCCATGACTGGTGAGGTATGTTTGTGTCCTCCATTGCTCCCAGTCTTTTTTTCTGCTACCATTTTGTACACATCTTCTAAAGCAACATTGTCAGGTGATATTGGGACGGGATACTACATGTGACTTGTGTTACATGGGAATATTCTCTCCTCCTACAACTGTCATCTCAGGTGTCATTGTACCATTGGCATCATTAGTGAGATGAAATTAGTTCCAGACACACATGACATTGCACATGCCACAGCACTTGAGTAGTCTCCAGGTGACATGGGATGTAGCATCAGCACAAATGTCTGGGTATCTCAGAACTGTCCATCCATATCCACGGTTGAACGTGGCAATGCAATTCTCCCAGCATGGCACAACCTAGCTGACTCTTACCATGACTGGCTGATGTTATTGTGTATGATCTCCTTAGTGCTGTATTCATCCTTTGCCAGATGCTGACGATATGGCTGTGTCTATTCCCACTCAGTGTGATGTGGGTCCCTGACTGAGTAGGAGAATGCTGCACATGTTCACACATGCCACACATGATTGTGAATTTGGAGCCCATTACATGTACGAGCAAGTTAGTTATATTTGGTATCATGCAATGGATCTGTCATGTAAGTGACAATGAGTGGTTTATATTGCTATGTGCTGTGTTATGTTGTACAGCGCATACTGTGTAGACATTCAGACAGAGGTCATTCATTGTGGACAATGTCTTATCCGTTGTTACCTAGGATGTACACCCATACATTTGTCAACATGCATTTATCATTATTAGCAGTGGGCATGTGTGAATCAAGCTTATTTGTGTGATCGTTGTGCATCCTATGTAGATGGGTGTGTCACACACTATGCCTACATTCTAGCCAGGCCATCTTTTGGCAGATGCATTCTCCCACTGCAAATCATAAGCCATGCAATCTGTAATGTGTTTGTATATGGATTCAACACCCCTAGCTGCTTCATGTCACTGCCAAGCCATTGACCATTCCCCAGCCAATGCGTATGTGCCATACATGATTTACAGTCCTCCATGTGTCAAGGAGGCGGCCTATTGTAGTGCCAGTACATATTCCCATGGACACACTGTGCAGGCTCAGCTTTAACACTGACTAATTACCATGGGCAATTACTGAAGAAGCAACGTTACCTATGATGGCCCCTCTTGACACACATATACAGTGCAGGCCAGGCTGCTCTCACACAGTGTTGTGACAGTGTTCAGTTCTGATATTACTTTACCGCCATTTCCTGACAGCCCCTACCTTATGTGTGCCCCCCTTGCATGCTACCTGTTAGGGATGGTGTTGTGTTGGTGAATGGCCCATAAAATTGCACATTGCACACATGATGTAACAATATATGTAGTGCTGCATGGATCTTGGCCTTCAGAAGTCACATGCTAGGGATTTGGCTGTCACTGATATGTGAGTTGGAGTCCGTAGAACCTCCTACATCACCTAAGATGTGTATACCATACTTTTTGTTTCTGTGTTTCTGACACACTCCCTGAGATTAGATTCATATTCCAAAAATATATGCATTGGACAATGAGGAGACCAAAATTTGTGTTGTTGAACAAAATGTATTAGAGGTGTTCACAGAGTACTTTATTGGTTGACTGTATAAAAATTATCAACAATTGTCTGTCTCCTGCGGATCCCTGCTTCTGTGTTTGGTAGGTACCCTTCAAGGTCCTCACCCACATCCTCCTCCTCATTTTGGACATGTACTTGTCCATCCCAGGAGAATTTTTTTCTGACACATGTTGAGTAGGATAGCACATACCAGTATGATCTTGCATATCAGCGGGGATGCATACAGGAGGCTTCCTCCTGTCATGTCCAAGCAACTGAACCGGGATTTGAGAAGACCAAAGATCCTCTCCACCACATTGCATGTCTTCCAGTGTGCTTCATCATAGGCATGCTGTTCATTGGTATCTGGATTAGCAAATGGGGTCATGACTCACGGCTGTATGCCATAACCTTGGTCGCCTGAAAAGATAAGAGGGAGAAATTTAGTGAAGAGTTGAGAGGGACCATGAATATTTCATGGCAGTGGTTGGTTGCCATGTGAGTGGTGACTCAGAGGTGTTTGTGGTGTTGTGTATGTTCCAGGTCTCGTGATATGGTACATTTTGACTGTGTTGATGTGCATGTCCTTCTCGGGTACTGCCTCAAGGACCTGTATGTGACCATCTGGATTGCAATACATGTGCTCATCATGTATGTTACATGTGATGTGTAGTCCATTTTAGTAGCAGGGTCCTCATATTGGTGAAGGCTATCGCCTCCTTGCAGCACAATGGTGTCTGATGTGTGGCCAGCATAGTTGCCCTACAAAGCCAGCCTATTCTGTTGATGTCAGCATGTGGCATTACGCATGCAGTGCAACACTTAGTGGCAGATAGTGGTTGTGTCAACTATCTTGGCCTTCATTACATATCTGGTGTTCTCAAGTATGCCAGACTCACAGTGGCAGTTGGACCACTGCGGTTGTGGCAGTATGACCCCCACATTATGACAGTGGTGGACCCACCATGTTTGGACCGTCAACATTGGAAGGTTATCATCAGCCAGCTGCCTGGCAGTCCCAGCAGTCTTCATCTGCCAGGGCAGCGCTGCAACCAGCGCAGCCCTCTGGATTTGGACTCCTTTTTCTGCTAGCCTTTGCATGGTGGTTTCACTGCCATGCAAGGGCTGGAGGTATGGGGGTGTCAGGTGCCCCCTGGAGGCCCGTGCACTGGCCATGCACTTGTCATGGGCAGTACCAGGTCCCACATGGACAGTCCTGTTGTACTTTCCAATGCACAAATTACATGCAATAATTACTGTTGCTGCTGCACCTACCACAGCACCACGTTGCACCCGGATCACTTACAAATCAGCTGCAATGTTTTGGGCCTCGTTCCTGCTGGCTCAGTGTATGGAAAATTATGTTTTCACGGACAGGCCCAGCAGTGAACTCCTAATTGGGCCAGCAGGGTTGAGACCACACGGTCTTACTGTGGTGGAAGTTTGACAAGCGGCCTCTGGCTGTCAACAAACTCATGATGAGTACCCAAGGGTGTGTATCATATTATGACATTATGATCACATTTGGTACAGTTGTATGTCCTGTCTTCATGGTAATTAGACTTTCTGCCAGACTTACTACACATGAACAGTGCAGACTTCAGAAGGGGGTTCCTGCTATATTTCTGTTGGGTCACTTGGTACAGTGCATGGATGGCCAGTCATATCCTCCATACTCCTACAGGGGTCTACTATGGTATTTATGTACATTCCAGTTTAGCAACGAATCTGCGCCAAGGTGTACTATTGTTAGTCTACAGCACAGGCATGATGGGATTATGTGCAACTAAGTGGGGAATATGAAGTGTCAGTTGAGTAGTTGTATCACCATTTCTCATTATTCTGCCCTATTGACTATGATGGCAGGTACATTAGTCTTCCAATGTGTGCAATTTGATGCATTTGACAGATGTATGTGCAGCTTACAGGTATGTCAGGCATGTGTAGATGGGATGTAGTTGTGGTTCCCACCACTTGGGTGTGATTTGATGTGGATTGTGCCTGAGTCTTGCACACCATGAATAAGGTGGGGATATGCCTAGGTGTGACTTTCTTCCATGATCATGCAATTGGCTGAGCTATTGATGGTTTGGTCTAATGTGTGTGAAGTATACTTAGTAGTCAACCAGTGGACACTTGTAGTGGTTTGTGGTCTTCTTCTGTGTGCAAAGCCTAGATATCTCTTCCTGTCCTTCATGTGGTGTGGCTGTTAGTTTGTGGTTGTGTTAGGTATGTGTCTGTATTTGTGATGTCCAATCATTGTTGTGTACTGTGGCATGTTGCATATGTGTTGTTGCCAGTAGGTATGTGATCCCATGCGGCTTTGTTGTAGTGTATATGTTGTTTGTCCTACAGGGTTGGTGTGGTGTGTGTGTATTGCTTGGTTGGTTGACTTACCAACAAGTAGGCCATTGCCATATTGTCCATCCTGGATCCGCTGGTTGATGGTGGAGTGCCGGAGGTCCACAATGGCCTGCACATTTATGGAATATGTGTGCTTGCAGTTCCTGTATAGGTGTTCCGTAGCTTTAGGTGGCACTAGTCGCACATGGGTGCAGTCCATTGCACCTAGAACATGCAGAAACCCAGCAACCAGATAGAATCCTTGCTTGGTCTCCTGCTGCAGTTGCTGGGTGTTTGGGAAGCAGATGTGGTGGGGTGTGAGGCAGATGATGGCATCTAGGTCCTTAGGCAGGTAAACAAGTATTGGTGGCTGTGAGACACCAGCCAATAATGCCCCTGTTGTCTGAAATGATCTAGAAGCCTGCATATGCAATACAGTGATTTGTGATGGATGGTATGTTGTAGGGAGTTTTCAGCCTTGCTGTGATGTCTGGTGCAATGTGGTCCAGCAGGCGTAGAATGGACTCACGGTTGAGACTGTAAGTCCTGATGAAGTCTTGCTCTCTGAGGCCAAGGATGGTTGTCCTCTGCCAAAATATCCTCTCCTGTCTCCTGCATTGCCTTTGTGGGTGCCGTTGTGGTGTTTGGGGTTGCTGTTGTGGAGGTGGAGGGAGCAGCTGCCGTTGCGGACATCTGCCGTGTGTGCCTAGCTGGAGAAGTACAACTTCCATGTTGTCCTGGAAGTAGCAAATACTCCCTTGGTACGTTTTCCTTATATAGTGGTGTATGTGCCTCATTTTAAAGCTTGGTCAGACCCAGGCATTACAATTTAACGCAAAACAGGGTTAATGTCATTTATTGGGTCCGACTCCCACCCGTGCATCTTTTTTGCACAGATGGATAAATATGGGCCTAGGGGCTTAGAGTCATCTTTTTGGATGGGAATGCCTACCTTGCATCTCATTGACGTAAGATGGTTTCACGCATACAAAAAATTACGTTAACTCCTACATTTTGATGCTAGATGGGTAAAGTGTCAAAATATAAATATGGAGTTAAGTTTGTGATGAATTAGCATCAAAATAAACATAGTATAAATATGTCCCTGAGAAGCAGGTCAAGAAGAAAAATTATGAAAGGTTTATCAGCTTCCAAAAGGAGAACGAAGTTCATATAAGACAACTTTTACAATGCTTGTACTGTGTGGAGTCAGGATAGCTATAATTTGGAACTGCTTTGCAGAAGTCGATGTAGGTTGTTGCTTCATAGTATCTTATTTCTCCTTCAGACTAATTATGTTTTTAAGTAGTATTAATAAACGTTTTGCTTTGATGGTTACATTTTATCTTCGGTTTATTGTGTGTGAATGCAATGGATGTTTCCACTCAGGAAAATGCATTATTGAATTAATGTTGGGCGCTTTTCTTCAGTGTTACCACCACCATGCTTCCTTATGGCCAGTGTGTGTGTGTGTGTGTGTGTGTGGGTGTATATGTGTGTGTGTGTTTGTAAGAGGGGGAGAGGCTGTGTGTGTATTTGCCATAGGCCACCATTTTGTGTCTTTGTTATCCATGCCATGAGGCCTGCAGCCATTTTGTGTATTCATAGGCTTGCATGCGTTCTTTTTGCCAATGCCTCTTTGCTTGTTGTTGTTTGACCATGTGACTGGTAGCAATTTTGTGTAGTCAGCCAGTGTGCCTTTGTCATAGGTCTGCATGTGTTCTTTGTTGTCCATACCTCCTTGCGTGTTGTTTGACCATGTGACCAGTTGCCATTTTGCATAGCTAGCCAGTGTGCTTTTTTGGCATAGGAAAGCATGTGTTCTTTTTGCCCCTTCCTCCTTGCTGTTGTTGTTTGACCATGTGGCAAGTATCCATTCTGTATAGTCAGGCAGTGTGCTTTTTCCACTGTTCTGCATGTGTTCTTGCTGTCCATGCCTCCTTCCTTGTTTTTTGACCATGTGGCCGGCAGCCCCGTTTTGTAGTCAGCCAGTGTGTTTTTGCCATAGGCCTGCATGTGTTCTTTGTTGTCCATTCCTCCTTGTTTGTTGGTGTTTGCACATGTTGCCAGTGTGTTAAATCATTTTCTTTCAGTTTTCAAAGCCATTTTCTAGGTACATTGAAGAGGGCTATGCCTTTTTGTTTTTTGTCATGTTGTTTTTCCCTTTTTCCCTGATATCAGTTTAATGTGCTTGAGGATCATTGTATGTACTGTGTTTATATAACATGGTATGCATTTTTCCATTTTCCCCTGCACTTCCATGCCTCCAGAAGAATTACTCATAGTCCCTAGTGAGACACCTGCAATTACTTTTTTATATTATTCCATTTTCCCACTTCCTGCCTGCCATAGGTCTCTTAGGCCATGGGAACACAACAGGATTATTCAATTTTCCCAGGCCTGAACCCCCAGCCTGCCTTAGGTCTCTGGGTTACAGGCACACACAACATTAAAAATTTTAATGATTATTCCATGTTTTACCTGGCCTGCAGCCACTGCCTACCATATGTCTCTTAGGCCTAAGATGCACACCAACATTAATTTTTTTAAGGATTACTCGATGTTTCCCTTGCCTGCAGCCCCTGCCTGCCATACGTTTCTTAAGCCATAGGTGCACACCGTTCGCTTTTTTCAGGATTATTCCTTTTTTCCCCACACCCCCTGCCTGCCATAGGCCGCTTATGCCATAGGCACACACCAGACTTCACAAATTTAAGAATGATTTAATTTTCAGTGGCCTACACCCCGCTGCCTGCCACAGGTCTCTTAGACCATAGGTGCACACCACCATTCACCTTTTTAAGGACTATTTCATTTTTCCCTACACCCCAGCCTGCCACAGGTCTCTTAGACCATAGGCAGACACCAGCATCCACCTTTTTAAGGATTATTTCATTTTTCCCTGCACACTAGCCTGCCAACAGTCTCTTAGGTCACAGGCACACACCAGCAATCACTTTTCAAAGATTATTCAATTTTTCCCTGCCCTGCAGCCCCTGCCTGCTACATATCTATTAGGCCATAGGTGCATAACAGTATTCACTTTTTGAGGATTATTAAAATTTTCCCTGCACCCCCAGCCTGGCATAGGTCTCTTAGACCATAGGTGCACAACACCATTCACTTTTTTAAGGATTATTCAATTTTCCCTGCACCCCCAGCCTGCCACAGGTCTTGTAGGCCATAGGCTCACAGTAGCATTCAGCTCTTCAAGGATTATACAATTTTTCCCTGGCCTGCACCCTCAGCCTGTCATTGGTCTCTTAAGCCATAGACACACACCAGCATTAATGTTTAAAGAATTATTACATTTTTCCCTGCACCCACCTGCCAACCACAGATGTCTCACCTTACAGGCACATAAAGCTAACTTTTAAATCTGTATATTGTTGTAATCCTAATTGAAATAATATGCTATGGTTTGGATTTGAGTGATTAATAGATACACTAATGTTTTTAATTATGTAGGATAACCTCACTAAATTGTATTGTGTGTATGAATAATTCACACTACAAAAATGTGACATTTTACTGAATGTTTTTATTTTTGGCCTTTAGATCCACAAGCGACATTATTCACAGTACTGCCTGACAGAAAGCCAGCACACCCCAAACTACCTTAGTACTCTGCTGCCTTCTTCCATTTGTGCAGCTAGTTGTCAACTGACAGAGCTTGAAGATGGGTAAAAAAAGGTGTTCATTTCCTACCAAGAAAGTGGCTAGTGAGGCAAAGAAGAAGAAGCAGATTGCCACCTCTGGCATGCTGCCCTCCACCTTTTTAGGAGACATGTTGTGCCTGCCACGCCATCCTCCGGGCAGCAGGCTAGTCGCAATGCTCCTGCATCAATGGCACCACCCCAACCTAAGCCCAAGGCCATGGCTCTCTCAGCGAGGCAGCCACTGCAATTATGGCAGCGAGCAGTGAGTCTGAATTGTATTTATCTTAGCCGTTATAATTCCCAATCATTGTTGGAAAATGAGCAAAGAAGACAATAGAAGGCGCAGCCAGCAACAGTTTTTCCTGCAGTAGGAGCAGAACAGGGGGTTGAGCTTCCTGTTGAGCAAGATTTAGCTCTTGATGAACCATTAGCTTCCCAATTTCCAGCAAGAAAAAGAAAGGGTACTTAGCCATCTTCTCCAAGCACCCCTTCTGATGAGTCTGCTACCTGCCATGAGAGACAAGGGGAAAAGGACGTTCATGGAAGCCTTAGAATTATGGAAAGGGACAGTGATGAGGATGAGCCTGTGATTGTCAGTATGGAAGCCAGCCAAGAAGACATGAGAGTACCCCTCCTATTTAACCTACTCAGAGGGATGTGGCATTGGTTCCACCAGCACCAGCTTCAATGTTTGAAAGGCACTTGCGGAGACCTACCTCCACCACTACCTCAGTTGAAGTACGCTCTGCGGAGAGGCAATCAAGTCACCCACCTACCTACAGTTTTTCAGGCATTGTCAGTGCCACACTAAAAAATATTCTCTTCCCTAGTTTGGGGCTTCTTTACGATTAGCAAGCAGGGCAATAATATTGCAATATGCTCTATTTGCCACACCAGTGTTCATTCAGGTAAGCCTGGTTCACACTATGGTACTGGTGGTCAAAAGACCCATTTGAAAAAACCATAATGCAATCTGGCGGGAGGAACATCTTAAAAATAGCTGGTGGTGTGGTGATGCGAGAATAGAATCAGCTCTAATCAAGGTGATAGAAGGTCATGAAGAAGAAGAGGGTGACAGCTTTACACCAAGCAGCTCTGTCCCCAACAGTGTTCAAGAATCACTCAAATCATCAACCTCCAAATGGCACAAGTGTCAAATGCAGACACCACCGCATACAGTGATAATTCCCCCAAGACGCACCTTGAGTTTGCCACTTCCTGGTTCTTTCCAGAAGTCGCCTGCATCAGTGGCACACAAAAAAAACCAATCCAAGCTACTACTACATGCATGTTTAGGCAGAAGGGGACATCTGAACGCAACCAACGTATGACACGTTTGTACAATGGGAAGCTTGCTAAAATGTTAGCAGTGGACCTCCTCCCTTTTTGGTTTGTGGAAAGAATGAATGGGATTTTCAGAATTTGTGGCAGCAATCTACCCCAAATGGGAGGTTCCCAGCCAGATCTATTTTGCCAGAGTTGCTCTTCCAGTGCTCCATCATCATGTGCAGCAATTGTTGGACATGCTTTGCAGCAGAGTGCTGTTCACACAATCCACCTGATGAAAGACATGTGGACCAGTTGTCAATCAATTGATTACATGTGTATCACTGCACATTGGATCTCTTTTGTTAGGGTTAGGCAACAGCTATCTGCAGGTGTCAGGGAAGAAGAAACTATTAAGGGTCTTTGGTGGTATACAACAGTAGCGATGCTTGTCATGGAGAAAGCCCATAGAGTTGTAAACATCTTCGAAGACTTTAACAGCAAGGTATTTGAATGATTGCAATCCAAGTATCTCAGAATTAGATTTTTTTATATGGACAATGGCATTAACATAGTCAAGGCCATGGCAGATGGTGGATATTTCATGGTCCTGTATTTTGCTCATTGCATCAACTGGATTGTGCAGGACTTTCTCACAAATGAAGAAATAGTCAGCAACATACTGACCATCTGCAGAAGAATCTGCATTCATGTTATTCATTCTTTTAAAGTTCAGAAGCACTTAAGGATCATTCAGTTTGCTAATAGAGTACAAATTAAAGTCCCCGTGCAGGAGGTGCCAATGTGCCGGAACTCAACCTACTACATGTTGCAACATCTGTTTGAGCACTACAGACCCATCACTGACTATTCCCTTCAAAGAAGAGAGGCTGCAACTGGGAAATTCATCATCATGGAGATGGACCAATGGGGCCAAGTCAAATGCCTGATACATACACTACTTCCTTGTGAGGTTTTCACATGGGAAGCCAGCAGGGTGGGTAGTACAATGCTCCAAGCCAACCAGATATTGCATCTACCCAAGGACAATTTAAAAAGGGTGTCACAAAGGTTCTCCCACATGAATGAATAAGCGTATGAGCTGGTTGAGAGCTTAATCTTTCACTTGACTGTTAATCCAAGGCTCCAAAGAGTACATCTGGGCCACAATACTTGATCCATAGTACAAACAAATAATTGCCACTTTCATTCCTTTTTCAGAAGGGGAAGTTTCACTATACAAGACAGGGACTGTTGAGCAAGCGAGAGACCTGGAAGAAGAATGGCTAGAAGTTAGAGTGCTGGGAAGAAGCTCTGGGGTACAGCCTTTGACCTCCAGAGAGGGCAGTGCTTGTCAACATCAGGGTAGTGCACGCTCTACGGGCGACTAGAATGCAAAAACCCAGTACTTTGAAGATAATGTAATTTATGCATTGTGTTGATATGCTAGTGTTTAACCTTTTGCATTGCAGAATTTAATCCTGAAGACTTATGTTCAAGGTGCTTATAAATACTGTTCATTTTCAATGTACTGCTGCAGGCTTTCAGAGTGTGTCAGGGTGTGGTCCCTTTCCAGGGTCTTCTAGAAGCTTTCCCTGCAGCATGCCTGGATGTGGTTTGTGGGCTGGGCCAAGACTCTCTCTAAGGGAGCCAGCCCAGCTCCACGTGCTCACTATTCAGAGGTCCAGGTGCAAAGCAGCAGCAACTTCCTGAGCTCCTGTTCCGGAGGCCTGCTTTGATCTTCCAGGCCTTGCCCTTTCACTTTGTCGGTGATTCTTGATCAGGGCGGTAAGACGGAGGTCGGGCTGGGCCCCCGATCCCATTCTCTAAGGTTTTCGAGTTCTTGGGCCTAATTAGCATGATAAAACAATTTTGCTCTTGTGCGTGTGAATGTGCGCTTGATGTTTTATGGCATTTACATGCTGACACTCGAATCCGCAAGACGCAAGATTCTTTACTCGTGTACAAATCTTGATATTCATTGTGCGCCACCATTTCTTGGCATTCACATGGTGGCCTTCGAATCGGCAAAACGCGCAATTCATTTCTTGTGCGTAATTCATGATATTCAGTGTGCGCTACTGTTCCTTGGCATTCACATGGTGGCCTTCGAATACACAAGACGCTCGATTCATTTCTGGTGCGTAGTTCTTGATATTCAGTGTGCACTACCATTCCTTGGCATTCACATGGTGGCCTTTGAATCGGCAAGACGCGCAATTAATTTCTTGTGTTTAATTCATGATATTCATTGTGTGTTACCATTTCATGGCATTTATGTGGTGACATTTGAATCAGCAGAACGTGCAATTCATTTCTTGTGCTAAACTCATGTTACTCATCGTGCGCTATAATTTCATGACATTCACTTGGTGGTATTCAAATCAGCAAGACGCACGATTTATTTCTTGTGCTTAAATCACGATGTTCATTGTGCGCTACCACTTCATGGCATTTACTTGGTGGTCTTCGAATCGGCAAGACGCGCAATTCATTTCTCGTGCCTAACTCATGTTATTCCTTGCGCACAATCATTTCATGGCATTTACATACTTTTGTGGAAATCTACAATGTGCGCAATTCATGTTCCGGCATTTTAAGAAAACTAAAGTGTTAGAATTCTAGATGTTATAATAAGTCCCTCAAGTACAGTTGTCTTGTGGTGGACGTGTTGGGAATGTGAACAGACCCCGAGGATCTGGTGACTCTGACAGAATAGTGAGCCCACAAATTAATAATCCTCCTGGTTTGTGTATGTTCTCAGCATGGCCACACTGGAAGAGCTAGTCAAGGCTATCATGCAGCTCCAAGCAGAAGTGGTGTCATCAAAAGATTTGGCAACTAGCCTAGCTGAGAGAGTGAGTCAGTTAC
Organism: Pleurodeles waltl; assembly: GCF_031143425.1. NCBI lineage: Eukaryota > Metazoa > Chordata > Amphibia > Caudata > Salamandridae > Pleurodeles > Pleurodeles waltl. The sequence goes on along the minus strand of NC_090445.1, from coordinate 1,121,001,557 downwards.
AGGATAAGGTAGAGAAGAAGGAACAAAATCCCACAGTTGTGTCTTGGCCAGGTCCTTCCTCTCAGACTTCTGGAGATAATCCTACAAACATTTCCCTCAATGTTCCTTCAGCCATTCCTTTAGCTCCTCCAGAACGTTTCTCAGGTGATCCCTTGAAAGCACAATCTTTCCTGGTTCAAGTGGAATTACATTTCACCTGCCAACCACATACTTTCGTTGATGCCCAGTCCAAAGTAGTCTTCTTGTTATCATATCTGACTGGAGATGCAGCTACCTGGGCTATTCCTCTTGTGCGTAAAGAAAGTCCCCTGCTTTACAACTGAAGACATTTTGTTTGTAAGTTTGAACAAGTATTTGATCGTAGAACTGTAACATTGTCGGCAGATCGTGAATTATTAGACTTACGACAAGGTAATCAGGATTTAGTGTCATATTTAGACACATTTAACCGGCTGATAGCCGAGACATCCTGGCCTGAAGATAAGCAAGCAGCCTTGTTCTACAAGGGACTCAAAGAGGAGCTAAGAGATTTTCTAGCTCAAACAGACCCGCAGCCTACAGACTGTCAAGACCTGATAAACCTTGTTTTGAGACTGGATCATCGCTTAACAGAACGAAAGGGAACACGCAAAAAGACTGAAAAATATTCCTGGCGTGTTCACGCTAATAGAGACTCAAGAACTCAGAAAGAAAGGACGCCAGAACTAATGGAAATTGAAACAATCAGGAGACCAAGGACGAAAAGGACCTACGTAGAAAGAATGGGCAATGTCTTTATTGTGGGCGCAAGGGTCATTTTGCCAAAGAATGTCCAATCAAACCAAAGAGCAAATGAGGTCCTGTCCAGAAAAATGCAGCCAATGCACAAGTCGGAAAACTAAAACACCCAAGATGTAAAGAAGGGCTGCTCTTGGGTGTCACCGTGGACCCTTCACAATCTAGACATCTCAAGCTGGGCATAAAAGTTCAAGTAAAAAAAAAGACCTATTTCAAGAAGGCCCTAGCAGATTCTGGGGCTACCGGGAACTTTGGTGACGCCCAATTGGTTCGCTGATGTGGGATCCCATGCATTGAGAAGAAGACTCCAGAAATCATACAGGCAGTAGATGGAAAACTCTTGACTGGGGGTCCGCTAACTCTTCAGACTGTCCCCTTGTCGGTGATCTGTGAGGATAAGAACCAAAGAAATAAACATAAAGAGAAACTCATCCTTGACGTGATCCATGCTCCCCAGTATGGAATTATCCTTGGCTTACCCTGGTTAACTCATCACAATCCTGAGATTAAGTGGGCTGAGCGAAAGGTGGTGTTCTCATCAGCGCTATGTAAAGAACAATGCTTCCAAAAGTCTCAAGTATCAAAAGTTTGCAACTCTTACATAGCCACTGCCGTAGAGAAAGAAGCTAAATTGCCCAATCAGTATCCATCCTATGGAGATGTATTTGAGGAGAAAGAAGCAGAAAACTTGCCTCCTCATAGACCTTATGACTGTCAAATTGATCTAATCCCAGGTGCGAGACTCCCTAACTGTCGTGTATACGCCCTGTCAGAACATGAAAATCTACATTTACGAAAGTATCTAGATCAATTGTTGGAGAATGGTTTCTTCTGCCCTTTTAAGTCTCCTGCAGACTATCCTTTGTTTTTTGTTCCAAAGGCGAATGGAGATCTTCGAGCTTGTATTGACTATAGGGGTTTGAACATAGTCACCATTAAGAATAAATATCCCTTGCCCCTAATCCCGGTCTTGCTGGAACAAGTAAAGAAAGCTAAAATCTACACGAAACTTGATCTCCGAGGGTCTTCTCACTTGGTCAAAATGAGAGAGGGGAACGAATGGAAAACAGCGTTCACGACAAGATATGGCCTCTTTGAATACACATCATGCCTTTTGGTCTGTGCAATGCTCCAGCGGCATTTCAATTTTTCTTGAATGACGTTCTTCGAGAGTATCTCGACATATTTGCCATAGTCTACATTGATGATATTTTGATCTACTCTGACATTGAAAATGAACATGTACAACATGTCAAGAAAATTCTTGCAGCCCTTCGAAAGCACCATTTATACTGCAAACTAACCAGGTGTGAGTTTCATGTTACCACAGTTGAGTTTTTAGGGGTTATCCTTACCCCTCAAGGTATGGTGATGGCAGAAAAGAGAGTAAAAGCCGTATCTGATTGTTAAATGTTATGTTAAAATTGCTTTTATAGCGCCTAAACTGCCCAGAGGCCTCGTAGCGCTTATACTGCAACACAGACTTGTCACTGTTCATAGTCGTATAGGAATTAAGCTTTAAATAGCCAGGTTTTGAAGGCCTTCCTGAAAGGAATCTCTTGCGAATTTAATCTAATATTAAGAGGAAGGATATTCCAGAGTATAGCACCTTGATATGACAACGACCTTCCTCCCCATCTTGCTTTCTTCACTGTTCGAACTGTGACCAGCATAGTTGATGAGGATCTGAGAGGTCTGCCCGGAGTGTAAAAAGATGCCAATGTTTTGTGCATTTCAGGGCCCTGATTGAATAAAGCTCTATGAATATGGCATAAAGCCTTAAATTGAATCATTTTGTCTACTGGGAGCCAATGTAAGGAAGAAATTCCGGTACGTATGGATTGTTGCTTAGGTGTTTTTAGAAGCAATCGTGCAGCTGCATTTTGCACCCTCTGTAATCTTTGTATCACATATCTTGGTGATCCTACAAACAGGGCATTGCCATAATCAAGACGAGATCCTATCAGTGCCTGGATAACCAATCTTCTGGCAAGAAAAGGCAGGATTGCTAAAACCTTCCTCAAAGTCCTAAGCAGGGCAAAGGAGGTTCCAGCTACTCTATTAGCGGGTTGCGACATTGAGAGTTGGGGGTCCAGCCATACCCCAAGACTTTTAATAAGATGTTTAGGGGGCGGGAGAGTGGCCACTCCTGTTGTTATGCTAGGATTAGATAATTGATTTTTTGTTTGACAAAAGAACAGAACCTCTGTTTTTTCATCATTGAGCTTCAATTTTCTTCTCGACACCCATGCAGCAACTTCTTTTAGGCAAGGACATAATGCTGTCCCCATATCCGGTTGATTACTGGAGAGGGAAACAATAAGTTGAGTATCATCTGCATAGGATACTAAGTTCAGCCCAAATGGCTCAACAATCTCTGCTAATGGCAGCATATAGATATTAAAAAGCAGCGGGCTCAGGGCAGAACCATGTGGGACTCCAAAGCTGCTGATAGTATGCCTAGAAGTACACGATCTGTCCAGTACCTGGAAGGACCTTCCATGAATAAATTATAGAATCCAATCTAAGGCTACTCCAGAGATTCCAATCCCTTGCAATCTATCTTTAAGAATGTTAAGGTCGAACGTATCGAATGCCGCACTCAGATCTAGGAGGATGATAGCTGTTTAAATTCCTTTCTCCATCCTCTTTTTTGCTTCTTCCGTTATCACAATCAGTGTGGTTTCAGTCCCATGCAATGGCCTAAAACCCATCTGAGTGGGGTGTAAAATCTTTTTCTCTTCCAGAAGAGTAGATGACTGAGTATGTACATGCTTCTCTGCAAGGTTAGCCATTATAGGTAACAGTGAAATCGGTCGGTAGTTAGTCAATAGCTTAGAATCCAAATTAGGTTTTTTTAGGAGAGGTTTAACAATGGCCTGTTTCCAAAGGTCTGGTACTGTTCCAGATGTTAGTGAAGCATTAATAAGATTTGTGATTACCGGACCTAACACCGGTATTCCCATAAAGAGAATCTGAGGAGGAGCCGGATCCAACGGAGAGCCTGACTTAGTGGAGCCCAGTAATTTAGTTACTCTATCCAAACCAATAGGAGTAAAGTTTGTTAAAATTACCTCTTCCCTACCCTCCTGATCCATCACCAAGTGATCTCTTGTTAGAGTATTAGGGAAGGATACATAAATATCCTAAATTTTTTCATGAAAACAAAAATTGCCAGATCCTCAACCTGTTGCTGCGGGGAGTCCATAATTTCTGACTCCTCAATGGGATGAATAAGATCTTTTAAGGACTTAAAAATCTCCTTAGGAGAGTTAGCTGCTGCTTCAATTCTTGCAGAATAATATGTAGCCTGTGGATTTTTTACTTCTGTATGATAAGCTTGAATCATATTCTTATATTCCTTTTTCATGAAATCGTCTTGAGTATGCCTCCATTTCCTCTCTTGCTTCCTACATTCTCTTTTCATCTCAAGTAGGCTTGAGGTAAACCATGTGGAGGACTTCTTTCATAGCTGCTTTCTAGCCCTCGAGAGGGGTATGAGTTCATCCAGGCTATCATCGATCCATTTATTAAAACAGTGTGTAAAGTCTGTTATATTATTTGTGTTTAAGTTTTCTGATCTATTTTTTTGCAACAAGTTAATAAACTCAGGGGCCTTTAGTTTATGCCATTTCCTTTTGCGTGGTGGGGTCCTGACACTCATGATCTTATACCGAGAAATGGTTAGTTCTAATTCTAGCAGATAGTCATCAGACCATGCTAGCGGACGGGATGATAGAAAATCTAATCCTAAAACGTTAGAGAATACCAGATCAAGTGTGTGATCTTTATTATGAGTGGGACCTTGAAATTACTGTACTAGGTCACATGCCTTCATATCTGCTATTAGCATCTTTGTCGAAGCATTATCACCATTTTCTGCATGTAAGTTGAAATCTCCCAGCAGTATAAAATTTGATTTAGTACATGCTAGTTGCGAGATATTCTCTGCCGGTGAGGCCATAAAGTCTCCCATAGGACCCAGTGGATGATAGACCAGAACACCAGACAGGGTATGATGAGGGTTCACACTAATAGAGAAAAACATGCTCTCACATCCTTTAATCAATGTAGGCGTTGTTGTGACCCTGAATATATCTCTATAGACAACTGCAATACCACCCGCTCTATTAGGCCTCTCAATTCTGCTAAGTTTATAGCCAATAGGTAGTGCCATCACAATGTCTGGAGCAGAATTTTGATCAAACCATGTTTCCGTTAAAAATAGGGCCAAAGGTTTTATTTGTTCCACCAGAAGGTGGATGTCCGCTATATGAGCCCCTAACAAGCTGCAATTGACAAAAAAATAGGTAGTTTGTCGCACTCCTTAGTCTTTTGAAGATCCGTACGCAGTTGGAAGGACCAATCACAGGCAGGGCACCTATATGCACTACAAAGAGGATCTATACTCTGAGTACACCGACTGTGAGGTTTATTGTGCTAAGAAAATAATGCCTCTTTGGTATATGTAATAATGCCCTTCTCTGCAGTGTTTAAGTCAGAGTTTCTTGGCTCTTGGCACGGTCTGGCGCGGACGGTCGCGGACATGGCATCTAAAAATAGCCCAGCAGCAATGAAAGGCTTGGAGCGCTAACCCCAAAAATGGCGCTCACAGAGGGAGTACTGTCCCAAAATGGTGGCAATTTCCGATGTCTTATCGGGTGAGGAGATTCTCAGATTTTAAATGTTCTATACAAACAGTAGTCTCGTGGAAAAATATGTATTCCTAAATGAGCAATGGCATTATTTAAAAAAAAAAGACATGAACATCTATTTTTAAAAAAGACATGAACATCTATGTTAAAAAAACGAAATACGCTATAGATTCTAAAATAAATGTGCAAATCAGCAATATACTTAAATAGATCAGATTCATACAGATTAAGAGCAAATAACAGTGAATTACCACTTGCAGCAAGCGTAGGTAGTAGATCACAAACCTCTCTGACTACCTTCCGCTGCGTGTCGCGGTCATGGCGTCTAAAAATAGCCCAGCAGCAATGAAAGGCTTGGAGCGCTAACCCCAAAAATGGCTCTCACAGAGGGAGTACTGTCTCAAAATGGCGGCCATTTCCGATGCCTTATCGAGTGAGGAGATTCTCGGATTTAAAATATTCTGTACAAACAGTAGTCTCGTGGAAAAATATATATTCCTAAACGAGCAATGGCATTATTTAAAAAAAAAGACATGAACATCTATTTTTAAAAAAGACATGAACATCTATGTTAAAAAAACGAAATACGCTATAGATTCTAAAATAAAGGTGCAAATCAGCAATATACTTAAATAGATCAGATTCATACAGATTTAGAGCAAATAACAGTGAATTACTGCTTGCAGCAAGCGTAGGCAGTAGATCACAAACCTCTCTGACTACCTTCCCACCCCAAAGACTGTTCGTGATGTACAATGTTTCCTGGGGTTTGCAAATTTTTACCGGAGGTTCATAAATCACTTCTCCCAGACAGTGGCCCCAATCACTAAGCTATTAAAAAAGGAAGAAAAATGTGTATGTTCCCCAGAAGCTGACCAAGCCTTTTCAACTTTGAAGGAAGCATTTTCCACTGCCCCAGTCCTGACTCACCCAGATGCGGATCGTCCCTTCATAGTGGAAGCTAATGCTTCAGATGTGGCAATAGGTGCAGTCTTGTCACATCGAAACAAAGATACTGGCCAACTTCATCCTGTAGCTTACATGTCTCGGAAACTGAACGAAGCCAAACAGAACTATGTCATTGCTGAAAAAGTGCTTCTTATGATTCGTGACGCCTTTAAAGAATGGAGACATCATTTGTTGGGTGCCAAATACACTTTCACAGTATATACTGATCATCGTAATCTCCAGTTCATGAGTTCCGCCAGACTTTTGACTCCTCTGCAATTACGCTGGATGCTGTTTTTTGGCGAAATTGATTTTGTGGTAACTTTTCGACCTGGTAAAGACAATTACAAAGCTGACGCCTTGTCCTGCCAAGAGTCTACCACGTTGCCTACAGTTCAAACCTCCAGAGCTATCATTGCTCCAGAAAAAGTCATGTGTATCATAAAAACTGAAGATTTCTTTGAAGACATTCGTAATTCTTTCACTATTGAGAAATGGCAGTCATGGGCCCAAGCAGATCCCAAAAGGTCAATCAAGCAAGGATTACCTTTTCATAAAGCTCATTTGTTCGTGCCCACTACCAAACTTCGCAAGATAGTATTTCATTGGTTGCATGTTATACCTACGGCAGGTCATCCAGGTACTCCTAAAACTCTTGAATTAATCCAACGCTATTTTTGGTGGCCTACCCTGACAAAAGATGTAAAAGCAATGGTAAACAACTGCGAAGTCTGTGCTCGCATGAAAACAAGTCATTCAAAACCGAAAGGGTTGTTGCATCCACTCCCAACTCAAGTCGTCCTTGGGAGCACATTCCTTAGACTTTATTACAGGTCTACCAGTGGCTCAACAACATTCAGTAATCCTGGAGGTGGTAGATAGTCTCACGAAATACATACATTTCATTGTCTGTAAGAAATTGGCCACTTCCAGTGAACTGGCAATTATTTTACTGAATAGAGTGGTTCGCTATCATGGACTGCCAAAAATTATCCTCTACGATTGAGGGTCCCAATTTGCCTCACATTTCTGGAAGACATGGTGCAAAACACTTCAAGTGACATCCACACTATCTAATAGCCATCATCCTCAAACAGATCGTCAAACTTATGCTGAAAAAGCACTTCATTCTTGGAGATCAATGCTCTGGTTAGCTGAGTTAGCTTATAATAACTCATTCCACACTTCTACTGGCGTTACACCTTGTTTGGCTATCATCCTGACACCTTGCCCATCACGATCCCTCAAGAAAGTTCTGTTACACCAGCTGTGTCAGAGACCATTCAACATCTTCATCAAAACCAGAAATTGATTCAACAGCATTTAGAAAAGGCCAAACAAAAATACAAAAAGCATTATGACAAGAAACATTGTGAGGGACCGCAGTATCAACCAGGTAATAAATTGTGGCTTTCTACAAAACATATAGGCCCTCATTACAACCTTGGAGGTCCAAGACCACCAGGTCTGTTTCGGTGGAAGCACCACCAACAGGCTGGCAGTGCTTCCCATGGGATTACGAACGCGGCGTAAGCGGCGTGGTCGCACCGCCATGGACGGCGGTTTCCTGCAACAATGGCCCTGGCGGTTGTAATCCGCCAGGGCAGCGCTGCTTGCCCAGGGGATTACGAGTCCCCCTACCGCCAGGAAAAGGCTGACGGTACGGGGAGTCGTGGGGCCCCCCTAACAGGGCCCATGCTGCTTTTCACTGTCTGCTATGCAGATAGTGAAAAGCGCGACAGGTGCAACTGCACCTGTTGCACGGCCCCAACACCGCCGGCCCCCTTTGTAGCCGGCTCCTGTGTTGCGGTCGAGATCCCCGATGGGCCGACGGGCAGAAACCAGGTTTCCGCCTGCCGGCCCAGCGGGGATCTCCAAATGGCGGTGGTCCGATGTTAGCGGGCGGCTTCAGCCACCCGCCAAGGTCACAATGAGGGCCATAGACTTCAAGAAGACGCACATGTTCAACCCTAAATTCATCAGTCCTTACACTGTCCTTCAGCAAATCAATCCTGTGACCTATGAACTGCAATTGCCAAGATCATTACACATTCATCCAGTGTTCCACACTTCCCTCTTGAAAAAGGCAGTCCAGAAGGTCCGCCCTCATCCAGCTCCAGTTATAGTACAGGGGGAAGTAGAATACGAAGTCAAGAAGGTGTTGGATTCCAAACTGAGAGGGCGTAAACTATGGTAATTAATCTCATGGAAAGGTTATGGCCCTGAAAGTAACTCATGGGTTTCCGCATCTGATATTCATGCTCCAGTACTTGTGAGGTGTTTTCATCGTCTCAATCCAGACAAACCAGGCCCTGGAGTGCGTCTGGAACAGGGGAGTACTGTCAAGATCAGGACACTGCGCGCTCTACGGGTGACTAGAGTGCAAAAAAACAGTACTTTGAAGATAACGTAATTTATGCATTGTGTTGATATGCTAGTATTTAACCTTTTGTTTTGCAGAATTTAATCCTGAAGACTTATGTTCAAGGTGCTTATAAATACTGTTCATTTGCAATGTACTGCTGCAGGCTTTCAGAGTGTGTCAGGGTGTGGTCCCTTTCCAGGGTCTTCTAGAAGCTTTCCCTGCAGCATGCCTGGGTGTGGTTTGTGGGCTGGGCCAAGACTCTATATAAGGGAGCCAGCCCAGCTCCATGTGCTCACTATTCAGAGGTCCCGGTGCAGAGCAGTAGCAACTTCCTGAGCTCCTGTTTTGGAGGTCTACTTTGATCTTCCAGGCCTTGCCCTTTCACTTTGTCGGTGATTCTTGATCAGGGCAACAAGACGGAGGTCGGGCTGGGCCCCCGATCCCGTACTCGAAGGTTTTCGAGTTCTTGGGCCTAATTAGCATGATAAAACAATTTTGCTCTTGTGCGTGTAAATGTGCGCTTGATGTTTTATGGCATTTACATGCTGACACTCGAATCGGCAAGTCGTGTGATTCTTTACTCATGTACAAATTTTTATATTCATTGTGCGCTATCATTTTATGCCATTTACTAGGTAGCATTCGAATCGGCAAGACGTGCGATTCATATCCTGTGCTTAATTCATGTTAATCATTGTACGCTACCATTTCTTGGCATTCATATGGTGGTATTCGAATCGGCAAGACGCGCGATTCATTTCTTGTGCTTAATTCATGATATTCAGTGTGCGCTACCATTTCTTGACATTCACATGGTGGCCTTCGAATCGGCAAGACGCGTAATTCATTTCTTGTGCGTAATTCATGATATTCAGTGTGCGCTACCATTCCTTGGCATTCACATGGTGGCCTACGAATCAGCAAGACGCGCAATTTATTTCTTGTGCGCAGTTCATGATATTCAGTGTGCGCTACCATTCCTTGGCATTCACATGGTGGACTTCGAATCGGCAAGACACGCGATTCATTTATTGTGTTTAATTCATGATATTCATTGTGTGTTACCATTTCATGGCATTTACGTGGTGAAATTTGAATAGACAGAACGCGCAATTCATTTCTTGTGCTAAACTCATGTTACTCATCGTGCGCTATCATTTCATGGCATTCACTTGGTGGTATTCGAATCAGCAATACACACGATTAATTTTTTGTGCTTAAATCACGATGTTCATTGTGCGCTACCACTTCATGGCATTTACTTGGTGGTCTTCGAATCGGCAAGACGCGCGATTCATTTCTCGTGTTTAACTCATGTTATTCCTTGCGCACAATCATTTCATGGCATTTACAAGCATTTGTAGAAATCTGCAATGTGCGCAATTCATGTTCCGACATTTTAAGAAAACTAAAGTTTTAAAATTCTAGATGTTATATTGTGTGTGCATAATAAGTCCCTCAAGTACAGTTCATGTGGTGTTATAGAAATCTTTCAGATTATTTCCTGGTCCTCATGCAAAAGACTATGCTTGAATTTGAAAGTGTAATTCTAGAATGTTCTGATGTTTCTAATCCATGTGTAATATTTCATTGAGTGGTTCATTGGAAAGTTGTATTAATCTTTATTGATTCCCTCACATGTATCCAGACATCTTGAGGCCTAGTTATTTAAGTCCATGCTTAAGTTATCCATGTTTCCAGTATGACAATGCTTAGAGTCATAGCCTGGTAATTATTTATATGATATAATCTTGATATTGTGTGTTTTAACCTGTTTGCTTCCTACAGGTCTCCTTCCCAGTTGTTTCCTACCTAATCCACTTTTCCCCACTTGCACTCTCTTAGACTCTGTGACATTCTAATCAGAGTATTGGAGCTGTCTTGTGGTGGACGTGTTGGGAATGTGCACAGACCCCGGGGATCTGGTAACTCTGACAGTGCTGTTGTCTCACAGCAGCCACCACTAGCAACACCAGCAACAGCAACACCGACAACAATAACAACACGAGCAACAGAAGAATCAGATCCAAAATCTGCAATGGCACGATTTCAAGTGCCAGGGCTTAAGTCAAGCGCACAGGCGAAGGCAACAGAGGTCATGCAAGTGGCAGCACCAATGACCATTCAGAGGATGGTCCAAGAATATTGGGATTACCCAAAAGACGTCTTCCTGGATCCAATCCTGTTGGTTTATTGGTATGGAAAGAAGCGCCAATGGTCAGAGCTCAGCAGGCTGGTAATAAAGTATCTGGCTTATCCGCTAGCCAGTGACTCTGCTAAAAGTGTGTTCAGTGCAGCTGGCACAGTTGTCACAGTCAGAAAGACCAGTCTATCACCTCAAAACATGAAGAAAATGACAATGAATAAAATTAGCCAACACTTCACACCACAAGATTACAATTTTCCTGAAACAGCACAGCAGGAGGAGGATGATTGGTCAGACTCAAGTGCGTTAGCTGACCAACTTCTGAGAGAACCCCTGAGATTGAGTATGAACTCTACTTCCCTGACTGAGTAGGCCACAATGGAAATTTCACATTCATGTCGAGCTGCTTGGCAAAAAAATGTATATAGTTAGAGGAAAATGTATAAATTTGGTGTATTACTTATGCATCCCCACCATTTATTTACATATATGGCTGGATTGGAGTTGGACCAGTTTGCAAAGAAGAAGCCTTCCCATACATCAAAAGGACTTGAAGACAACACCTGCTTAGGTCCCATCCTTATCTTTCTTTTTTTATTTCCTAACTGGGCTGTCCCAATAAAGATCATTGATTTACAAGACTGACATTGTGTTGCTTCCATGGTAAAAGAAGAGATACAATAAACAAATGTGTACCATCATGCTTGGATTGGTACAGATAACTATTGCATCAATGAGTGATATATTGAGTGAGTGTTAGTGGATATGATTGATGTGGTGGCAGAAAGTAAGGGTGATGTTCAACTAATATTTGTAAACCTCATTTCAACAATTTGTAATACTTGATGGCTGAAGGGTGATTCGGCCTGAAGGTAATTGACCCTTTCACACTAGATTTACTTGCATGGTCCACTCCTTGCTGAACTTATTTCAGGTTCTTCGGAGATCAGGTAGTTTAGTTAACACATACAATCTACACAAAAAGCTCAAATGTTTTCACTCTTCTTGTTCACCTACAGCAGTGCACTACAGGTCTATCTACATAAATCTCATTTGGGTTAGGAGGACTTGGGTGGAGTCAGGATTCAGGGACGGGCTTAGGACTCAGCACGGAACTGCCTCGACAGCCACAAGAAAGAAGTAATCTGCTTCAAATTCAAAGGGAAACCAAAATGACTCAAAGAGGACTACTCAGCCCTGTGGACTGGAGAGAGGTATTGTCAGGAATCCCCAAGGTGCCTCCTGCGTTATCTGTCAGCATCCCCAGGGATTAGAGTTAAATCATATCTCTGTCTTGGTTAAACCTTCATGTTTCTAAGTAAACATAACATGCTGTGTTACACAATTGGTTCTGTCAATGCATGTTTTACCAATGCTTATTTGCTAATGTGAGCAGGTGTAGACATGTGCTTCTAATTGGGTGTGGTGTGGACATGTGCTTCTAATTGGGTGTGGTGACTCATCCACATGTGGAAACTCAACTGCTTTCCTGATTGGCTATAAATAGCAGAGTGAAGCATGCCTCCCTGCTTGGCTTTGTTTTGCTTCCTGATCTCAGCATCTGATTTGGCAGTCCAGCCCCTGCTGTCATCCTCGTATCCAGGACTTTTGAGGCAATTCTTTTCTTTGTTCCTGTACCAGCTGACACCAGGCATTCCTCCTGCACTCTGGAAAGACTGCAGCTAAGTGACTAGTATTCTCCAGGGAGTTTGGTCTGTGAGCACCACGCTTTCCTAGGACAGCTGGTGTATTTCAGACCTCGTATTTTGGCAGAGTGCTTATCTTGAAGAGACAAATGCATTTTTGAACATTCTACATTATTATTGTAGGTACTTGCCTAAATGTGCTTCAGGAAATCTGCTTGAGTTCAAATACTACAAAAAGTGACAGTGCAATTTTAAAAGAGCATTTACGTGACTTTTCTTTCTCTAATGGCATAACTCTTGGAGTTAAATTGTGCCATTCATGACTGTGTTTCAGGTTTGAGGAATTTGCTTTTGAAGGGCTTTTCACACACACAGTGAAACCAAACCAAACTGTGCCACCCTAACTGTTTAAAACCAGAGTGGACATTTGTAATTCTTGGATTGTTTTTGTTCCTTTTAGTTTAACCCTATGCATGCAGGAAAGTTCTGCATTGATGCCCTTATTTGTCTTTCTTGTGCATTATAAGTGCAACCACAGTTCTAATTGTAGTGTGCAACAGTGAATCTCTGTGAAGCCAACCCTAGTGTTGCAGTACTTATTGTAATGATACTCAGTTTGGGTTTTTGGTGATGCAGTGTTACTAATTGTGCCAACAGTTATTATTATCCAAGAAAAGTGCTGGAGCATCCCTATGTTCTTCTACCGCTCCCGTGCCCATATCAGAAAGAGAGATTCAGTTTCAAGGAAGTTGAGTGCACTAACTCTATATTCACTCTGTCAACAATGACCTGCCCCCCGAAGATAGAGGGTACCTGGCTGGACCGGCAAGACGTGGCAGTGTTTTGTCTCTTTCTCTTCCACTCCCCCTTTCCTTTTGGGACACCTGCCAGGGTTTCTGTGTTCACCAGGAAGTGCTGAGAGGTGTTCCAGGTGGTCGGGGGCATACCATCACCCCTGCAGACATCCTGCTTTTCAGGTGAGTGGTCCTGTCTCGACAGGTACATTGATTTGTGAAGTGCTGAGTAGTGTGCTGGCTCAAATGTCAAACTCTTCTAATGATATGGTTGTGATTGGGGGGCTGTAACTGGAGACAGACATGTCACATGATGAACGCACCTGGCTAAATGTTATGAGAGTTGTGAATCTAATCAGCTAGGTACATGCAGCTACTTGTCTGGGATTGACTGTAAAATTGTTCTCACTTCTCAGTTAATCGCACGAGTCATCATGAGATTGCACTGCAGCCGCCTATGCTTTTGATCTGCCTCTTGGTCCACCTCTCATGGAGCTTACCTTTTCCTTGACTCTGCAATATCGATAATTACTGTTTTACAATTCACTGGCCTTCTCTTCTTTTGCAAAAAAGCTCTAACACTCCGGCTTACCCTACTGGACTGGTTCAGGCATGCATCCAAAACAGACATTGAAAGAAGAATGCAGATGCATTCCCCAATTTGGCATGTATATACAGTTTCATTTTTCTTTTGACAATCATAGTATTGAGAACTGTGTGAGTTCATCACTCCTAGTTTGTTTTTTTCAAACCTAAATGACAGAACAATTAGATAATAACTTGGGTCACTAGGGCTGAAGGACTGCATGCAATGCATTTAACTGAAATGTGTCATTGCTTTATTTACTTCCACAACAGATTTGAAGATGATGATGTGCTGCTCTTCAACCTGAGGAACATTGTTGTTGTACATTGTATGTCTTTGTCACACCTTTCCCCAACTCCCCATTCCCAACCATTCTTCAAACCGCTAACCCTCTATCCCCAGGCTGAATGATATATTAAGGTGTGACTTACAAAGGTACACCATCAATGGATCACATATTTGGTGGGGTAGATGTGGAGAAAGTGACACCAACTCACTGCGGAAACTTCTTACTACTACTGTAACTTTACCTTGGTGAATCAGACCCACCCTGTATTACTTACAAAATGTATGCAACATGGAGTAACCAAACCATCTCCTCCTGAGTCCTGACTCGAGGATTTTGTAAGTTTAGTTTTATTCTTTCTTCTAAATCAGACCCCGGATTGCTTCAGAGTTGCTAATGCTAATTTATGTAATTCAAGTTTTTTGTTATGGCGATCAGGTCTCATTCTTTGATGACCACTAACTGTTTTCTTACAGGCTATTGATGAATCTTTCCGAATAACCCGAGAGTTGGTGTTTACTTCATTTGGAAAAGGTGGAACAGGACCTCACCTTGTGATGTCTTCACTGTTAGCACAAGAACACTAATAATATCACCACCATTAATAAGAAGGCCCTTTTGGGGAACTTTGCAATAAGGCTTGGGGAGATTGCATGAGGTACCATCGCCTAATCAATTCAAGTAAGAAGTGAACTTGAAGTACTGGTTGATGACTTAGTAGTGAAGTTGTCCTTTGGAATGGGAAGTAATAAATACTAAATTTTTCTCTACGTTGGCAGACCCCTTACCAGACAAACAGTTATAGAGGGTAGGACAAGGGCAGTTACTACACTAACTACTATACTGTATAATCAATTGTGAGACTGGGTGCTGCAAAACTTAATCAAGTGAAACAGAATTAAAATAATCACTATGGCATTCCCGGGCAGTGCCCCAATGAGGAGGTATAATTAATTACTAGACAACAGGAAGAGATAAGTAACTTACTGAAGAATACATACATGGCAAGGGACATCAGGTTGGGAAAATCTAGGGAGAAAAGTCGATATATAATGTATGACAATTTCAGAGGGCAGCTCCGTGTCACACTCTCTTGTCAACAGTAGAACTCACCAATGGTATACTATGCCAGATAGCAATGGACACACAAATAAGGACAATGACAAAGAAGAAGGTAAAGCCCATTGATTTTAGGACCCACCCTCTCCACCCACAGCAGGACCAAGCCCCCTCCTCAAGTCGAAAATGCCCCAAGTTATTAGTCTAATGTCCAAAACCCTTCCTCCAACTTTCTGCCCTTCCGACCCTCTCCACGCACCACATTCTCTCTCCCACCAAAACTAAGAAAATGATAAAAAAGGGCCTTGAGGGCATCAGTTTCCTGAGGGCAAGTTCTGGAGCAGTGCACTTTCATGCTAGAGCTGGAGGATACATGGTGTTAAGTGCACGGAGGGAGGCTGGTGGTGGTAAGGGTGGCAGTAGACCTTGGCTATATGGGGCGGCTGCGTGCCCAAATTGGAGGCAGACCTGGTTGACAGCCTGTGCCTCCTCTTCTTCATCCTCCAGGGCCACCATTATACTGCAGGGAATGCCTCCAACATCTCCTTTTGCAGCCAGGAAGCGATATCATGCGGTGCTGGATCTAGCGCTGGTTGCTGGCTGCCGCCAACTCCAGGAGTACGAGTAGGAACATCAAGAAAGTAAGAAGGACAAAATAGAAAAACACAAATTGTGATACTCAGTTCAGACACTTGTACATACTGCCTTTAGTGGCACAGTACAGTAGCAGAACATTGCTGTTCCCCTAGGGCAATTGAAATTTAGTTTGGATGTGATGATTGATGATATAGTAGTCACACAGCTTGATGCCAAGTTTTTCCTGCCAGGCATCACATCATAGCTAGGTAATCAATCATAGCACTGACTGCAAGGAATAATTAAGCCAAAACAGCAATATGACCAATTCAAAACGTGATTTCGGTTTAAAGTGTTTCATAGTGAAACAGAACAGACACTTTGGGCCTCATTACGACCCTGGCGGCCGGCGGTAGGCTGGCGGTAACACCACCAACAGGCTGGCGGTGTTCTGCCAGCTATTATGAGCGTGGTGCAATAGCCACGGCCCTACTGCCGGCCACTCCAACATACCGCCAGGTTTCCACCCGGCGGTCACCGCTGCCCTGGGGATTATGAGTCCTCGACCGCCAGACTGGCCACAGCGGTAAACACCGCCATGGGAAGGCTGGCGGTAAGGGGGACTTGAGGTGCCCCTGGGGGCTCCTGCACTGCCCATGCACTTGGCATGGGCAGTGCAGGGGCCCCCAGGCATAGCCCCGTCACGCATTTCACTGCCCGAATTTCAGGCAGTGAAATGCACGACGGGTGCTACGCACCCGCTGCCCATCAGCATTGCCACCGGCTCCATTACGAGCCGGCAGCAATGTTGATGTGACTTTTCCGCTGGTCATATTAGGGAACCTGGAATACCGCCGGCACTGGCGGTATTCTAGCTCCTGCTGCCTCAGCGGTCTTTTTAAAAGACCACCAAGGATGTAATGAGGGCCTTTGTGTGTGTTGAATTTGAATTACCTGCCATTATTGAGCAAGGCACATACAGAGATAGGTATATATCTCATATGCTGCACAATTAATACTTGACTATGTGACATTAATAGAGCTATGGTGGCAGGTCTACTTACTCTCCAGCATGTTTTCACGGCAGCCCAGCTGTAGCATGTTATGAACTTATAATTCCAATGGCTCTTTTCTTCTCCAACTTTCTCCCTAAATACAAACTTGGGTTAAAGGCTTAAGCTGATAGAGTCTGGCAGGTAGGACACACTTGGTGGAAAACAGACATCCCATCTGCCGTACTACAGTAGAAAGTGCATAGAAGAATGTGAAGAACTGTAGTGCAATGAGCAGGATATTTTATTTGTCACAGATGAACCTATCTGCCAAATAATAAATCAGGCCCTTAGTCCCACATTTCACCCAGGCTTTATCACAGATTATTATTAAGAAACACCTACACTTGGCAGTGGGGAAAATTAGTTACCAGGGAGGTAAGTTATAAGGAGAGGGCTAGGTGGGCTAAGTCACATTGTTTGATGGGAGGAAAAATATTGGAACGGTCAATCCATAATGGAAGACATGAATGAATAACTTCACTTGGGCAGAGAAATTTGGCACAGACATCATATGCCATAATTGGATTGACTTTTTTAGGTACACACAGACCAACTGATGAAGGGGAGCAGTTGTAGGTGAACGAGTGGGCACTGGAAAACACACCTTGTCTTTGGTTTGTGGCATGTGCATTGCTGATTTAGTTCTTTCATGCCACTGTGTGCAGCAGACACACATGATTTCACCACTTGCACTCAATGCAGCAGCAGCATGAGATTACACCGGGCTGCAGTTTTAGGTGGCAAGATGCAGAGAGACTGGAGTGTAGGTGATGGACGGGATATCTGCCTTGCTGAACCAATACAGTATTGTCAGTAAGAGAGCAAGGTGACATAGCACTTGTTCCTGCCACCACTGGGCCATCTCCCTATCCCTGGACTTCCTGCATCTCCACTGACATCCCTGCTGCAACGCCATTGCTGGTGGTCAGTGGTCAAAAAGCACAATGTACCCATTTTTGGATACCATATAGCCACCTAAGTATTTATTTTGTACAATGTACAACAACAAAACCTCACTACAATTAGGTTACCTATCACTTTGGGTGGTTTGTGTTATTGCTTGACAACATTTTTAAAAAAGGTAGCCATTGTATCACCTAAAACTCTTCTCTATTAATGGAGGGTTAGCAATCAGGATTAGGATTCAGGAATAAGGGTGGGGAATCATTTAAGGGTACAAATGGATATTGGGTTGAAGTGAATGCAAAAGACATATGTTATTGGTTAGGGTATCTGATTCCTGCCATGCCGTAGTGTCATGAAAACTACTAGTATAAGAAAACATAAGGGGTCCATGACCATGATGACCACTCATGGATGGTGACTAGAGTACTAGTAGGGCCCCTCTGTGCAATACTCTTTATGTTGCCAAAAATCTTTTCCCATTTTTAATACTTGACAAGAAGCCATGTAAGAGGGGCAAGAGACATCAAATGAAGCATTGATGCAAAGAGAGTATATACACGATACAGAATTACTCCCTAAACAAAGAACAAGAGAGAGAAAAAGAGAAACCCCATTCCTAAATCTCAGTTTTAGATAAAAGCAAACCCATTTTTTTTCTACACAGGAGTGATCAGAATGTACTTTGCCCCAAATTAATTGTACATCTTCCCATAAAGAATGCACAAGCCAGTTCTAGTATTAAGCAGTATTTTGACCAATTATATCCCTACAACATAAGTTATGCTAATAAAGATGAAAGTATTTTATCACAAACTATATACACATTGTATAACCATCCTATATACCTAATACCAAAAATATTCTTTAAAAAAAATCATAACAATAAATGTATATCATAAGCAAAGAGAACTTACTTCTTCTATCCATGAGCATCTCATATATGAACAAGTTCCCTGCATTCCCCTCGAGTCATGGTCCTGAAAGAGCATATCACTTCCAAGTTTGAGCTAAGCATAAACAGATAAGGGCATATTTGCACCCTTAGCGCTTCCCTACCACCACCATGTTTGCACCATGGTGCAGGGTGGGGGGGCAATAGCATAATTTTTTTGACGCTGTTGATGTACTCTGCAGGAGTATCGCCAAAATATTGGCGCTACTCCTGCAGAGTAGATAGGGCCTCATTATAAATAATGGAAGCCCTCTTTTAATGCCTGCTCTGAGCAGACGTTAAAAGTGCTGTATAAAATGGTGCAAAGAAATCTGTTAGATTTCCTTGTTCCATTCTTTTGGCCCCCCCTAACGGGGGAACACCCCCTTTGCATACATTATGCCTGGCGCAGGCATAATGTTGGGCAAAAAGGTTAGAAAGTGGCACAATGAATGAATTGCGCCACTTTGTAAATATGGCGCAAGGAGTTTGGCCTTGTTGGGCCAGATTAGCATAAACAAAATGATGCAAGGTGAAACTTGGGGCTTATAAATATGCCCCATAGAGTGACTATGAATATTATATATATATATATATATATATATATATATATATATATATATATATATAAAATCACACCTCTATCCAGGGACATAAGAATATGAATTCCTGAACTCAGCAAAAATACACACTTATGACCCACATCTCACCTCATTAAAAAGATACTACACCCATTGTTTCTAACTCACCATAAAGAATAGTAGCTACCACACGCCATGGTGCCGAAATAATAAAAAGCTTTGTGAAATGAAAAATCAACCTCTCCTCCATTTGACCAGAACTGTAGCCAATCATCACCCTCCATACATTGTAGAATAGTATCAGAGTATTGGATACTACTTAGGCTAATCACAAGTCCAGTTTGAAAAAGGAAACACATCCAACGCTACCAATTTAAACACCTCTGGAGCAGCAACATTTCCAAGCTCTCCTGTCAAAGGCACCAATCAGTACTGGATAGTATCTAAGCCACAAAGTTGAGTAATATGTAAAAGGGCCAGTCATCCAACACCTCTGATTTCAAGGGAAATGAAGCAAAAAGTCTATTGCTCAAGTATCCAAGGCACCAATGCATTTTGAACAGTACTTGACCCAATCACAAGATTGGTTCAGAGGAGGGGCATCAATCAAACGCTACTGATTTCATGCCAACAAGAGCAGTGAGGTCAAGTGTTCCTTTGTGAATCTTCACAGTGTTAGCAAGCTCTGGCCAATAATAATCTTAGAGTTGAACGCACCCCTCAAGTCGACTGGAACAACAGAGGCCCTCATTATGACATTGGCGTTAAATCCCACTTACCGCCATGCTGACCGCCGCCAGTCGCAGCAGATTACCGCCACCCATATTATGACCCACACATAGCAATCCATCACTATACAGCCACACACACAAGTCCGCCAGCCCAAAGGTCAATTATAAACTGGAAGTACCAAAACCCACACTGTTCCTCCAACAGAACTACGCCCACAGCATTATGACCCACGAATCACCACGGTGGACATTCAATGGCGCTAAACCATTGGCGGTACATACTGCCGCGCTCAAAATACACACACACATACAAAACAACACCACATTGGACAAATCAAACTACACACACCTGACACCCATCCACACACCACACCCACTTACCACTATAAAACACACACATACACATTACCCACAACCCTTTACTATTACAAACAAGTGCGACAAGAGAGATAGCAAAACCACAGACAAGAACACAGACACACACCACCATCACCTATATACCATCCATGCACCCCACATCCACACCCCAACACAGCACCCCACATACCCTCACCCACACCCCTCACAATACATTCATGGCACCGCAACAACACCCCAGGTTCTCTGAGGAGGAGCTAAGGGTCATGGTGGAGGAAATCATCCATGTAGATCCACAGCTATTCGGATCACAGGTGCAGCAGACGTCCATTGCAAGAAAGATGGAGCTATGGTGGACAATCCTAGACAGGGTCAATGCCGTGGGACAGCACCCCAAATCAAGGGATGACATCAGGAAGAGGTGGAACGACATACGGGGGAAGGTACATTCCACAGCAGAAAGATATCAAATGGCTGTACAGAGCACTGGCGGTGGACCCCCACCTCCTCCCCCACAACTAACAACATGGAAGGAGCGAGTCTTGGCAATCATGCATCCTGAAGGCTTGGCAGGAGTAGGAGAAGGACTGGACTCTGGTGAGTTAAATCTCTATTACTATCACCCCCCCCCCACCTGCATGCCATCACAAACCCCCACCCGTACCCTCACTCCCATCTCTCCACCACCTCACACACACCCCACCATCACAACCCACTCATCCCAATACCAAGCCCTGCAAGCAACACCAATGCATGGACACCCCTCACAGACCTGCATGGACACCCATCACAAAAGCATGCACACGAGAGAGAATCACCTAGCCCACAAAATCACTACTCTCACAAGGCAAAGCTTCCAGCGGAATAACAACCATACAAGGCAACACATCCATGCACAAGATGACACATACAGAAACAATAACACTGAATTTACAACCCCACAGGAGGGACAGTACCTGGGGATCAGGGAGGACTTGAAGTCCATTAACACCACCCTGGTCACCAATGCAGGGTTGCTGGCAGACATGGCCAACACCATGAGGGAGGCAGTGGCACACCACTGGGCCCCTGACACTGGCCAAACCGAACAACAGCCTTCCACCTCCACTGCTGTTAATGGACAGGAGGCCCCACCACAGGAACAACAGGCTACCAGCACTGCACCCCCTGCAGAAGGAGAACCACCCCACAAACGGTCCCAGCGATCCAGGCAGAAGCCAGAGAACATTGGCAACACCCCCGCCAGGAAATAAGACTCTCCTGAATGTCACCCTTGTGTCCCACTCTGTCACCCTGTGTACCTTGAACTGCCATTGCTCCCCTTCCTATGCCCCCTTAGACAATGCACCTGTGATACAAATAGACTGGACTCTATCCTGGACTTTCCTCCATCATCACCCCAGTTCATTGCACATCCCCCTCTAATCATTAGCACTTAAATAAACACCATATGAATAAATACAAATATGGAGTCTGTCAAATCATTTAACCATGTATTTGTTTAACAAGCTTTAAACACTGCAATATAACTGTACAGTATTGTATACATAGGAATGACCTGTTGTTGGCTGCAGTTAACACACAAAGAGCGATAGTGGGGCACAAATATCTGCAATTAGAGATGCCAAAGGGTACAGTGAGTGGCCATAGAAGTGGGAAAATCAGCCTGCCAGTGACAATGTCAAAGATAAAACTGTCAATGTAAAGTGTAATTACAGTGTCTTACCTGTGTGTCATTGGACATACTGTCTTATAATAGCAGTTCTGTTGTCGTCGTCATCATCCTCTGCCTCCTCATCTTCACTGGCCACAGGGTCCACTGCTGCCACACGCCCATCTCCAGCCTCATCCTCCTGCAGAAAAGGCACCTGGCAACGTAAGGCAAGGTTGTGCAACTTACAGCATGCCACAATGATCTGGCACACCTTCTTGGGTGAGTAGTACAGGGATCTACCTGTTAGATGGAGGCAACAAAACCTGGCCTTCAGGAGGCTGAATGTCCTTTCTATTATTCTTCTTGTTTGCCCATGTGCCTCATTGTAACATTCCTCTGCCCTTTTCCTGGGATTCCTCACAGGGGTCAGTAGCCATGCAAGGTTGGAGTAACCAGTGTCACCTGCAAATATCAAGGGACAACTGTTAGACACACCCTAACCCTTAGGGCTCACACCATACCCATACACCAACAAACCCTGGGTGGGAACCAGGGCTTACCTATTAGCCACACCCCATGCCTCTGGAGTTGAGCCATCACATATGGGATGCTGCTATTCCTCATGATATAGGCATCATGCACAGTCCCAGGATACTTTGCATTGACATGGGAGATGTACTGGTCTGCCAGGAACACTATCTGCACATTCATGGAGTGAAAGCTCTTTCAATTTCTGAACACCTGTTCATTTCTCCGGGGGGGGTGGGGGGCAAATGCAATATGTGTACCATCAATCGCCCCAATAATGTTGGGAATATGTCCCACAGCATAGAAATCAGCTTTCACTGTGGCCAAATCCTCCACCTGGGGGAAAACGATCTAGCTGGGCATGTGTTTAATCAGGGCAGACAACACTCTGGTCAGCACTATTGAGAACACTGGCTGAGACATTCCTGCTGCCAAGCTCACTTTAACTTGGAAGGAGCCACTTGCCAGGAAATGGAGCACAGATAGGACTTGCACAAGATGGGGGATCCGGGAGGGATGACGGGTAGCAGATATCAGGTCAGGTTCCAATTGGGCACACAGCTCTGTGATTGTGACCCTGTCCAGTCTATTGGTGAGGATAATGTGCCTGTCCTCCATTGTTGCCAAGTCCACCAGGGGCCTGTACACGGGGATGTCTCCATCTCCTATTCATCCGCAGCGGTAGCAATCTAGGGGGCAAACGCCGAGTGGCTTCTCAGCATTCCATATTTCCAAACACTACACTTCATTGCATGTTGTGACTGTAGCACAATATTGTTGTATAGGCCCAAATGGTGCCTATGTGTACTGTGACACAGTTAGGTGCCATGGCCTGCCCCCCCGATATGGCGTCTGCCTGTCCTGTATGGAGGGACATGTGGAAATGAGGTAATTCTGCTGATGTTGAGCGCCTTTGCCGGAGGCGGTCGAAAACTGCTGTGCAACACCCTCATTGGATTCCATTGGGCCCTATGGGTTAGAGTGGCCAATGGTGATGTACACCGGTGGTGACAGTACGCACCGCCGCAGACGTGACTGCCATTTTCTAGCTGTTCACCCACTTGCTACCTGTCCTAGGAGAGGACCTACACTGCAAGTGCTGCTGTGACCTGTGTCTGGAACCGACCATGGCTCGTGTCACTGGGGAAAGGGCCCCTGCCTTCACCGCTGCGGAGTTGGAGAGACTGGTGGATGGGGTCCTAACCCAGTACCACATGCTGTATGGGCCTCCAGACCACCAGGTGAGTACACTGTGAGCACGATGCATGGGGCATGAATGCATGGAGTGCTGTGTGTCAGGTCCTTGTGTTGGGGGGGGTTGGTGGAAGGGCCCCTGGCTGCGTGCTGCATGTTTGGTTGGCAATGTCTGTGCGTAAAGGGATAGGAGGGCTATGGTGGGACATGAGTGTACCAGGCCATACGGTCTGACTGATACCTTTTGCTATATGTATATTTCTGCAGGCCAGCACATATCAGAAAAAGGGTTTATGGTGTGCCATCGCCAAGGACGTGCGGACCCTGGGGGTCTATGGCAGGCGGAGCACCCACTGTCGCAAATGGTGGGAGGACCTGAGACGCTGGGCAAGGAAGATGGCGGAGGCCCAGCTGGGATGGCCTCCCAATGAGGAAGGGGTGCCCGTCGAACCCTGACCCCCTGATGGCCCGCATAATGATGGTGGCCTATCCAGAGGTGGATGGGCACTTGAGGGCATCACAGCAGCCACAAGGGGTGAGTACAGTTTCCCAATATACTACTTGCACGTGGTGGGGTGGTCTCTGGGTGGGGGATGTGGGCCTGTGGGTGCCCCTAGGCCAGGCCGGACATTGCAGGGTAGGTCCCATGTTGGGCAGGGTATCATGTGAACCACCTCCAACCAAGCTAGTAGGCATCCACCACTGGCGAGGGGTCTGTGGGTCTCAGGTATGCTGGTATTGGCGTTAGGTATTACTGTCCATGACCTTATGACTAGCATTATGACTGGTAGTGCATTGCCTAATGTGTAGGGCTGTTCCCTGTGTGTGTGTGTGTGTCGCGTAGGCCAACGGTGGTGTTCGAGCAGCCATTGACCAAGTGTATCGTTTGTCTCTTCCCCCCTCTTTTTTGTTTTGTCACCCTGTCCTTCTGTGCATTAGCATCATCTGGCGGAGGAGCTGAGACACCAGTGACGGAGAGAGTTGAATCCCACATGACCCAGGAGTCCAAATCCACTGACAATGAGGGCACCAGTGGGACGGAGGGTGAGAGGAGCGCCACAGTGGAGACAGGAGGGGACAGTTCGGACAGTGATACCTCCTCCGATGGAAGCTCCCTGGTGGTGGCGGACACCTCTGTGGCCACCCCAACTACAGGTACAGCCGCCACCCCCGTACCAGCACCGCGCTCCCAGCAGCCCCTCAGCGTGTTTCCCATGCCCTCTCACCCAGGAGGGTGGGCATCTCCTTGGCCCCAGGAACCTCAGGTCCTGCCCCAGTTAGCCCTGCTGCCCTGAGAGAGGAGGCTATTGACCTCCTGCGATCCATCACTGTTGGGCAGTCAACCATTATGAATGCCTTCCAGGGGCTGCCAGCCCTTTTGCAACAAACAAATGCATTCCTGGAGGGCATTCACTCTGGCATAGCAGCCAACAGAGATCAATCCAGGCCCTGGCATCCTCTCTGATGGCAGCCATTGTCCCTGTTTCTAGCCTCCCCCCTCCAACTTCCTCTACCCAATTCCATTCCCCTCAACCCCAACCTATCCCAAGCACACAGGCAGACTAGCATGCCCACAGGACAACACACAGGAGTGGTTCAGGCAAACACAAGCACCACACATCATCCCACAGGCACTCACACAAACACCATCCAGATGCAGACATGCCAACATCCACTGCCTCCACTGTGGCCCCCTCCTCCTCGTCATCCACCTCCCTCCCAGTAGCGTCTCCACTCACACCTGCATGCACTACATCCTCATCCACTACCTCCATCACCAGCACGCCTATCACAACACACCCCTCACTGGCAGTCACCACCCCCACATCCATGCACACGTCCCCTGTGTCCTCTCCCACTGTGTCTGTGCCCTCTCCTCCCAAAGTACACAAACGCAAACACTCAGACACCCATCAGCCATCCACCTCACAACAGCATCCAGCCCATGCACCTGCACCCAAACACAGCAGACAGACACCTCCTACAACCACTTACTCGTGCTCCACTCCCAAACCTTCACCATCTTCCCACCCCAATGTCCATAAAAATCTTTTCCTCTCCACCGTTGACCTCTTCCCTACCCCTCCCCCCCATCCTTCACGTTGGGCCAGGGTGGTCAGAACCCAGGCGAGCACCTCAGCCATCCAGTCCACGGCCACAGTAGTGTCAACAGCTACTGCAGGTGGGAGAGGATCCCAGGAACCAGCCAGCAGCACTGAAAGTGTGCCTGCACCAGGTGCATAAAGGAAGGGCAAGTAGGCACCACCAGCTGCGAAAGGGAAGGGCAAGGAGGCACCACCAGCTGCGAAAGGGAAGGGCAACCGTCCGAGGCAGCAGGGGAAGGGCTGGAGCCTACCCCCACCACTGCCAGCACCACCACCAGCACCACCACCAGCACCACTGCCAGCAGCAGCAGCCCCAGTGGGCAGCCGTCTGATGCTGCAGGGGAAGGGCTGGAGCCTCCCTCCACCACTGCCAGCCCCAACAACAGCCCGCCACTGTCACCACTGAGCAGCTGTCACTGCCGGCGGGCAGTGTGTAGTCCTGACTCCAAGGGCTGTAGTGCGTCCTGGACCCTGCAAATCCTGTAGGTGTGACACCCAGGTGAGAGACTGTGACCTTGCACTCCCCAAGATCTGCATCATTGGGCAAAATGCCCCCTCCAGAACCAGTGGAAGAAGCCATCCACTCACTCCATTCTTCCCAGGATGAAGCACACTGGGCACAATGCCCCCTCCAGAACCAGTGAAAGAAGCCACCCACTAGAAAGACTGTGGCCTTGCACTCCCCAGGTCCAAGCAGTGTGCAACCCACCCACTTGAGAGACTGTGGCCTTGCACTCCCCAGGACAAAGCAGTGGGCAAACCACCCAATTGAGAGACTGTGGCCTTGCACTCCCCAGGACCAAGCAGTGGGCAAACCAACCACTTGAGAGACTGTGGCCTTGCACTCCCCAGGACATCGCACAGGGCATGTAGCACCCTCCAGGACCAGTTGCGTGGTACCGTCTTCCGGCTGAGGTGCCCTCCATTTATCGTTCCCCTGAGGTGCCTTTGCATTTTTTACCTGATGCCCCTGCAGTGTTCTTTCCGTGTTGTTGCAGGAGTGAGGTGGGGCCTTGGCCTATGTGATGTGACCCTGTGGCCAACGGACATTGAGGACTGGGCAGTGTCCCTCCATTTGTAAATATGTATATATGTTTGTATTTTGATGCACTTATTCATGTTATTTTATCGTATTTCACTCACTTTCTTCCTATCTTTTTGTCCTTGCATTATTCCTGAGGGGTACGGGATGTATATGTAATGTTACTGCATCTGGTTGTGTGTATGGTGTTGGGGGTGGGGGTGTTGCGTGTGTGTGTCACTCTCTTTTTCCTCCCCCCTCCCTTGTGTGCTAGGCGGCAGTACTCACCGTGGGTGTCTTCACCGGCGTTGATGTTCATAATGCAGGAAAAGGTAGATGAGCATCAGAAAAATGTGCAACTTGGGCTCCATGGCATCGTGGTTGTTGCCTGAGTCTCCAGGGGTGAGTCCTTTGACTTCTGCATTCTGTTTCCGGCGTGCTTTGGATGTCGTTGGTACCGCCCAGGAAAAGGTGTCGGATAGGCCTGTCGTAATGCAGTGGGCGGTACATTGTCTTCCGCCTGGCTGTTGGCAGTTACCGCTGTAGAGCTTGTTGATACTGCCATGGTGGTCGGTGTGTTAAAGTGGCTGTCTGTCTGAGCGGTTTCCGCCGTGGTCATAATTCCTTTTTGTTTACCGCCGGCCTGTTGGTGGTATTATCGCCGCTTAATCACCGGCTGCCAGGGTTGTAATGAGGGCCATAGTCTATTGCTGAATTAATCAAGGCACCAATCTGTATTGGATAGGACTTGAACCAATCACAGGACTACTTCAGAGGAGGGGCATCAATCATTCATTCATTCATTCATTTGACTTTATTTTGGTAAGTAAAAAAATACCATAAAAGTACAGAACACATAAAAAAAAAATTAAAAACAAGGTAAGACTAAAGGTAAAAGCACAATGAAGAGATTAAGAAAGAATAAGACATTTTTTTAAAAATCAAGCAAAATGAGCAACAGGATGAGTGCCTCTTGATAATGAAAAGTCCACTCGACAGGAAACAGTTCCATAAATCAATAAATAATCAATGATATAGTAAACCAGTATCAATGTCCTGCAAGATAGAGGCTAAAATCATGCATCCACTTCAATAAATATACATTACTAAATCTAAGAATTGGTTACCCAGTCTTGTTCCTTAAGATTGCTAATCTCATCTACCAAAAAAATAAATAAAAGATTTTTAAGACTGGTAAGACTATCTGGACGGGTAAATCATATCTTGAAGTTCTCTCAGCTCAAAAGCAAAAGACAAGTTCCATAGATCAATAAATAGTCAATAATATAATAAACCATTATCAATGTCCTACAAGGTGAAGACTAAAATCATGCGTCCAAATTCTATAAATAGACATAAATAAAATGATGCGATAGTTACCCAGACTTGTTCCTTAAAATTGCTGATCTGAACCGCCAGATTGATTCAAATATTTTTGCCACTGGTAAAACTATCTGGACAGATGAGTCACATTTTAAAATTCTCTCAGCATGCAGACAAGATCTGGCCCCTATTTGTTTACAAAGCGGAATGAGCCAAAGAGCTCTTTGTTTATGATAAGCATGACAATGAAAAAGAACATGTGAAACAGACTCTTCACTTTTGCAACCCATCGGGCAGAATTTAGAGCTATTGATGGAACTGGACCATTTGGACGTTAGGGAACACAAAGGGAGAGACCCAATTCTGAACCTAATAAAAAGAGCACGCGCAAATGGAGATAACGCTGCGTCCATAAAAGACTCAAATTCATAATGGCATTTTACAGATAGGAAGTTGTCAGACATAGACAGCGGGACAGAGCTGGCAAATTGGCCAATCTGGACATTATGCCAAAAAGCATCCTTTAACAGCTGTACGGCATTTTTAGGAATAGAAATGGGATCCTGCCAATAGGACCCTAAGCCAATCTGGGTGAAAGATCGTTCAACAAAGACACACCATTTGATTTTGCTAGTAGAATCGCGACCCACCAAATTAAGAAGCCCACAACGAAAAGGAGTTAAAGCGTCTGTTGTCCATAGCCGGATCCAAAACAGCAGAGGCCTTAAAGCGGCAATGAGAAGAGGTTTAGGTCCATTCGGATGGGCAGAGATGGTGTGCTACAGGGGACCTTTAGCAGCATTTTGAGAAACTGATTTTCTACCCTTGCCAGATTTGTCAAGTTGCAATGGCCCCAAAGTTCGGCGCCATATAGGGCACCCCCCCTAGCTTGAGATTTGTATATTTCGAGGCAGGGGACATTGCAAAATTGGGAGATCTCGATGCAAATCTTGCAATGCCGCCCGCCCTTGGTTTCAGGCACAATAGAGATTTTTGGCGATGAGCATGCCAGAGATGTGAATCTTCCACTTTAATGCCTAAATAATCAAAGGTGCCCACTCTTTCCAAAGGAGCACCTTCTAAATATACAGGTCTCTTCATTTTGTGCCTAGTGTCCCCAAAGACCATATATTTTGTTTTTGCTGAATTGATTGACAACCCGTGATCGATACAAAATTCCGTAAATCTGGAGAGCAGACTAGAAAGGCCCATGGCAGTGCGCGAGAGTAGCAGAGTATCGTCCGCAAACAAAAGACAAGGGAGCTTCTGCCCACCCATGCTAGGGGCATCACTTTGGCAATCTAAAAGGTATGGCAAGCAAGCGTTGATAAACAAAAGGAACAGGGTAGGTGCCAAGACGCACCCCTGCCTCACACCACGTACTGTTGGAAAAGCTGGAGTCAGATCGCCAGTCACACCCCAGCGGACTTTGGTGCAATTATCAGAGTAAAGATCCTTGATAATATTAATCATAGACCCCGGAACACCGGTAGTACAGAGGACCTCCCAGAGCTTAGCGCGCGGGACAAGGTCAAATGCAGATTTCAGATCGACAAAGGCCACAAATAAGTGGCCCTGATCTGCGTCTAATATAGTCCACTTAATGGTAGTAAATCGGAAGATCTGATCGATGGTACTGACCTTGTTCCTAAATCCCGCCTGGAGATGACTTAAGAACTGATTCTGCATTATCCAGTGTTTTAATCTAGATAACAGCTGGAACGAAAAGATTTTCTGCAAGTTATCTAAAAGACTAATGGGTCTATAGTTCCCTGGGGAGCTCTTATCTCCTTTTTTATGAATGGGGACAATGATTGCCAGCTTCCACGAGGCCGGATAAGATCGAGTTGCCATGGCAGTATTCGATACCCTATTGATGTACCGGGACCATACAGATAGATCTGATTTATACAGATCTGAAGGAATGCCATCTGGGCCGGGAGCCCTACCGGATCTTTGGCCGCAAATTGCCATCTCTGTTTCTTTTAGAGTAAAGGGCGGCACATCAAGCTGGTGAGGTGCAAAATCTGTAGGAATATCATCAGAATCCAACCGAGAACCGTACAATTCCCCGAAGTGGGAGAGCCAGATTTCTGAATCAATATGACATTCAGGAGAAGATGACAGGGCAGGATCTTTATGCGAAACCAAAGTCCAAAAGAGTTTGACATCGCGCGCACTAGCCGCCTCGGCCAGGCACTCCCATAAATTTTCCTCATACTTGAGTTTCGATAACTTGCGAGTAGACATGTAGTTTCTTCTCGCATGTATTATGGCATCCCGGTTCTTTGACTTCAAAGCTTTGGTCAAAAGATGCTTGGCCACCCGACACTTTTTGTCGAACCATTTGAACTTAGGTGCAGAGGATTTTGATTGGATTTTAGAAGATTTAGTGAAAAGCTCCTTGAGTTCCGCAAAAAAAGCTACATGGGAAGACATAATTTCCGAGGGAGATAATGTAGTGGCGTCATCAAAAAGCTGGTGACAGGACACCATAGCACAAAGCTTGTTATTGAGCAGGATAGATTTCAAAAACGAGGGCCACTTTACCACACGCCTATTAGTGGACAATTCCAACCGATCGTTAGGATCAGCCGAAGCCATAGGCCGATCATGCTCTAAAACTGGAGCTGCATTATATGCAATTTGTAAAGGGGCATGGTCACTGGTACAGGGGAGGCCCACCTCTACATTAATTATAAGGTGCCAAACTCGTAGATCTAAGATAACATAATCCAGAAAACTGCTGTAGCCTCCTCTAAAAAAGGTGGGCCTAGCAGGTATATCGTTTGGAAATCGACCATTTCCAAAACGAAGGCCGAATGTGAGTACAAGGTCTATTATCTGTGACGCCCTAGGAGAGGGAATGAGTGGCATAGATTGGATTCGAAGCGGGGGAACATTCCACACATCATCTTCAGCCTGAGTGGACTCGACAAAGGCTCAGTCAAGATCAATTTGGACATTAAGGTCACCTGCAATGATGACAAGGTATTTAGAATGAAGATCAAATAAAAGATTATGCAATAGATGAATAGTGTCAGACTGTTGGTTAGGAGGGCCTGGTCTGTTATAGATATTAATACATAACACAGGAGTACCAGAGTTTGGTCGTATTGCTATGGCTAAAATGTCCCATGAGTCAACAGCAATTTCCTTTACCCTGCCCATCTCAGACAGCTTGACCCAAGTACATAGGCCCCCGGTCGCCCTTCCCCTAGGAGATTGAATTGCCTCTTTGGTAAACGAACAGTAACCCTGTCTATACACACAATCCGTTGCCCAAGTTTCCTGAAACATGCAGATGGAATAGGAATCAACATAAGCCCCCCACTCGGAGTCAAACAGTTTACTCTTGATTCCTGACACGTTCCAGGACAGTAAATTCCCTGAAGCAGGTAAAATGCTACACGTGGGCGTGCAAGACTCAGCGTCCAGAGCTGAATTAAAAATTTCTTTAGAAATACGGGATGAAGCACTTGAAATGGGAACGCCCAAGCTGACTAGAGATCTATGAGGTGACAAGTGAGGAGCACTGATATTTGCAGGAATCAGGAAGACATAGTCAATCCACATCAGATGTGTCCCCTAAAAAAGCAGGGTCTCGGGTATCAGCACCTTTAGGGTTACGGACCAAAGCAGCCCCATCAACAGGGAAAGGCAGCAAACCAGGAAGGGCAGCAGAAGGTGGAACGTTACAAGGGTTTTTCTTGACCCTAGGAGAATGAACGGGCTGGGTCCTATAACTCGTAACAGGCAAACATTCTCTAAAATATATATCCAAATCCGTTCTTGACATGTTGCGGGCTTCCATCTGCAAAAGCCCCGTAACTAACTCAGGATTAACAAGGTTGATTTTAATAGTGTCCCGCCCACCAGAACAGCCACGCACACGGATGGCAGAAACAATATCAGAGTGGATAATAGAGGCACAGCCCCTGATGTGGCGGGTCCAATATGACACCTTGTTGATGAGAGAGGAAGTGTCTTCCCTGATGTGAGAAGTAAGAGGAGGGACATTGCACAAATAAATGCAATTTGGATTAGACACATGAGAAGGATAGGCTACGGATTGGTCAGAATTAGGGAAAGAAGATGTCAGATGAGCTGACAATGGAGCCAAATGTTTCCCATGAAGTGGCTTTTTAGAGGGGCCCTTATTGAGAGCACCAAGCGATGGAGAAATGACTGGCGATACTGCCGGAACCAGTGGGCAGGAAGATTGTGCTGGCGCAGGAGTCAAGGTACACTGAGAAGATGAATCAGATTTTTTGAGAAGTTTGAGAACCTCAAACAGTAGACCCTTCAGCTTCCCAACTTCTCTTTTTAAACTGGACACTATTGTTAACACATCTTCTCCTGAGGGATCACAGTAAGCGTTGAGAGGCGGAGAAATCGAAGATTGTTTATCACCCGCCTATCCAGCATGGTCCAAGATGGAGAACCGATTTGCACAAGGAATCCCACTGAGGATGGGGTCAAGAAAAGTAGCATCCGAATTGGCAACTGAGCCGAGTGGAGGTGGACAATTGAGCGAACAGGAGTGCCTAGGACAGGCAGGCACTTGGGCAGGAGTTTTCGGAGGCTGAGCATCGGTAGAGATATTAGAACCTGTTGTTAGAAACGGAAGTAAGGTTCCAGGTTTCAGTCTCTTGCGAGCATTACCTTCCTTTTCCTTAAGGATAGATTCCACTTCCTCAATTAAATTGTCGATTTCTCTCGAGACGCAATTTAGTGAGATTGCGTTACTTTGTCGAGTCTGGAGGTTTTAGGCTTAACTACAGCAGGATCCGGACTGGTACGTGCCTTGCGCTTCCCCATGCTGAGAAGAAGAAGGAGAGGAAGGGGGAAAGCTCGCTTCACACCCCTAAAAAGCACAGCAAAAAGAAAAAAAAACTAAGGGATGTGGCCCAGCCCAGCCTCTTCCGGGCACTGCGGGCAAGGACGGGCCTGCCCTTGGCCCGGGGACATTCCGCGCGCGTCCCGCGAGTGAGAGCGCTTTAGTTGAATTTAAAGGGCTCACAGGCCCTGGCAACAGCCCCTCCTCCTCTGGCAGCAGGCGTCGGTGTCGTGCGCGTCCCGCGAGCGGGAGCGCTTTAGTTGAATTTAAAGGGCTCACAGGCCCTGGCAACAGCCCCTCCTCCTCTGGCAGCAGACGTCGGTGTCGCGCGCGTCCCCCAATCAATCCTTGGAGTCGCGGAAAACCTACCCAGGTCTTCAGGTGCGCAACGCGGGGTAGGTTTCCCGCGACTCCAAGGATTGAGCAACACTATCTCCTTGGTTGATGCTAGTGCAGACCTAGGAAGCCTAATCTCTAATATGGGATGGGCGACCGTTTGCCCAACTGACTCTGACAAACTTTGTCTTCCATTTGTAAGTGACTTTCCAGCACTTGACAATTCTTGTTGAATAGGAGAAGTAGTTTATTTTTTCTGGGTCCTGAAAAAGCGTCACGGGATCACGTAGTGACCAAGAAAAGACGTGAAACATGTTGACCATTAGACAGTATTAGGCATACTACCTTTCCTTTTTTATAGAGTGTAGTGGGACATTATTCCCATCAACACTCCCCATATTTATTTTTTAATCTTGGCCTGTACCTTGTCTCTGACTCATTAAAATGATGGTTTAGGTTCAGAGCTAATTTTAGTCTTCTCTCTTACTCTCCTTCTCTCACTCACTCTTCTTTTTCAGTCAGTTTTCGTTCCAAACATTTTATTCTGTCACACTTTATACTCTATCTGACCGATTAAATACCTGTAAAATGTTCGTGCTATCAGGCCCTGTCCCTATTTCTTTGACACCCAAACTCAAGACTTGTTCCTGCTCTGATTGCCAGTTAACATTCTTCTACCTTCTGTGTTTCCTCCTCCTCCTCCTCCTGACCTTCCTGTAGCTTTTTTCGTACCCATCCGCATTTGGTGTACCGCCTCAGAAAAAGAAGAACAATGAAGGGCTTTAGATCCAGTGAGGGGTTTAGATTCTAAAACACTACTGAGGCCTTGTTCCTCATTAGAGGACAGATCTTAGCTTCTGTAATTAACTGAACTCAGTTCCACTGCATGATTGCTCCCCTGTACATTAACCTTCAGATCTTCATCAAATTTTTCGACAAACATGAAAATGCATCCAGTACTGTAACTCTTTCCTCCCTTCTAATCTTCCCAAGTTTTCTCTCTTTGATCTGCATTTGTTGATTGCCAATTCACTGGGATGCGAAAACAAGAATGTTATTTACTCACCAAGCCTGCAACCTCACAGCCAAGCAGGTGGATCAGGTCTTTTTCCCAGTCAATGACGTCTGCCCAGCAGTGCACAAGCTACTGCTGGGTGCAAGTGTCCCAGACCACCAGAGTCTCCCACAGTGCAGAGCCCTTTCTGAGCCTGCCACTTGCTACTTGCAGGGGAGGTGTTGCTGTACCCAGAAAATGAGTGCAGCCACCTCTGTCTCACTTGGAGATTGTGTGGGGCCACACCCATGCCCTTCTACAACACCCACTTGAGGAGCTGGTGGCACCCATGCTGCCAGCTTCTGCAATTAGAGATGGAGGAAAGGACAGGTCAGGAATGGAAAACAAAAAACTGAGTCCAATAAAGACACCAAAACATAAAATATACACACAAAAATAAATTACCTCTTTATCTACACCGTCACCTTCTCAAAGAAACTAACATCAGACTATGGGGATCATTATGAGTCTGGCATTCTACTGACTTCCAGACTCGCGGTGGTGTTCAGACCGCCACCAATGCAGCAGTCCAAGCGATGCATTATTATCACAGTGTGCTTGCCGCGGTCGGATCGCCAGCTGCTCCAGAATTAGTTGTCCCGGTGGTCTGGCGGTTGTGGTTGTCCTAATCCGATAGGCCAGCGCTGCCCTGGGGATTACGACTTCGTTCTCTGCCAACGTTTTCATGGCGGTAACACTGATGTGCTACACAGCCAGCCACAAAAGGGTGAACCCATTTCTATTTACCAAGAACCCTTCTAAAGTCACAACAGCCCTAAAGTTAACAAAACAATAGTAAACATAC
Source organism: Pleurodeles waltl (assembly GCF_031143425.1). Taxonomy (NCBI): domain Eukaryota; kingdom Metazoa; phylum Chordata; class Amphibia; order Caudata; family Salamandridae; genus Pleurodeles; species Pleurodeles waltl. Next base: position 1,120,966,298 of record NC_090445.1, on the reverse strand, counting down.
TCTAGCACAGCCTAAGTGTAAGTGTAGCATGACACCTGGTCATGCAAAGGTATAGCAACACACTTGTATGACAATAATGGAAGCAGGGCCTTAAAATAAGACCCCATAAGAACTAAAATGAAATAAATAAAATTAACTTGACGCTTGAAATATATGTATTTTACTGACTGTTAAAAGTTTATATATAACTAAGAAAAATATGTTATTTAAAAGTTAATAATACACATAATTTAAAACTACATTTGATTAACCCTTTAAAACTTTGTTGATTATAAATAATTTAAAATATTGTACAAATAACTTTTAACACAATTTATTATATAATAAATGCAAATAAATATATATCAGTGTGGATTTTCTTATATTATTCTTTAAGAAATATTGGTTATAAATTAAATAAACATATTTAATTTTTTTATTTATTTAATATACATTCAATCTAGTGAATTAGTATAGTTTAACATTGTATTCTATTAGTTCTATGTTAATAATAGATATTTTAAAGTATTTAACAATTTACATTTCATATTAACATATTTTAACGATTTTTTAAAAACAATAATAAATCTTATATTTTCTCCATGCTTTCTTCTCTATACTTTTTAATGATGAGTCCTCTGCCACAGTAGTAAAAATATCCACTTATGGTTGAAAAGATGCCAATTCCCGTTTTAAGCCTGCATCTTGAAAAACCCTTTCCAAACTGTGATAATGCCAGATGGAGTGCTGGTTGAATGGACCTATACAAGTAAAGCTTAACTGTGCAAATGCACTTTGATTCTCATAATCTCTTCAAGATCTTTTTCGTACTTAAGTACTGAGTAACCTGCATAAAAAGCAATAGTTAGCTAGGACTGCAATACTAATTTCTTTTTTGTTTTTTACACATGTTTATACTTAGCAAGTTAGGTTCCTCCTTAATGGGTGGCAATACATCACATTTGGCAAATAGATTGTAACTCTCCTACATATTTTCTCCAACCAGATACTGACTTTGCCATTAATTCCATAGGGCATTGCGTTCTGTTATGAATCCTAATGTTTGTAATATATTTGAAGTCAGTGTGTCAGTTTGAAGAAAGAAAGGCTTCTGGGTCAGTTTATTACTGATGGCCAGAACAACAGAAAAATTGGAAATATTCATAGCAATTTTACAGCAATTACCCTTCCATTTTATTTCCCTTGAACTCATAGAAACAATTGCAAACCAGATAACCATACACTGCTGCTGAGACTTCTTTTCCCTTTCATGCCCTCAAAAGCAGGTTCAACAACAAGTCTCTATATCAGGTATCACATTTGCTCATCATCATCATGTACCCTGTTGCTAGAGATTCACAGTTTACGACATGAGGTTCCCAACCTAAATGCCATTCTCAAATCAACACACAAGTCCACCCATCCTAAACGTGTGACACTAATCTGCAAGACAAAATGTATGTATGCTTGGAAAAGACGAGTAACTGTTTCTTTTCATCATTTATGAAACATCTAACCTTGGGTGGAAACCCAGATGGAACTTTCAATTGGTCATGGAGGTCTGCCTAGTACAAGCTTGAAAGGGTGGAAGTTGTTATTTATTAAACCTTTTGAGTGTTGTGGCCCTGATTCAAAAGCAGGATGTGTGTCCAGTTGGAGGCATGAAGAGGAATCTACCTACAAAGTTGAATACAGTGCAAATGTCCATGAAGCAGTGCATTAAAACTCTCTTATCTTTCTATGTGGATTTTTGTGCTGTATAATTCAGTGAAATAAATCTTCATCAGACCATATCTCAATCCAGTAGAAAATTAATCTTCCACACATTTCTGCTCCTGTGCATCAAGATATTAGTCTATGGGGGGTCATTATGAACATGGTGGTCCAGACCGCCATGCCGGCAGTGGTAGAAATCACAGCCATTGGCATGGCAATCTTGACCGCCATTTTATAAACAAAGGAAGACCGCCACTGGCGGCCCTCCGCCACCGCCAGGCTACCGCCGACAGGCAGCCTGACGATGGCGGATTTCTCAATCCGACAGGGCAGTGCTACAAGCAGCACTGCCCTCCGGATAAAGAACCTGTGTTCCTCCAGCCTTTCCCTGGCGGTTTTCCCTGCCGGGGAAAGGCTGGCGGAAGGGGTGCTCCGGGGCCCCCATGCACAGCCCCATCGTGCAGGTCACTGCCCGATTTACAGGCAGTGATATGCGTGATGGGTGCTGCTGCCCCGCCGCACTGCGGCATTGATAACGGCTCCATGTGGAGCCGTCGGCAATGTCCTGGCCCAGCATTTCGCTGGGCCGGCAGGCGAAAGCACTGTTTCTGCCCGCCGGCCCAGTGGAATGTTTATTATAGGGCCGGTGGGGTCTTCTACAGGCTGGCGGTCTGTGCTTAGGCCGCCAGCATGAACACGGCGGGGAATCCCGCCATGTTCATAATGTCCCCATATATGTGTGGAGATAATTCTGAATAGGCAGTCATTTTTGGAGGATGTCGATCTATCCTACTACCTCTGGAAACAGCTCTCTCAATATTTTTCAAGAGGCGCAGGCACACGGGTGTGGGATGACTCCATCAAACTTGCCTTTTTCTTATGAGCCCTAGAAATGTAACTGTGTTTCTTTTTAGAACATGATTCATTTCATTCCATAACGTCTGCATGCAGCCCATTTGCTTTCTCACCAATTGCTTGGGTAATTTATGAAACTGTTGTTGTCAAATGCTGATAACATTTTGGCTCTAAAATCTGCCCTAAGTTTAGTATGTAACGTCATAGGCCCTGATTTACATCAGGGCAGATGGCCCAATTCTCTATCAGGGAGATGGAGTAAATCAATCCATCTCCAAGACAAAAGGGACACCTGTCTAATTTATAAATGTCCACCAACAGCTGTCACAGCGGTTCCTGTCAATGCATTGTACTCTGTTCTACTGGGCTTCATCAGCAGGATGCAGCCCTGTAGCAAGAATATTCTTTTTTTCTTTACAAAAAGAAAATCCCCAAACTGGATTTTCTTTTTGTAAAAAGTAGTGCTCTCCTCACCATGAGAGTGTTCTCCCATGGTGTGGGAAGCATTATTATGATTTTACTGTCCCTCCCCACAAGGTTTTGCCTGGCAGTGAAAGACAGTACAAAATGTCTACATGTCCACCTATATAAATTTGGTGGGCAGTTAAGTAGCCATTTCTCCAATGGCCCTTACTCTATAGGGCAATCAAAGGTGTTTGGCCAGAGTAGAGACAGAGTAGCCACAGTTGTGGCAAAACTGAAGGTCCGTTTGCATATTGGTTGGGTGAGCAGAGTACTATGTTGATGGGGAAGGATCTCTGTCACCACCCCAACAAAGTTCCCTCCCTGAAACCATATAAAATGGGCCCATAGATCTTTACAACCTTCAAACTGCACTCCTGATTCACCAGCAAAGTCTTTCATTGGTTCCCCATTTCCAGCCAATACCAGTTTGTCCGCATATGCACAATCCAGGTAATCAAAGAAGCCTATCAACTGCAGAGCCCTTAGGGTTCTATACACTTGTGTCATCTTCCTTCTCTTTATTGAGCTAGCGTGTTCTATTCACAGATAACAGTATTAACATTCAACAGTGTACCCCTGTCCCTCCCGGTCATAAACGCCTGGTCGATCCCCCCCACACCGCATACTGTTTATAGGGTCAACCCTGAGCTCTACTGATTCCATCCCAAGTGGTTCTCCCAGAAAACAAAAATAGGAGAGTTTCCAGGGGGTAGGTGTGAGACTTCCTTCCTGTGATAGGTTGTAAGAGTTAGTTTCTCTATTCTGAGGGAAAAGTATATTGCACCATGGACAAATGCTTGTCCCTGCACACGACAGAATTGGCTTTGCTTTTCCCTGCACATTCCTGTTAGATTTGTGTGCTCTTGTCACTCTGATTGCAGTAAGATTTGAAAGGGTATCTGCTGTAATGTGTTCCATCTTGCGAGTGTCAATGAAAATTGGTTTTAAAAAGATTTAATGGTGTTGAGTTGCTACACAACTTGGCTGAAAAATCTCTTCTGCTTTAGACACCTACGGCCAGATTTACAAAAAAAATGGTTTGCGATTTCCAAATACCAAATTTTTGCGATTGGCTATAGGGAATTTGCACATTGCGATGTACTACGGTGTGTTTAACACTGTTTGTGTTTCCTAAATGGGTCACAAAGAACCTGTCTCATCAATATCCATAAGGCATGTGACAATTTGCGACCCATTGAGAACGGACGCAATCACAGGGATAGTGACCTGTTGGGCTCAGTAACCACCATGTCTGTAGTTACTTTTCAAATAAAACAACTATTTTTGTAATGCAGCCCACTTTCCTTAAAGGAAAACAGGAAGCATTACACACAAAAATGAAAAGTTTTCTTTTAATTTTTTGAGAGTATGAAGTGTGGTCCGTGGGACCACTGCCTACTCTTACAAAATGTTGGCACCCACATTTACATAGGGTAAGGGGTCCATTGGCAACCCTTTTTCATTTTTGAATCGATTACCACCTCTTGTACGGAGTCGGTAAATATGAATGTTTTTGATTCTCTCCCGAAGGTGACATTCCGGTGACTGCATTCATTGCTCACTTTCCTCATATGGAGGGGTGGAAGATGCAGGGTGGCTTGGGAACACTTACACCTGACAACACGGGAAGGAGGTCTTGCCCTCCCAAATATGGAAATGTATAATTTTGTATCTCAACTACAACATGCCGCACTCTGGCTCACGGAGAACGAGATTTGGGAGAAGGCATTACTAGCAGATTGGAGTAGAGCAATCATGTTACAGCAGCTGTCACACTTTGGTGGCAGGACCACGGAAAGAGTGCCCTATCTCATCACACAGATAGCAACTCTATGGGAACTCACTGTAAAGGGGATGTTGTGGAGAGCACCATTTGACAGGGAGCTTAATTCCTGGGACTTGCCTGCTTTTCATATTCTGGCTGAAACTGTTGATACAACGGGCTGGAGAGAAGGGGGAGTGACACACTGGGAGATCTTTACCCCACTGATAATTTTATATCCTTTGAGGCTGCACAAGACACCTTTGCCTTGGGGGAGGGCCAGTTTCTCCTGCACAAAAGTATAGCAAACATAACCGAAGGGATCTAGCCTGGCTATCCCACTGCCCCTCTGACCACGTTACTACTTTGAGCGCTGCTAGAGCTCGGCGGGACAAACGGTTTGATCTCACACATGTATAAGACTCTGCTTACTCACAGACTGAAACTTCAGTTCCAGGCTAAACCTGCATGGGAAATGGATCTGGGAGAACAGATTGATGACTCACACTGGCATCAATTGTGCTCTGTTTTGCATACGGTATCTTATAATGCAAGATTTAAATTGGCTCATTTTTATTATTTACATTGTACCTATATTGCGCCAATATTACTTCATACGATTGACCCCTCAAAACTGAAAAGGTGCCATTGATGCAGAGAAAGTACAGGGACATTTATACACCTAGCTTGGCATTGTCCACTGAATAAAATATTCGGGTAGAAGGTGATAACACACATAGGGGACTCTTGTGGGATATATATATAGACCACAGCCCAAAGGCTAGACTATTGGGAGATATACAATTGCATAAAGGGAGAAAGATGGAGTTTCAATTTGCCCAGTTGACACTTCTGTTGGCCAACTGCAGGGTACCTGTTACTTAGCTTTGAGTGAGGGGCGTACTTATAGTCATATGGAAAGAGAAGAGGTGTAACAAACTTAGGGGCATATTTATACTCTGTTTGCGCCGAATTTGCGTCGTTTTTTTCGACGCAAATCCGACGCAAAACTAACTCCATATTTATACTTTGGCGTTAGACGCGTCTAGCGCCAAAGTTCATGGAGTTAGCGTCATTTTTTTGCGTGAACACCTTCCTTGCGTTAATGAGATGCAAGGTAGGCGTTCCCGTCTTAAAAAATGACTCCGATGCTATTGCGTCGGATTTATACTCCCGGGCAAAAATGACGCCCGGGAGTGGGCGGGACTAAAAAACCCGCATTTGCGCCGGATTTTAGCGCCTGGGTCAGGGCAGGCGTTAAGGGACCTGTGGGCTCAGAATGAGCCCAGAGGTGCCCTCCCAAGCCCCCAGGGACACCCCCTGCCACCCTTGCCCACCCCAGGAGGACACCCAAGGCTGGAGGGACCCATCCCAGGGAAGAAAAGGTAAGTTGTGGTAAGTTTAAAAAAAAAAAAAAAATTGTGGCATAGGGGGGCCTGATTTGTGCCCCCCTACATGCCACTATGCCCAATGACCATGCCCAGGGGACAGAAGTCCCCTGGGCATGGCCATTGGGCAAGGGGGCATGACTCCTGTCTTTGCTAAGACAGGAGTCATGTTAATGGCGTCTGGGCGCCAAAAATAAATGGCGCAAATCGGGTTAAGACGATTTTTTTGCCTCAGCCTGACTTGCCCCATTTTTGGACGCCCAAACGCCATTTTTCCCTACGCCGGCGCTGCCTGGTGTGCGTGGTTTTTTTTCACGCACACCAGGCAGCGCCGGTCGACTAACGCCGGCTAACGCCATTCAATAAATACGGCGCCCGCATGACGCTTCAGAATGGCGTTAGCCGGCGCTAATTTTTTTGGCGCAAAACTGCGTTAGCGCAGTTTTGCGTCAAAAAGTATAAATATGGCCCTTAGAGACTTATGTATGAAAATTGCAAAACGTGTATGGTCTAGCTGTGGGGGTAATAGTACTTTATATGTCAATCGACTGACTGCAGCGATGATTTGCCTATTAAGTGCAGAGTTCGGCCTGTTGTATGATGAAGAAACTATCAATAGAAACAGATTCTATAAAAAAATATGAATGTTTTGCCACCACCTTCTGGTTACAACACATTCACACCAATGCTCTTCAGTATTAGGGAAGGACACCCTAAACACACCCCTTCCTAATACCAAATCGCAAAAGCAAAATGCGATTTGGTAACAAGTTACAGAGTTGCATTTTGCCCCCCTAATACATCAAAAAATGTCTACACAGCATCCAGACTTGGATGCCTAGTGCCTACCAGAAGCTCAACCGCACCAAGATATTTGCCAAGAACAACAGGGAAGAAACCAAGAAACAGTATAAACCTGGCTCAATGATATTAAACTGGATGACTTTAAACACCAATTATCAGGAGATTACCCATTAAAACAAACTTCCACACGAGCAGATGCCTTTTACCCAACTGCCTCCAACAGATGTGGGCTCAGACTTTACTGATTATCTGAACCCTGCATCTGCTGGCGGGAAAGGGGAATGGGAATAGAAAAAGTGAGACCGACTCCAGATCCAGTTCCAGCCTGTGTTTCCCACTTGAAAATAGGATATTCAGTGTGTGCTTCTGTAACCTGCACCTTTCTTCTTATAGAGATTTCTTTAAAGGAAGGAACCGCAGTCGGATGATAAGAGCATAGATAAGTACATTCCTACTGAGCATTCAACTGTTCAGCCATTCACATTCACCCAATTCTATTGTTCTCCTAACCTGGATCTTTTGGGATACTAGCCTCTCTCTAAGAGAACAATGTTAACTTAATATCTTCTTTTCTCCAGGAGTCAAAGGTGTCCAAGGTTCTCTGGAGAACAGTTCAAAGGTTCAGAAATATACAATCTGCTAATGTCTTTTACAGGAAAAGAAAACTCCTTCTCAAGATTCAATTTTCTTAATCACAGTCTCTAGGAATTAGTGTGAGCACTAAGGTTTGTCTCTACGACTGGCAAGTCTGCAAGGCGAAGAGTTTTTGTATATGTCTGTACAGATATATGTTGGCAAGTCTGAAAATCATACAAAAGGATTCCTTTCTACAGATGCTTGAATTTCTATTAAGTCAAAACAAATTCTCCTCAGAAAGCCGATAGCCAGTTGTTGGAAGAAGAAAGAAATTCAGCTTCTCCAGAAGGGAAAAGTAGCTGCTGTGCACACCGTAACAAGAAAAATAATTAGTTACTCAAAACTGGAAGAATTCTCTATGAAACGAAGCACCTCAGAAACACTGCTCTTTCTCCCCAGGATGACAGTTGAAGTTCAGGGCTCCTAGAGAGAAACAGCTGGAGGGAAGCTTCAGCACGAGACTAAGGTAGAAACACTAGAGTGCTGACCTCACAAGGATTTATGGCCACCATCCTGAGTGGCAGTTAAACCTGAAGAAGCTAGTTCTAAGAACAGCCTCCGCAAGAGCCACCGGGAGTGAGGACGCTGCTGCAACCAACGTGGGTACAAGGAAAAGGGGAATCGTTTTTGCTGATGGAAGAACTTACAACAATGGCAATAGTTTTCCTGACACCAATTTCACTGAATGCCAAGTTAGTTGGAGTCACAATAGACATTCACCTTACCCCCAAGGAACACATTACCAGTTCTCTCTTCTAAAGAAAGTGAAACAGTTTCTTCCATAAAGTGACTTCTAAACAGTTGTTTAAGCCCTCATACTCTTCCATCTGGATAGTAACAAGTCCCTTTTCTATGGCGACTGCGGCTAAACACTTACAACCCTCACTGGGTGCCACAGCACATCTCATTCAGGGCTTAAAGAAATATTATCACATTACTCACCCTGATAGAACTGCCTCTTGTCATCCTGCACCATCTTCAAAACCTGCTACAATATGCAACCAGCCATCACGATCAGCATCACCACTTATCTTGCAAGCTCACTATCTATGGAGGTTCTAGGCTCGTCCACAGCCAGCACACCATTAGATTGCAAGTTAAGAAGTATAAAAAAGAAACAAAAAAGCTGGACCTTCCATCCATGCAAAAGTATCTGGAACAACATTGCCATATCTATTAGGACCACCACAATGCTGCTCCAATTTACAAAAGAGTTGAAGATTCACCTCTTTAAAGAACACTACATTAAAATGCATTAACAGTCTACAAACCAGCTATGTCTCCTATCACTAGGTGACTATGCTTGTCTGTGACCTTGTATAGTGCTATGCTGCCTTTTGGCTAGGTTTACTCCATAGAAATACTATGGGGGTGATTCTGACCGCCGGGGCCAGGGTCGGCGGGAGCACCGCCAACAGGCTGGCGGTGCCCCGCAGGGCATTCTGACCGCGGCGGTTTGGCCGCGGTCAGAAAAGGAAAACCGGTGGTCTCCCGCAGGTTTTCCGCTGCCCTGGGAATCCCCCATGGCGGCGCAGCTTGCTGCACCGCCATGGGGGATTCTGACAGCCCATACCGCCATCCTGTTCCTGACGGTTCTCCCGCCAGGAACAGGATGGCGGTATGGGTTGTTGTGGGGCCCCTGGGGCATGGGCATGGGCACTGCAGGGGCCCCCGTAAGAGGGCCCCACATTGTATTTCAGTGTCTGCACTGCACCCGTCGCACCTTCCCACTCCGCCGGCTCAATTCTGAGCCGGCGTCCTCGTGGGAAGGCTCTTTTGCACTGGGCTGGCGGGCGGCCTTTTGGCGGCCGCCTGCCAGCCCAGTGCAAAAGCCAGAATCACCGCAGCGGTCTTATGACCGCGGAGCGGTGTTCTGGAGGGGGGAACTCTGGCGGGCGGCCTCCGCCGCCCGTCAGGGTCAGAATGACCCCCTATATGTACATATATATATATATATATATATATATGCATCCACATTGGAATGATCACTTTAGTTGTCCCAGTAGGATAATCATCATACAATGTTAGGTGGGAGCAATCACCCAACAGCTAAAAGCACACCCCTTATTCAGGTGGCCACTTCTTTTTTGCCTTTCATTGGTGCTGTACTGCCTCTGGAACCACATACACCTCTGGAATTCCGTTTTACAGAGGGAGCTTGGATACATCACTCTGGTGAATTAAAGGTTCTTTCTTTGAGGATTTGAAGTCTGTTGCGATCTTGACTGCTCAGCATTATTTCAGCGCATCTACAGCATTGCAGGTCCACCAAGGCCACCAAAGGGAAGCCTCCCCTCACGCAAACATAGCACCCTAGGCTGAAAAAGGCTGACGTCATATTAGTGTTCAGCAAGCTGTGCCCATTAACCTAAAGCTTTAAAAGCCAGAAAAGATACCTTAAACATCAGCATGACTTTCAATGGAAAACAATACTAGTCTGCTGAATGGGTATACCATGGCTAAACTTACCAGTGCTGGCAATCTACTTGCCAGTGGTATTGACATTGACTTTAGCTTAAAAAGAGAGTTCTTCTGTAGGTCCATCACCTCTGCATTATTAGAGTCCCAATCAGAATTGATCATAGTCTGCAACATCAATCCAAGCCCTTTGCTTGAAGAAAGAAGTAGATTGAATCTAACCCCCACCATACATGTCCTACTTTCCACAAGCATTTATTCACTATCACCTATAGGCCAGTGGTCTAAAACCTAATAGACTACTTTGTGAATGTCACAAGCGTTTTCATTGTTGAAGAGATGACGGAGAACATCTGACCAGTGGAGATTAATCAATACTATTACTAATGTCTCTGTCCAAAATTGAAACAGCTAAGACAGCTGGTGACTTATGGAAATCTGTCACACATAATCAGCCATCCATCCACAGGGGCTCACCAGATTCTGATATCACAACACCTTGTCAGAATTGAACTAGCAGAAACGGAAAGTAAACCGCTCTTTAGAGGTATCCTTCTTGTTATTCCATCATCTCTCACCAACCGTGTTCTTCAGTAAGCTCTCACCAGTCACTGGGAGTGATGAAGATCAAATCCAGTTTGCTGAACAAAGTCTGATTCTCTAAACTTGATAGCATGTGGAGCCCACAATAAAAAAGCCTAGTGTGCCTAACAACGCACCAAAAAATACACCACTCCATGTCATCACTGTGGACCATCCCATCTCACCCCTAGTCTCAAGCCAGCACTGATTTTGACTGTTTTCCTCAAGGGAGATACTTCCCCGTACTCACTGATGACTGCTCAAAGGGCCAGATGTACAGAGCTATTAAGTATTTCTTAACTGTCCTGATTGCTATTTTGGACCATTAAAGAAATGCTAAATGGGCTTCTGAGATATACAAACTCCTTTCGAGAATCACAAAATGTAATTTCTGACCAGTGGAAATCACATTTTGCTTATCCCAAATAGGAGATCACTACTATGAATTTTCTATTTGCGATTTCCAAAGCACATGTGCCTCCTCTTCTTCGTCCTCCAGGGCCATCAGCCGGCAATATACTTCAGCCACTGCCTCCAACTTTCTGCTTCCACAGCCAGGTGGATATATCATGTGGTGTTGGATCTGGAACCGGTTGCTGGCTGTCACTAGATCCAGGAGTAGGAGTAGGAGTATAAAGTAAAAAGGACAAAATAGAAAAACACAAATTGTGATGCTCAAGTCAAACACTTGTTTATACTGTCTGTTGTGACACAGTACAGTAGCAGAACATTGCTGTTCCCCTAGGGCAATTGGAATTTAATTTGGATGTAATGATTGATGATGTAGTAGTCACACAGCTTGGTGCCAAGTTTTCCCTGCCCATGCATCACATCTAAGCTAGGTAATAAATCATAGCACTGACTGCAAGGAATAATTAAGCTAAAACTTCAATATGATCAATTCAAAATGTGATTTCGGTTTAAAGTGTTTCATTGTGAAACTTAACAGATACTTTATGTGTGTTGAAAATGAATTACCTGCCATTACTGAGCAAAGCGTATACAGAGATAGGTAGATATCTCATATGCTGCACAATTAATACTTGACTATGTGACATTAACAGAGCCCTGGTGGCGGGTCTACTGACTCTCCAGCGTGTTTTCATGGTGGACCACCTGTAGCATGGTATGAACTTATAATTCCAATGGCTTGTCTCTCCTCCAATTTCCTCCCTATAACCAAACTTTGGTTAAAGACTTAGGCAGATAGAGTCTGGCAGATGGGACACACTTGGCGGAAAACGGACATCCCATCCGCCGTACTACAGTACAAAGTGCATAGAAAAATATGATGAACTGTAGTGCAGTGAGCAGGATATTTTATTTGTCACAGATTAACTTATCTGCCAAATGATAAATGAGGACCTTAGTCCCTCATTACACCCAGGCTTTAACACAGATTATTACAAAGAAACACCTACACTTGGCAGTGGGTAAAATGAGTTCACAGGGAGGTAAGTTATAGGGAGTGGGCTAGGTACCTGTTTTACTATGGAATGGTTGGGTGGCACTGATCATGTATCACACTTTTGCTTCTTAGTCACATTTTTTGATGAGAGGAAAAATATTGGAACAATCAATCCATAATGGAAGACATGAAATGTAACTTCACTTGGGCAGAGAAATGTGGCACAGACATCATATACTGTGAGAGAATGTACTTTTTTAGGTAGGGTGGGACAGAAAGACCAAATGATGAAGGGGAGCACTAGTAGGGGACTGAGTGGGCACTGGGAAACACACATTGTCTTCGGTTTGTGGCTTGTGTATTGGTGATTTAGTTCTGTCATGCCGCTGTTCCACAGCAGATGCACATGATTTCACCGCTCTCACTCACTGCAGCAGCAGCAGGAGATTACCCTGCTCTGCAGTTTAGGTGTCAAGATGCAGAGGAACTTGAGTGTAGGTGATGGTCAGGATATCTGCCTTGCTGAACCAATACAGTATTGTTAGTAAGAAAGCAAGGTGACGTAGCACTTGTCCCTGTCACCACTAGAACATGTTCCTCTCCCTGGACTTCCTGCATGTCCACTGACATCCCTCTTGTGACGCCACTGCTAGTGGTCAGTGTGCCTGGTGAAAAAACATAATGTACTCATTTTTGATACCACATAGCCACCTAAGTATTTATTTTGCAAAACGTGCAACAGCAATACCTCACTACAGTTAGGTTACCTCTCACTTTGAGCTGTCTGTGTTATTGCTTGACAACATTTAAAAAAGATAGCCATTGAGTCACCCAAAAACTCTTCTCTCCTAATGGAGGGATAGGAATCAGAATTAGGATTCAACAATATGGCATCAGGTAAGGCTACGAATGGATATTGGGTTGAAGGGAATCCAAAAGACATATGGTATTGGTTATGGTAGCTCATTCCTGCCATGGTGACCACACTGTCTCTGTCCCTGTAATTCTTGACTGTTTTATCAAGAAAACAACCAACATGTTTGGTGACTAGTGTACTAATTGGGCCCCTCTGTGCAATCCTCTTCGTGTTACCATAAATATTTTCCCCTTTTTAGTACTACACAACAAGATCTGTAAGAGGGACAAGGGACATCAATTCAAGAATTGATCCAAAGAAACTATATACATGATAGATATTGACTCCCTAAGCAAAGACAAAGAAAAGAGATAAAAAGAGAAACCCCTAGACTGAATCTCAGAGTTTTAGATAAAAGCAAATACATTTTTTCTTACACAAGTGATCAGAATGTACTATTTCCCAAATGAATTGCACATCTTCCTATAAAGAATGCATGAGCCAGTTCTAGTATTAATGAGTATTGTTACCAATCGTATTCCTACAACATAAGTAATTCTAATAAAGATTAAAGTATTTTATCACAAACTAAATGCACATTGTATAATCATCCTGTTTACCTAATAAAAATATTCTTCTAAGAAATCCTAACAATAAATGTGTATCATAAAAAAGAGAACTCACCTCTTCTATCCATGAGCATCTAAGGTATGAACAAGTTCCCAGCATTCCCTCGAGTCGTTGGTCCTGAAACAACATATCACTTCCCAGTGGGATCAAAACATAAACTTATAGAGGGACTATGGATTAATTAAATATATATAAGAAATCACACCTATATCCAGGGACATAAGACTATGAATTCCTGAACTCAGCAAAAATACAGACTCATGAGCCACATCGCACTTTATTAAAAAAATACAACACTCAGGGGGTCATTCCAACCTCGGCGGTAAAAGTCGCTTACCGCCAAACAGAAGACCGCCATAACACCGCCGCGGTCGCGGTAAACCGCCACGGTCATTCTGACCCACAACAAGCCAAAATCCCGACATCCCCAAAAGTCCGCGACACCAAAGGTCAGCGATAAACTGGCGATGACCAAACCTCCACCGTCACGCCAACAGAAATACGCCCATGCCATTACGACCCACGAATCCACGCAGCGGTCTTTCAACCGCGGTATTCCATTGGCTGTACACACCGCCGCGCTCAAAATACACATACCTGTACAAAACACTATCACATTGGACAATTCAAAATACACACACCTGATACACATACACACACCACACCCACACACCCAACACAATATTAAACACACACCCACATCACCCACAAACCCTTACGACAACAATTCACGAACGAAAGCCAAAGAGAGACACCACCATCAACAAACTAGCAGCCACAGGCACACAACACCATCACCCACACATCTCCCACGCACAAAACACCACACACCACCACATATCACCACACTAATCACCACACACACAACCCCATACATCACCCACACCACCCCATGGCACCTCAAAGACACCCCAGGTTCTCAGATGATGAACTAAGGGTCATGGTGGAGGAAATTGTAAGAGTAGAGCCCCAGCTGTTCGGGACACAGTTGCAGCACACCACCATTGACAGGAAGATGGAGCTATGGAGCAGAATAGTGGACAGGGTCAACGCTGTGGGACAGCACCCACGAAATAGGGACGACATCAGGAAGCGGTGGAACGACCTACGGGGGAAGGTGCGTTCCATGGTATCCAGGCACAACATCGCAGTGCAGAAGACTGGCGGCGGACCCCCACCTCCTCCCCCAGAATTTACAGCATGGGAGGAGCAAGTCTTGAACATCCTGCATCCTGAGGGCCTCGCAGGAGTAGCTGGAGGAATGGACTCTGGTAAGTCCATCTTCACTACTTCATCCCCCCCACCCCACCAGCATGCCAAATCATACCCCCACCCTCACCCCCACCCTCATCACACCTACTCCTAGCAAATGTCTCACCATCACAACCCACCCATCCCAAAACCTGGCCCTGCATCCGACCACAAAGCATGGACACCCATCACCAAAGCATGCCAACTGCACATACCCATCCCCCCCCCCCCAAAGCACCGTCACAACAGCCCCCACAAAGGAATGCCAGCCCTGGGGTACACGGCCACCCACCCATTGCATACTATGGCACACACAGAAGCAATAATCATACGTTTGTACCCCTGCAGGACCCGAACGCCACGTCACAGCGCAGGAGGGTCCACCAATGTCCACTCCACCCCCAGAAGAGGCCCACAGTGAGGACAGCAGCTCTGTCGACCTGGATCTAGATGACCAGCCCAGTCCATCGGGGACCTCGGGACAGTCGGTTCCCCTCAGGCAGTCACAGGCCACAGCAGACCTTCCTCCCTCTGGGAACACCAGCACAGCACCCACCCAGCGGGCCCATACCTCTGTCCCCAGGACACGTCAATCAGCGGTGTGTCCACCACTACAGGGCACCCAGGTTAACCCACCACCCCAACAACAGGGACCTGGGGGCAGTGGTAGTGGGCACACGGTCCAGGGGACAGAGGCCCAGGGAAACAGGGAACTGGGAGGGCTGCTGTGCGACAGGGGGGGGACAGGCCCAGGGAACCCACTCTCCACGAGGCCCTCACCTCCATCATGGGAGCATACCACCACTCCCAGGAGACGATGGCGATGGTCCTGGCCAGGTTTCAGGAAATCCAACTTCTGCAGGAGCAACAGTATATGGGGTTCAGGGAGGAACTAAGAAATATCAGTACCGCAATGGGTACCATCGTAGTGGCCCTGAATGAGTTAATCACCACATTGTGGGACACTGTGGCACCACAAAGGGCCCCTGACACTAGCATGGACCAAGAAATGCCTACCACCTCCGCCGGCGCTAGTGGACAGGAGGCCCCAACACAAGACCAACAGGCCACCAGAACCCCACCCCCTGCAGAAGGAGAACCACCCCGCAAGCTGGCCCTGAGATCCAGGAAGAAGACAGAGTAAGATGTCAAGACCCCCGCCAGCAAAGGATACCGCCCTGATAGTCATCCCACTGTCCCACATTGTCACCCTGTCCAACCTTAAATTGCCCCTGCTCCACTTCCCACAGGCATTTGGACAATGCACCTGTGATACTGATAGTCTGGACTCTGCCATGGACAATCCTCCACCATCACCCCTCACCGTTTTGCAACCACCCATCCCATTTAGAGCACTTGAATAAACACACTTGTTGCACAAAACAATCTGGAGTCTGGCTGACATGACCGTGCAAAAATGTCAATTCACATTGTGATGCCAACAAACCGCTGTCACACAGCTGTAGTCCATGGGGAAACAAAGCAGATGTCACGCAGTGGGGCCCACATCTCTGAAAACGGAAGGGAAAGTCACAACACAGTTCCCATACACTGGGGAAAATAGTCAGACAGTAGAGAGATAGGAGTGTTGAAGTATATGTAAAATGACGGGTTGGACACTTACCTGTGGGTCACTGAAAATACTGCTGTATTACTGTGTTCCTGTTCTCCATGTCGTCCTCTTCGGCTTCCTCCTCTTCACTCTCCACAGGCTCCACAGCTGCCACAACACCACCATCTGGACCATCCTCCTGCAGAAAAGGCACCTGGCGTCACAATGCCAGGTTGTGAAGCATACAGCAGGCCACGATGATCTGGCACACCTTCTTTGGTGACTACATTAGGGATCCACCTGTCATATGAAGGCACCTAAACCTGGCATTCAGGAGGCCGAAGGTCCGCTCGATCACCCTCCTAGTTCTCCCATGGGCCTCATTGTACCATTCCTCTGCCCTGGTCCTGGGATTCCTCACTGGGGTCAATAGCCAGGAAATGTTGGGGTAACCAGAGTCACCAATTAGCCACACCCGGTGCCTCTGGAGTTGACCCATCACATAAGGGATGCTGCTATTCCTCAGGATGTAGGCGTCATGCACTGAGCCAGGGAACTTGGCATTCACATGGGAGATGTACTGGTCAGCCAAACAGACCACCTGGATATTCATGGAATAATAACTCTTCCTGTTCCTGTACACCTGTTCACTCCTGCTGGGGGGACCAAAGCAACATGTGTCCCATCAATGGCATCAATTATGTTGGGGATATGTCCAAGGGCATAGAAATCACCCTTCACGGTAGGCAAATCCCCCACCTCAGGGAAAACGATGTAGCTCCGCATGTGTTTGAGCAGGGCTGACAACACCTTGGAAAACATAGGCTGGGACATCCCTGATGATATGGCCACCGTTGTTTGAAATGACCCACTTGCAAAGAAATGGAAATGGAGCACTGACAGCACCTGCACTAGAGGGGGGATCCCTGTGGGTTGGCAGATGGGTGACATCAGGTCGGGCTCCAACTGGGTACATAGTTCCCGTATAGTGGCTCGGTCAAGCCTGTATGTCAGTATGACATGTCGTTCCTCCATTGTCGACAGGTCCACCAGCGGTCTGTACACGGGAAGATTCCTCCATCTCCTCGCATGTCCCAGCGGACGGTGCCTAGGAAGGACAACATGGAGCACAAAGTCAATCAACCCACAGGTACGTAACCACAGCTTGCACAGAACACGATTCTCAATGCTTTGAATGGCTTGTATGAGTGTTGATGCAAGGCCTAGGTATGTGTGACGCAGTAGAAGACCGCGGCGCCAAGCCGCATTGGTTAACATGAAACCCTATGGGTTTCAGGAGCCAATGACGAAGTGCGCCGGCGGTCGCGGTACGCACCGCCGCGGTACGCACCGCCGTGGGCGTGACCGCCATTTTCTATCTGCTTTACCACTCGATACCTGATCATCCACAGGAGAGGACCTATACTGCAAGTGCTGCTGTGACCTCGGTCTGGAAGAGACAATGGCTGCTGCGACTGGGGAAAGGGCTCCTGCCTTCACTTCTGAAGAATTGGAGAAACTCGTGGATGGGGTCCTCCCCCAGTATGCGCTACTCTACAGTCCTCCAGACCAACAGGTAAGTACACTGGGACCATGCTTTGTGGGCAATGACTGGGTTGAGTGGGGTGAAGGAAAGATGGTGGGGAGGGGAGCAAATGAGGCATGCATCAAACGACAGATGAGAGCATGTGCCACATGGCAAGGGTGGGGATTGGGGGCCACTCACATCGAGCATGCAGAAGGTGATGATATATTCTCCACCTGGACATGTCACATAGGTCAGCGCCCATCAGAAAATCGACATTTGGCGTGCCATCGCCAAGGACGTCCGGACCCTGGGGGTCCACAACAGACGGGGCACCCACTGCCGGAAGAGGTGGGAGGACATCCGCCGCGGGAGCAGGAAGACCGCAGAGGCTCTGCTGGGGATGGCCTCCCAACGTAGGAGGGGTGCCTGTCGTACTTTGACCCCCCTGATGTCCCGGATCCTGGCGGTGGCCTACCCCGATTTGGATGGGCGCGTGAGGACATCACAGCAGACACAAGGGGGTGAGTACAAGCACATTCTGCTGATTTGGAGCATATTGGAGGTGTCTGGGTGGGGGAGGAGGGCTGTGGGTCTCCCTAGGCCAGGGCGATTTCTGTAGGCTAGGCCCCACCGTTAGGCATGGACCTGTGCCCCCACCCCCCATCTCTGTAGGTTGCCTAGTACAGCTATTCATGGCCCTGTGTCACCTATGTGTGGAGTTGTCGTCCATAGGGTTGTAGGCCATGTCCGACTGATTGAGTAGTGTACCCCAAGTGCGCGGCATAGTGCAGGGGGCTTCTGTGTCTGTCCTCTCCGCCAACGGTGTTGCCAATGCATGCACTCAAAATGTCTTTATTTCTCCCCCCCCCTATTTTGGTGGTCTTCCTGTTCATGTGTACATTAGCATCATCAAGCGGAGGAGAAGTGGCATTGAAGCACGAGGGCGCTACATCTCACATGGCCATGGAGGGCCATGCAACTGACTCGGAATTCACCAGTGAGACGGAGGGCGAGGGGAGCTCCACAGTGGGGACACGTGGTGACACCAGCGACTCAGACTCGTCCTCGGAAG
Source organism: Pleurodeles waltl (assembly GCF_031143425.1). Classification (NCBI taxonomy): domain Eukaryota; kingdom Metazoa; phylum Chordata; class Amphibia; order Caudata; family Salamandridae; genus Pleurodeles; species Pleurodeles waltl. Next base: position 1,120,947,396 of record NC_090445.1, on the reverse strand, counting down.
GGTGCTCCCTTGTGGTGGCGGCAACATCCGTGCCCCCCGCAACAACAGGTACAGCCGCCACCCAGCGCACCAGCCCCGCCCTCCAGGCAGCCCCTCAGCGTTCGTCCTGTGCCCGCTCACCCAGGAAGGTGGGCATCTCCTTCGCCCCAGGCACCTCAGGCCCTGCCCCAGTTACCCCTGCTGCCCTCAGTGAGGAGGTCATTGACCTCCTGAGGACGCTCATTGTTGGGCAGTCTACCCTTTTGAATGCCATCCAGGGTGTAGAAAGGGAGGTGCACCGGAGTAATGCATACCTGGAGGGCATTCATTCAGGTCAGGCTGCCCATCAGCGATCGTTCAACGCTCTGGCCTCAGCACTGACGGCAGCCATTGTCCCTGTCTCCTGCCTCCCTCCTCTAACTTCCTCCACCCAGTCCCACTCCCCTGTACCTCTGCCTCTCCCAGTCACACCTACAGACCAGCCTGCATACACCTCAACACCCAAGGGAAGCTCATCCAGACATAAGCACCACACATCACACAAGCATTCACCCAAGCAACATCCACATGCAGACATACCAACAGCCACTGCCTCCTCTGTGTCCCCCTCCTCCTCTTCTCCCTCCTCCCTCCCTGTGACGTCTCCACTCACACTTGCATGCACAACATCTTCAGCCACTATGTCCATCACCAGCCCACCCACCAGAACACTCCGCACACGTGCAGTCACCACCCCACTACCATTTACACGTCCCCTGTGTCCTCTCCCAGTGTGTCTGTCACCCCCTCTTCCAAACCACACAAACACAGGCAGCCACCCACCCAACAGCCATCCACCTCACGACAGCCTCCAGCACCAGCACCTGCACCCAAAGACACCAGACTTCGCTCTCCTACAACCAAATCCTCTTCCTCCACTCCCATACCCACTACAACTACCCGTCCCTCTCTTTCTAAATTGCTTTTCCTTTCCAAACTTGACCTCTTTCCAACAACTCTCCCACCCCGTCCATCTCATAAGACTCCAATCAGCACCTCAGCCACCACAAAACCTGGACCTACAAAGACAATAGTCCAAGGATTTTGGAGTCCCCCACCTTCAAGGCCAGCTAGTTCGGCTAGGAGCAAAGAGACGGCCAGCCCACCCCCTAAAAAAAAAGCTAAGAAAGCCAGTGCCCGGCGCGAGAGGCCAAAGACAGCAGGCTCCAAAATCACTACCCAGGCACCGTCAGGAAGTGGGGTGCCACCTGGCACACCGCCAAAGGGAGGAAAGGGCCACAGACGAACAGGGAAGGGTGGCAAGGGCAGCACGCCCGACAAGTCCGGCAGCAGGCCAGCTGCCCAGGAGGGCCCCACCAGCCCCATTCCAGGTGTGCAGGAGGACACCCACAGGCCCGGTACGGCAGCACAGGAGGGCCCCGCAAGTGAGAAGACAGATGGGCACGAAGGGCCCGGCAGCCACATGTCAGGTGGCGAGTGAAATCCATGGCATGGCCGGATCTGGTGACCTGGACACTCATGTCAAGCACCGCTGATCATGGCCCTTCAAGTGAAGAACCACTGAACAGGGCCCTTCAAGTGAAGAACCGCTGAACAGGGCCCTTCAAGTGAAGAGCCGCTGAACAGGGCCCTTCAATTCAAGCACCGCTGAACAGGGCCCTTCAAGTCAAGCACCGCTGAACAGGGCCCTTCAAGTCAAGCACCACTGAACAGGGCCCTTCAAGTGAAGAACCGCTGAACAGGGCCCTTCAAGTCAAGCACCGCTGAACAGCGCCCTTCAAGTGAAGAACCCCTGAACAGGGCCCTTCAAGTCAAGCACCGCTGAACAGGGCCCTTCAAGTGAAGAACCGCTGAACAGGGCCCTTCAAGTCAAGCACCGCTGAACAGGGCCCTTCAAGTGAAGAACCGCTGAACAGGGCCCTTCAAGTGAAGAACCGCTGAACAGGGCCCTTCAAGTCAAGCACCGCTGAACAGGGCCCTTCAAGTCAAGCACAGCTGAACAGCGCCCTTCAAGTGAAGAACTGCTGAACAGGGCCCTTCAAGTCAAGCACCGCTGAACAGGGCCCTTCAAGTCAAGCACCGCTGAACAGGGCCCTTCAAGTGAAGAACGGCTGAACAGGGCCCTTCAAGTCAAGCACCGCTGAACAGGGCCCTTCAAGTCAAGAACCGCTGAACAGGGCCCTTCAAGTCAAGCACCGCTGAACAGGGTCCTTCAAGTGAAGAACCGCTGAACATGGCCCTTCAAGTCAAGCACCGCTGAACAGGGCCCTTCAAGTGAAGAACCGCTGAACAGGGCCCTTCAAGTCAAGAACCGCTGAACAGGGCCCTTCAAGTGAAGAAACGCTGAACAGGGCCCTTCAAGTCAAGAACCGCTGAACAGGTCACCGCTGTGTCAAGCACCGCTCCGCTGGGCCCTTCATCTCAAGCACCGCTCCGCTGGGCACCGCCGTCTCAAGCACCGCTCCGCTGGGCACCGCTCCTGGTAGAGGAGCAGGAATACAATAGCTGGCAGTATGTGTAGTTCGGGTTCCATGCTGTCCAGATTCCTCGTGGAGTGTGTAGAGGTGAGCGTTTTCCGTTTGAAATGGCTGTTTCCGACGTGTTTTTATTGGCGGGGCTACCGCCCCGGAAAAGGTGGCGGATTGGTGGGTTGTGATAGGGTGGGCGGTACATTGTCTCCCGCCTGTGTGTTGGCGGTGACCGCCGCGCTGTTTTTCTGTCACGGCGTGGCGCTCGGAGTGTTAAAGTGGCGGTCTCTGTTGGCGGTTTCCGCCAGGGTCAGAATGCCATTTTTTTTACCGCCCGTCTGTTGGCGGGTTAGCCGCCACTTTAACACCGACCGCCAGGGTTGGAATGACCCCCTCAATGTTTATGACTAACCATAAACAATAGTAGCAACCACATACCTTGGCGCTGGATTAATAAAACGCTTTGTGAACTGAAAAATCAACCTCTCCTCCATTTAACCAGGGCTGTAGCCAATCATCACCCTCCATATATCAAAGAGTGGTATTAGAGTATTAGATACTAGTTAGGCCAATCACAGGTCCAGTTTGGAAAAGGACATCAATCCAACACTATCAATTTAAAAACCACTGGAGCACCAACATTCCCAAGCTCTCCTGTCAAAGGCATCAATCAGCATTAGATAGTACTTAAGCCAATAACATGAAAAACATGTAAAAGGAGCAGTCATCCAACACTGCCGATTTCAAGGCAACTGGAGTAACAAAGTCTATTGCTCAAGTATCCAAGGCACCAATCCATTTTGAATAGTACTTGACCTAATCACATCACTGGTTCAGAAGGGAGCACCAATCAAACACTACCAATTTCAAGCCCACTAGAGCAGTGAGGTCAAGTGTTCCTTTGTGAATCATCACAGTGGTAGTAAGCTCTGGCCAATAACAATCTTAGAGTGAAAAGTACCCCTCAAGCCAACCGGAACAACATAGTCTATTGCTGAATTATTCAAGGCATCAATGTGTATTGGATAGTACTTGAACCAATCACAGGACTGTTTCAGAGGAGGGGGCCCAATAAAACGTTACCAATTTCAATCCCACTAGAGCAGTGAGAGCAAGTGTTCCCTTGCGATACGTAATAGTGTTAGTAAACTCTGACCAATAACCATCTTGGACTTGAAAGCACCCTTCATATGTCAGTGTTTACAACTCAAATGCTGTAGGAAGGCTGAAAGTTCCTTCGCGGTCTGCAGTGCCAAAGTAAAGACTGCAACCCGAGTATTAAAGGCGCCGATCACGCAACACCACTTATAAATTCGATTAAGGATACGAGACTAAATATTACTCCGTAGTCAAACGTGCCCAATTAAGATGAAGACGATTTATCTTCCTTGGGACAACCTGCGTTACTGTATGCAACAAACCTCAAAATACAATGAAACATCTAAACAAAGATAAACTAGTGCATCAAAACTAATCATACATTATCACATTTAAAAAAAACCTTACCGCAGCAAGACAAGACAATTTTTTTTCCTAAGTTACTTAAACATATCCCGATGACATCACATACTCAGTAGCAAAAACAACATTATTACAGTAATTCATTCCAAACCCAGTAGGGCAGTATAACTCAATGTTCCTCCGTAGTCAATCTCACATATTTCACCCACCAAAATCAACACGTCCAATCAGACTCAAACTGAAAATCACTGCCTATTCAGTCAAACCACCCAAACTAACGGATCAAAGGAAATCTAATCCCTGTAATCTTTTTTACGCTTGTGCAGCAAAGCACCATAAAAATGACAAAAATTCTGATGCTGTTATGGTAACGACCACCATGGGGCGCATTATTGCATATACAGTGCAACCATGGTGTCAGTAAGTGAGGCAAGGACGGGGCAAGAGAAGTGGTGCATCGGGATCGATGCAACACTTTCTCACAAACGTGCCACTTACTGTTACAATTAATATACTATTGTACAACATATGTTCTCTGTGTGTTAAACATTAACTCCTTGAGTTTATTTACAGATATATATATAGATATTGCATCCTCCACAAGTATAAAATCACTTAGGTGGAGCTCATAACCAAATAGCTCCATGGCCCTTATAAATTTTAAGATAATTGCTCATTATTTTGTCCCTTATCTTTCTACTCCTCCTGTACGTAATATTGAGTTTTGCCTAAATTGTATTTGTCAATCCCAGCACCCCCTTCGGCCGGGAACAATTCTACTGTAACAGCTTATATATCTTCTTATGATCTCGATTGTAAGTTGTCACTAAAGCTAGTATATTATTGCAGGAAAGTACCGTCTTTCTTGGCATGGTAACCCTCTTTTTCTGCCTGATGTCAGTGTATTTGACTGTGTTCACTGGGATCCTCCTAACCAGGACCCCAGTGATTATGCTCTCTCTACCAAAACTCTGTTTTCATCCCCCATATGGCATACCGGTACCCCATGTAAGCCCCTAGTATATGGTATCTAGGTACCCAGGGCGTTGGGGTTCTAGGGGATCCCAATGGGCTGCAGCATTGATTCTGGCACCCAGAGGGATCCCATGCAAAGGGATCTGCAGGCCTGTCATTGCTGTCTGTGTGAACGGGGTGCATGCACCAGTTTTCACTATAGGTCATTGCACCAGGTCACTATAAGTCACCTCTATGTTAGGCCCTCTTAGCTCAGAGGGCAGGGTGCATGTACCTGTGTGTGAGGGCACCCCTGCACTAACAGAGGTACCCCCACAAACTCCAGACCCAGTTTCCTGGACGTTTAAGTGCGGGGATGCCATTTTATGCGTGTACTGGACATAGGTCACATGTGGTATCAAACATATTGGAATCATACCCCAATTTGCAAGTATTGGTTGTATGATTCCATGCACTCTGGGGCTCCTTACAGGACCCCTAGCAATGCTTCCACAGCCTTCTGAGGTTTTCCAGACAGCCCTGGCTCCTGCCACCTCACAGACAGGTTTCTGCCCTCCTGTTGCTTGAGCAGCTCAAGCTCAGAAAGGCAGAACAAATGATTTTCTTTTGTGGTGTTACACCCTCTCCCTTTGGAAATAGGTGTTACATGGCTTGGGAGGGGTAGCCTCCCCAAGCCACTGGTATGCTTTGAAGAGCACATTTAGTGCCCTCCATGCATAAACCAGTCTACACTGGTTCAGGGACCCCAAGTCCCTGCTCTGGCGCAAAACTGGACAATGGGAAGCAGAGTGACCGCTCCCCTTCCAATCACCACCCCAGTGATGCCCAGAGCTCCTCCAGAAGGTCCCTGGGATTTGCCATCTTGGATCCAAGGTTGGCAGGGAACTTTGGGAGCATCTGAGTGGCCAGGACAGGCAGGTGAAATCAGAGTCCTCTCCTGATAGGTGGTCACCGAGCTAGGAGACCAGTCCCCCTTTCAGGGCTATTTAGGGTCTCTCCATTGGGTGGTTCCTCAGATTCGGCTTGCAAGATTCCAGCAGGATTCCTCTGCATTCCTGACTTCAACTTTTGACCAAAGAAACTGCATCTGGACTCACCAGGATCCGACAATCTGCAACAAAGACGAAGACCTTGCCTGCAACATTGTTTCCAGGGCTCCTTCTAGCTTCTCCAACATTTCTCCGTTCATGCATCCTCTGAGGACAGCCCGTCTTCAGTCTGCACAGGAAAGAAGAAGGAATCTCCCTTGCATCTGCAGGTGCCAACAGCAATGATGACTGGCTGCGTGGATCCCCTCTTCTTCTGAGCTGCATAGATCCTGCAACACAGGTGGTAGTTGGAAGTGGTCCAGATGGTCTTCCCAACTAGCTGTCCAACTTGGGTGGAGGTAAGGCCTTGCCTACCCCCATGCACCACGCCTTTTGCAACTGCCAAGGCTTGTTGGCCCTTTTTCAAAGGGGTCTTCAGTCTTCGTGTAGCTCCAGCCCCAGCCCTCCTTCCTCCGATTCGCAGCTCCCTGAGTGGCTCTCCTGCAGCGTGGGACTCCTTTTTGTAGTGCTGCATGGGCTTCATTTGCACCTTCTGTGTCCCAGTCCTGTGGGACTCCTGTGTATGCTCTCTATGCTTCTGTGGGCTCTCTGCAAAACTGAGGGCCTCCACTGACTTCCCCTCACAAGTTGAGTCCTCCTGGGCTATGCTGGTCCGCTTTCCGCCAACTGAAAGTTTTGCCTGTGCCAAGGCTTGTTGGTGAAATCCAGACATGCAAACCTGACTGCAATCTTCCTTGCGGCGTAGGACATCACCTGCATCCTCCAGGAACTCAACTCCGACTCCAGGGCTGCATTGCCGACTCTTCATTCTCACCGTCGACCAACTCCTGCTATCCTCAGCTTGGTGGGTCGAAGCTCCTGCCCCCACTGGACTCTGCTGTGTCTTCTGGACTTGGTCCCCTCTTTCCACAGGTCTTCCTCTTCAGGAATCCACCATTGGTTTCTTGCAGTCATCTCTGGGGTTTGCAATCCTGTTCTTTTCTTATAAGTGGGTGTTCTGGGGAATTTCCAATAATTAACTCCTGCTTTCCTGTTTGCTGGGGAGTGTTGTACTTACCTTTGAGCTTTCCTGGTACCCCCAGCAGCCCTCTACACACTACACTTACCTAGGTGGGGGGTTACACTCTTGCATTCCATTTTTTTAGTATATAGTTGTGCTCACCCTATGACCACTATTCTCTATTGTGTTTTCTATCTGAACTGTTTTCTAACTATTCCTATGCCTATTTCTGACAACCAGTTTACATAACTTGTATATTACTTACCTCGTAAGGAAGTATTGCCTCTATAGTATTTTTGGTGTTATACTACCATAATAAAGTACCTTTATTTTTGTAACACTGAGGCCCATATTTATACTTTTTTAGCGCCGCATTTGCGTAATTTTTTGACGCAAAAGCGGTGCAAACTTACAAAATACAGTTATATTTTGTAAGTTTGCGCCGCTTTTGCATAAAAAAATTACGCAAATGCGGTGCTAAAAAAGTATAAATATGGGCCTGAGTGTATTCTTTCATGTGTGTGAGTGCTGTGTGACCACAGTGGTATTGCATGAGCTTTGCATGTCTCCTAGAAAAGCCTTGGTTGCTCATCTGCAGCTACCCCTAGAGAACCTGGCTTCACTAATAGGGGTTACCTGGACCTAGTATAAAGTGTAAGTACCTTAGGTACCCACCACACACCAGGCCAGTTTCCTACAATTATGAAATTTTTAGTTCTGGTATTTTTGAGCAAGAATGGCGGATTTATCAATATTATGCAACCTCCTTCCCACCTCGCTAAATATATTTTCATTATACCCCGCACTCTCAGTCTGTTCTTAAGATCACCAATACACTGATCAAACGCATGTTCCTGGCTTCAATTTCCCACCCAAATGTTATTCCACGAATCACCGAAGACGGATGTGCACTATCAGCCCGCAAGATAGAAGTAGTTGATGTCTCCTTCCTGTACAGTCTACTCTGTATGGTCTCACCTGTGGAGTTGTACATCTTAAAAATCTATTCTATTGGGGTTTTGGCACATAATAAAACTGACATTATACATGTTCTCATTTAGATATCTTCCATACCCCTAGAAACTATCCTGAGTGCCCATCCAGATAATCAAAATATCGTCAATGAATCAACACCAGAAGTGTATATATATTCCATCCATTGACTTTCCAGAGCGAACCAAGCATGCTGCCTCTCAAACCAACCCATAAACAGATTGGTGCAAGAGAGAGCAAAGCTGGATTCGGTGACACCATTCAAACTCAAACAAAAAGCAGAAGTTATTGGTCGAAATCAGTTCAGACATTTCGTTTAATATCTTTGCGTGTTCCATCAAACTGGCACTTCTGCTTGAAAAAAATTATGACGAGTACAGAGGGCAAATTAATTCTTTATACAGGTGCAATGTCCCGCCACATCCAAAGACACATACTTGGGTCCCATGTCACATCATTCTGCTTGTTTAACACATCCATGGTATCCCTAATGAATAAAGGCAAATTAACCACAAGAGGCGTCTGAAAAAGGTCCACATATTCAGATAGATGTTCAGTCAAACTTCCTATTCCTGAAATAATCAGCCTGCCTAGAGGGCAATCCTTAGACTCATGTATTTGGGGTAAAAACTTGGTTAAAGGATAGCTTGGATGTACCACTCTGAGATATCTAAATTCACTCTCATTCGCCAAGCCTATCTCTTTCCAAGAAAATAGTTTGCCAGAGATCCGTCAATGGCCTCCACAAATGGGTTACTCTGTAATTTCCTGTAACATTGTATGTCACTCATTGCCTACTAATCTTTTTGTCGTAATCACTCCTACTCATAATAACAATATTTACACCCTTATTCTCCTGCCATCTGACTATTATATTATCACAGCCAAGATCAATCAGAGCTTGTCCCTCCTCATGAGTCAAGTTATCACATTCCATGGAAACACTGTCCATGTTAAATTGGCTGCCATCCATTTTGTGTATTTCCTCAACTCTCCTTTTAACAAAACGATCTATGGCAGAAAGTTCACTAACCAGTGGGATACATTTGGAAGGTGGTCTAAGGCCACTAGCACCATCATAAACCATTCCTAAATCCAACTTAGGGTAAACATCATCAATTTGTATCTCCAAGGATAAAAGAACATGTAACTCCTGAGCATCCGATATGGTTAGACTACATCTTTTTATTTCTTTCATCTTGATGACAACATGTGTGTCATTCATGGAAAAAACTCTTAAGTTTGAGATGCAAGCAAACTTAAACAAATCAATTTGTCACTAGGTGAATTCACAATTGACCTAGCAGAACAAAAAGCAAGGCCACGCTGTTAAACATTTTATTCTGTCACACTTAATATTCTATCTGACAGGTCAAATACTTGTAACATGTTCATGATATCAGGCCCTGTCCCTATTTCTTTGTCACCCAAACTCAAGACTTGTTCCTGCTCTGATTGCGAGTTACCATTCTTGTACCTCCTCTGTTTCCTCTTCCTGACCTTCCTGTAGCTTTTTTCGTACCCATCCATATTCGTTGTACCTCCTCAGAAAAAGAAGAACAATGAGGGGGTTTAGATCCAATGAGGGGGTTTAGATCCTTTATCACTACTGGAGCCTAGTTCCTCATTAGAAGACAGATCTGAGCTACTGTAATTAACGGAACTCAGTTCCACCGCATGATTGCTCCCCTGTACATTAATCTGCATATCTTCATCGAATTTCTCTTCAAACTTGAAAATACGTCCATTACTGTAACTCTTTCATCCCTTCTAATTTTCTCTCTTTGATCTGCAATTGATGACTTCAATGAGATGAGAAAACAAAAATATTATTTCCTCACTGAGTCTGCAACCTCAATGCCAAACAGGTGGATGAGGTCTTGCTCCCAGTCAATGATGTCTGCCAAGAAGTGCACTGGCTGCTGCTGGGTGAAAGTGACCCAGAGTACCTGATGGTCCCACAGTGCATAGCCCTTGCTGAGCCTGCCACCTGCTGCATGCAGGGGAGGTGCTGCTGCACCCAGAAAATGAGTACAGCTACCTCTACCTCACTGGAGTTTCAGTAGGGCTGCACCCATGTCCTTCTGAAACAACCCACTTGGGGTAATGGTGGAGCCCAAGCTGACTGATTCTGCAATCAGAGACGGAGGAGAGGACAGGTCAGGAAAGGCAAACAAAAAACAAAGTTTGAAAAAGTCACCAAAACGTAAAATATACACACAAAAATAAATCACCTCTTTATCTACAGCGTCACTATCGCACAGAAACTTACAACAGACTATGGCCCTCATTACGAGTCTGGTGGTCTACTGACCGCCAGACTCACTGTGGCAGTCCCCCCGCCAACGGGCCGATGGTGAAGACCGCCAAATTACGAGTGTGGCGGTTTGGCCTGTGCCAAACCAACACTTACCCGTTCCTACCGCCAGTGCGGGCGGACCGCAGGGCCAGAGAAAAGCATCTCTGACCCCACCATCCACCAAAGACAGCTGGGGGTATCACGAGACCCATTCCTGCCAGGAATGTTGTGGCAGTAGCACCACCATTAAATCTTTTGGCAGGAACGCTACCGGCGACAGGAATTTGCATTCCTGTCGCCGGTAGATGACTCCCCCATCCCCCTGCAATCCCAACACCCCCTCTTCCATACCAGAACCCCCTCTTCCCACCCCCTTCCCCGATACCCTATTCCATGCCAGACCCCCTCCTCCCGCATGCACGCACATGCACACACCCCCCCACGCACACCCCGCATACACTAATTCACAAGCACTGACACACGCATTCACTCACACGCATCCGTACACTCATTCACAAGCACTGACACACGCATTCACTCACACGCATTCATACACGCATTCAGACAGGCATTCCAACAAGCACTCACTTCAACAATCATACATGCATCATACACCCATACACACATGCATGCACACATACATTCAAACATGCATACAAACACCCATACACACACACATGCATACACATTCAAACACGCTAACAAACATGTATACAAACACCCATACACACATGCTTACACACACTTACAAACACGCATACAGACACCCATACACACACCATACACACACGCATTCAAACACACTTACAAACATGCATATAAACACTCATACACACACAGATACACACATGCGCACACACATGCACTCACAACAACCCCCACCTTCCCACCCCCCTCCCCTGTTGGACGATCGACTTACCTTGTCTGATGAGGAGGTCTGGCAGGGAAAGGGCACTTCCTCCGCCAGCAGCAACCCGCCATCAGGACACAGCCTGGTTGTGTACTTCTCGTAATACGGCTGGTGGAGTCCTTTAGGCGGGGTGGGCTGGTGGTGGAACCGCCCCTGCGCCTCTGACCGCCAGCACGACTACTGGTGGATTTTCACCCAAATTGTGGTGGAAATCCCTCAGTACTCGTGATATGACGGTCGGAAGACCACCAGCACTGGCTGTCTTCCGGCACTGCGGCTTCGGCAGTCTGTGCAAAAGACCACCAAAGTTGTAATGAGGGCCTATGTGTGTAGCCTCACGGTGACCAAAGATTAATAAAAAAACATTTTGTCATACGTAAGTTATACAGGTTTGTAAGGTTTAAATACACTCTCTGACAAAGGGAGAAAATAATAATTAATTTGATCACAGCTACACATCATTGTGAATCGCTTCATGATATCGCTGATAAACACTGCTGCACCGCGCAGTGTTTTTTCTTGCTCTAGTGGAAGTCTGAAGAGCAGTCCTTTTTACTTTTACCACTTCACAGTTTGGGTCTCCTCAGAACATGAACAACATAACCATCATCTAATATACTAATGATGAATAATAATATTCCCACTCTGGTAGCAGACATCTCAGCTGTAGTAACCTTATTCTGTCTCTGATAGTTTAAATTTTCATCCAACATGTCTCCTAGGTGAGTATCACATCGGTCATGGCTAAAGTAGCCATTGTGGTGCTGCTAAATTAATGTTCATGGCTTCTGTCGATCAGCTTGTGTCGCTGGTTTCAATAGAGCACCTATGTGGAAGAGTAAGTACAATCCATCCTTAAGTACAATCCATGCCGTAGTTGGACTCTTGCTCTAGACACGACTGCTGGTTTAGGTATGACAGCACTTTTGTTTGTAGGCAACTAGGCCAATCCTACAACAAGTCGCAACTGTTGACCCAACCCTCCCGGCTCACAAGCAGTACCTTACCAAAAACCCAAACAGTAAAAGGTAATTTGTGGCAGCCTTTACACATGGACTCAAGAGTGCGACATCTCAGGGAGTCGTGGCTAAACGGAGGTTACCCTTTTCTCACATGAGCAACATGTCTTAGTCACACAAAGGCAATGAAGGAGATGCTGTAAAGTTTCAATAGATTTTATTAACAAGACTGCAATCTGCGATAAATTTCATGGGCTGCAATGATTAGGATACTGAACAATGCAAGAGACAGAACAGTAAAACAGAGAGTCATGAATACAAAGACCCCCATCATCTTGCAATAGCATATAATATGAAATAGATGTGAAATAGGCCTTAATACACTAGCATGATGAACCTACTCTCTAGCCTAAAGAGAGCTAGGTGTGTTAAACCTAATCTGCCAGTACCCTTGTTACCTTGGAATGAGGTCTCTAGATCAGACTCCGTGGGGACATGAAGACTGAATCAGCATCACGGTGACATGTAGCATAGATAGCATCAATGACATCTGGTAGGAATCCCTCTGATAATCTTGTCTGTGTGAGCTGTATTTAAACAGCTCTTGTAGGACCCCTGAAACAGGTATGCTCCCAAACAATAGATAAGAAGGCATGCTAGGGCTGCAATTATATAAACAGTTCCCTGATAAGGTACATTATGTCACTGTCACACGAAAGTGGGAAAGTACATTATGTGAGTACCTACATATCTAATTTATCTTTGATGCTGATAGGGACACCTCTACAGAGTGGCACTGATAACGTGAAACTAAAACATCTTCCCAACTATAAACATGGCAGCCATCTTGGAAGAAATAATTCAATTAATATGCTAAAACAGAGCAAGCTAATTAGGTTAAAAGTCACTATGTGATGGGATCACAGGTCTGCAAGTGAAAGGCTAAGCTAAACTCCTGATTCCCATTAAAACTAAATAGGATCCACTACAACATAATATTGCATCTGGCTACTCAACCGTATAACACAACTCTAATATATGAATACTGTAGATGTTCTAAACATAATGAAATAAAAGAATATGTCATGTAGGAGACCTCCATTGGTCTAAAATAATATTTGCTGAATCCTATAAATATACAAACAATTCTTTGTCTGCATTCATCCCTATGGGGGTTATGCATCCTGCTCCTAAGATAAACTTGGACTCTGCTCGACCCAGTACTGCAACTCTATTCAGTCCCTGCCTTGTTTGATTGTTGTATCAATCCCAAACAATGTGGCTTGTGTCCAGTCATTATTGTGTTTATCACAAAAATGTGTGGCTGTCCCATAACTCTGGTCATGACTAGTAATGGCTCTCCAATGCTCCAAAATGTGTTTCTTACAGGAAATGTAGTGGAGGAAATCTTGCAAAAACCGCAAGAAACAACATAGACCAAAATCTGTCTTGCATTTAATGTGCTTAGAGATTTTCTATTTTTTCTTTACTTTAGACAAGAATACCTCACACACATCACTGCTGTATTTGCATGTCTTACAATGGATACACCATTTATAGCCACCCTGAGGTCTCAGCCAATTGGATTGCTCAGGTGACTGTGGTGGTCATTGCGAGTTTGGCTCCAGCAGGACCATGTCGGTGGTTGCGGTCGAACCACCAACTGGCTGGCGGAGAAGATCGCCAAATTATGACCATGGCATTACTTTCAACAGAATAGAGCCAAACCACCGCCGGCACTGCCACACAACCAAACCACCACTGGCACCACCACAAAGGTTATGCCTCCACGGACAAAAGTAGCCACCTTCAGGCTGGTGGAGACCATGATTCCACCAGACAGATTACGAGGTTGCACACCACCAAGGTTTCCACCGGGGTTGCACCACCACGGAAACCCAGGCGGAAACCAACTGTGTAAATGGAGACACTCACCTATAGGATACCATGCTCGTCAGGAGCCGTCATTTTTCCACTGCTCATGCTTGGCCAGAGACTTCGGAACCAGCGACAATGACGACAGCAACCAAAGTACACACACTTACCTGTTACTTTTGTGAATTGTCTAAGTTCCTACGCACACACAACATAACAGTCGGAAACAGGTGGTGAGGGCGTTACTCACACGTAACCCCATACTGACACGCACAGTCACACACAGCCACATGCACACCTGCACATACACAATACACACCCTAGAGCCATCACACACACACCTAAAACACACACCAACCCCCAGATACACAGGACTGGTACAGTCACACACAACACACAACACTACCAAATGATACAACTACACCACAATCGCTACATCATCAAAACATTGTCAAGGACACACAATAGATACTACCCCTTGACAAATCATACATACAACACCCATTACCACCACCAGGGAACAAACACACACAACCACACATCCAAACAAGGTAGGTATGCTTGTGGGTGGTGGGTGTCGGTTGGGTGGGTGAGTGTGGGCGTTTATGTGCCTTGGAAGGAGGGGGGTGGAGGTGCTGGGAGATGCCGTGGTAGATGGGTGACTGTCTGTTGGCGTGGTGACTGCAGGTATGGTGGATGTGCTGCATGTAGTCGTGTGTGGTTGTGGTGTCTGTGGATGTGGTGACAGGCGGATGTCTGAGGGTTTGCTCTTGTGATGTCTGCGGGTAAGATAGGTGTAGTGGCTGAATCTGTGAATGTTGGTGTGGTGTCTACAGGTGTGTCTGGTGTCCTGTCTGGGATGCTGGGGGTGGTGGGTGTATCAAAGCAGGTAGGGCCTCTTGAAGTGTTTGCAGGTGGATGTTGCTTGTGTGCATGCCGGTGGTGTGTCCTGTGATGCTTGTGTTTGTCTGAGCTACCCTTGGATGTTGAGGTGGATGCATGCTTGTCTGTCTGTATGCTTTGGCTGGGTCGAGGAAGGAGACACCCACCCTCTTAGCTGAGTGGGCACAAACAACTTGGTGGGGAGCTAAATGGAGGGCGGTGGTAGAAAGGGGGGTAGCAGATAGAGATGGTGCTGGGGTGGTCCAGGTAGGTCCACCACTGCTAGGGAGTGGCCACTGGAGGAGGATTCCGCGGATGATGATGTCAATTTTAACTCCCCTGTGGTACTCTCCTCACCATCCGGGACACTGGGTCCCTTGCTGTCAGTGGTCTCAGCACTCCAGTCCTGAGGCCAGCAGCATCCCCACTCGCCTGTGCCCTGTCTCCTTCGCCTACCGATGCTGATGCACACAGAGAGAGGGAAGGCGAGAGAGAGAGAAGGTCATCACATCCTTCAATTACACACATTACAACATGTACAACTTGAAGTATAAATCTCCTGACAGGGAAGTTGCAATTTAAAGCCCTCAGATCCCACATCAAGTTAAAATATGACAATTCAAGCTACCCCATTTGTCAATTGGCCTCCGAAATCATACGCCAAGTATTTGAGCACCCCTATACCATTTCATCAAATCACCAGTAACCTAAAGCCAGCATGGTTATCATGGACTAGTCATAGCACATATTTCATCACCATACAGCATATAACTGTCCTTCAAGTTATCAGTCAAAGGTAATGCAGTTGACAGATAATTCCATAGCATGGCTTCTCTGACTGCACACCAGCCTAGTCCATCACGAAAAGGCATATTCCATGCAAGGAATGTCATTTCTCATAACATACAAGACAGGACCTTGACTTCAATGATTAGCCCCCTGTGCAGTATCAGCCACCAAGTATCTTTGCAGGAAATACCATATGTAGCACTCTTATAGGTATGTCATTGGCATATCTAGCATGGGCAAAGCACATTGTACAAGGGTAATACTGCCTAGCCACTTACCTCATCTACAACAAAGAACTTGGGACACAATGTTTATGTCCACATGCCATTGTTATGGCAAGAAATGTAAAGGGCCAAAATGCAACATGAGTACCCCATTGTTGGATGTCCATCTTTTACAAGCTCCATATACCCAATTGTATGATGTTGAGTTGACTATGGGGACACCTCCTCAAATCACATATGGGCAGTAAAATATTGGCCATACCAATTGCCTGAATGGGATGCATGCCTCATATGGAGCACACAAGTTTTTCTGGATAACTTGATCCTGTAACTTATAGTCAGTGCCAATGTTGCACATAGAGCTGATCAATTGTAATGTGAGTGGTATAACACCTCATAGGTACATGAAACAGCAATAGGATTATTGGACCAAGTAACATTAGATGGAAAGGATGATGCTGCACCTTACTGACATATATAAGGCTGAGAAGAGTAACACATTTGGCTCAGTCACATGTGCATCTCCACATGCAGTCATGCACATTGCTGTACACAGATGATCAACATATTACCATGCACAACCCAAAGACAAGATCAAAACATTTGAAAATGGCAACTCAACTACAATGTATTTTCATTAGTCAACATACCTATAGCACCTACTACATTGTCACTGCTGCTATGCTGAGACAGCATGCATCAAACTAGCAGAGTAAAGTACATGGATTCAGTCAGTACTTACCCCCTTGTGGCTGCTGAGCTGCCCTCAAATGCCCATCCACCTCAGGGTATGCCACTGCCAAAAGGCAGGCCATTAGGTGGTCAGGGTCTGATGGGCACCCCTTCCTCATTGGGAGGACATCCCCAGCTGGGCCTCAGCAGTCTACCGGGCCCAGTGTCTCAGGCCCTCCCACCACCTTTCGACAACATTGTGCTCTGCCGGCTGTGGACCTGCAGGGTCTGCACTTGCTTGGTGATGGCATACCAAATCCCCTTCTTCTGATGGAGCTTGACCTGCATGGATGACACAAATAAAAGGATAAAGCTATGTCCACATGCACCATACCAAAAGGAGTGGAAAGTACACATCAGCCACATCAAGTTGCCACACATACCCGTCCTCTCAGCTCACAAGCCTCCATAATATACTATCTGCATGCATCAACACCTTGACAAGTTCACATCAACGGTACAGCGTCTGACACAACACCTGTCAGACATTGCTATGACATTGGACTCACCTGCTCCTCTGTTGCTCCCTATAGCTCTCCATACAGGGGTAGGACCTCCTCCACTAGCTTGTCTAGCTCTTCAGGGGTGAAGGCTGAGGCCCTATCACCTGCAGGACATGGCATGGTAGCTTCCATAGGCAGTACACAGGAGCTCAGGTAGTGGAGGTTTTGTTGGCAGCAGTGACAAGAGTCAAGGAAGAAAAACTGCAGAAGATGGCATCACTGCCGCCACGTACATGACCGTCACCGCTAGTGGACATCGCCATTGGCCCCATGCCACCAAAGGCAGCAATGTCTTCCAATGCCAAGTTACACAGTGGTTGGGACCGCCTACCACAGTGATGACTTCAACCGGCAGAAGTAGGTCACTTCCACCTGTCCAATACAGTAGGTATTTGAACATGTCATGTATAGTTTGGTTCCAAATATGCTTCATATACTTCACCCCCTTTAGTGCTGTACATCCATACGTACTGCCCTCCAGTTTGGATGACATACTGGGCATATGTGCAAGATAAACTGTGCTGTGAGAGGACTTGTGGTGATAGCTCTGTACAGCTACTCAGATGTTACTATTTGTCTGAATGTAATGAATAAATCCTGATATATGTGTGATATATGTATTAGTGCTATGTCTTTCACAAATTGACAGTTACAGTAGGTACAAAATTCTTATCCCATTGTACTATTTGTCTATGTGCAACAAGGAGGGTCTAATAGGATACATAGCTAAGTGCGGTATTGTATTAGTCACATGTAGTAGCCGTCCTCGACAGCTGTTAGGTGTGAGGAATGTAAATATCTGTATTAGATGTATACATTCAGCATTTCTCATACTATGTTTACTTTTTTCACCTAGTTATCCTGCCATGAGGAGAGTAAGACAACCACCAGTGTACAGACCACTGGTAGACCTGCACACCATGGAGGAAAGGCATGTCAATCAGACATATTGTCTGAATCATCAGACCATCATGGATCTATGTGATCAATTGGAGCCAGATCTGATGCCTGCCATTCGCAATCCCTATAGCATATCTTGCATCATTCAAGTTTTGTCAGTGCTATACTTCTTGGCCACAGGGTACTTCAACAACACTGTGGGTCTTACAGCATGGATGTGTCAGCCCATGTTCAGTCGGGTTTTGTAGGATGTACTGTGTGCATAGTTGAAACACCTGCACAGCGACATCAGGTTTCCCCACAGAGTGGATTTGACCTATGTAAAGGCAGACTTTTAAGAGCTGGGACACATTCCACCTCTGGCAGGAGCCATTGACGGAACCCATGTAGTCTTGGTCCCTCCCAGTGCAAATGAACAGGTGTATAGGAACAGGAAGAACTACCACTCAATCAAAGTTCAGGTGGTGTGTTTGGCAGACCAGTACATCTCACAAGTCACAACCAAGTCTCCCGGATCTGTGCATAATTCGTTCATCATGAGAAACAGCAATGTCCCACTGCTAATGACACAACTCTACAGAGAGGGCCTGGCTGGTTGGTAAGTTACCATGGAACTGTGTATTTACAATTTATGTCTCCTGCCATCACACTATAGAATGTCAGACAGACATGTTTGTGTTGTTTTCACATTGTTTTAACAGGTGACTGGCGATTCAAACTTGGCTTGGCTGTTGACACCAGTGAGGTACCCAACCACTCCAGGGTAAGTCTGCCACATTGAGGCCCACGGAAGGACACAGTGTGTAGTTGAGCGTATTTTGGGCCTCCTAAAGGGAAGATTTAGGTACCCAGACTTATGTGGTGGTGCCCTCATCTACTCGCCTCACAAGGTATGTCAGATAATAGTTGCATGCAGTATGCTCCACAATCAGCCCTGAGACGTCAGATACCATTGATAGCAGATGAGGGGGAGGCAGCTGAAGCTGTGGCTAGTAATGCTGATATGGCAAGTGATAAAGAGCCAGAGGAAGACAGAGTAGGTGACTCTAGGGCGGATCTCATCAATCAGTATTCAACTGACATACAGGATTGTGAAAAATTCCTATTGTACTGTTGTTTTTGTGCAACCAGGTGTTGATTAGTGGCATCAAACCTCCTTACTTGCTTCTTCTGTGGGGGTGTAATTAGCTCCAATGCCTATGCGTGAGCTATTAATGCAGACTGAAAGTTTGTATCGTGTACAGGAAAGATTCTTCTGGATTCATATATCTTGTTGTAGCAGATGCTAAGTTACACTTCTGGTTGTTCACAGATCTGTGGTGTGTTATGTGTAATGACCTATCCTCTTTCCCTTTCCCTCCCAGATATTCCTGGGACCTATTTTGCTCTGCAACCTTGGCTTCAGGAATACTGTGTCAGAAGCAGCTGGGAATTGCTGACAGACATGAGAGGTGTACATGACGGCTACCTGGTGAAATAGGTTTAGTGTAAGTGAGTTTTAAGGTTAATGGTTTAACCGTCATAAAACTGGGGTGGTAAATGGTTTCGCCTCTTCTTTCACCTGTGGGGTGGGGGAGGATGCCAAATGGTGTATCGAGTGCCTGGCACACGTGTTGATGTTGATCACAGCCTCTCACTTCACTATAGGTGGAGTAGATTGTGATTGCTGTTGTACATAGTTTTCATATTGTTATGACATTGCAGTCCAAGGTACATATCACTATAGTCTGACATAGTTGAGTGACTTGCAGGCTTGGGGCACATTTTTGTGTATGCTTTTAGTAATGGATTCCTCTGTTCTGATCTTTGTATGTTCCACTGGATATGTGAATTATGAACTATAGTATGAATATGTGTAGAGCCTATACCAAGTCACAGAAAGGAGCTATCGGTTAGGCTCTGCTTGTAGTTAGATTACCATGAACCTGACTTCTATATCCTGCGTCTATGCATTTTATGACACCATTGCATACATTCTGATGGTACTTTCTGTCATGCTGTATGTGTTGATTGCTAAATTGACTATACATTTGTATTGACCTGTTTAACTTCTGTACTGTGACATCTCTGTTGTTAAGAAACTCCTGCTGAAGGTAACTCCATTTGATATCCATTACAATGTCTGTTCACAACTGGGGGGGGGTTACCACAAACACATAGGCATGCATTACTATTGTCAATGGATTATAAAGGACACTTTCATAGTACCTGTGGATTAGTGTGTTTTATGATGCATATGAAGAGTAAAGTTAAACATAATACTGACACATATGTACATAACAGTGATGGGTGAAGTCAATGGTGGTTGATTTCATCAGGGTAGCTCCTACACTAGTTGTCGCGCCGCGCGGCACCGCGCGGCACGAGCCGAGCGTTCGGCACGAGCCGAGCGTTCGGCACAAGCCGGGCGTTCGGCTCGGGCCGCGCTTCGCGTCCTTAAGACGCGGCGCGCCCCGAGCCTTTCCTGCACCCTACGAGGCCCCAGAACTTACATGGGGCCTCGCTCTGCTCTTTCTCTCTGCATTGTTGGGGTCTCCTGACCCCTCTTACCTGTTCTTGCTCCTTCTTCTTTCTTCTTTCTTCTTTCTTTTTTCCTGGATCTGTTTGTTGCACTTTCCTTTATGTTTTTTCCCCCTTCCCAGGTTACCTTTCTCTTCCCAGCATTCCTCATTCCCTATTCTCTATGGTTTCTACTCCATTCTGTTCTATCTACTTTTCCCTACCTAAGATGGTGTCCTTTTTCTTCCTGTGGGTCACTTCCTGTTTCTTGGTATATAAGGGAGGTGTTTTCTTCTTTTCTTTGCGCTGCATCACTCTCTGTTCAGATGGTGTCTTCGCTCCTGATTTCCTAGCTTTTTGGTTCTGGAATTCGCCAATTCTGTGTATTTTGAATTCAGTTCTTTTTGATTCCTGTCTTCTGTTCTTGTTTTCAGGAATCATTCTGTTGGAGGTTTTTTCCCCTTTTTCTGAAGGTTTTTTTTTCCCTCTGGCGCTATTTTCTGAAGGTCACGGTCTGTTCTTGGCGTATCCATTGCCTACAGCACCGTGGCTACCAGAAAGAGTCGCCCCTTTTTGGGCCAAAGCCGAACACTCAAGATCCACGCCACGAGATCTGCAGATTCCAGGCGCAAGCAACACGTAAGTCGTGACAGATTGCAGCGCTAAACCATCCCGACGTCTTCAAACACCATGGATGACACAGTGGTGGCTGCTGCAGATCCGGATCAATCTCTTCTGACGACGATTCAGCAACAAGCGCAAGAATTACAACAACTACGCAGTGAGAATGCTGCGTTACGACAGGCTTTGGCTTTCCGCAGCAGTGATGTTCCGACGCTCTCCGCTTCTACCCATCGTTTTTCCGGTGAACCAACCAAACTGCGTGAGTTCCTTGATTCATTAACAGTGTACTTCGCCTTCCGACCCACCCAATTCTCCCACGACAGAACAAAGGTGGGTTATCTCATCAGTGCCTTATCTGGTCCTGCCTTGGCCTGGGCAACCCCGTTGGTATCATCCAACGATCCGGTATTGTCGGACTATTCAGCCTTCGTGAATCGCTTCAAGCAGATGTTTAGCCGTCCTGGATTGGAGGCCTCAGCGGAAGAAGCCTTATGCGACATTCAACAAGGCTCACAAGATGTCCTTCAATACATAACACGTTTTAGTCAGCTAGCGGCAGAGACCACCTGGGTGGAACGTACTTTGGTGACTTTGTTTCGTAGAGGACTCAAAGAAGAGATAAAGGATGAATTAGTACATTCCACCAGAGTGGAAGATCTTCGTGGCCTGATGGATCAAGCCCTTTCCATCGAGTATCGCCTTCAAGAACGGAGAGCGGAGAAGAGAAGGTATAGAGGGTCTTTCCAACCAAGCACTTCACGAGTTTATCCGCATCGTTCTGAGGAACCTCGCCCTCCTGCTAGAGACATCGAAGGAGAACCCATGCAGGTGGATACTACTCGAGGCCCTCTCTCCGCTAGCGAGCGGGAGGACAGACGAAAGAAAGGGTTGTGTCTGTACTGCGGTTCTGCCGGACACATGCTTCGTACCTGTCCAGTACGTCCATCAAGGCCATTGGGAAACGCCACTTCCCGTCCTCTGTAAGAAGGGAGGGGACGGGATTATCAGCTATACCTTCCATCAGTTCCTTTAATGACAATCCAACATCCTTGTTCATAGTACCCGTCATGTTACAATTTCCTGACGGCCGTCAAGAAAAGACTATGGCATTACTAGATTGTGGAGCTAGTGGTATTTATATGGATAAGAAGTGGGCCACTACTCAACAAGTTCCTACACAACCTAAGGAAATTCCCGAACAAGTGCATACAGTGGACGGATCCTTGATATCCTCGGGTCCTGTTGATACTACTACCCTGATGCTGAGTTTACAGATCGGTAACCATCAAGAACACATCTCCTTTGATCTTATAACATCCCCCAACCATACTATCATTCTTGGAATTCCGTGGTTCATCAGACATAATCCATATGTGAATTGGGCAACCCGGACGGTCTCCTTGTCTTCACAGTTTTGTTACGAACACTGTTTTGCTTCTGACAAGTATTGGTCACCTAAGAGATCAATAATTACGGAAGGTACCACCAGTTCTTCCATTAATACCGTCCAAGGAGTCCCTGAACACTATTTGGAATTTCAAGATGTTTTTCAAAAACCATCCAGACCTGTGTTACCTCCACATTGAGACTTCGATTGTGCTATTCCCTTAGAACCTGGGACTATCGTTCCTTTTGGAAGGATGTATTCCCTTACAGAACCTGAAAAGGAAGTACTAAAGGAGTATTTGGAAGAAAATATACAGAGCGGTCTTATTGTTCCATCGTCATCTCCGGCTGGGGCTCCTCTCTTTTTCGTACCCAAGAAGACAAAGGATCTTCGTCCTTGCCTGGATTTTCGAGGCCTGAATAAGATAACTATTAAAGATCGTTATCCTTTGCCTCTCATCAGGGATATTCTAGAGGCAGTCAGAGGGGCTCAACGGTTTACCAAACTAGATCTACGCGGAGCCTACCATCTTTTACGCATTAAAGAAGGAGATGAGTGGAAAACAGCTTTTAGGACCCCATTTGGTCACTTTGAATACAAAGTAATGCCTTTTGGTCTCACTAATGCCCCCGCAATCTTCCAGAGATTTATGGACTCAGTGTTTTCTGATCTTCTGAACCAGACAGTTGTAATTTACCTAGATGATATTCTTATTTATTCTAGAAATCCCGAACTCCATTCTTCCCATGTGAAACAAGTCCTTCAAAGACTCCGGGCACATCAACTATTTTGCAAACCAGAAAAGTGTGAGTTTGATAAGACGGAAGTCAAATATCTGGGTTATCATTTAAGTCCCACCGGCATAGCTATGGATCAAGAAAAAGTACAAGCTATTCTAGATTGGCCTTCTCCATCTTCTATTAAAGAAACACAATGTTTTCTAGGATTAGCAAACTTCTATCGGCAATTCATCTTAGAGTTTGCGAAACAGACTAGCCATATAACTCACACTTTAAAGAAGGAGAATTTAACAAAAGGGTTTGTCTGGACTAAGGCGGCCGAAACAGCCTTTCAAGATTTAAAGAAGGCATTCACTCAAGCTCCCATCTTAAGACATCCAGATACCAACAAACAATTTATTGTCGTTACCGATGCTTCTGAAAGAGCCATTGGAGCCGTCCTACTTCAACAACAAGAGGATGATGGGCTTGAACATCCTGTTTTCTATTTGTCTCATACTCTCTCTATAGCAGAACAACATTACTCAGTATTGGAAAGAGAATTATTGGCTCTAAAAACAGCTTGCCTAGAATGGAGACAGTTTCTGATGGGTTCCAAGGAGCCTTTTGAAGTGAGAACAGACCACCGTAATTTACAATGTTTAAGAAATTTCGTATGCCAGAATAGTCGTCAAGCTCGTTGGGCCTTTTTCTTCAGCCAGTATGATTTTTACATTACTTATATTCCTGGCTCCCAAAACATTCTGGCTGATGCTCTGTCTCGCCGTTATCCAGATTGTACTCCTGCCCCATCTCAACATCTTCTGGAACCTAGTAAGATCATTGGAGTAGCTCAGTCTTTTCTGGAGGAGGTACAACTGGAATACTCCAATCTGTCTGATCACGAAGTAGAGAACTTAAGGCCTCTATTACATAAGAGACAAGGATACTATTATTATCAAGACCTGTTATTCCTCCCTACTAACAGAGTTAGAGAAAAAGCATTACAAATGTGTCATGATTCACCGGTTGCTGGTCATAGAGGCATCAAGGTCACACAAGAACTTCTTTCACGATTTTTCTGGTGGCCTACCTGGAAACTGGATATTGAAAGATACGTTCAGGCTTGTCCCACATGCGCTCAAGTCAAGATTCCCCGTACCAGACCTGCAGGATTACTCCAGTCCTTGCCTGTTCCGCCAACTCCATGGCACACCATCTCTACTGATTTTATGTGTTCGCTACCACCTTCAGCAGGAAACCGGGAAATCATGGTCACTGTGGATTCCTTTTCTAAAATGGCTTACTTCACTGCCCTGAAAAAGCTACCTACATCCCAAGAACTAAGTCAGATATTCATCGACCATATCTTCCGTCTTCATGGACTTCCACATACCATCATATCTGATAGAGAACCTCAGTACATTTCCAGGTTTTGGAGATATTTTTGTAAAACACTAAATATCGATAGAGCCCTGTCATCGGATTTCCATCCTCAGACCAATGGACAGACCGAACGTCTGAACCAAGGATTAGAGCAATACCTTCGCTGTTTTTGCAATTCTACCCAAAGCAACTGGAACACTTATCTCTCTCTTGCTGAATTCTCATACAATAATTCTGTCCATAGTGCCTCCAAGGTCACTCCTTTTTTCTGTTCCTATGGCTTTCATCCTACCTCTTTCCCTACTTCTTCTTGGTCTCCCTCTCCCCTGCCCGCTATCACTTATTTCTCCAAACGACTTTTACAAATCCATAGACTAATTCGATCCAATCTATTACGCACCAAGAGATATATGAAGAAAGTAGCAGACAAGAAACGTAGGACCACTCCGGACTATCATCTACAAGATAAAGTTTGGCTTTCTTCTAAATTCTTACCCTCACGCCTTTCTCAGAACAAGTTCACACCTCGCTACTACGGGCCTTTCCGTATTCTCCAGTTGATTAATCCTGTCACTGTCCGTCTTCACTTGCCTCACACGTGGAAGATTCATCCAGTCTTTCATGTCTCTCAGCTCAAACCTTATGTGCAGGACCCTTACTCTCGTCAGTTTTCTTGTCCTCCTCCTGTCTTAGTGGATGATGTTCCTGAATATGAGGTTTAGGAAATTTGTGACTCTCGTCTTTTTCACAAACGTCTGCAGTATCTGATTCATTGGAAGGGTTATCCTCTCAGTGAATGTTCTTGGGAAGATGCATCTTCTGTTCACGCACCTCTTCTGATTCAGCGCTTTCACCGTTTATTTCCTTTGAAACCAGGGCCTTCGGGAGGGGGACCTACTGTCGAGCCGCACTGCGCGGCACGAGCCTAGCGTTCGGCACAAGCCGGGCGTTCGGCTCGGGCCGCGCTTCGCGTCCTTAAGACGCGGTGCGCCCCGAGCCTTTCCTGCACCCTACGAGGCCCCAGACCTTACGTGGGGCCTCGCTCTGCTCTTTCGCTCCGCATTGTTGGGGTCTCCTGACCCCTCTTACCTGTTCTTGCTCCTTCTTCTTTCTTCTTTCTTCTTTCTTTTTTCCTGGATCTGTTTGTTGCACTTTCCTTTATGTTTTTTCCCCCTTCCCAGGTTACCTTTCTCTTCCCAGCATTCCTCATTCCCTATTCTCTACGGTTTCTACTCCATTCTGTTCTATCTACTTTTCCCTACCTAAGATGGTGTCCTTTTTCTTCCTGTGGGTCAATTCCTGTTTCTTGGTATATAAGGGAGGTGTTTTCTTCTTTTCTTTGCGCTGCATCACTCTCTGTTCAGATGGTGTCTTCGCTCCTGATTTCCTAGCTTTTTGGTTCTGGAATTCGCCAATTCTGTGTATTTTAAATTCAGTTCTTTTTGATTCCTGTCTTCTGTTCTTGTTTTCAGGAATCATTCTGTTGGAGGTTTTTTCCCCTTTTTCGGAAGGTTTTTTTTCCCTCTGGCGCTATTTTCTGAAGGTCACGGTCTGTTCTTGGCGTATCCATTGCCTACAGCACCGTGGCTACCAGAAAGAGTCGCCCCTTTTTGGGCCAAAGCCGAACACTCAAGATCCACGCCACGAGATCTGCAGATTCCAGGCGCAAGCAACACGTAAGTCGTGACACTAGTTGATAACACAAGTCCAGTGTCCTTATACCATGGGAAAATAGAGTTTGGTTTCAGAACAGTCAACAGGGTGTATCTGTGGCACACAAGGGGAACTAATCAGGAGAGGTTCACATCCTGGCAGTGGGTTTGGTCTTGGCATCTTTTCCTGCTGGATGTTTGGATGGACGTCCACGTTTGCCAGTGGGTTCTTCAGCTACAGAGGGAGGGGTGTCTGAGGTATCAGGTTCTCCTGGCAAGGTCTCCATTCCACTAACAGGCGCTGATGTTGAAGGAGCAGAAATTACATTGCTAGTGGAAGGTGCCTGATGTTGTGTGGAGAAACTATTCATGGTGGTATTGATGTCCCTCAGCACCCCTCCAATGGTAGCCATGTGGGCATTTTGTGTCTGCCACTGCTGCATGACTTGCAGTGATGATTTCGCCCATCCTATCTTGAGAACTTTGGTATGCTCCCAAGACTTGGGAGATGGTTTCCTGGTTAGTGGTGTTCCTTTGACGCCCCATCCTCTGGTCCACAGAATCCCTCCCATGAACCCTACCCCCAAATCCCTGTGCCTCTGGCACAGTGTGCCCACTCCCAGTGGCTGCAGGTCCATCATTGTCTTGGGTCACGACAGGAGACTCAGGTACCTGTTCTAGGGGCATAGGATGGAAAACACTGCCCTTGGGACACAGGCTTAGGGGTGAATGGTTGCATGTGATGTTAATGCAACAGGGTTAGTAGGAGTTGCTGTGGGCAAGGTGAGGCTGAGAGTTGTAGACTGATCAGGTGTCTGGGATGGGCCAGGTTGTCAGTGTCATGTGGATGGCATATATTGCACTGCATATGAGATATGTTAATTTCAGTTTTGACATGACTGTTCACCTCTGTTACCTGGTGAATAGTCTGGATTGCTAGATGTCACACATCAGAGCTGCACAATGAACAGAGATGTCCTAGTGGGAACACAGTATGTAGGTATTCAAGGGAAATTGTCATGTATGTAGAAGTTGTGCATGTGCTTCGACTCAGCCTTCTACCTTTCCAAACCAGGTCAGTCTATTCTTAGTTTTGGAAATTTTATCTGTGGCTAGTAGGAATGGTCACTCAGCTGTAGCTGTTTTTTGCTTTGGTTGCTATTGTGAGTGTGCCATTGCATTGCTGTTATTGACATGTACTGGTCCTCACTGGAACAATCTAGATGGTATAGCTTGTAATTGAGTTGTACATGCATTACGTGATGTGTTGTGCACATTCCTGGTTTTCACAATAATGAGTTAGTGCATTCTGGGAGTTGTAGTTATATCATTGGCCTGTAGTTCACATGCCATTTCCAAGGGCTGTGAGGGCAGTTGGGCTCAGTAGAGAGGTGGCATGCCAGAGAGGGGTATTAGGTGATTTGGTCAGAGATGTAGTGGCTTAAATAGTGAAATTGGGTGGGATTGGATGATGTGGGAGGATGCAGGACAAGACAATTGTGTGATATAAACTTGTGGGTACTTACCAGACTCCAGTCCCCCGGTATGCCTGAGAGGCCATCTGGGTGCAGTATGTCCAAGACCTTCCCCTCCCATGATGTAACTGTAGGGGGAGGAGGTGGTTGTGCACCACCACTCTTCTTTACAACTATCCGGTGCCTGGATGCCATGGAACTCACCTTCCTCCATAGGTTGTTCCACCTCTTCCTGATGTCCTCCCTTTTGCAAGTATGTCTGCCTACAGAATTGACCCCCCTGTCGACTATCCCATGCCACAACTCCATTTTCCTGGCAATAGATGTTTGTTGGATCGGTGCTCCGAACAGTTTTGGCTCTACCCTGATAATTTCATCCACCATGATCCTCAACTCGTCATCTGTAAAATGTGGGTGTTTTTGTGGGGACATGGATGTGGTTGTGTAGACGGTGTGTGGGGTGTTGTGAGAGTAACAGTGCAGGGAAATTGGGTAATTGGTGTGGTGTAGATGTTGCGCTGTGAGTTGGAGATGACTGTAGCAGATTGTGTGTGCTAGTGATATGTGTATTCTGATAGTTTTGCTGATGTGGAGTGTGTGCTGAGTGATATGTGTATGTGTGCCTATAGTGTGCAAGTACCAAATTTTCTCTTTTACACTTCTCGGAGTATGTATATGGTGCTCTGGATGCAAAGAATTGTGGGTTGTGTAGGGGTGTGTTACATGGGGATGTGAGTAGGTGTGTTTGTTGTGCGGATGTGTGCCAGGTGTGAGGTATTCAAGCTATCCAGTGTAATGATGTATTCTCACAGACGTGAATTGTGACCACAGCGTATCGGACTGCCAATGGTTTTCCATTATGGGAAAACCGCTGTGGTAACTTGCGGATCAAAATTTAATGGGTGGAATTGTATTCGGCTAGCAGTGCTGGTGGTAGAATCGTCTCTTTTCCATCCTCCAGTGTCCTGGTGGTTTTGGGAATTTGGCAGCTTTTTGGTGGACTTCACATTGTGACTCTTAATACCGCAGTTGGATTACCGCCAACATGGTGGTCTTTTGGCGGCCACCACCTCAGCGGTCTTCCCAAAGACCACCAAAGTCATAATGAGGCCCTGTGTATTAGGAGATCCTTACCTTAAAGGTAGTATTTCTTCAATATGTCACTGCAGGTCCTGTACCAATTCTGTGTGTAAGGGTGGGTACCTGTGCTAAGAGCTCCCATGTCCTATTCAAAAACCTTTTCAATTTTTCTGATTGAGGTGTAAATTTAGGGGCATATTTATACTTTTTCACACAAAACTGCACTAACACAGTTTTGCGTGAAAAAGTATACCGCCGGCTAGCGCCATTCCAGGACGCCGGCTGGGCATCATATATATGGAATGATGGTAGCCGGTGGTAAGTCCCGGCTAGTGTCATGAAAAAGGATGCTAGCCGGGTGGGGAAGGCATAGGGGGCACAGGAGGTTGTGCATGAAAGAATGACGCTAGTATGGGCAGAGGCATAAATAATGCCTGTAACCAGACTAGCGTCATTTTTTGACGTAAAACCCCCATGGACATGCCTCCTATCTTTGTAAAGACAGGAGTCATGCCCACCACCCCGATGGCCATGCCCAGGGAAAATATGTCCCCTGGGCATGGCCATTGGGCCCAGTGCCATGTAGGGGGGGCCACGTTAGGCCCCCCTATGGCACTTTTACTATAAATATAAAATATTTACCTTACTTACATGGGATGGGGTCCCCCATCCTCTGGTGTCCCTTTGGTGTGGGTGGGGGTGTCGCTGGGGCTAGGAAAGGACACATGTGGGCCCATTCCATGGTCTCTGACCATGGAAATAGGCCCACAGGTCCCCTAACACCTGGCCTGACCCGGGCATTAAATAATGGCACTAAGAAAGCTAAGCACCATTATTTAAGGACCCCTTACCCCCATGCGTCATTTAGCATGGGGGATAAATATGGCGCTAATGCCATGTAACCTTTTTTTGCACAGGAACGCCTACCTTGCATCTCATTGACGTAAAGTACTTTCCTGCAAGCAAAAAATGACGTTAACTCCAAAACGTTGGCGCTAGACAGATCTAGTGCCAAAGTATACATTTGGAGTCAGGTTTGCGCCGAATTTGTATAAAAAAAAGAATACAAGTTCGGCACAAACCTAGGATAAATATGGGCTTTACTGCTTAAACAAATAGGTTCAGCACCAGCTTAAACAGAATCATACATATATATATATTTTTTGTGTGCATAAAATAGCACCACAGTAGTACTACTTACTTACTACAACATGCAATTCACAAACCCATGAGTGGATATCTTAATCTCCACGTGTCCTATATTTTCTAGAGGGAGAACTCCACACATGTAAGTTTACTAATTAGCATTAAATCAGGGCAGAACAGTGAGAGTAGTAGGAAAAAGGAGACTATCTACTACAAAATAGCAGGGGATTAGGGACAAGTATATAAGTGACAGGCTGCTACAACCCAGCCCCAAAAGAGTGCACCCATTTCTATTTACCAACAACACTTCTAAAGTTACTACAGCCCTAAGGTTAACAAAACAGTAGTAAACATACTCTAGCACAGACCTAGGGTAAGTGAAGCACCACACATGGGCACTCATAGGTATAGCAACACAATTGCATGACAATAATGGAAGCGGGGACTTAAAATAAGACCCCATAAGAACTAAAATTAAATAAATGTAACTAATTTGACACTTGAAATATATGTTTTTTACTGACTGTTAAAAGTTTATATATAACTAAAAAAATATGTTATTTTCAAAGTTAATAATACACTTAATTTAAAACTAAATTTGATTAACCCTTTAAACCTTTGTTGATTATAAATAATTTAAAATATTTTACAAATAATTTTTAACCCAATTTATTTCATACTGAATACGAATGAAAGTATATCTGTTTGGAATTAATATTGTTTATAAATTAAATAAATATATTTTAATTAAATATATATTTAATATACATTCTATCTAATGAATTAATGTTTTGTGACATTGTATTTTATTAGTTCTATTTTAATAGATATTTTAAATTCGTTTACATTTCCATTTTATATTAAAATATTTTTAATGATTTTTGTAAAGGATAAAAAATCTTTATACATTTTCTCCATACTTTCCTCTTTATCCTTTTTCTTGAGGAGTCCTCTGCCTCGGTAGTAAGAATCTCCACCTATGGTTGAAAAAATGCCAATTGCAGTTTTAAGCCTGCATCTTGAAAATGCCCTTTCTAAATTGTGAGAATGCCAGATGGAGTGCTCGTAGAAGAACCATATAAAACTAAAGCTTAACTGTGCAAATGTACCTTGACTCTCAAATTCTCTCCGAGATCTTTTTTGTACTTAGGTAGTGAGTAACCTGCACAAAAAGCAATATTTTGCTGTGACTGCAATACCCATTTCTTTTTTTTACCTCAAACGTTTATACTTAGCAAGTTAGGCTCCTCATTAATGGGTGGTAATACATTATGGTGGTCTTTACAACCCTGGCGGTCGGTGTTAAAGCGTCGGTAAGACCACCAACAGGCCGGCGGCAAAAAAATGGAATCACGACCGTGGCGGACACTGCCAACAAAGACAGCCACTTTAACTCTCCGACCGCCACAGCGGTACAAACAAAC
This sequence comes from Pleurodeles waltl, assembly GCF_031143425.1. Taxonomy (NCBI): domain Eukaryota; kingdom Metazoa; phylum Chordata; class Amphibia; order Caudata; family Salamandridae; genus Pleurodeles; species Pleurodeles waltl. Next base: position 1,120,916,006 of record NC_090445.1, on the reverse strand, counting down.
AGCTTGGCGGTCACCGCCAATAGACAGGCGGAGGACAATATACCGCCCACAGTATCACAACCTACCAATCTGCCACCTTTCCGGGGCAAATTCACCACGAACAAAAACACAGCGGAAACAGGACTTGGAAGGGAAAACGCTCACCTCAACACACCCCACGAGGAATCCGGACGCCATGGAACCCGAACTCCAGATCCTGCCAATCCTTATCTTCTTGCTCCTCTACCAGGAGCACGAACGCCGGCGGTGAAGACCACAGTGAGTACTGCACCTACGATAGAGGGGAGGGGGGAGGGAAAAAACAGGGACACACACACGCAACACCCCCACCCTCACCCACGACAACACAAACACTAATACTGCATGATACATTACAGTTACACCCCCCAAACCCCCTGGGAAGAATGCAAGGACAAAAGGAAATTAGTGTAACCATTGTAATATATTAAAATCTAGTACGCAAAAATATAAATAAACACCAAGAATAGTAGTCCAGGTAGTGCTCCATTGAAGTCCGTGGTACACTGGGCCCACACGGTATGGGCGAGGCCCACACTCAATCCCCGAACATGACGGAGAGAACACTGCAGGGGCATCAGATAGCAATAAAACAGGCACCTCAGGGGGAAGGGAAAGGGGGGCACCTCAGCCGGTTGAGTGCACAACGCCAAATCCACGAGGGGGCCACATGCCCACTGTTCCATCCTGGGGAGTGCAAAGCCACAGTCTCTCAAGTCTCTACAGTGGGTGGGTTGCCCACTGCTATATCCTGGGGAGTGCAAAACCACAGTCTCTCAAGTCTCTACAGTGGGTGGTTTGCCCACTGTTCCATCCTGGGGAGTGCAAAGCCACAGTCTCTCAAGTCTCTACAGTGGGTGGTTTGCCCACTGCTATATCCTGGGGAGTGCAAAGCCACAGTCTCTCAAGTCTCTACAGTGGGTGGTTTGCCCACTGTTCCATCCTGGGGAGTGCAAAGCCACAGTCTCTCAGGTCTCCACAGTGGGTGGGTTGCCCACTGTTCCATCCTGGGGAGTGCAAAGCCACAGTCTCTCAAGTCTCTACAGTGGGTGGTTTGCCCACTATTCAATCCTGGGGAGTGCAAAGCCACAGTCTCTCAAGTGGATAACAGTCTCCACTGGTTCTGGAGGGGGCTTTGTGCCCAGAGTGCTTCATCCTGCCAAGGACAGAGGTAGTGGATGTCTTTCTCCGTTGGTTCTGGAGGGGGCTTTGTGCCCAGAGTGCTTCATCCTGCCAAGGACAGAGGTAGTGGATGTCTTTCTCCACTGGTTCTGGAGGGGGCTTTGTGCCCAGAGTGCTTCATCCTGCCAAGGACAGAGGTAGTTGATGTCTTTCTCCACTGGTTCTGGAGGGGGCTTTGTGCTCAGAGTGCTTCATCCTGCCAAGGACTGAGGTAGTGGATGTGATACTCCACTGGTTCTGGAGGAGGCTTTGTGCCCAGAGTGCTTCATCCTGCCAAGGACAGAGGTAGTGGTTGTCTTTCTCCACTGGTTCTGGAGGGGGCTTTGTGCCCAGAGTGCTTCATCCTGCCAAGGACTGAGGTAGTGGATGTGATACTCCACTGGTTCTGGAGGGGGCTTTGTGCCCAGAGTGCTTCATCCTGCTCGTGACGGACTCAGTAGCGTCAGTGCCCTTGGCGTTCATGGGCCAGCGGTACTTGTGGCGGCGGTGCCCTGTTCAGCGGTGCTTGTGGTGGCGGGGTCCTGTTCATCAGTGCTTGTGGTGACGGTGTCCTGTTCAGCAGTGCTTGTGGCGGCGGTGCCCTGTTCAGCGGTGCTTGTGGCGGCGGTGTCCTGTTCAGCGGTGCTTGTGGCGGAGGGGCCCTTTGCAGTGACTCAGCTGCTGGCGGTCCTTCATGGCCCAGCGGGGCTGGTGCTGGCGGTCCTGTCTGGCCCAGCGGGGCTGTTGCTGGCGGTCCTGTCTGGCCCAGCGGGGCTGGTGCTAGCGGTCCTTCATGGTTCAGCGGGGCTGGTGCTGGCGATCCTGTCTGGCCCAGCGGGGCTGGTGCTGGGGGTCCGGTCCTGGGGAGCTGGGCTGGTGCTGGCCTCCTGGGCAGCGGGGATGATGGCGGTGGCCTCCTGGGCAGCAGGGCTGGTGCTGGCGGTGGCCGCCTGGGCAGCTGGGCTGGTGGCGGCGGCCTCCTGGGCAGCGGGGATGATGGCGGTGGCCTCCTGGGCAGCAGGGCTGGTGCTGGCGGTGGCCTCCTGGGCAGCTGGGCTGGTGCTGGCAGTGGCCTCTTGGGCAGCAGGGCTGGTGGCAGTGGCTTCCTGGGCAGCGGGGATGATGGCGGTCTTCTCCGCCGTGCTGCACTTCCCAGACTTGCTGACTTTCTTGTGGCCCTTCCCCACCTTGGAAGGTGTTGCAGCTGACTCCACACTCCCACCTGTACCCCTGGGAGCGGCTTTGGTGGCTGGAGTCTTCCCCCTCTCCCGCCGGGCACTGGCCAACTTTTGATGCTTGACAGGTGGGGGACTATCCGTGCTGTGACTCCGTGCCACACTGGCTGCCCTGGTGGCCATTGCACTCCAGATTCCAGTGACTACAGGCACCACTGGTCCCGGAGATGTTGTGGCTGAGGTGCTAGGTTGGGACCTGGAGAGTCGGGCCCTAGGAGACGGACGGGGTGGGGGAGGTGAGGGAAAGAGGTCAAGGTTGGACAGGAAAAGTTTCTTGGGAACACTGGGACGGGTAGCTGGAGGGGGTTTGGGAGTGGAGGAAGAGGTTGTGGTTGTAGGAGGTGCTCGTTTGGTGACTTTGGGGGAAGGTGCATGTGCTGGAGGCTGTCGTGAGGTGGATGGCTGTTGGGTGGGTGTGTGCCTGCGTTTGTGTATCTTGGGAGGTGGCATCACAGACACACTCGGAGAGGACAGGCAGTGAAAGGCAGTGGGGGTAGTGACTGCACGTGAGCGGGGTGTGGTGGTGTGTGTGTGCTAGTGATGGAAGTAGTGGCTGTAGATGTAGTGCATGCAGGTGTGAGTGGAGAAGAGACTGGGAGGAAGGAGGGAGATGAGGAGGAGGGGGACACACTGGAGGCAGTGGATGTTAGTGTGTCTGCATGTGTGTGATGCTTGCGTGAGTGCCTGTGGGATGTGTGGTGCTTATGTTTGCCTGAGCTTCCCTTGTGTGTTGATGTGTGTGCATGCTGGTCTGAAGGTGTGCTTGTGATAGGCTGAGGTAGAGGGGATTGGGTCTGGGTGGAGGAAGTTGGAGGGGGGAGGCTAGAGACAGGGACAATGGCTGCCATCACTGCTTAGGCCAGAGTCTGAAAAGCTCGCTGAAGGGCCGCCTGACCAGAATGAATGCCCTCCAGGAATGCATTTGTTTGTTGCAACTGCCTTTCTACACCTTGGATGGCATTCAAAATGGTAGACTTTCCAACAGTGAGGGACCTGAGGAGGTCAATGGCCTCCTCAATGAGGGCAGCAGGGGTGACTGGGGCAGGGGCTGAGGTGCCTGGGGTGAAGGTGATGCCCACCCTCCTGGGTGAGCGGGCATGGGGCAAAGGCTGAGGGGCTGCTGGGAGGGCGGTGCTGGTAGGGGGGTGGCGGCTGTGCCTGTAGATGCTGGGGGCACAGATGTTGCCACCACCACAAGGGAGCTCCCATCAGAGGACGAGTCCGTGTCACTGGTGTCAGCTCCTGTCCCCGCCGTGGAGCTCCCCTCGCCCTCCGTCCCACTGGTGAACTCCGAGTCCGTTGTCTCGCCCTCCAGGGCCATGTGGGATGCAGCCCCCTCCTGCTCCGGTGCCACTGCTCCTCCCCCTGATGATGCTAATGCACACAGGAACAGGGAGACCACAAAAAGGGGGACGACGACAGAAGAAAGACATGTTGAGTGCATGCATTACCGCTACTGTTGGCGGACACGACATACACAGAAGACCCCTGCACTACGCCGCTCACTTGACCTCCACTGTTCAATCCCTGGGACATGCCCTACAAGGCTATGGCCGACGTCTGCACATATGGATGACACAGGAGCCTGACTAGGTGTACTTGGCACTGTACACAGGTGGGGTGCCACAGGGTCTGCCAGAACAAGGGGACCTAACTAGCACACTCGCCCTGGCCTAGGAAAACCCACAGCCCACCTCCCCCACCCAGACACCTTCACTGCGCGCAAAATCAGCAGAATGAGAGTGTACTCACCCCCTTGTTACTGCTGTGATGCCCTCAAGCACCCATCCAACTCCGGGTACGCCACCGCCAGGATCCTAAACATCAGGGGGGTCATGGTGCGACGGGCACCCCTCCCACGTTGGAAGGCCATCCCCAGCTGGGCCTCCGCCGTCTTCTTGCTCCAACGGCGAATGTCCTCCCATCTCTTACGGCAGTGGGTGCTCTGTCTGTGGTAGTCCCCCAGGGTCCGGACGTCTTTGGCGATGGCACGCCAAATACCCTTTTTCTGGTGGGCGCTGACCTACATGAATTGTACAGGGGGAAAAGAAAAGTTATTACCAACTGCACCGTCACAGTCATTGGCCCCCATCCCTACCATTGCCATGTGGCACATGCACTCACCGTTGTTTCATGCACGCCTCAATCTCCCCCTCCCCCATTTTTCATACACCCCACTCCACACAGGCATAGCCCATACAGCATGCTCCCAGTGTACTTACCTGTTTGCCTGGAGGACCGTAGAGTAGCGTGTACTGGGGGAGGACCCCATCCACGAGTTTCTCCAACTCCTCTGATGTGAAGGCAGGGGCCCTTTCCCCAGACGCACGAGCCATTGTCTCTTCAAGACTGCGGTCACAGCAGCACTTGCAGTGTAGGTCCTCTCCTGTCGAAGATCAGGTATCGAGTGATTGAACAGATAGAAAATGGCAGTCACGTCCGCGGCGGTGCGTACCGTCACCGCCGGAGTACATCGTCATTGGCTCCTGGGACCCATAGGGTCCAATGTTAACCAATGCAGAATTGCGCCGTGGTCTTCGACAGCCTACCGCGACGGTGTACAACCCCGCGCAGTTACCTCACATCCCATTGTCCCACTTTACAGGTCAGGCAGCCACCATTTCAGGGGTCCACATGGCTTAATTTTTAGCTGCGTCACACATACCTATGCCTTGCCTCAAACTCATACAGGCCAAATTTCGGATTATGATTTGTGCTCTGTGTAAGCTGTGGGTACGTACCTCTGAGTTGGTTGACTCTGTGCTCGCTGTTGTCCTTCATAGGCACTGTCCGCTGGGACATGTGAGGAGATGGCGCCATCCTCTGGTTTACAGACCGCTGGTGGACCTGTCGACAATGGAGGAAAGAAATGTGATCATCACTTACAGTCTTGATCGTGCCACAATCCTGGAACTGTGTGCCCAGCTGGAGCCAGACCTGATGTCAGCTATCTGCCATCCTACAGGAATCCTCCCTCAAGTGCAGGTGCTGTCAGTACTCCATTTCCTTGCAAGTGGGTCATTTCAAACAACAGTGGCCATAGCATCAGGGATGTCCCAGCCTATGTTTTCCAACGTGTTGTCCAGAGTGTTGTCTGCCCTGTTGAAACACATGCGGAGCTACGTCGTTTTCCCTCAGGTGGAGGATTTGCCTACAGTGAAAGGTGACTTCTATGCCTTGGGACATATCCCCAATATCATAGGTGCCATTGATGGGACACATGTGGCTTTGGTACCCCCCGCAGGAGTGAACAGGTGTACAGAAACCAGAAGAGTTATCATTCCATGAATGTGCAGATGGTGTGTTTGGCTGACCAGTACATATCCCATGTGAATGCCAAATTCCCTGGCTCAGTGCATTTTGCTTACATCCTGCGGAATAGCAGCATCCCTTATGTGATGGGTCAACTCCAGAGGCACCGTGTGTGGCTATTAGGTGAGCACCTCGAAGCAAGTCAGTGGGAATGGTTGTCTGGGTCTGGGGATATCCCTACAGGTTAGTGTGTGTCTAACAGTTGTCCCTCGCCATTTGCAGGTGACTCTGGTTACCCCAACCTGTCATGGCTACTAACCCCATTGAGGAATCCAAGGACAAGGGCAGAGGAACGCTACAATGAGGTCAATGGGTGAACTTGGCGGATAATAGAGCTGACCTTCGGGCTCGTAAAGGCCAGGTTCAGGTGCCTCCAAATGACAGGTGGATCCCTATTCTACTCACCAAAGAAGTTGTGCCAAATCATCGTGCCATGCTGTATGCTTCACAACTTAGCTTTGCGACAACAGGTGTCTTTTCTGCAGGAGGATGGTCCAGGATGGTCCAGATGTCGGTGTTGTTGCAGCTGTGGAGCCTGTGGACAGTGAAGACGAGGAAGCAGAAGAAGAGGACATCCTACATCGGTGATCCTACAATATTTCCAGTGAGACACAGTTAAGAATACAAACCTGCCTACTACATGTACTTTAACACTACTACCTCTCTACTGTCTGTCGCTTTCACCCAGTGTATGGTCACTGAGTTGTCACTTTCCCTTACGATTTCACAGATATGGGTCCCACTGTGTGACATCTGCTTTGTTTCCTCATGGACTAGAGCTGTGTGACATAGGTATGTTGACATTACATTTGAAAGAGCATTTTGACACTGTAATTGCTAATAAACTATTTCGAAATCACAGACTGACTCCAGATTGTTTTGTGCTTCAAGGGTGTTTATTGAAGTGCTCAATATTGGAGGGGGTTGTAAAATGGTGAGGGGTGATGGTGGAGGAATGTCCATGGCAGAGTCCAGTCTATTAGTCTCTCAGGTGCATTGCCCAAATGGGCATAGGAAGTGGAGCTGGGACAGTTTGAAGATGGACAGGGTGACAAAGTGGGCCAAAAAGATGACATTCAGGGTGGTCTCATTTCTTGGCTGGGGTCTTGGCATCGTTCTCTGTCTTTGTCCTGGATCTCTGAGACCGTTTGCAGGGTGATTCTCCCTCTGCAGGGGGTGGGGTCCTGGTGTGCGGGTCCTGTGGCGGGGCGTCCTGTCCACTATCGCCGGCGGAGGTGGTGGGCAGTTCATCATCCAGGCTAGTGTCAGGGGCCCCTTGTTGTGCCACAGTGTCCCTCCTGGTGTTGAGTACTTCCTTCAGCACTCCTACGATGGTGCCCAGGGTGGAATTGATGGATCTGAGTTCCTCCCTGAAGCCCAAATACTGTTCCTCCTGCAGGCGCTGGATCTCCTGAAACTTGGCCAGTACCGTTGCCATCGTCTCCTGGGAGTGGTGGTAGGCTCCCATGATGTTGGAGAGGGCCTCGTGGAGAGTGGGTTCCCTTGGCCTGTCCTCCTCCTGTCGCACAGCAGCCCTCCCAGTTCCCCTGTGTTCCTGGGCCTCCGTCCCCTGGACCGTGTGCCCACTACCACTGCCCCCAGGTCCCTGTTGTTGTTGGGGTGGTGGGTTAGCCTGGGTTCCCTGTAGTGGTGGACACACTGCTGATTGACGTGTCCTGGGGACAGAGGTATGGGCCCGCTGGGTGGGTGCTGTGCTGGTGTTTCCAGAGGGGTGAAGCTCTGTGGTGGCCTGTGACTGTGTGAGGGGAACCGACTGTCCCGAGGTCCCCGATGGGCCGGGCTGGTCATCTAGATCCAGTTGGACAGAGCTGCTGTCATCACTGTGGGCCTCTTCTGTTGGTGGTGTGGACATGTGTGGACCATCTTGTCTGGTGACGTTGGGTAGGGGTCCTGCAGGGGTATAAAAGGATGTTTATTACATCTGTGTGTGCTATGGTGTGCAATAGGTGGGTGACCGTGTACCCCAGTGCTTGCATTCCTGTGTGGGACCTTGTGTAATGGTGGTTTAGGGGGGTGTATGTGTATGTGCAGTGGCCATGCTTTGGTGATGGGTGTCCATGCTTTGTTGTTGCATGCAGGGCTTGGTGTTCAGATGTGTGGTTTGTGATGTTGGGACATGTGTGAGGAGTTGGAGTGATGGGGGTGATGGTGAGGGTGGGGGTATGTGATAGCATGCAAGTAGGGTGGGGGATGTAATAGTTAAGATTTGACTAACCAGAGTCCATTCCTCCATAAACTCCTGCAAGGCCCTCAGGATGCAGAATCGCCAAGACTTGCTCCTCCCATGTTGTTAGTTGTGGGGGAGGAGGTGGGGGTCCGCCGCCAGTCCGCTGAACCGCAAGGTGGTGTCTTGAGACCACGGAACGCACCTTCCCCCGTAGGTCGTTCCACTGCTTCCTGATGTCATCCCTATTTCTTGGGTGCTGTCCCACTGCGTTGAACCTGTCCACCATTCTTCGCCATAGCTCCATCTTCCTAGCTATGGAGGTGTGCTGCACTTGTGATCCGAATAGCTGTGGCTCTACCCGGACGATTTCCTCCACCATGACCCTGAGCTCCTCCTCAGAGAAACTGGGGTGTCTTTGCCGTGCCAAGGGGTGGTGTGGGTGATGTGTGGGATGGTGTGTGTAGTGATAGGTGGGGTGATAGTTAGTGGTGTGTTGTGTGAAGTGTGTGGAAGTTATGTGGGTGATGGTATTGTGTGCCCGTGGATGCTTGGTAGTTGTTTGTGATGTCTCTCTCTGGCCTTCTCTCAGTAATTTTGTCGTAGGGGTTTGTGGTTGATGTGGGTGTGTGTTTTATATTGTAATGGGTGTGTGGGAGTGGTGTGTGTATGTGTATCAGGTGTGTGCATTTTGAATTGTCCAATGTGGCTGTGTTTTGTACATGTGTGTGTTTTTGAGCGCGGCGGTGTGTACCGCCAATGGAATACCGTGGTTGAAAGACCGCCGCGTGGATTCGTGGGTCGTGATAGTGTGGGCGTATTTCTGTTGGCGTGATGGTGGAGAATTTGTTTTCGCCAGTTTATCACTGACCTTTGGTGTGGCAGACTTGTGCGGGTGTCTGAATTTTGGATGATTCCGAGCTGAGGGTCATAATAGCTGTGGCGGATTTCCGCGGCGGTGTGTTGGCGGTCTTCTGCACGGCGGTAAGCGGCTTTTACCTCCAATGTTGTAATGACCGCCTATATTTGGCAAAGAGATTGTAACTCTTTCTTATATATTTACTCAAACCAGATTCTGACCTTGCCATTAATTCTATAAGGCATTGTATTCTGTTATGGATCCCAATGTTTGTAATAAATGTGAGGTCAGTGTGTGAGCTTAAGGAGCTTCAGGCTCAGGTCATTGCTGATGGACTGAACAATAGATCAATTGGAAACATTAAGTGCAATTTTACAGCATTTACCCTCCATTGTATTTCCCTCGAACTCATAGAAACGATTGTATACCAGACAACCATACACTGCTACTGAGACTTCTTTTCCCTTTCGTGCCCCCAGAAGCAGGTCCACCAACAAACCTCTATATCATGTATCAAATTTGTTTATCATGATCATATACCGTGTGCTAGAGATTCACAGTTTACAACAGTTAACCTAAATGCTATTCCCAAATCGTCTCACAAGTCCGCCAGTGCTAAACGTGTGATATTAATCTGCAAAACAAAATGCATATTTGCTTGGAAAAGATGAGTAGCTATTTATTTTCGTCATTTATGAAACATCTGATCTTGGGTTGAAGCCCAGATGGAACTTCCAGTTGGTCCTTAAGGTCTGCATAGTACAAGGGTAGGGGTTGTTATTTCTTAAACTTTTTGAGTGCTGTGGCCCTGATGCAAGAGCAGGATGTGTGTCCAGTAGGAGACATAAAGAGGAATGTACCTACAAACAAAGGCGAATACAGTGCAAATGTCCTTGAAGCAGTACATTGAAACTTTCTCATCTTTATATGTGGATTTTTGTGCTGTATAATTCAGTGGAATCATTTTTTATCAGACCATATCTCAATCCAGCAGAAAATTAATTTTCCACACATTTCTGCTCCTATGCATCAAGATATTAGTCTACAAATGTGAAGATCATACAGAATAGACAGTGGTTTTTGGAGGATGGCGAACTATTCTACTACCTCTGGAAACAGCTCTCTCAATATGAACCCAAATATTTTTCAAGAGGCACAGGCACACAGGTGGAATGAGGCCATCAAACCTGACTTTTTCTTATCAGCCCTGGAAATGTAACTTTGTTGTTTCTTTTTAGTACATTATTCATTTCATTCCATAACGTCTGCATGCAGCCCAGTTGCTTTCTCACCAATTGCTTGGGTAATTTCTGTAAATGTTGTTGTCAAATGCTGATTACATTTTGGCTCTAAAATCTGCCCTAAGTTCAGCATGTAAAAGTCATAGGCCCTGATTTATACCAGGGGATTTGGCCTATTTCCCATCAGGGAGATGGAGTAAATCACTCCATCTCCAAGAAAGAAGGTCCACCTGCCTAATTTATATATGACCACCAAGAAGGTAGTCATTTATAAAAACATTGCCAGGAACAGCTGTCACAGCGGTACCTGTCAATGCATTGTACTCTGTGCTACTGGGCTGCATCAGTAGGATGCAGCCCAGTAGCAAAAGTATTCTTTTTTTTTTTACAAAAAGAAAATCCCCAGCCAGGATTTTGTTTTTGTAAAAAAATAATGGTCTCCTCACCATGAGAGTTTTCTCCCATGGCAGGGGAAGCATTGTTATGATTTTACTGGCCCTCACCTCCAGGTTTTGCCTGATGGTGAAAGACAGTAAAAAATGTCTATGTGTCTGCCTATCTGAATTTGGTGGGCAGTTATGTAGCCAATTCTCCAATGGCCCTTACTACACAGGGCCATCAAAGAAGTTTGGCCACAGCTTAGACAGAGTAGTGTCCGCTGTGGCAAAACTGAAGGTCCGTCCGCATATAGATTGGGAAAGCAGAACACCATGTTGATGGGGACGGATCTCTGTCAACACCGCAACAAAGTTCCCTCCCTGCAACCATATAAAGTGGGTCCATAGATCTTTACAAACTTTAAACTTTACTCCTGATTCACCAGCAAAGTCATTTATTGATTCCCAATTTCCAGCCAATACTAGTTTGTTCACATAGGCATAATCTAGGTAACCAAAGAACCCTATCAATTGCATTGTCCTTAGCCTTCTATACTCTCTTGTCATCTTCAACCTCTTTACTGAGCTACTGTGTGCTCTATTCACAGATAACAGTATCAAGATTCAACCGTGAACCCCTGTCCCTCCCCGTCAGAGAAGCATGGTTGATTCCCTCCATATTGTTTGTAGTGTCGGCCCTGAGCTCTACTGATTCCATCCCAAGTGGTCATCCCGGAAAAGAAACATAGGAGAGTTTCCAGGGGGTAGGAGGTGAGACTTCCTTCCTGTGATAGGTTGTAAGAGTTTCTCTATTCTGAGGACAATGTACACTGCATCATGGACACATGCTTGCCCCTGCACAAGACAGAATTGGCTTTGCGTTTCCCTGCACATTCCTGATAGATCTGCATGGCCATGTCACTCTGATTGCAGTAACATTTGAAAGGGTACCTACTGTAATGTGTTCCATCTTGTGATTGTTAATGAAAATTGGTTTCAAAAAGATTCAATGGTGTGGAGATGATACACAACTTGGCTTAAAAATCTCTTCTCCTTCAGACACCTAGGGCCAGATGTACCAAAAAAGTGCTTTGGGATTACCAAACAGCCAATATTTGCGATTGGCTATAGGGATTTTGCAAATTGTCATGTACTACAGTGTGTTTAACACTGTTTATGTTTCCTTAATGGGTCGCAAGGGACCGGCCTCATCAATATCCATGAGGCCCGTCACAATTTGTGACCCACTGGGAATGGCCGCAATCACAGAAGTCTCTGTTTGTTTTTTAAATAAAACAATTTATTTTTGTAATGCAGCCCACTTTCCTTAAAGAAAAAGAGGAAGCAATGCAAATACAAAAATGAAAAGTTTTCTTTTAATTTTTTAAGAGTATGCAGTGGTCCATGGGACTACTACCCGCTCTTAAAAAATGTTGGAGCCCACATTCACATAGGGTGATGGGGTCAGTTGGGAACACATTTCCTTTTGCAAATGGGTTACCATCTCCTCTACGGAGTCAGTAAAATATGAATGTTTTTTAATACTCTCCCTAGGACAACTTTCCGGCGATTGCACTAATTGCTCACTTCACTCATTTGGAGGGGTAGAAGATGCAGGGTGGCTCGGGAATACTTACACCTGTCAACACAAGAAGAAGGTCTTGCCATCCCAAATATAGAAACGTATTATTTTGTATCTCAACTACAACATGCCGCACACTGACTCACAGAGGATGAGAACTGTGAGAAGGCATTCCTAGCAGCTAGGAGTAGAGCAATCACATTACCACAGCTTTTACACTCTGCTGGTAGGACCACGAAAAGTGTGCCCCTATCTCATCTCACCCAGGGCTACTCTATGGGAATGCACTGTAAAGGGGATGTTGCGGAGAGCACCATTTGCTAGGGAGCTTAACTCCTGTGACTTGTCTGCTTTTCATACTCTAGCTGAAGCTGTTGATACAATGGCCTGGAGAGAAGGGGGTGACACACTAGGAGCCCTTTACCCCACTGATAATGTTATATCCTTTGAGGCTGCACAAGACACGTTTGCCCTGAGGGAAGGCCAGTTTTTCCTGCACAGTAGTATAGCAAACATAACCAGAGGGATCTGGCCTGGCTATCCCATTGTCCCTCTGACCGCGTTACTACTTTGAGCACTGCTAGAGCTCAGAGTGACACAACATTTGATCTCACACATGTATAAGGCTCTGCTTAGTGTTATACCAAAACCTCAGTTCCAGGCTAAACCTGTATGGGAATGGGATCTGGTAGAACAGATTGATGACTCACGCTGGCATAAATTGTGCTCTCTGGTGCATAGCGAATCTTGTAATGAAAGATTTAAAATGGCTCATTTTCATTATTTACGCTGTACCTATCTTGCACCAGTATTACTTCATAAGATGGATCCTTCGAAAGCAGAAAGGTGCCACTGATCCCGAGAACGTACAGGGACCTTTATACACCTAGATTTTGCATTGTCCACCAGTTAAAACAATTTGGGACACAGGGATAAAACACATGGGGGACTCTTATGGGACACATATAGACCAAAACCCCTATGGCTGGACTATTGGGAGATACACAATTACATAAAGGGAGAAAGATGGAGTCTAAATGTGCCCAGTTGACACTTCTGTTGGCCAAGTGCAGGCTAGCTATTACTTGGCTTTGTCAACTAGGACCAAATGCGGACCATTGGAAGAGGGATGTGGTGGAATGGGCCATGGCGAGGATGTTCATCTTAGACGAGTAAGAACAGAGGATAAAGCTGAAGAGGACATACATGCATGGGGTACATTATTAACTAACTTTGATTGATTGGAAAGTCAATCATTGGGTGATGTGGCAGAAGAGGATCCATAGAGAAGAGCGAGGGGTGAACTGATAGTCATATGAAATCGAAAAGGTGCAACAACCTTAGAGACATAAGTATGAAGACTGCAAAACATGTATGGTCTAACTGCGGGGATAATAGTAGTTTATATGTCGATCAATTGACTGTAGCAGTGATCTTAACTGGTTTATTGTTGATGATTTGCCTATTGAGTGCAGAGTTCAGCTCAGCTTGATGTATGATGAAGAAGCTATCAATAAAAACAGATTCTATAAAAAAAATATATTAATGTTTTGCGACCGCATTCTGTGCGACCTATTGGTCAAGGAATCGCATGTTCACAATTTGTCCAATAAAACTAAAACTCCAAATCTATCAATTCTGCCATTACTAATTTCACGTGTCGTTAATTGGTTGTCCTGCAATGTCCTCATCATTCGGCACATCTGCTAACAATATTGTTGCAGCTTCTACTCCAGTCAGTGTCTCCACTGTTTTCCTCCTGAAAAAGTGAGCCTCACACATTTTAGCAAGAACAGCATCTTCTAGCAGTCTGTTCTCATGAGAAAACTTTTCAGCTATGATCACATTTAAACAAAGCAATAGAAAATCACAGTTTAACTCTCTAAGACAGCCATTTATTAAACGTTAAGAAATACAGATGTGACATGAGGCCTGGCAAGTAGGCCAAGACCTTCGCTGAGTTAAGGCCTAGAATTAATGAAGCTAATACATAATGCATAACCTTTAATGTGACATATTACTAAATTTGTCAAACATATATTCAACATTTCACAGTATTAGACTATTAATAAGTACACTTTATGAACATTGGCGGCCACTCATTGTAACCACATTTCAAATGTGTGCGTTATTTTTCTACTTTATTATATTTTCTACACAAACCCAATATTCAGAATACATGAACACTCATTAATAATTTTCATTAGAACACCTGCGCTAGCAATCCCACCTCTGATGACTAAATGTGTCATCACACTAACTACCATCCACAAATATTTTGCATCAGCTAAAATTCTGTCAATTTGATCCCTTCATACCTTTGTTCCATTTTTGAATTTTCTCTGTACAGTTTTTCCCTTTTCTTTTCTTCCATCCTCTTATTATTCTTTGACCTTTTCAATTTAATTATTTTGCATAATTTACACAGTCCCCATATTCCAATTAGGGAAATCACAATAATTAACATCCCCTGTAAGATTTTCAATAGTATCCCATTCCATACGTTGCTGATCCAATTTCCCACTGAATCAAAACCTTTGCCAATCTTTTCCCAAACACCTGGATCTTTAAATTTTTTCAAATCAGCACTTTCATTAGTCAAATTAGTAATCAAGCCTCTAATTTCCTTAGTACTATTAGGAATATACGAACACAAATGCCTAGAATTAATCATTCTACAGACTCCACCATCCTTCGCTAAAAGAATGTCTAAAGCAAGACGATTCTGAAGAGTCATAGCTCTATCAGCAGCTAATTCAGTATCTACCAGAGTATGGCTCCTGAAAAAATTGTCAACATGTTATCCACAATAGTAGACGACTTGTGAATCTTTAGCAAATTCAGAATGACTCCCACTGAAGGAATCATTGCTCCAAATATATCTCCCACTATACCAGAAGAGGACTCCCTCCTCTGTCTTATATGATGTAATTTAGTCACTTTCGGAAACTTCTTCAAATCATCCATTTGATAAATCTTTGGGAAAACTATCCCCAAGTAACATGTCTCATACCATTCTCTTGGAAGACGGTAATAAGCATGAAGACCACAGAAATAATATATCCCAGGAATTTCCGTGTCCTGTCCATTCAACATGAACGTCCATTTACTCTGAAACAAAAACACATGCTTATATTCACTTGTTCCTACAAATAAAGTGTCAGTGCATGATTTAGGCCTATATATACAAAGTTTCCCGAACTCTAGAGCTAGTTTCCCTTGCGTTTTAATTGCACTATAAGCATTAATAACAAAGTCAACTGCGTCAGAGTGATTACATACATTCGCATTCAGCAGAGAAATTCATCAAGCATTATTTCTTATCAGTAGAATTTCATTAGTGAGGATCCTTGTTAGAAATGGGGTCTTTGGTTGGCAGTCAGGTTACCCCCTGTCCAAGCAAGGTCCCTCACTCTAGTCAGGGTAAAGGAGAATCACCCTCAGGTAACCCCCGCTCACCCCCTTAGTGGCTTGGCACGAGCAGGCAGGCTTAACTTCAGAGTCTAGGTGTAAAGTATTTGTACCAACACACACAGTAACTCAGTGAAAACACTACAAAATGACACGACAAAGGTTTAGAAAAATAGGTAATATTTATCTAAACAAACAAGACCAAAACAACAAACATCTACCATACACAAGTCAAGTTATGAATTAAAAAACAAAAAGAGTCTTAAATCCTTAAGAAAACAGTAAAAACACTGTTAGCGTTGAAAAGTACCTAGGTAGCGTAAAAATAACACGCACGGGCAAGTGTGCATCAGAAAAGGCTAGCGATGCGTCGATTTCTCACCCGCAAGTGAGACCATGTATCATTTCTCCTCCTACGGTCGCATCGGCGTACGTCGTTTCTTCTCTCCGCAGTACAGTGTAGCGTTGTTTTCCTCACCCAGCTATGTTGCATCGAAAAGCCAGCCGCACGGTATCAGGAAAACCGCACTGTGTGGGATGCAACATTTTCAGCCTCCATCAGCGGGTGTTGCGCGTAATTTTTCCAGCTGCATGCGTCGATCTTCTAGCTGCGATGAAGGGGGAGCGTCGATTTCAGCCACGAAGCCAGCTGGCGTCGTTTTTCAGCCGCGTCTCGGAAGGTGCGTCAAAATTTTCCCTGCACGGCGGTCTGTGCGTGGATTTTCAAACTTGGTCTGCCAGCTTCACCTTTCAAGGGCCCAGGAACTGGATAGGGCACCACTTGGCAAGGCAGGAGTCTCAGCAGAGAGTCCAGGTGCTGGCAGGGGAAGTCTTTGATGGTCCTGAGACTTCAACAACAGGAGGCAAGCTCAAGACAAGCCCATGGAGATTTCTTCACAAGCAGGAATGCACAACAAAGTAGAGTCTTTGTCCCCTTTCATAGGCGGAAACTGCAGGATAGCTCCACATAGCACAGTCACAGGCAGGGCAGCACTTCTCCTCAGCTCTTCTACTTGGCAGAGGTTCCTCTTGATTTCCAGAAGTGATCTAATTTTCAGGGGTTTGGGTGCTCTTCTTATACCCTGTTCTGCCTTTGAAGTAGGCCTACCTCAAAGGAAAGTCTCTCTTGTTTGTGAAATCCTGCCTTGCCCAGGCTAGGCCCCAGACACACACCAGGGGGTTGGAGACTGCATTGTGTGAGGACAGGCACAGCCCTTTCAGATGTAAGTGACCACTTATCCCCTCCCTCCTAGCACAGATGGCTCATCAGGATATGCTGGCGACACCCCAGCTCCCTTTGTGTCACTGCTTAGAGAGAGGTGCAAACAGCCCAACTGTCAAACTAACCCAGACAGGGAATCCACATACAGGCAGAGTCACAGAATGGTTTAAGCAAGAAAATGCCTTTCTAAAAGTGCCATTTTCAAACACACAATCTTAAAACCAACTTTACTAAAAGATGTATTTTTAAATTGAGAGTTCAGAGATCGAGACTCCACATGTCCATCTACTCCCAAAGGGAATCTACACTTTAATCATCTTTAAAGGTAGCCCCAATGTGAACCTTTGTGAGTGATAGGCCTTGCAAAAGTGAAATACGGATTTGGCAGTATTTCACTGTCAGGACATATAAAACACATTAGTATATATCCTACCTTAAACATACACTGCACCCTGCCCATGGGCCTACCTAGGGCCTGCCTGAGGGGTGTCTTACATTTAAGAAAAGGGAAGGTTTAGGCCTAGCAAGTGGGTCCACTTGCCAAGTCGAATTGGCGGTTTATTGTCAGTTTAAAACTGCACACACAGACACTGCAGTGGCAGGTCTGAGCCATGTTTACAGGACTACTAATGTGGGTGGCACAACCAGTGCTGCCGGCCCACTAGTAGCATTTGATTTACAGGCCCTGTGCACCCATAGTGCACTGTCCTTGGGACTTACTAGTAAATCAAATATGGCAATCATGGAAATCCAATTACACATGCATTTTACATGGGAGCACTTTAACTTTAGCACTAGATAGCAGACTAACAAAAACAGCAACAACAGAGTCCAGCACACATCAACAACCTGGGAAACAGAGGTAAAAAGTTAGGGGATACCACGCAAAGGATGCCAACTCTAACACGTGTCCCCCCCAGCTGAAAGTGGGGAGCAACTATCCAACCTCATGGGAGTTCTCATCACTAAGGTGGAAGAGTCTGGACATACCATCAGCATTGGCGTGTTCTGTACAGGACGGTGTTCCACCGTAAAATCCATCCCCTGTAGGGAAATGGACACCTCAACAGTTTTGGATTATCACCCCTCATCTGCATTAACCATTTGAGGGGCCTGTTGTCCCCGAAGTGAGTCTCAAACAGGTAGGGTCTTAGCTTCTTCAGTGCCCAGATAACAGCAGAAGCTTCATGCTCTATGACACTGCACTGACGTTCCCTGGGAAGTAACCTCCTGCTAATGAAGGGTACCTGTCGATCTAGGCCCTCTTCATTAAGGTGTGAGAGTACTGCTTCTATACTATGCCCTGAGGCATCTGTTTGCATAACAAACTCCTTGGAATAGTCAGGTGCCTTCAGCACAGGTGCTATGCACATGGCAGCCTTTAGGGCATCAAAAGTGGTCTGGCAAGCCTCTGTCCAGATCACCTTCTTTGGTTGCTTCCTGGAAGTCAACGGGGTAACAAGGGTGCCATACCCCTTGACAAACCTCCTCTAATAGCTAATGAGGCCTAAAAAGGCTCTCACCTGAGTCTGGGTCTTGTGGGGTTCCCAAGCCAGAATGGTATCAATCTTTGGTTGTAGGGGTGCCACCTGGCCACTCCCCACCTGGTGTCCCAAGTACACCATAGAACCCTGCCCTTTTGGCACTTGCTTGCCTTAATAGTGAGGCCTGCCTTTTGCAGGGCCTCCAACACTTTGCAGAGGTGTTGCAAATGTTCCTCCCATGTGGAACTAAAGATAGCAATGTCATCCAGCTAGGCGGCAATGAACTCATCCAGTCCAGCCAACACCTGGTTGACTAACCTCTGAAAGTTGGCAGGGGCATTTTTTATCCCAAATGGCATCACTTTAAGTTGAAAGTGCCCATCTGGAGTAGAAAATGCAGACCTCTCCTTGTCCCCCTTAGTCAAGACAATCTGCCAATAACCAGACGTTAAATCCAACGTGCTGAGGTATGTGGCAGCTCCCAACCGATCTATGAGCTCATCAGCTCGGGGATGGGGTGCGAATCAGTCTTGCTGACCACATTGAGACTCCGGTATTCCACGCAGAACCAGAGTTCTGGGGTAGCACCAGGTTCAGCGGCCTAAGGGACCAAAACAACAGGGCTGGCCCAGGGACTGCTGGAATGCTCAAAAACCCCTAGGGTTAACATCTTTGATACCTCATCCTTGATGCTAGCCCTGACCTTGTCAGTCACCCTGTAAACCTTTTGTTTAATGGGTGTACTATCCCAAGTGTCTACATCATGTGTGCACAAGTGTGTAACCCCTAGGATTAGGGAGAACAGTGAGGCGAACTGTCCCAGCACCTGGCAACGGTTCCTCTGCTGCTCTGCAGTCAGGGAGGGGGAGAGGATCACTTCCTCCACAGACCCATCTTTCTCTCCTGCAGACAGGAGGTCAGAAAGAGGCTCACTCTCTTCCTCCACCCCGTCGTCTGTCGCGAGGAGTATGGACAAGTCAGTCTGCTCAAAGTGTGGCTTGAGCCGGTTCACGTGCAGGACCCTCAAAGGGTTCCAGGGAGTCTGCAATCCACCAGGTAGGTGACTTCACTCTTGTGCTCCACCACCTTAAATGGCCCAGTCCACTTGTCCTGGAGTACTCTAGGCTCCACTGGTGTCATCACCCACACTTTCTGACCAGGCTGAAACTCGAACAGAGTGGCATTCTGGTCATACCAGCGTTTCATATCCTCCTGGCTTGCTTCCAAATACTCCTGTGCGAGACCCCTAAAGTAGGCAGTCTGGTTTCTCAGAGCCAGCATGTAACTGAATACATCCTGGGGGGGTTACAAGGAGCTTTTTCCAAAACCTCCTTCACCAGACTTAAAGGTCCACTCACAGGGTGGCCATAGATCAGCTCAAAACAACTAAAGCCAAGCCCCTTTTGAGGCACCTCCCTGAAAGCAAACAGAAGGCATGGCAAGAGGACGTCCCACTTCCACCTCTAGGACTCTGACAGGCCCATGATCATGCCCTTCAAGGTGTGGTTTAATCTATCAACTAGACCATTGCCTTGGGGTGGTAAGGTGTGGTTAACTTCTAGGTTACCCCACACACCTTCCACAGAGACTTCATATAAGTAGATATGAAGTTGGTACCCCTATCAGATAATACTTCCTTGGGGAACCCTAAACGGGTAAAAACCCCCATCAATGCACAACCCACCGCATGGGAAATGATTGACCCCAGAGGAATGGCTTCTGGGTACCGGGTAGCATGGTCCACCAAGACCAGGATGAACCTGTTGCCCATGGCAGCCTTGGGATCCAGAGGCCCCACAATGTCAATACCAATCCTTTCAACAGGGGTACTAACTAGAGGAAAAGGTTGGAGGGGAGTCTTACATTTCCCCCCACTCTTGCCACTTGCCTGACAAGTTTGGCAAGACCTACAATGAGCATCTGAGGGGGCCAGTAGAAGTGGGCCAGTAGAAGTGGGTGACAAGCCGTTCAAAGGTCTTGTCCTGCCCCAAATGTCCTGCTAAGGGCACATCATGAGCCAACCCCAGTAGGAAGGCCCTGAAGCACTTGGGTACCACCAGCACACGAGCTGACCCAGGCTCAGGAACCTTAGGCTTACTATACAGGAGGCCGTCCTCCCAGTAGATCAGGTGAGATCCTGGCTTCTTGCCAGCCTCCTGGTCTGCAGCCTGCTGCCGCAAACCCTCTAGAGTAGGGCATGTCTTCTGTGCCTCACCGAATGCCTCCCCGGTGGGTCCCCCTTCCTGCTGTCACTGTGAGAGCTCACGGACCTCCCCCAGTTCAGCCACCTGTTCCCCTGTAGGCTCTGGGACGTCACCCTCAGGCTCCACCTCCTACCGGACCATGGGAACTTCTGGGACTTGTTTTTCACACCCCCTGCCCTTTCTCTTCTTGGCGGTCCCCTGGGCCACTGTTTCAGGCTCCAGGGGCTCTTGACCACCCTGACGGGGTGCCATTGACCTGGCAGATATGCATACCCACCCAGGCAGACCCAACATCTCCAAGTGTGACCTGTATTCCATCGCCTTCCAAGGGGAATCCTCCAGGTCATTGCCTAGCAAACAATCTACAGACATGGTTGGGCTCACGGCTATCTTCAGGGAGCCTGAGACCCCCCCCATTGAAAGTTAACCTTTGCCACTCTGCACACCTGCTCTGTGTTGTCCACTGCAACTACTTGGTGAAGTATCTATAAATGAAGGCACACGTCCCACCAGTGTCCGTTATTAGTCCATCTCCAAATTTTATTTCATATTCCTCTTCTCATCACAATACGGCTTCAGCTTAATTTCTGCTATTCTCGCCAACACGTGTTTCATCTGGGAAATCACCTACAGACTTCATCAGGGCTGCAATTGCATATAAAATTTCACATTGTACACTAACATACTATGGCCCTCATTACAACCGTGGCGGTCAAAGACCGCCAGGGTTGTTTTGGCGATTGTACCGCCAACAGGCTGGCGGAACAATAGCCATATTATGACCGTGGCGCTAGACCTGCGGTCGCACCGCCGGGACCAGCGGTTTCCCGCCATCGTTGTCCCGGCGGTTTTCCACCATTGCTGTACCGGCGGTTTCCCGCCATCGTTGTCTCAGCGGTTATAATCTGCCAGGTCAACGGTGCTTGCAGCGCTGCCCTGGGGATTATGACTCCCCTTACTGCCAGCCTGTCCATGGCGGTAGAGACCGCCATGGAAAGGCTGACAGGAAGGGGAGTCGCAGGGCCGCTGGGGGGCCCCTGCACTGCCCATGCACTTGGCATGGGCAGTGCAGGGGCCCCCAGGCACAGCCCCACCCTGCTTTTCACTGTCTGCACAGCAGACAGTGAAAAGCGCGACGGGTGCAGCTGCACCCGTCGCACGGCCGCAACACCGCCGGCTCCATTAGGAGCCGGCTGCAATGTTACGGCCAACATCCCCGCTGGGCTGGCGGGCCGAAACTCTGTTTCTGCCTGCCGGCGCAGCGGGGATGTTGTATAGGCGGCCGCTCGGCGGTCCAACCTTGGTGGGCGGTCTCCGCTGCTCGCCAAGGTTGTATGAGGGCCTAAATCTTAAATACCCTTACACCACTTAATTCACCTGTGTGCTGCCTGTGGAAATCAATTCATGTTATACACCACCTTCCTTATCTTCCTTGTGAATTGAGCAATCATACAACAGTACCTATGTACATCCATACTATATATAAATATATTAAATTAATCCTACAGTAATTTAATCAAATGGTTAGAGATATTTTCCTCGTGTATATGCACACACATGTGAGACTCTCCTATAATATCCCATTCCTATATTCAGACTAAGGCCCTCATTACAACATCAGCGGTAAATGCCGCTGACCGCTGTGCCGACGGCCGCCAACATACCGTGTCCGCAGAGGAAATCCGCTATGGGTATTATGACCCACACTGAGAAATCCTCCACAATACAGACACCCACACAAGTCCGCCACACCAAAGGTCAGTGATAAATTGGTGGAACCTAAACCCACACCGTCACGCCAACAGGAGTACGCCCACACTATCACGACCCACGAATCAACGTGGTGGTCATTCAACCGCAGTAAACCATTGGTGGTACACACCGCCGCGCTCAAAATACATACACACTTACAAAACACAACCACATTGGACAATTCAAAATACACACACCTGATACATATACGCACACCACATCCACACACTCACACCACTATAAAACACACACCTATAATACCCACAACCCCTTACACCGGAAAGAGAAAAGCAAGGACCACACCAGCATCCAGAGGCACACAACACCATCACTCATACACCATCCACGCACAAAACACCACACACCCCAAAACATCAACCTACACATCACATTTAACATCACCTCAGACATCACTCACACCACATCATGACACCTCAAAGACACGCCAGGATTTCTGAGGAGGACTTCAGCGTCATGGTGGAGGAAATCATCCGGGTAGAGCCACAGCTATTCGGATCACAGTTGCAGCAGACCTCCATTGCAAGGAAGATGGAGCTATGACGAGAATTTTCGACGGGGTCAATGCAGTGGGACAGCATCTAAGAACACGGGATGACATCTGGAAGAGGTGGAACGACCTACGGGGGAAGGTACGTTCGTATTCAGACACCAGGTAGCCGTACAGAGGACTGGCAGTGGACCCCCATCTCCTCCCCCACAACTAACAACATGGGAGGAGCAAGTTTTGGCAATTATGCATCCTGAGGGCCTTGCAGGAGTAGCAGGAGGACTGGACTCTGGTAAGTCATATCTTTACTACTGTATCCCCCCCACCCTACCTGCATGCCATCACTAGCTCCTACCCTCACCCCCATCACTCCAACACCTCACATATACCCCACCATCACAACCCACCCGTCCCAATACCAAGCCCTGCATGCAACAACAATGCATGGACACCCATCACCAAAGCATGTCAAAGAGAGAGATTCACCCAGGTCACACAATCACCACTCACACAAGGGCCAAGGCGATAGTGCAAGCACAGTAATAGATGAAAACACACCCATTGCACAAGATGACACACACAGATATTAGAACAATGCATTTACACCCCAACAGGACCCCTACCCAACGTCACCGGACAGGAGGTGCCAGCCATATCCAGTCTCCCCACAGAAGAGGCCCACAGTAATGACAGCAGCTCTGCACACCTGGATCAAGATGACCATCCCTGCCCATCAGAGACCTCTGGACAGTCGGTTCCCCTGCCACAGTCCCAACCCACCACAGAACCTCCCCCTCAAGAAACACCACCACAGCACCCACCCAGCGAGCCCATGCCACTGTCCCCAGGACACGTCAATCAGCAGTGTGTCCACCACTACAGAGACCCCAGGCAAACCCAAGACAATCAGGGACCTGGGGTCAGTGGCAGTGGGCACACGGTTCAGGGGACAGAGGCACAGGACAACAGGGAAGCTGGGAGGACTGCTGTGCGACAGGGTGGGGGACAGACCCAGGGAACCCAGTCTCCACGAGGCACTCTTCAAAATCATAGGTGCATACCACCATTCCCAGGAGACCATGGGCATGGTACTGGACAAGTTTCAGGAGACTCAGCGGCTGCAGGAGGGACATTACATGGGGATCAGGGAGGACTTGAACTCCATTAACATCACCCTGGTCACCATTGCAGGGGTGCTGGCAGACATGGCCAACACCATGAGGGAGACAGTGGCATAATACCGGGCCCATGACACTAGCCCAATCGATGAACAGCCTTCCACGTCCGCCGGCGCTAGTGGACAGGAGGCCCCGCCACAGGACCAACAGGCCACCAGCACCCACCTCCTGCAGAAGGAGAACCACCCCGCAAACGGTCCCTGCGATCCAGGCAGAAGGCAGAGAACATTGCCAAGACCCCGCCAGGAAATAAGACTCTCCTGAATGTCACCTTCCTGTCCCACTCTGTCACCCTGTCCATCCTTGAACTGACATTGCTGGACTCTACTATGGACCTTCCTCCACCATCACCCCAGCCCCTTCCACATACCCCTATACATATTAGCCCATAAATAAACACCCTTGAATCACAAACTAATATGTAGTCAGTCTGTTCTTCCACAAATGTATAATTACAACCTCATCCACAAACATCAATGTAAATGTTAATTTGCTCATACCATTGTATGACAGTTGTTGGGCAGCAGTAAATATTGCAGAAGGCAGAATGAGGTACCCAGATCTGTGAAATCGAAAGCCAAAGTGAACTGTCAGTGTCCATAGGCAGAGGTTAAGAGGCTGACTTATACAATGCCCTACAGTAGTGAGATATGAGAGGAGCAGTGCCAGTCTCTTACCTGTGTGTCACTGGAAGTACTGCATGATGATGTTGTTTTGGTTGTCAATATCTTCTTCCTCTGCCTCCTCTTCCTCACTGTCCATAGGCTCCACAGCTGCCACAAGACCATCATCAGGCCCATCCTCCTGCAGAAAAGGCACCTGGCGTCGCAATGCCAGGTTGTGCAACATGCAGCATGCCACAATTATCTGGCACACCTTCTTCAGTGAGTAGTATAGGGAGCAACCTGTTAGATGGAGGCACCAGAATCTGGCCTTCAGGAGGCCGAACGTCCTCTCAATAATCCACCTAGTTAGCCCATGTGCCTCATTGTAGTGTTCCTCTGCCCTTGTCCTGGCATTCCTCACTGGGGTCAGTAGCCATGAGAGGTTGGGATAACCAGAGTCACCTGCAAATGTCGAGGGATATCTGTTAGACATACACTAACCCTTAGGGACAACCCCATACCCAGACACCTATTTATACTGTGTGGGGACCATGGGCTCACCTATTAGCCACACCAGGGGACTCTGGAGTTGGCTCATCACATAAGGGATACTGCTCTTCCTCAAAACGTAAGCATCATGCACAGAGCCAGGATACTATGTCACATGAGAGATGTACTGGTCTGCCAAACACACCATCTGCACATTTATAGAATGGTTGCTTTTTCGATTTCTGTGCACTTGTTCATTTCTGCGGGGTGGGACAAATGCCACATGTGTTCCAACAATGGCCCTATGATGTTGGGGATATGTCCCAGGGCATAAAAGTCAGCCTTCACTGTGGGCAAATCCTCCACCGGGGGGAAATCGATGTAGCTGCGCATGTGTTTCAGCAGGGCTGACAACACTCTTGTCAACACGTTAGAAAACATTGTCTGAGACATTCCTGATGCCATGGCCACTGTAGTTTGAAAGGAGACACTTGCCAGGAAATGGAGCACTGAGAGGACCTGCACTAGAGGGGGGATTCCTGTGGGATGGCGGATAGCTGACATCAGGTCTGGCTCCAATTGTGCACACAGTTCTTGGATTGTGGAACGATCAAGTCTGTAAGTGATAATGACGCGTCTGTCTTCCATTCTCGACAGGTCCACCAGGGGACTGTACACCGGAGGATGACGCCATTTCATCATCTGCCCCATCGGATGTGCCCTATGGAGGAGAATGGTGAGCAGAGGGTCTTGTACCACATAGTTTGCACAAGTGTGTTTTCAGTATTGTGAGTAAATCCGTGTGTCGCTTTGTTTGTCTGTATATCTGTCAAATAGTGCTGTGACGCAGTTAGGTGCCATGCCATGTGCCCCCCTGTAATGGCTGCTGCCTGACCTGTAAGGTTGGACAAGGGGAAATGAGGTAACTGTGCTGGCGTTGTGCAGCGTAGTGGTAGGCGGTCAAAGACCGCTGCGCAATTTAGCATTGGTTATCATTGGGCTCTATGGGTTCCAAGAGCCAATGACGATGTACGCCGGCGGTGAAAGTACGCACCGCCGCGGACGTGACCACCATTTTCTATTGCTTCACTCACTTGATACCTGACCTTCAACAGGAGAGGACCTACACTGCAAGTGCTGCTGTGACCTATGTCTGGAAGCGACAATGGCTCATGTGTCTGGGGAAAGGGCCCCTGCCTCCACCGCGGTGGAGTTGGACAAACTGGTGGATGGAGTCCTCCCCCAGTACACGCTACTCTATGGTCCTCCAGACAAACAGGTGAGTACACTATGAGCATGATGCATGGGCAATGTCTTTTTGGAGTGGTGTGGATGGAAGATACATGTGGGGGGGGGCTGAGGCCCGCATGTGAGGATGGTGAGTGTATGTGCATCAGGGCATGGGTGGGAACTGGTGGGAAATCAGTATGAGGGCCCGGACGGGAGAGTAATTTCATTTCATCCTGTACCTTTCCTCTAGGTCAGCACCCACCAGAAGAAAGGTATTTGGCGTGCCATCGCCAAGGAAGTGCTGACCCTGGAGGTCTATCATACACGGAGCACCCACTGCCGCAAGAGATGGGAGGACCTGCGCCACTGGAGCAAGAAGACGGTGGAGGCCCAGCTGGGGCTGGCCACCCAATGTGGAAGGGGTGCCAGTCGCACCATGACCGGATCCAGATCCTGGCGGTGGCATATCCGGAATTGGATGGGCGCTTGAGTGCATCACAACAGCCACAAGGGGATGAGTACAGTGTCATTCAGCTGACTCTGCATGCTTTACGAAGTGTCCGGGTGGGGGATGTGGGCTGTGGGTTCCCCAAGGCCAGGGCGAACTTGGTAGGGTAGGTCCCTTGTTAGGCAGGCTCTGAGGCGCTCCAACCCCAATAGGGTTAGTGGGCATCTACAACTAGTCAGGCTCCTGTGGGTTCCAGGTGTGCAGCAAATGGTGTTAGGCATAGTACCCCATGGGCATATGATTTTCCTACTAACTGCTAGTGCATGGCCTAGTGCACAGGGCTGCTCCCTGTGTGTTGTGTCCGCTAACGGTAGTGGTGTTGCTGGCATTGACCATGTGTCTCCTCTGTCTCTCCCCCCCTTCTTGTTTTGTCACCCTGTCCTTGTGCGCATTAGCATCATCTGGCGGAGGAGCAGAGGCACCGGAGACGGCGGGAGCTGCATCACACATGGCCATGGAGGGTGAATCTACGGAGTCTGAAGGCACCAGTTGGACGGAGGGTGAGGGGAGCTCCACAACAGGGACAGGAGGGGACACCAGCGGCTCCTCCTCTGATGGGAGCGCCCTTGTGTTGGCGGGCACCTCTGTGCCCACCACAACAACAGGTGCTGCCGCCACCCCCCCTACCAGCACCACCCTCCCAGCAGCCCCTCAGCATGTTTTCTGTGCCCG
The DNA here is from genome assembly GCF_031143425.1 of Pleurodeles waltl. Lineage (NCBI taxonomy): Eukaryota > Metazoa > Chordata > Amphibia > Caudata > Salamandridae > Pleurodeles > Pleurodeles waltl. Next base: position 1,120,888,773 of record NC_090445.1, on the reverse strand, counting down.
CTCACCCAGGAGGGTGGGCATCTCCTTCGCCCCAGGCACCTCAGGCCCTGCCCCAGTCAGCCCTGCTGCCCTCAGTGAGGAAGCTATTGACCTCCTGAGATCCCTCACTGTTGGGCAGTCAACCATTCTTAATGCCATCCAGGGTGTTGAGAGGCATTTGCAGCAAACAAATGCAAACCTGGAGGGCATTCATTCTGGCCTGGCGGCCCAACAGAGAGCATTTCAGGCTCTGGCCTCAGCACTGATGGCAGCCATTGTCCCTGTGTCCAGCCTCCCCCCTCCAACTTCCACTACCCAGACCCAATCCCCTCTACCTCAGCCTATCCCAAGCACACCTTCCGACCAGCATGCACACACATCAACACACAAAAGTGGCTCAGGTAAACATAAGCACCACACATCCCACAGGCACTCACACAAGCACCATACCCATGCAGACACACCAACATCCAATGCCTCCACTGTGTCCCCCTCCTCCACTTCATCCACCTCCCTCCCTGTCTCATCTCCACTCACTCCTGCATGCACTACATCATCAGCCACTACCTCCATCACCAGCACGCCCATCACTACACACCACTCATGTGCAGTCACCACCCCCACTACCATTCACACGTCTCCTGTGTCCTCTCCCAGTGTGTCTGTGAGCTCTCCTCCCTAAGTACACAAACGCAGGCACACACCCACTCAACAGCTATCCACCTCACAACAGCCTCCAACCCATGCACCTTCACCCAAACTCAGCAGACGTACACCACCTCCACTCCCAAACCCCCTCCATCTTCCCGTCCCAGTATGTCTAAAAAACCTTTCCTAGCTAACTTTGACCTCTTCCCTACACCTCCCCCCGAGCTTCCCCTAGGGCAAGGATGTCTAGAGCCCAGCCCAGCACCTCAGCCAGCAAATCTGCATCCGCTCTGGTCCCTGCTACTCCAGGACAGTCTGAGGGGGCACCCGTCAGAGCTGCCAGTGTGCCACCGACAGACAAGAAGGACCACCCTATTCCACCACCTGCAAAGGTCAAAAAGGGTCCGGCTTCCAGCAGGGGACAGTCACACCACCCACCCAGCAAGGCCTCACCCAAACACTGAGCGGACAGTGCCACGGTCTCTGCAGCGACTGTCAAGATGGGGAAGGGCCACAAGCCAAAGGGCACATCACCTCTGGGCACAATGTTACCTGGTGAGAGGCTGGTGACCACCAAATAATCAGGGATGGTAGCCACATGCACCACAGTCATGACCGCCACCTGCACCGCTACCTGCACTGCCACCTGCACCACCACCTGCACCGCCACTGTCACAACGTCAGTATGCAGCATCCTGCCCAAGGATCAACCATCCGAGGCTGCCGGAGAGGGTATGGTGACTCCATCCTCCGCAACTGTCACTTGCACCACGGCCAGCACTGGCAGCATCTCCGCCGCAGCCACCGCCCACCACCTGCACCACCATCAGCACTGCCACGTGCACATCCGATGCCACTCTGTCGGCTGTCAGCAGCATCCCCAGTGTGCAGCCATCAGAGTCTGCAGGTGGCGTCCTGGACCCTGGACACGCCACTTGAAACACCACCTCCAGCACTGACACGAACCAGCAATTGGCAGCCTAAGTCGCCGCAGGATGGAGTGTGGGTCTGCCTCCATGGAGTATCATGCTCCTGTTCCAGGTACATCTCGTGGCTGAGACACCCAGGTGAGACAAAGTCAACTGCCACACCCCAAGTGCTGCATCACTGGGCACAAAGCCCCCTTCAGAACCAGTGCAGAAAAACATCCACTAACACAGTCCTTGGCTGTCAACACCAGGGCAGTGCGCGCTCTGTTGGCGACTAGAATGCAAAAACCCAGCACTCTCAAAACAACGTAATGTATGCATTGTGCTGATATGTTGTTGTTTAACCTTTTGCATTGCAGAGTTCAATCCTGAAGATTTAATTTTAATGTGCTGTTCATTTGCAATGTATTACTGCAGGTTTTCAGAGTGTGTTAGGGTGTGGTCCCTTTCCAGGGCCTTCTAGAGACTTTCCCTGCAACATGCCTGGGTGTGGTTGTGGGCTGGGCCAAGACTCTATAAAAAGGAGCCAGCCCAGCTCCAAGTGCTCACTATTCAGAGTTCCCAGTGCAGAGCAGCAGCTACTTCCTGAGCTCCTGTCCCGGTGGCCTATTTGATCTTCCAGACATCTGACTTTCATTCTTCATTTGGAGATCCTTGTTCTGGGCGGTAAGACAGTGGTTGGGCGGGCCTCCCGACGCCGTTATCGAGAACTCTCATGTTCTTGGGCCTAATTCTTTTATGAGTACTTTGCGTGTGTGAAATATGCGCTTGAGTGTTTGTGACATTTGCAGGGTGACTTACGAATCGGCAAGACGCGCGATTCGTTTCATGATAATTTAATCTTGTCATTCATTGCACGCTACCATTTCTTGACATTTGCATGGTGGCTTAAGAATCGGCAAGACGTGCGATTCGTTTTATGGTGTTTTAACTTTGTTGTTCATTGCGCGCTACCATTTCTTGAGATTTATATGGTGGCTTAAGAATCGGCAAAAGACGCGCGATTCGTTTCACTGTACTTTGATCTTGTTATTCATTGTGAGCTGTTATTTCTTGGCATTTACATCATGGTTTACGAATCGGCAAGACGCGCGATTTGTTTAATGATGATTTGACTTTGATATTCATTGCGTACTACCATTTCTTGGCATTTTACATGGTGACACTCGAATCGGCAAGACGCACGATTCTCTCCTCGAGTTTAATTCATGTTGTTTATTGTATGCCACTATACTAAGATATTTATCATGTAATATTCGAGTTCACAAGTTATATATATGTATATATATATAAATCTACAATATGCGCAATTTGTGTTGAAACATTTTAAGAGTACACAGAAGATCAGAGTTTCTAGATGCAATAATGTATGGTCCTAGTATGCATTCTCAAAAAAGGATTTATATGACTGGTTTAACATTTAGTCAGAATGTTTTTCGGATTTTCATGTAAAGGAAAATACTTGAATAAGAAAGTTTTCATTTAATCCATCTTGATTCCCTTACAGGTATCCGGCCATCTTGAAACGTAGTCATTTTAAAACTTAATTCTTAGATTGTTCATGTTTTCAGAATGACTATGGTTAGAATCATGTTGATTTCAGGAGATATAATTTTCATATTGTATGTTCTAACCTTTTTCTTACTAAAGGTCTCCTTCCCAGCTGTTTCCCTTCCTAATCCCCTCTTCCTCTCTTGAACTCTCTTAGCCTCTGTGATTTATCTATCAGAGTCTTGGAGCTGTTCAGTGGTGGATGTGTTGGGAACGTGCGCAGACCCCGAGGATCTGGTGACTCTGACAGAATAGTGAGCCCACAAATTATTATCCTCTTGGTTTGTGTATGTTCTCAGCATGGCCACGCTGGACGAGTTAGTCAAGGCTATCACCCAGCTCCAGGCAGAGGTGGTATCATCCAAAGAATTGACAACTAGCTTAGCTGAGAGAGTGAGTCAGTTGCAAGATAAGGTAGAGAAGAAGCAACAGAGTCCCACAGGTGTGTCCTGGCCAGGTACTTCTTCTCAGGCTTCTGGAAGTAATCCGACAAACATTTCCCTAAAACTTCCTTCTGCAATTACTTTAGCTCCCCCAGAACGTTTCTCAGGTGACCCTTTGAAAGCGCAATCTTTCCTGGTTCAAGTGGGACTACACTTCACCTGCAGACCACATACTTTCCCCAGTGCCCAGTCCAAAGTAGCTTTCTTGTTATCATATTTGGCTGGGGATGCAGCTGCTTGGGCAATTCCTCTTGTGCGTAAAAATAGTCCCTTGTTGTACAACTGGAGAAATTTTGTTCGTGACTTTGAGAGAGTTTTTGATTGTAGAACTGTAACACAGTCAGCAGATCATGAATTATTAGATTTACGCCAAGGGAATCAAAACCTAGTGTCGTATTTAGCCAACATGAACCGGCTGGTTGGCGAAACATCCTGGCCTGAAGAAAAACAAGTGGTCTTGTTTTACAAGGGACTCAAAGAGGAACTAAAAGATATCTTAGCGCAAATCAACCCACAACCTACAGACTGTCAAGAATTAATAAACCTTGTCTTGAGGCTTGAACATCATTTAGCAGAACATAAAGGAGCACGCAACAAGATTGAAAAATATTCATGGCGTGTTCATGATAACAGAGACTCAAGCACTCCGAAAGAGAGAACGCCGGAACCGATGGAAATTGGAACCATCAGAAGACTTTTGACCAAAGATGAAAAGGACCTACGCAGAAAAAATGGACAATGTCTTTATTGTGGGCGGAAGGGTAATTTTGCCAAAGATTGTCCAATCAAACCAAAGAATAAGCAAGGTTCAGTTCAGAAGGTCGCAGCCAATGCAACAGTTGAGTTGGAAAAACTAAAACACCCAAGATACAGAGAAGGGTTGCTCTTGGGTGTCACCCTGGACCCTTCACAATCTAGACATCTTAAACTGGAAATAAGAGTTCAGGTCAAGAAAAAGATCTATTTCAAAAAAGCTCTAGTCGATTCTGGGGCTACTGGGAACTTTGTTGATGTGCAATTGGTTCGTGCATGGGAGATCCCATGTATTGAAAAGAAGACCCCAGAAATCGTCCAGGCAGTCAATGGAAAACTCTTGACTGGAGGTCCAGTAACTCTTCAGACTATCCCCTTGTCGATAATTTGTGAAGATAAGAATCAAAGAAAGAAACATAAAGAGAAAATCATTCTTGACGTGATCCATGCTCCCCAATATGGGATAATCCTCGGCTTGCCATGGTTAACTCATCACAATCCAGAGATCAATTGGGCAGAACTAAAAATCGTGTTCTCATCTGTGCTATGTAATGAACAATGTCTCCAAAAGATTCAAGTACCAAAAGTTTGTAACTCTTACAGAGCTACTGCTGCGGAGAAAGAAATTCAGCTGCCCAAACAGTATTCATCTTACAAAGATGTATTTGATGAGAAAGGAGCAGAGACTCTACCTCCTCATAGATCTTATGACTGTCAAATTGATCTAGCCCCAGGAGTGATACTTCCCAACTGTCGTGTATATGCCCTGTCAGAACATGAAAATCAACATTTACGAAAATACCTAGATCAATTTTTGGAGAATGGCTTCATTCGCCCCTCTAAGTCTCCTGCAGCCTCGCCTTTATTTTTTTTTACAAAAGCTAATGGAGAACTTCGAACTTGCATCGACTATAGAGGTTTGAACAAAGTCACCATCAAGAATAAATATCCTTTACCCCTAATTCCGGTATTATTGGAACAAGTAAAGAGAGCAAAAATCTACACGAAGCTTGACCTTCGAGGTGCATATCATTTGGTCAGAATGAGAGAGGGTGACGAATGGAAAACAGCGTTCAAGACAAGATATGGCCTTTTTGAATACACCGTATTGCCTTTTGGTCTGTGTAATGCTCCAGCAGCATTTCAATTTTTCTTGAATGACGTTCTTAGAGAGTACCTCGACATATTTGCCATAGTCTACATCGATGACATTTTGATCTACTCTGACAATGAAAACGAACATGTCCAACATGTCAAGAAAATTCTTGCAGCCCTTCGAAAGCACCATTTATATTGCAAACTAACCAAGTGTGAGTTTCATGTTACCACAGTTGAGTTTTTAGGGCTTATTCTTACCCCTCAAGGTATGGTGATGGCAGAAAAGAAAGTAAAAGCCGTAATTGATTGCCCCACCCCAAAGACTGTTCTTGATGTACAATGTTTCCTGGGGTTTGCACATTTTTATCGGAGATTCATAAATCATTTCTCCCAGACAGTGGCTCTAATCACTAAGCTACTAAGAAAGAAAAGTTTGCATGGTCCCCAGAAGCTGAGCAAGCCTTCTCAATTTTGAAGAAAGCTTTCTCCACTGCCCCAGTCTTGACTCATCCTGATGCGAATCGACCTTTCATAGTGGAAGCTGATGCTTCAGAAGTAGCAATAGGAGCCGTCTTATCACAATGAAATAAAGACACTGGTCAACTTCATCCTGTAGCTTATATGTCTCGGAAGTTGAACGAAGCCGAACAGAACTATGTCATTGCTGAAAAAGAGCTTCTGGCGATTCGTGACGCCTTTAAAGAATGGAGACCTCATTTGTTGGGTGCCAAATACACTGTCACAGTATATACTGATCAACGTAATCTTCAATTCATGAGTTCCGCCAGACTTTTGACCCCTCGGCAATTACTCTGGATGTTGTTTTTTTCCGAATTTGATTTTGTAGTAACCTTCCGGCCTGGTAAAGATAATTGCAAAGCTGACGCTTTGTCCCGTCAAGAGTCTAACACGTTGTCTGCATTTCAAGCCTCCAGAGCTATCATTGCTCCTGACAAGGTTCTATGTATCATAAAAACTGAAGATTTCTTTGAAGAAATTCGCAACTCTTTCACTTTTGAAAAATGGCAAACATGAGCCCAAGCAGATCCCAAAAGGTCAATCAAGGAAGGACTACCCTTTCATGATGCTCGTTTGTTCGTACCCACTACCAAACTTAGTAAGATAGTGTTTCATTGGTTGCATGTTATACCGACGGCAGGTCACCTAGGTACTCCTAAAACTCTTGAACTGATCCAATGCTATTTTTGGTGGCCTACCCTAACAAAAGATGTAAAAGCAATGGTAAACAACTGCAAAGTTTGTGCTCGTATTAAAACAAGTCATTCAAAACCAAAAGGGTTGTTACATCCACTTCCATCCCCAAGTCGTCCATGGGAGCACATTTCTTTAGACTTTATTACCGGTCTGCCAGTGGTTCAAAAGCATTCAGTAATTCTGGTGGTAGTCGATAGTCTCACGAAATATGGACATTTCATTGCCTGTAAAAAATTGCCCACTTCTAGTGAACTGGCAACTATTTTACTGAACAGAGTGGTTCGTTATCATGGACTGCCAAAAGTTATTCTCTCCGATCGGGGGTCGCAATTTGCCTCCAATTTCTGGAAGACATGGTGTAAAACACTCCAAGTGACATCTACGCTATCTACTAGTCACCATCCTCAAACAGATGGTCAAACGGAGAGACTAAATCAGACTTTGAAACAATACCTACGTGCCTACGCTGAAAAGGCACTTCATTCTTGGACATCTATGCTCTGGTTAGCTGAGTTTGCTTACAATAACTCATCCACACTTCTATTGGCGTTACACCCTTTTTTGGTTTATTTGGCTATCATCCTGACACCCTGCCCATCACAATTCCTCAAGAAAGTTCTCTTACTCCAGCTGTGTCAGAAACCATTCAGCATTTGCATCAAACCCAGAAACTGATTCAACAGCATTTAGAAAAAGCCAAATAAAAATACAAAAGGCATTATGACAAGAAACATTGTGAGGGACCGCAATATCAACCAGGTGACAAAGTGTGGCTTTCCACAAAACATATAGACTTCAAGAAGAAGCACATGTTTAATCCCAAATTTATAGGTCCTTACACAGTCCTTCAGCAAATCAATCTGGTAACCTATAAACTACAATTACCCAGATCCTTACGGATTCATCCAGTGTTCCACACTTCCCTATTGAAAAGGGCAGTCCAAAAGGTCCACCCTCATCCAGCTCCTGTTCTAGTACAGGGAGAAGAAGAATATGAAGTTAAGAAAGTGTTGGATTCTAAACTACGAGGGCGTAGTCTATGGTACTTAGGGCCAGATGTAGCAAAATTTTGCGAGTCGCAAATGGCCCGAATCGCTATTTGCGACCCTGCAAAATCGGAAATGGGATGCAAAAATCCCATTTCCGAATCGCAAATAGCGGCGCGAGTCATTACCGACTCGCAAAATTTGCGATCCCATAGTGCGACCCGCAAATAGGAAGTCACAATTTGTGAGTCGCAAACCATATGAAAAAGCCACTCGCAAATTGCGACTAGTCGCAAAAAGCCCATTTTGCACACCCAATTTACCACTAACTCAGAGCAGGTGGTAACCAGAACCAAAGTATAAAAGGAGACTCAGAAGGCATCTGGGTTACTCAAGATGGCGGAGATATATGTGATAGCAAGGAGGAGAAGAGTCCACGCCGCACAGCAGAGGAGGAGGAGGAGCCAGAGACAGGAGACGATAAAGAGAACCAGGCAGACACTTTTCCAACAAACTGAGGAGGAGATTTATGATAAATACAGACTCAGCAGTGCAGCAATATTAGAATTAATAGATCTACTCAATCCGCAGCTTCAACGCCAGACTGTGCGCAGCAGTGCCATTCCCACACATGTGCAAGTGCTATGCTCACTGCACCTCTTGGCCTCGGGTAGCTATCAGGGGGTCATTGCTGTGGCAGGTGGGGTATCCCAAAGAGCACTCTCACGGTTTTTCAGATGTTTTTTAGATGCCATACTCACACACATGTCCAGATACATATACCTACCCAGGAATGAGGCAGAAATCAACAGCACCAAGTTGGAATTCTACAGGATTGACAACTTCCCTCATGTGATAGGGTGTGTAGACGGGACACATATACAAATATGCCCTCCTGCAAATCTAGAATATCTGTTCCACAACCGTAAGTGTACCCACTCACTGAACATCCAGGTGGTATGTGACGCCCATTATGTTATCACTGACATGGCAGCCAAATTTCCAGGGAGTACACATGACTCTTACATTTTCAGGCACAGTGGGATACACCAACGCCTAGAACGTGGGGAGTTTGGAGATGGATATCTCCTAGGTATTGCTGAATACACCCTGAAGACATACACACAGGTCAATGTGGAAACCATCCATGCCCTGCTAACATTGTCCATTTTTGCCAAACAGGTGACAGTGCATATGTGCTATGACCATGGATCCTTACCCCGTACTTAACACCCAGCACTGAGACTGAGAGGCGATACAACAGTGCACATAGGAGGACCCAAAATGTTATAGAGAGGACCTTTGGACTGTTGAAGGCAAGATTCAGATGCCTCCACGAAAGTGGAGGTGCGCTCCAGTATGCCCCAATAACAGCATTCAAGATAGTTGGCACATGCGCTATACTGCACAACATTGCCACCAGACGTGGGCTACATCTCACCCCAGAAGACCCAGATTCGGAGGATGACGAGCAAGAGCTACCACATTGCCATCATGGGGATAGAAGCATTGCAAATCAACGCAGACAGAGACGGGACCACATTGCAAACCAATGCTTTGGAAGGTATGTGCTGCCTGTCACCACACACACGAATGTCACACACAAAAAGCCCAGGTGTGAAGTGGAACAAACAAGAACTTTTATTAAGTGAACCTAATAACTAAAGAACTGAACTGTTGGTCAGGGGCTGTAAATGTTCACCTGCAATGAGGACACATTCACCTCATGTGCCTCAATTGTCCGCAAGTGCATAGCTCAACTCCTACGCCTGGGACGCCCAGCATGGCTAGTGCCTGGAGTGTCAGCAGATCCATGACGTGCAATGCCACTCCTCAATACCCTTGTGTCCGTGGCAGATGCACAACTGACAGTGGAGCCCTCCTCACTATCTTGAGGTGTGTCTGCCGTGCCCCTAGCCACCTGTCTTGCCTCCATCATGTCCACAGCATGGCTTATCCGTCCCAGTCCACGAGCCACATCCCCTGCAAAGTGGCCCAAGTCTACTTGCAAACTGACTGTCCGGCGCGACAGACCTGTTGTATTGACAGCCAGGCGGACGATTGAGGCAGCCATGCGGTCCAAACGGTGTATGAGTTGGCGCTCACGGCGCCTTGCACTCTTTCTCTCTGAAACAAGTTCAGTTACTAGTTGACGGTTGGAGAGTGCAAGGTCACCGACATGACTGTTCAGGCTTTGGAAGTCTGTGTGCACCTGTGCCAGCCCTGTGTTGATATTCGTCTCCATACGCTGCATGGCCCCTGACATGACTCTCATCTGCCTTGTTTGCAGGCGCTGACCTCTGATGAAAGCTGCCTCGGCGGCGGACATGGAAGAGTCCCCTACATCTCCCTGGGACACTGCAGGGACATGAACACGTCGTCTGCAACGCGGTGGAGCATCAGGGTCCTGTTGGCTGGCGCTGTGGCTGGGACTGGGTGCTGGGTCAATATCCCCAATGTCCAATGGTGCAGCTGGAGGGGACTGTGGTCGAGTGGTGCTGGGCCCTGTGGTGGCTGCTCCTGAGTCTTGTGCTGCCTGTTGGCTGACCTCTGTACCCTGGACGGACTGGCTGGTGGGGATGTCTTGTGGGAGACCTGTGGGACATAGGGAACACACTGTCAGTATTTAACATCTGTTGTATGCTTCCTAATAAACTGTTGCCTTGTTGATGTTCCTGGCGCTGACGTGTCCAGCTCTCCAATTCCAGCCACTGCCTCTGGCTCCAGGGTCTGTTCCACACGTTCCTCCATGGGTGTGGGTGGTGGGACGGTGGATGGGCCTCCTCCTGTGCCCCTCATCTCCCGGAGGCGCTCTGCCACCCTCTCCTTGGACCTGGAGCGCAGGTCGTACCATCTCTTTTTGAGCTCTTAAATGCTCCTGTGGCTAACCCCTATTGCATTTACCTTCTCCTGGATGTCAGTCCAAATCTTCCTTTTGTCAGTCTCTGGCACACTGAGGGCAGCCCTTCCAAATAGCTGGTCATGGTGCTGGCAGCATTCATCTGTCAGCACCTCCAGTTCCTTCTCTGAAAACTTAAGTTTCCTCTTCTTGACAGAGTCCTTCATTCTTGCTGCTGTTCCTCCTGGTGGTTGTTCAGCAGTTGGAAATGGGTGTGGTCCTCCCTCCTCCCAGGTGTATTTGTAAACTTCCTGCCTGTGATGTCATCAGCAAGAGCCAGGAAGTGTTTCCCAGACTGTTCTGCTGCACCTGCATGCAATTTGCAGCACAGTCGCAAATTGCGACACCCACTCGCAATTTGCGTGTTCGTTTTTAGCGAGGTCGCAAAAAGCGACCTCGCAAACAGCGGACTCGCAATCTGCGGTGCGACTTCATTTGCGAGTCGCAAAATGAAGTTGCTTTTTCTTGTTGGATACCTGTTTGCAAGTCAGAAATTGCGAGTCGCAACGACTCGCAATTTCCGACTCGCATATTTTTAGCTACCTACATCTGCCCCTTAATCTTATGGAAAGGTTATGGTCCTGAAAGTAACTCATGGGTTTCCGCATCTCATGTTCATGCTCCAGTACTTGTGAGACAGTTTCATCGTCATAATCCAGGCAAACCAGGCCCTAGAGCGCGTCTGGGAGAGGGGAGTACTGTCAACACTGGGGCAGTGCGCGCTCAATTGGCGACTAGAATGCAAAAACCCAGCACTCTCAAAACAACGTAATGTATGCATTGTGCTGATATGTTGTTTTTTAACCTTTTGCATTGCAGAGTTCAATCCTGAAGACTTAGGGGGTCATTCCGACCCTGGCGGTCATGGACCGCCAGGGCCGGGGACGGAGGAAGCACCGCCAACAGGCTGGCGGTGCGTCAGGGGCAATTCTGACCGCGGCGGTAAAGCCGCGGTCAGAAAAGGGAAACCGGCGGTTTCCCGCCGGTTTTCCCCTGCCCCAGGGAATCCTCCACGGCGGCGGCCTGTTCCTGGCGGTTTACACCGCCAGGAAGAGGCTGGCGGTAACGGGTGTCATGGGACCCTGGGGGCCCCATTAAGATTTTCAGTGTCTGCAAAGCAGACACTGAAAATCGCGACGGGTGCCACTGCACCCGTCGCACACCAGCAACTCCGCCGGCTCCATTCGGAGCCGGCTTCATCGTTGCTGGGGCTTTCCCGCTGGGCGGGCGGCCTTTTGGCGGTCGCCCGCCCGCCCAGCGGGAAAGTCAAAATGACGGTCTTTTGGCGGTCTCCGCCCGGCGGGCGGCGCCCGCCGCCCGGCGGGGTCAGAATGACCTCCTTAATTTTAATGTGCTTACAAATGCTGTTCATTTGCAATGTATTGCTGCAGGTTTTCAGAGTGTGTTAGGGTGTGGTCCCTTTCCAGGGCCTTCTAGAGACTTTCCCTGCAACATGTCTGGGTGTGGTTGTGGGCTGGGCCAAGACTCTATAAAAAGGAGCCAGCCCAGCTCCAAGTGCTCACTATTCAGAGGTCCTGGTGCAGAGCAGCAGCTACCTCCTGAGCTCCTGTCCCGGTGGCCTATTTGATCTTCCAGACATCTGACTTTCATTCTTCATTTGGAGATCCTTGTTCTGGGCGGTAAGACGGTGGCTGGTCTGGCCTCCCGACGCCGTTATCGAAAACTCTCATGTTCTTGGGCCTAATTCTTTTATGATTTGACAGAGTACTTTGCGCGTGTGAACTATGCGCTTGAGTGTTTGTGACATTTGCAGGGTGACTTGCAAATCGGCAAGACGCGCTGGTCTTTTCATTATAATTTAATCTTGTTATTCATTGCCCGCTACCATGTCTTGACATTTGCATGGTGGCTTAAGAATCGGCAAGACGTGCGATTCGTTTTATGGTGTTTTAACTTGTTGTTCATTGCGCACTTCCATTTCTTGACATTTACATGGTGGCTTCAGAATCGGCAAAAGACGCGTGAGCTGTTATTTCTTGGCATTTACATCGTGGTTTACTAATCAGGAAGACGCGCGATTCGTTTAATGATGATTTGACTTTGATATTCATTGTGTACTACCATTGCTTGGCATTTTACATGGTGACACTCGAATCGGCAAGACGCACGATTCTCTCCTCGAGTTTAATTCATGTTGTTTATTGTATGCCACTATTCTAAGATATTTATCATGTAATATTCGAGTTGACAAGTTATATATATATATATATATATATAAATCTACAATATGCGCAATTTGCGTTGAAACATTTTAAGAGTACACAGAAGATCAGAGTTTCTAGATGCAATATTGTATGGTCCTAGTATGCATTCTCAAAAAAGGATTTATATGACTGGTTTAAAATTTAGTCAGAATGTTTTTCTGATTCTCATGTAAAGGAAAATACTTGAATAAGAAAGCTTTCATTTAATCCATCTTGATTCCCTTACAGGTATCCGGCCATCTTGAAACTTAGTAATTTTAAAACTTAATTCTTAGATTGTTCATGTTTTCAGAATGACTATGCTTAGATCATGGTCTAGTGTTGATTTCAGGAGATATAATTTTCATATTGTATGTTCTAACCCTTTTCTTACTACAGATTTCCTTCCCAGCTGTTTCCCTTCCTAATCCCCTCTTCCCCTCTTGAACTCTCTTAGCTTCTGTGATTTATCTATCAGAGTCTTGGAGCTGTTTAGTGGTGGACGTGTTGGGAACGTGTGAGGACCCCGAGGATCTGGTGACTCTGACATTGGCAGAATGAAGCACTCTGGGAACAAAGCCCCCTCCAGAACCAGTGGAGAAAAACATCTTCTAACACAGTCCTTGGCAGGATGAAGCACTCTCCAGAATCAGTCAGTAGGCAACCCACCCACTTGAGAGACTTGAGAGACTGTGGCTTTGCGCTCCCCAGGACCAGGCAGTGGACAACCCACCCACTTGAGAGACTTGAGAGACTGTGGCTTTGCACTCCCCGGGACCAGGCAGTGGGCAACCCGCCCACTTGAGAGACTTGAGAGACTGTGGCTTTGCATTCCCCAGGACCAAGCAGTGGACATGGAGCCCCCTCGAGGAGCAGTGGCGTTGTACCATCATCCGGCTGAGATTCCCCCCCCCCCTTCCACCTGAGGTGCCTGTAATTATTTTCGACCTGATGCCCCTGCAGCATTCTCTCCCTTTTGAGGAAAGTGTCATGTGTGGGCTTCACCCATGATTTTTTTGCCCACTGGGCCATGAACATCTGCAAAGGACAGTGTACGGCCTTCTGTACATATTGTAAATATTTGTATATACTGGTTTTTACAATTGTTTAATTTATCTGCCTATTTCTAATAAATGAAAGATTTGACTCAATTCCTTTGTCCTTGCGTTCTTCCAGGGGGTTTCGGGGTGTATATGTAATGTTGTTGCATGTATTTGTTTGTATGGTGTTGTGGGTGAGGGTGAGGGTGGGGATGGTGTGTTTTGCGTGTGTGTGTCACTCTCTTTTGCCTCCTCCCCTCCCCTGTGTGCTAGGTGCAGTACTCACCACCGGCGTTGCAGCAGCCTCCTTCTTTCCACTTCGTTGTGTATTATTAGATACAGCAACATGGGCAGGACCTGTCACTTGGGCTCCATGGCATCCTGGTTCTTTGTTGATTGTCGAGAGAACAGTGGTTTCCCTTCTGAGTTCTGTTTCCACCGTGCTTTTGATGGCATTGGTACCGTCCCCGGAAAAGCTGGCGAATTGGTGCCTTGCAATACTGTGGGTGGTACATTGTCTTCCGCCTGTCTGTTGGCGGTGACCTCCACGGTGTTTGTTGCTACCGCCGTGGCGGTCGGAGTGTTAAAGTGGCTATCTGTGTTGGCAATTTCAGCCATGGTCGTGATTTCATTTTTTTATCCGCCGGCCTGTTAGCGGTATTAGCGCCACTTTAACACCGACCGCCAGGGTTGTAATGAGGGCCTAAGTGTATTGTACTCCTAATCCTCACAAGGTACCTGTAGCTCAATCTGTGCTCAACCAGGATATTAATCAGTAATTATCCTTATTTATGCGCCTCCTTCCATAATGTTTCGTAGCTTTATCCCAATATTTCGTCATTCTCTAGTTCTCGTGTCCATATTATCCCTTTCCATCCGGGTTTCCTGTAATTAAAATGTTCTCTTATTAATACTTCCCTTAGTTGTTGTAATCCTCCATTCATTTGGACACTCAATACTTGGTGAAGTACCCGGGGATCTATCTGCTCTTCAGACACCAGGTGACTCATCACTGTAGTCACACTGGCTCCTGTGTCTCTCAGAGATTTCACCCTCTGTCCATTGATGGTCACCCTCTGCCTGTACTTCTTAGTGTTCTCAGACCCTAGGGTTCTGTGGACCATCTCACTGTCCCCTAGTGAAAAAGAGTCATCTCAACTGGCTCCCACCCACCTGAAACCAACTCCTCCCCAAGCGCTACACTAGCCAAACCCTGGGACTGCGCACCAGTGGGTGCCGGTGTACTTGTGGGGCATTTGGGGTCTCCCCTCACATGACCCAACTGGTCACATGCATAACACTTACATGGGGGAACCCCTGCCATAGGTTTCCCTTTGGAGAACCATGGCTTCTTCTAACTGGGGGGATGGGAATCCTTACCCTAGGAATCAGATTGGGGCCTGTTAGAGAACTCCCCCTGTTTACCCTTACCCCTCCTTTCTTCTGAGAAGGACCCTGCCCACCCATGGCGTGGTCTCCCCCATACCTCTTCTGGACCCTGGTGCTCTCCCAGCGGTCCACTTCCTGCGCAAGCTTCCTGGGGTCAGTCAGCTTGCTGTCAATTAGGTGCAGGCGCAGCTCTGGAAAACATAAACTGTACAAGTGCTCCCAAGCAATCAAATTGTAAAGCCCCTCATACGTTGTTACCTTATAGCCCTTCACCCAACCATCCAGTGACCTGCAGAATGAATCAGCACATTCCAACCATGTTTGGGATTCCTTCCTCTTATAGGCCCTGAACTTTTCCTTATACTGCTCAGGGGTGAGACCATATCTTGTGAGTAGGGCATCCTTCATGATAGAGTAGGTGAGCCCCTGAGGATCCCCTAAGGATGTCAGAATATCCCTCCCTTCTACCTCAAAGTGTTTCCACAGACCCGCCCCCCAATGAGCTTCAGGGGCCAGATTCATATGGAGAGCAGACTCATACCCCTTGAACCACAAGAATATGTCATCCTCCCTTTTGTAATCCTTCACAAGATCTTTAGGAATGTGCACCCTCCTCCCAGGCTGCACTGTGAAGTTGCTGCTACCATCTCTACTGGACTGGCTCCTCTGATCTAGCTCCCTCAAGCTAAGCTCATGAGCCTGCAGTATCCTCTTCTCCTCCATGGCCATCCTCCTTTCTTCCATATCCATTTTCATCCTAAACTTTTCCAACTCCAACTGGTGATCCCTTTCTGCCTGTCTGACTTGTAACTCTTCAGGGGTCAGACCCTTGGATGGCACACTGCTACCTGCCCTAAAGACTCTCTCCCTGGACATAACAGGCCCACCCACTATACCATTGTGAATGGATTTCTCTTCCTCCTCCTCATCCTCATCTTCTGCGTGCCCTCTAGCTTCCTTGGCTGCCACCCAGGTCCTCAGTGCCTTTTGCAGCTCATCCTTACTGGTGGAGCTCTTAATGGGGCAGGCATGATCCTTACAGAACTGTTTTAATTGGGCCACTGTGTAACTTTCCAGTTTCCCTAAATCAAAAGCAGCTCCAGCTGATGCATCCTCAGATTGAGACATGATGGAGATTTAAAAGTGCAGAGTTCCAAAGTTAGAAAAACAAGTTCCCAAAAGTCAATCAAGGATTACCACAAAACAGAAGTAGAACAAAAAGGAGTCCCAAAGAGAAAAAGAAAAAATCACAAGAAAAGTGGCATGTGGTCACATAGTCGTCTGCGCTGAAAACAGTAGTGTACACATAGGCGGTCATTACAACATTGGCGGTAAAAGCCGCTTACAGCCGTATAGAAGACTGTCAACAAACCGCCGCGGCCGCGGAATTCCACCACAGCTATTATGACACACATGTCGGAATCTGCCAAAATTCAGACACCCAAACAAGTCCGCCACACCAAAGGTCAGTGATAAACTGGCGAAAACAAAACCTCCACCGTCACGCCAACAGAAATGCGCCCACACTATCATGACACACGAATCCACGCCGCAGTCTTTCAACCGGGGTATTCCTTTGGCAGTACACACCGCCGCGCTCAAAATACACACACTCTTACAAAACACAGCCACATTGGACAATTACAAATACACACACACACCACTCCCACACACCCTTTACAATATAAAACACACACCCACATCACCCACAAACCCCCACGACAAAAAATTCTGAAAGAAGCCCAGAGAGAGAGCACCAGCAAGAACAACAGCATCCACAGGCACACAACACCATCACCCACAGAACTTCCATGCACCTCACACAACACACCACTACATATCAGCACACTTATCACCACACACTCCACCCCACACATCACCTACACCACCCCATGGCACGGCAAAGATACTCCAGGTTCTCAGAGGAGGAGCTCAGGGTCATGGTGGAGGAAATCGTCCGGGTAGAGCCACAGCTATTCGGAGCACAGGTTCAGCACACCTCAATTGCAAGGAAGATGGAGCTATGGCGAAGAATAGTGGACAGGGTCAACGCTGTGGGACAGCACCCAAGAAATCGGGAGGACATCAGGAAGAGGTGGAACGACCTATGGGGGAAGGTGCGTTCCGTGGTCTCAAGACACCACCAGGCGGTTCAGCGGACTGGCGGCGGACCCCCACCTCCTCACCCACAACTAACAACATGGGAGGAGCAGGTCTTGGCGATTCTGCACCTGAGGGCCTTGCAGGAGTAGGTGGAGGAATGGACTCTGGTAAGACAAATCTTAATTATTACATCCCCTACCCTACCTGCATGCCATCACATACCCCCACCCTCACCCTCACCCCCATCACTCCAACTCCTCACACATGTCCCAACATCACAAACCACCCATCCCAACACCAAGCCCTGCATGCAACAACAAAGCATGGACACCCATCACTAAAGCATGCCCACTGCACATACCCATACAACCCCCTAACCCATCCTCACACAAGGTCCACGGTCACCCACCCATTGCACACCATGACACACACAGATGTAATAACCATCCTTTTATACCCCTGCAGGACCCCTACCCAACGTCACCGGACAGGAGAGTCCACACATATCCACACCACCAACAGAAGAGGCCCACAGTGATGACAGCACCTCTGTCCAACTGGATCTAGATGACCAGCCCGGCCCATCGGGGACCTCGGGACAGTCGGTTCCCCTCACCCAGTCACAGGCCACCACAGACCTTCCCCCCTCTGGAAACACCAGCACAGCACTGACCCAGCGGGCCCATACCTCCATCCCCAGGACACGTCAATCAGCAGTGTGTCCACCACTACAGGGAACCCAGGATAACCCACCACCCCAACAACAACAGGGACCTGGGGGCAGTGGTAGTGGGCACAGGGTCCAGGGGGCGGAGGCCCAGGAACACAGGGGAACTGGAAGGGCTGCTGTGCGACAGGGGGAGGGCAGGCCCAGGGCACTCTACACGAGGCCCTCTCCTCCATCATGGGAGCATACCACCACTCCCAGGAGATGATGGCAACGGTACTGGCCAAGTTTCAGGAGACGCAGCGCCTGCAGGAGGAACAGTATATGGGTTTCAGGGAGGAACTCAGAACCATCAGCTCTACCCTGGGCACCATCGTAGGGGTGCTGAAGGAAGTACTCAACACCAGGAGAGACACTGTGGCACTACAAGGGGCCCCTGACACTAGCATGGACGATGAACTGCCCACCACCTCCGCCGGCGCTAGTGGACAGGATGCCTTGCCACAGGACCACCACACCAGAACCCCACCCCCTGCAGAGGGAGAACCACCCCGCAAACGGTCCCTGAGATCCAGGACAAAGACAGAGCACGATGCCAAGGCCCCCGCCAAGAAATGAGACCACCCTGATTGTCATCCTACTGTCCCACTTTGTCACCCTGTCCATACTTTAACTGCCCCAGCTCCACTTCCTATACCCATTTTGGCAATGCATCTGTGAGACTAATAGACTGGACTCTGCCATGGACATTCCTCCGCCATCACCCCTCACCATTTCATTACCCCCTCCAATATTGAGCACTTAAATAAACACCCTTAAAGCACAAAACAATCTGGAGTCTGTCTGTGATTTCGAAATAGTGTATTAGCAATTACAGTGACAAAATGCTCTTTCAATTGTAATGTCAACATACCTATGTCACACAGCTCTAATCCATGAGGAATCTAAGCAGATGTCACACAGTGGGACCCACATCTGTGAAATCGTAAGGGAAAGTGACAACTCAGTGACCATACACCGGGTGAAAACGACAGACAGTAGAGAAGTAGTAGTGTTAAGGTACATGTAGTAGGTAAGTCTGTACTCTTACCTGTGTCTCACTGGAAATATTGCTGGATCACTAAGTCCCTGTTGTTCATGTCTTCTTCCCTTGCTTCCTCGTCTTCACTGTCCACAGGCTCCACAGCTGCAACACCACCGCCATCTGGACCATCCTCCTGCAGAAAAGGCACCTGTCGTTGCAAAGCCAAGTTATGAAGCATACAGCAGGCCACGATGATCTGGCACACCTTCTTTGGTGAGTAGAACAGGGATCCACCTGTCATATGGAGGCACCTGAACCTGGCCTTCAGGAGGCCGAAGTTCCGCTCGATCACCCTCCTTGGGCCTCATTGTAGCGTTCCTCTGCCCTTGTCCTGGGATTCCTCACTGGAGTCAGTAGCCATGACAGGTTGGGGTAACCAGAGTCACCTGCAAATGGTGAGGGACAACTGTTAGACACGCACTACCCTGGAGGGATATCCCCAGACAACCATTCCCACTGACTTGCCTCCAGGTGCTCACCTAATAGCCACACATGGTGCCTCTGGAGTTGACCCATCACATAAGGGATGCTGCTATTCCGCAGGATGTAGGCGTCATGCACTGAGCCAGGGAACTTGGCATTCACATGGGAGATGTACTGGTCTGCCAAACATACCATCTGTACATTCATAGAATGATAACTCTTACGGTTTCTGTACACCTGTTCACTCCTGTGGGGGGGGACGAAAGCCACATGGGTCCCATAAATGGCACCTATGATGTTGGGGATGTGTCCCAGGGCATAGAAATCACCTTTACTGTAGGCAAATCCTCCACCTGAGGGAAAACGATGTAGCTCCGCATGTGTTTCAGAAGGGCAGACAACACTCTGGACAATACGTTGGAAAACATAGGCTGGGACATCCCTGAAGCTATGGCCACTGTTGTTTGAAAAGACCCACTTGCAAGGAAATGGAGCACTGACAGCACCTGTACTTGAGGGGGTATTCCTGTGGGATGGCGGATTGCTGACATCAGGTCTGGCTCCAACTGGGTACACAGTACCTGGATTGTGATAACGGTCAAGCCTGTATGTGATAATCAAATGTCGCTCCTCCATTGTCAACAGGTCCATCCAACAGTCGGTACACCGGAGGATGCCGCTATCTCCTCACATGTCCCAGCGGACGGTGCCTATGAAGGACAACAGCGAGCACAGAGTCAAACAACTCAGAGGTACGTACCCACAGTTTACCCAGAACACCAAACATACACAAAATGTGGCCTGTATGTGTGTTGAGTCTAGGCCTAGGTATGTGTGACACAGTTGGAAATGAAGCCATGTGGGCCCCTGAAATGGCAGCTGCCTGACCTGTAAAGTGGGACAATGGGATGTGATGTAACTGCGCTGGCGTTGTACACCGTCGCGGTAGGCGGTCGAAGACCGCGGCGCAATGCTGCATTGATTAACATGGGACCCTATGGGTCCCAGGAGCCAATGACGATGTACGCCGGCGATGACGGTACGCACCGCTGTGGACGTGACCGCCATTTTGTAGGAAAGTACCATCTTGCCTGGCATGTTACCCCCATTTTTCACTGTATATATGTTGTTTTAGTTGTATGTGTCACTGGGACCCTGCCAGCCAGGGCCCCAGTGCTCATAAGTGTGCCTGAATGTGTTACCTGTGTAGTGACTAACTGTCTCACTGAGGCTCTGCTAATCAGAACCTCAGTGGTTATGCTCTCTCATTTCTTTCAAATTGTCACTAACAGGCTAGTGACCAATTTTACCAATTTACATTGGCTTACTGGAACACCCGTATAATTCCCTAGTATATGGTACTGAGGAACCCAGGGTATTGGGGTTCCAGAAGATCCCTATGGGCTGCAGCATTTCTTTTGCCACCCATAGGGAGCTCTGACAATTCTTACACAGGCCTGCCACTGCAGCCTCAGTGAAATAACGTCCACGTTATTTCACAGCCATTTTATACTGCACTTAAGTAACTTATAAGTCACCTATATGTCTAACCTTTACCTGGTAAAGGTTAGGTGCAAAGTTACTTAGTGTGAGGTCACCCTGGCACTAGCCAAGGTGCCCCCACATTGTTCAGGGCCAATTCCCCGGACTTTGTGAGTGCGGGGACACCATTACACGCGTGCACTACATATAGGTCACTACCTATATGTAGCTTCACAATGGTAACTCCGAATATGGCCATGTAACATGTCTATGATCATGGAATTGCCCCCTCTATGCCATCCTGGCATAGTTGGCACAATCCCATGATCCCAGTGGTCTGTAGCACAGACCCTCGGACTGCCAAACTGCCTTTCCTGGGGTTTCACTGCAGCTGCTGCTGCTGCCAACCCCTCAGACAGGCTTCTGCCCTCCTGGGGTCCAGCCAGGCCTGGCCCAGGATGGCAGAACAAAGGACTTCCTCTGAGAGAGGGTGTTACACCCTCTTCCTTTGGAAAATGGTGTGAAGGCAGGGGAGGAGTAGCCTCCCCCACCCTCTGGAAATGCTTTCATGGGCACACATGGTGCCCATTTCTGCATAAGCCAGTCTACACCGGTTCAGGGACCCCATAGCCCTGCTCTGGCGCGAAACTGGACAAAGGAAAGGGGAGTGACCACTCCCCTGACCTGTACCTCCCCTGGGAGGTGCCCAGAGCTCCTCCAGTGTGCTCCAGACCTCTGCCATCTTGGAAACAGAGGTGCTGCTGGCACACTGGACTGCTCTGAGTGGCCAGTGCCATCAGATGACGTCAGAGACTCCTTTTGATAGGCTCCTTCAGGTGTTGCTAACCTATCCTCTCTCATAGGTAGCCAAACCCTCTTTTCTGGCTATTTAGGGTCTCTGTCTCTTGGGATTCCTTAGATAACGAATGCAAGAGCTCATCCGAGTTCCTCTTCATCTCTCTCTTCACCTTCTGCCAAGGAATCGACTGCTGACCGCGCTGGAAGCCTGCAAAACTGCAACATAGTAGCAAAGACGACTACTGCAACTCTGTAACGCTGATCCTGCTGCCTTCTCGACTGTTTTCCTGGTGGTGCATGCTGTGGGGGTAGTCTGCCTCCTCTCTGCACTAGAAGCTCCGAAGAAATCTCCCGTGTGTCGACGGAATCGTCCCCCTGAAACCGCAGGCACCAAAGAACTGCATCACTGGTCCCCTGGGTCTCCTCTCAGCACGACGAGCGAGGGCCCTTGAATCCAGCAACTCTGTCCAAGTGACTCCCACAGTCCAGTGACTCTTCAGTCCAAGTTTGGTGGAGGTAAGTCCTTGCCTCCCCATGCCAGATTGCATTGCTGGGAACCGCGACTTTTGCAGCTACTCCGGCCTCCGTGCACTTCCGGTGGAAATCCTTTGTGCACAGTCCAGCCTGGGTCCACGGCACTCTAACCTGCATTGCACGACCTCCTAAGTTGTTCTCCGGCGACGTGGGACTCCTTTGTGCGACTTCGGGTGAGCACCATTTCACACATCCTTGTAGTGCCTGTTTCTGGCACTTCTGCGGGTGCTGCCTGCTGCTGAGAGGGCTCCTTGTCTTGTGCGATGCTCCCTCTGTCCCCTGACGCATTTGGCGACATCCTGGTCCCTCCTGGGCCACAGCAGCATCCAAAAACCTTTACCGCATGATTTGCAGCTAGCAAGGCTTGTTGGCAGTCTTTCGGCGGGAAAATACTTCTGCACGACTCTACACAGCGTGAGGGATCCGTCCTCCAAAGGGGAAGTCTCTAGCCCTTGTCGTTCCTGCAGAAACCTAAGCTTTTTACTGTCCAGTAGCAGCTTCTTTGCACCCACAGCTGGCATTTCCTGGGCATCTGCCCATCTCCGACTTGCTTGTGACTTTTGGACTTGGTCCCCTTGTTCCACAGGTACCCTCGACTGGAAATCCATTGTTGTTGCATTGCTGGTTTGTGTCTTTCCTGCAGAATTCCCCTATCACGACTTCTATGTCCTTTGGGGAACTTTAGTGCACTTTGCACTCACTTTTCAGGGTCTTGGGGTGGGCTATTTTTCTAACCCTTACTATTTTCTAATAGTCCCAGCGACCCTCTACAAGGTCACATAGGTTTGGGGTCCATTCGTGGTACGCATTCCACTTTTGGAGTATATGGTTTGTGTTGCTGCTATCCCTATGTGTCCCCATTGCATCCTATTGTAACTATACATTGTTTGCACTGTTTTCTAATACTATTACTGCATATTTTGTTATTGTGTACATATATCTTGTGTATATTTGCTATCCTCATACTGAGGGTACACTCTGAGATACTTTGGCATATTGTCATAAAAATAAAGTACCTTTATTTTTAGTATATCTGTGTATTGTGTTTTCTTTTGATATTGTGCATATGACACTAGTGGTACTGTAGGAGCTTCACTCGTCTCCTAGTTCAGCCTAAGCTGCTCTGCTAAGCTACCATTATCTATCAGCCTATGCTGCTAGACACCCTATACACTAATAAGGGATAACTGGGCCTGGTGCAAGGTGCAAGTACCCCTAGGTACTCACTACAAGCCAGTCCAGCCTCCTACACATTTTCTATCTGTTCAATCACTCGATACCTGATCTTCGAAAGGAGAGGACCTACACTGCAAGTGCTGCTGTGACCTCGGTCTGGAAGAGACAATGGCTCGAGTGTCTGGGGAAAGGGCCCCTGCCTTCACATCGGAGGAGTTGGAGAAGCTCGTGGATGGTGTCCTCCCCCAGTACACGCTACTCTACGGTCCTCCAGACAAACAGTCAAGTACACAGGGAGCATGTTGTATGGGCTATGCCTGTGTGGTGAGGGCTGGATGTAAGAAGGAAGGGGGAGAGTGCTGCATGCATGAAAGACAGTGAATGCATGTGCCACATGGCAAGGGTAGGGATGGGGGCCAATCACTTTGACAGTTCAGTTGGTAATAACTTCTCTTTTCCCCTGTACATTTCATGTAGGTCAGCGCCCACCAGAAAAAAGATGTTTGGCGTGCCATCGCCAAGGACGTCCGGACCCTGGGGGTCTACCACAGACAGACCACCCACTGTCAGAAAAGATGGGAGGACATTCGCCGCTGGAGCAAGAAGACGGTGGAAACTAAGCTGGGGATGGCCTCCCAACGTGGGACGGATACCCGTCGCACTATGACCCCACTGATGTTCAGGATCCTGGCGGTGGCCTACCCGGAGTTGGATGGGCGTTTGAGGGCATCACAGCAGCCACAAGGGGGTGAGTACACTCTCATTCTGCTGACTTTGCGCGCAGTGGAGCTGTCTGGGTGGGGGAGGTGGGCTGTGGGTTTCCATAGGCCAGGGCGAGTTCCGTAGGCAAGGCCCCTCCGTAAGGCAGGCCATGTGGCACCCCTGTCCACCTCTGTAGAGTGCCAAGTACACCTAGTCATGCCCCTGTGTCATCTATGTGTGCAGATGTCGTCCATAGCCTTGTAGGCCATTTCCCAGGAATTGAACAGTGGAGCCCAAGAGCGCGGAGTAGTGCAGGGGGCTTCTGTGTCTGTCGTGACGGCCAACGGTAGCGGTAATGCATGCACTCAACATGTCTTTCTTCTGTCTCCCCCCCCTTTTTGTGGTCTCCCTGTTCTTGTGTGCATTAGCATCATCAGGCGGAGGAGCAGTGGCACCGGAGCACGAGGGAGCTGCATCCCACATGGCCCTGGAGGGTGACACTACGGAGTCTGAATTCACCAGTGGGACGGAAGGCGAGGGGAGCTCCTCGGCGGGGACAGGAGCTGACACCAGCGACACGGACTCGTCCTCTGATGGGAGCTCCCTTGTGGTGGCGGCAACATCTGTGCCCCCCGCATTTACAGGTACAGCCGCCACCCCCCCTACCAGCACCGCCCTCCCAGCAGCCCCTCAGCCTTTGCCCCGTTCCCGCTCACCCAGGAGGGTGGGCTCACCTTTGCCCCAGGCACCTCAGGCCCCGCCCCAGTCACCCCTGCTGCCCTCAGTGAGGAGGCCATTGACCTCCTCAGGTCCCTCACTGTTGGGCAGTCTACCATTTTGAATGCCATCCAGGGTGTAGAGAGGCAGTTGCAACAAACCAATGCATTCCTGGAGGGCATTCATTCTGGTCAGGCGGCCCTTCAGCGAGCTTTTCAGACTCTGGCCTCAGCACTGATGGCAGCTATTGTCCCCATCTCTATCCTCCCCCCTCCAACTTCCTCCACCCCGACCAAATCCCCTGTACCTCAGCCGATCCCAAGCATACCTACAGACCAACATGCACACACCTCAACACCCAAGGGAAGCTCAGGCAAACATAAGCACCACACATCCCACAGGCACTCACGCAAGCATCACACACATGCAGACACACCAACATCCACTGCCTCCACTGTGTCCCTCTCCTCCTCGTCTCCCTCCTCCCTCCCAGTCTCGTCTACACTCACACCTGCATGCACTACCTCTACAGCCACTATGTCCCTCTCCAGCACCCCCACCCCCACCCCCACACCCCGCTCACGTGTAGTCACCACCCCCACTGCCATTCACACGTCCCCTTTGTCCTCTCCCAGTGTGTCTATGACGCCCCCTCCCAAGATACACAAACACAGGCACACACCCACCCAACAGTCATCCACCTCACGACAGCCTCCAGCGCATGCACCTTCACCCAAAGTCACCAAACGTACACCTCCTATAACCACCACCTCTTCCTCCACTCCCAAACCCCCTCCAGCTACCCGTCCCAGTGTCGCCCAAAAACTTTTCCTGTCCAACCTTGGCCTCTTTCCCACACCTCCCCCACCCCGTCCGTCTCATAGGTCCCGAACTAGCACCTCAGCCACAACATCTCCGCGACCAGTGGTGCCTGTAGTCACCGGAATCTGGAGTGCACCGGCCACCAGGGCAGCCAGTGTGGCACGGAGTCACAGCACAAACAGTCCCCCACCTGTGAAGCATCAGAAGTTGGCCAGTGCCCGGCGGGAGAGGGGGAAGACTCCAGCCACCAAAGCTGCTCCCAGGGGTCCCGTTGGGAGTGTGGAGTCAGCTGTGACACCTTCCAGGGTGGGGAAGGGCCACAAGAAACCCGGCAGGTCTGGGAACAGCAGCACAGCGGAGAAGACTGTCATCATCCCCGATGCCCAGGAGGCCACTGCCAGCATCAGCCCAGCTGCCCAGGAGGCCACCGCCAGCACCAGCCCAGCTGCCCAGGAGGCCACCGCCAGCATCAGCCCAGCTGCCCAGGAGGCCACCGCCAGCATCAGCCCAGCTGCCCAGGAGACCACCGCCAGCACCAGCCCACCTGGCCAGGAGGCCACCGCCAGCACCAGTCCACCTGGCCAGGAGGCCACCGCCAGCACCAGCCCCGCTGGGCCATGAAGGACCGCCAGCAAAAGCCCCCCTGGTCCATGAAGGACCACCACCAAAAGCCCCGCTGGGCCATGAAGGACCGCCAGCAGCTTAGACCCTGCAATGGAGACCACCGTCTAAAGCACCGCTGAACAGGGCACTGCCATCTCAAGCACAGCTGAACAGGGCACCGCCGTCTCAAGCACCACTGAACAGGGCACCGCCGTCTCAAGCACCGCTGAACAGGGCACCGTCGTCTCAAGCACCGCTGCACAGGGCACCGCCGTCTCAAGCACCGCTGAACAGGGCACTGTCGTCTCAAGCACCGCTGCACAGGGCACCGCCGTCTCAAGCACCGCTGCACAGGGCACCGCCGTCTCAAGCAATGCTGCACAGGGCACCGCCATCTCAAGCACCGCTGAACAGGGCACCGCCATCTCAAGCACCGCTAGCCCATGAGTGGCAGGGGCACTGACGCAACTGAGTCCGTCACGGGGTGAATGATGCACTCTGGGCACCATGCCCCCTCCAGAACCAGTGGAGTCTGTCATCCACTACCTCGGTCCTTAGCAGGATGAAGCACTCTGGGCACCATGCCCCCTCGAGAACCAGTGGAGAGATGCATCCACTACCTCTGTCCTTAGCAGGATGAAGCACTCTGGGCACCATGCCCCCTCCAGAACCAGTGTAGAGATCCATCCACTACCTCTGTCCTTACCAGGATGAAACACTCTGGGCACCATGCCCCCTCCAGAACCAGTGGAGACTGTCATCCACTTGTGAGACTGTGGCTTTGCACTCCCCAGGATGAAACAGTGGGCAACTCACCCACTGTAGAGACTTGAGAGACTGTGGCTTTGCACTCCCCATGATATGGCAGTGGGCAAACCACCCACTGTAGAGACTTGTGAGACTGTGGCTTTGCACTCCCCAGGATGGAACAGTGGGCATGTGGCCCCCTCGTGGATTTGGCATCGTGCACTTAAGCGGCTGAGGTACACCCCCTTTCCCTCCCCCTGAGGTGCCTGTTTAGTTGCTCTCTGATGCCCCTGCAGTGTTCTCTCCGTCATAGTCGGGGATCTTGTGTGGGCCTTGCCCATACCGTGTGGTCCCAGTGTTCCATAGACTTTCTTAGTGCACTACCTGGACTACAATGCTTGGTATATATTTTGTACATGGTGTATATATATATATATATATTTCTGCCTACTTGCTTTTCATATATTACAATGGTTACACTCATTTTCTATTGTCTTTGCATTCTTCCTGGGGGTTTGGGGGCTGTAACTGTAATGTACTGATATGCATTAGTGTGTGTTGTAGTGGGTGAGGGTGGGGGTGTTGCATGTGTGTGCCCCTGTTTTTTCCCTCCCCTGTGTCGTAGGTGCAGTACTCACCGTGGTCTTTGCCGCCGGCGTTGGTGCTCCTGGTAGAGGAGCAGGAAGACTATTGCAGGTAGAATTTGGAGTTCCGGGTCCATGGCATCCTCGTTCCTCGTGGGGTGTGTAGAGGTGAGCGTTTTCCCTTCGGGATTCCTGTTTCCGCTGTGTTTTTATCCGCGGTGAATCCGCCCCGGAAAAGGTGGCGGATTGGCTTGTCATAATCGTGTGGGCGGTACATTGTCCTCCGCCTGTCTGTTGGCAGTGACCGCCAGGCTGTTTGTTTGTACCGCCGTGGCGGTCGGAGTGTTAAAGTGGCTGTCTTTGTTGACGGTTTCCGCCACCGCCGTAATTGCAATATTTTTACCGCCGGCCTGTTGGCGGTCTTACCGCCGCTTTAACACCGACCGCCAGGGTTGTAATGACCACTTTAATCACTGTATGTCAAGTGCAAATACAAGTCCAATCCCAACCGTTGATCACCAATTCTAGAAATGGGGTCTTTGGTTGCCAGTCAGGTTACCCCCTGTCCAAGCAAGGACCCTAACTCTGGTCAGGGTAAAGGACATCACCCTCAGCTAACCCCTGCTCACCCCCTTGGTAGCTTGGCATGAGCAGGCAGGCTTAACTTCAGAGTCTAGCTGTAAAGTATTTGTACCAATACACACAGTAACTCAGTGAAAACACTACAAAATGACACGACAGAGGTTTAGAAAACTGCGTAATATTTATCTAAACAAAACAAGACCAAAATGACAAAAATCCACCATACACAGTTATGAATTAAAAAGCAAAAAGAGTCTTGAATGCTTAAGAAAACAGTAAAAATACTGTTAGCATTGAAAAGTACCTGGGTAGCGTCAAAAAACACGCACGGACGAGTGTGCGTCGGAAAAGGCTAGAGAAGCGTCGATTTCTCACCAGCAAGCGAGATCGTGTGTTGTTTCTCCTCCTCCGGTTGAGTCGGTGTGCACTGTTTCCTCTCTCCTCAGGAGAGCGATGTGTCGTTTTTCCGCGCCTAGCGATGTTGTGTTGAAAATCCGGCCACACGGTATCAGGAAAACCGCGCTGTGTGGGTTGCGACGTTATCAGCCTCCGTCAGCGCGTGTTGCGCGTCATTTCTGCACCTGTGTGCGTCAATCATCCAGTCGTGATGCAGGGAGAGCACCGATTTCATCCGCAAAGCCACCGCAGGTCGTTTCTCAGCCGCATCTTGGAAGGTGTGGCAAAATTTTCCCTGCACAGCAGTCTGTGGGTGGATTTTCAATCTTGATCTGCCAGCTTCTCCTTTCAAGGAACTGGAAAGGGCACCACTTGGCAGGGCAGGAGTCTCAGTATAGAGTCCAGGTGCTGGTAGGGGAAGTCTTCGATGGCCCTGAGACTTCAACAACAGGAGGCAAGCTCAGGACAAGCCCTTGGACATTTTTTCATAAGCAGGAATGCACAACAAAGTCCAGTCTTTGTCCCCTTTCATAGGCAGAATCAGCAACTGCAGGATAGCTCCACAAAGCACAGTCACAGGCAGGGCAGCACTTCTCAGCTCTTCAGCTCTTCTCCTTGGCAGAGGTCCCTCATGATTTCCAGAAGTTATCTAATTTTCAGGGGTTTGGGTACTTTTCTTATACCCAGTTCTGCCTTTGAAGTATGCAGACTTCAAAGGAAAGTCTCTCTTGTTTGTGAAATCCTGCCTTGCCCAGGCCAGGCCCCAGACATATTCCAGGGGGTGGAGACTGCATTGTGTGAGGGCAGGCACAGCCCTTTCAGGTGTAAGTGACCACTCCTCCCCGCCCCTCCGTCCTAGCACAGATGCCTCATCAGGACATGCAGGCTACACCCCAGCTCCCTTAGTGTCACTGTTTAGAGAGAGGTGCAAACAGCCCAACTGTCAAACTAACCCAGACAGGGAATCCGCAAACAGGCAGAGTCACAGGATGGTTTAAGCAAGAAAATGCCTACTTTCTAAAAGTGGCATTTTCAAACACACAATCTTAAAACCAACTTTACTAAAAGATGTATTTTTAAATTGTGAGTTCAGAGACCCCAAACTCCACATGTCCATCTACTTCCAAAGGAAATCTACACGTTAATCATATTTAAATGTAGCCCCCATGTTAACCTATGAAAGCGATGGGCCTTGCAACAGTGAAAAACGAATTTGGCAGTATTTCACTGTCAGGACATATAAAAAAGATTAGTATATGTTCTACCTTTAACATACACTGCACCCTGCCCATGGGGCTACCTAGGGCCTACCTTAGGGGTGTCTTACATGTAAGAAAAAGGAAGGTTTAGGCCTTGCAAGTGGGTGCACTTGCCAAATCGAAGTGGCAGTTTAAAACTGCACACACAGACACTGCAAATCAATATTGGTCAAGGAATTGCATGTTCACAGTTTGTTCAATAAAACTAAAACTCCAAATCTATAAATTCTACAATTACTCTGTTCACATGACATTAATTGCTTGTCCTGCAATGTCCTCATCATCTGGCTCATCAGGTAACAATATTGTTGCAGCTTCTTCTCCAGTCAGTTTCTCCATTGTTCTCCTCCTGAGAAAGTCAGTCTCACACATTTTACACACAAAATGTTACATTTAGCTAGAACAGCATCTTTTAGCAGTCAGTTCTAAACTTGTCAGCTATGGCACATTTAAACAATGCAGTGGAAAATCACAGTTTGACTCTCTAAGACAGCCATTTATTAAACGTTAAGAAATACAGCTGTGACATGAAGCCTGGCAAGTAGGCCAAGACCTTTGCTAAGTTAAGGCCTACAATTAATAAAGCTAATACATAATGCATAACCTTTAATATGACATATTACTACATTAGTCAAACATATATTCAACATTTCACAACAGTAGACTATTAATAAGTACACTTTGTGAACATTGGCGGCCACTCATCCTATTCACATTTTCAAATGCGTGCATTATTTTTCTACGTTATCATATTTTCTACACAAACCCATTATTCAGAATACATGAACACTTGTTAATAAATTTTATTAGAAAACCTGCGCTAGCATCAGCATCACCACCATCTCTGAAGGTTCTAGGCTTGTCCACAGCCAGTACATCATTAGAGTGCAGGCTAAGAAGTGTAAAATAGAAACAAAACAGCAAGCCTTTCCATCCATGCACAAGTATCTGGAAGAACATTGCCATTTCTATTAGGACCTCCACAATGCTGCTCCAATTTAGAAAAGAGTTGACGATTCAACTCTTTAAAGAACACTACATTTAAATGCATAAATTGTCCACAAACAAGCTAAGTCTCCTATCACATTTTGACTATGCTTGTCTGTGACCCTGTACAGTGCTATGCTGCCTTTTGGCTAGGTTTACTCTATAGAAATGCTATAACATATGCATATATTCATGCACACTGGAATGATCACTTTAGTTGCCCGAGTAAGCTAATCATTATACAATGGTGGGTGGGATCAAACACCCAGCAGCTAATATCACACCCCTGATTCAGGTGGCCACTTTCTTTTGCCATTTACTGGAGCTGTACTGACTCTGGATATAAATACACCTCTAGAATCCAGTTTTACTGAAGGAGCTTGCATACATCACCTTGGTGAATGAAAGGCTCTGTGTTTGTTTGAGGATTTAAAGTCTGTTGCAATCTTGCCTTCTCAGCATCATTTCAGATCATCTACAGCATTGCAAGTTCACCAATGCCACCAAAGGGGAACCCTCTCCGCATGCCAACATAGCAAACTAGGCTGAAAAAGGCTGAGGTCATCTTAGTGTGTCAAGCTATGCCCACTAACCTAAGGCTTTAAAAGCTAGAAAAGCTACCTTAAACCTTAGCATGACTTTTAATAGAAAACAATACATGTCTGCTGAACGGGTATACCATGGCTAAACCTACCTCTGATGACAATCTATTGGCCATTGGCACTGGCACTGACTTTAGCTTAAAAAGATAGTTCTTCTGTAGATCCATCAGTTCTGCATTACTAGAGTCCCATTCAGAACGGATCATAGTCTGCGACATCAATCCAAGCCCTTTGCTTGAAGAAAGAAGTAGATTGAATCTTACCCCCACCACATATGTCCTACTTTTCACGAGCATTTATTCACTATAACCTATTGGCTAGTGTTCTAAAACCTAGTAGGTTACTTCCTCACTTCTGAATGTCACAAGCGCTGTCACTGTTTAAGAGACGGCGGAGAACATCTGACTAGTGGAGACTAATCAATACTATTACTAATGTGGCTGTGCAAAATTCAAACAGCTAAAACAGCTGGTGACTTATTCAGCTGACAATCAAGACAACCTGCCAAGACTCTTGAAAAACTGTCACACGTGATCAGCCATCCCTCCACAGGGGCTCACCAGCTTCTGATATCACTACAATGTGTCAGAATTGAACTGGCAGAAACTGAAAGTAGGCTGGTCTCGAGAGGTAACCTTCTTGTTATTCCATCATCTTTCACCAACTGTGTTCTTAAGTTAGCCCTCACAAGTCACCAGGGAGTGATGAAGATTAAATCCAGTTTGCTGAACAAAGTCTGATTCTTTAAACTCAATGGTATGATGGAGTCCACAATAAAAAATGCCTAGTGTGCCTAGCAGCCACACCAAATATTACACCACTCCCTGTCATCACTGAGGACAATCCCATCTCAACCCTAGATTAAAGCCAGCACCATTTTTTACTGTTTTCCTCAAGGGAGACACTTCCTCATACTCACTGATGACTGCTCAAAGAGCCAGATGCACAATAAGCATTTCTTAACGGTCCAAATCGCTATTTCGGGTCTTTAAGAAATGCTAAATGGGCTTCTGAGATGTACAAAGCCCTTGAGGAAATCTCAAAATGCGATTTCTAACCAGTAGAAATCACATTCCCAAATAGGAGATCACAAGTAGGGATTTCCTATTTGCAATGTCCAAAGCACATGTACAAAGCATTTCCTAAATTCAAAATGGGCATTTAGGAATTGCAACTACCATTGACTCTGAGTCTATGGTAACCATGTGCGATTTAAAAAAACACCCAAATAATTTTTTTTCAAAAGTGCAATAGAGCACACACATGCCTCTGGGTCATATGTGTGCTCTACATGTGCACCACTATATTTGGGGTTCAACTTTAGGGGGCCTATTGCCCATAGCCATCCTGGTTTTGCCTTTTCCAAATAGGCAATTGCTATTTGAGATATGCAAAACCGGCTCATCGGAACAAATGCAATGGGATTTCCTAACTGCAATTTCCTAAGAGTGATTCCACTTTGTAGGCATCACCATTAGGAAACACATACCTAGAATTTTGCATTTCCTAAATAGCGATTTCTATTGAGTCACTGTTATGGAAATGCAAAATTGACATCTGGCCCAAAGTATCAAATATCTAGGAGTGGCGGGGTACAGAAGAAGTAATTTCCAAACTAGTGAAAGGTCTTGTACACACAGGCAGCAGAAAGTGTTACACACTGGAAATGTCCCCCAATTTCAAAGTCAGAAATTGACAGACTGCCTTATATAATTCAAGATGTGACACTCTTTAGTATCCCCAGCCAATGGCAGAGCCGAATGATTTATGAGTATCTTAAACAAAGTTGTTCACATTGCTTATGCTTTGAGGCATAACCAAGAGTGGACACTATATTAGCTCCTGAGAAGTCACAAGAATTTCCCACTAGACCAGGGAAGATCATCCTAATTAGCTCTATATTGCCAGGTCAGTTGCCAACACCATACTACCTGGGTTCTAACTCCCTGTGATGATGAGGCAACCATATGATGACGAGGGCCTGTTTAAGAATGGGCTGGAAAGGTGTACTTATCTTACCTGCGAAATACCGTTACTGCATGGTGCAATAATTATCAGGTCCAGTTAATAACTCTAATTCCATGTTTAGGAATTGCAGGGTTTGTCTGCAATCATCTTTGCATGTCTTGATAATTGGAGGCATTTTTCTATAATTAATTTTGATGGTTTTGACATACCAAAACTTACTTCAGGAACATTGTTAGGGTGTGGTAAAGATCACAAATCAAGGAATACTGATCTTTTTGCATAGAAAGGGAAGCCCTTGCAGTGGTTTGGGCACTGAAGAAGCAGAGACCATACCTGTTTGGGACTATCTTCTAAGTTTAAACAGACCACAGACGCCTGAGGTGGCTCATGGAAATTGTTGAGGTAGTCCATCTCCCTACAGGGAATTAACTTATGGTGGATGACTGTCCTGGGTCAGGCCACTCCAAAGTTGATGGTCTATCCAGGTTCTACTGCCTTAGCGGTGAGAACTCCCAGGAGGTTGGGTAGTTCTCTCCACTTTCAGCTGTGGGGAAAACCTGTTAGACCTGTCAGCCTTAGGGTGGGCTTCCCCAAAACATATTGCCTCCATTTTTGTGCTGAAATTAGCTTTTGTTGGCTTTAGGATCCTGTGTACTTTACCACTGATAACCAGTGCTAATGTGCTTATACTCACTCCCCTAAACATGTTTGATTAGCTTACACCTGATCGGCATATTTAATTTATGTATAAGTCCCTTGTTGAGAGATACACCATTTACTCAGGGCCTGTACATTATATGCTACTAGTGGACCAGCAACACTTATTATGCCACCCACTTAAGTAGCACCTTAAAACATGTCCCATGGCTGCTGTGGTAGCCCAAGTGCAGTTTTAAACTGCCAATATGACTTGGCATTATAAACCCCTTGCCAAGCCTTAAACTCCCCTTTTTGTCCACCGTTGTCGCTTTGATGTTTAAGTGCTTGTTTTTACTAAAATGCTAAAAGATTCATAACTCTATCGATTTTTCTTCTCTTGGTGTACTAAATAAAATGTACTCTATTTTGTAAATTAGTGTGGGCTTTTTCTTGTGTTGTTCTTGCACGTTAATCTTGTTTGTGTGCTGCATAAATACTTTAGAGATTGCCTCTAGGTTAGGTCTGACGGCTTTTTCTGCCAAGCAACCAAGGGTTGAGCACAGGTTAATTTAGTGTACTTTTGAGATTCACCTTGCAATCGGTTGTAGCTGTTGCTTGTCCAGGGCTCACACCCCAGTCAACCAACAACCACATTTCTTACACTGAGTTATGAAGAGTATACATATTTATGAATAGTGGGTTCTTTTTTAAACTAAAACTGTCAAAAGGTGGTAAAATCCCCCATCTATACATTTATTCTCTGGAAAAGGATATCTTACTGAAAAAAAAACGAAAATAAATAGATACTTACTTAATAGCAATGGGGATGACACTTCCATCTCATATTAAATGTGTTGAATTGATTGTAAAACATTACTTGAGAGGAGAATTTTATGCTTGCAACAATGGATATCAACAACATTTATATTACAATATATTATGATAAGGATGTCAAAGCATTGAAGAAGCGCCTCTTGGTAAAATGAGTGAGTTATTTAAACTCTGCCATGATACTCGGAGAATTTACAAGATTTGTATTAGAATTGTTTTCTACAGCAGAGCGATTATTAATAAATAAAATGAGGAACAGCAATGGGTGCTTTGTATGCTCCCTATTATGCTAACCTTTTTATGGGTTGATATGAGAGGGAGTGTGGCTAGAATGAAACCTTACATGAAGGACACAGGTTTATCACCCTATAAGTGTGATTTATTGTTGCCATTCTAACAATTAGGAATGCTTTATTAGAGGAATATAGTTGTGAAATAATTATTTTCCTTAACTTGGAAGTTTATATTGTATGAAGAGTAATTCAGTGTTGCTTTTTAGGAAACAAGCAGCCCAAGAAGTGCCTTTCACTACACTAGAGTCTTTAAAGCAGAAAAATATCATGCCATTTGATAGATGCTTAGATTGCTAGTAAGCTGTAGTGATAATATGACTTATAAATGAGAAGAAAATTGGTGAATCACTTTCTAAACAGAGTTTATCCCCAAAACGTGGTACACAAATCAATTGAACAAACTGATAGAGTTCCCAGAGTCTACCTTTTGAAGAATAAATCTAGATTAACAATTCAGCATGATGATAATATTAGACTAATCCCTGACTACAGTGTTAAGACTAAATAGTTTTACAATATTGAAGAAACATTGGACTTAATATAGTGGTAAGCATATTAGGGATTGTCCTCAAACGCACAATAAATCACCATAGGTCTGAGTGAGACTATTACATTTTCCACAAATCACATTCATGTAAAATGGATTTATACATGATCAAGAGTGTGCTGTAGCTGCTATCCATGCATCTGTTGTAAGAATGCTCAAAATGGGATAGGTACATTCAGCCTTGCGAATTCCATGCAGAATTACAACAGCAATGACTTTATTACTAAACAAAATAATTTGTCTATATTATTCAATGTGTATTTGTGAAGTACTACATAGGTCCCTCCATTAGAATATTGAAATCATGATGGGAATGAACATATTTGAGCAATATAGAATCAAAATAAAAAAAGAAATTCACATACTACTTTAAAAAGACACGAAAAATTGATCGATTGAAGGATCTCAAGGTACACTGCTTTGAACATGTACCTTCAAGTAGGCATGAGGGAGGAAGGAAAAAATGACTCACACAACGGGAGGCTAAGTGGGTAGAGAGATGGAATGCAGTTAAGAAGGGACTGAATACAGAAAAGGAACACTGGCATCTCCTTAAAAAATATTAGGAGTCATTAAATCTAATGGGATAACATATCTCTAATCATTAATTTCTGTGCTCTCAGTAAGAAGGTTCCATCATTTTTTAAATCTCAGATCTGAAATATGATGCACCAGTGTTCGGAACTGTAGCGCAGGTTAGTTATAGATACCAGCAGGAGCTTTTATGAAGAATAATAATAGAGGCTAAGTAGATATCCTCATATAAATATCTACCTACAAGAAATAGTATACTACCTCTGTCTCAGGCCTATTTTGAATCTTAATGCTTACCCATTGGGAGAGTGATATACTGTTTCTCTCTATTTGTTAACTCGAATATAGTGTTCAAGGATTTAAAGCCCAATTACAGGGATGTTCAATGTAGAGAACATCAGCTGAATGAAGCTCTGAAGAAGTGTTCCAATGACCATTATATTGAGGAATAAGAAATATGCCTATGAATTTATGATACATCAAGTTTGAAAGTTAAATCCCATGTCAACTTGCTAGTTGAATTTGTCATAATTAAATTGTGGGGTTTGTCATGCTGTTGGAAACACACGTTAGAAACATATTTTAAAAAACTTGAGCCAATGACACAAGACTAGATTTCTTTCTTATTGGTAAAGATTGGTAAAGATAGCATTTGCATTTAGTTTTAGGAATTAATATTTATGACTCAAAGCTTACAATTATCACTCTTAAATGCCCTTTTATTAATTTGAAATTGCCAGGAACCCTGAAAAAGAATTACTTTCTGTAAAACGGCTTGTAGCCACAAATTCCTTCTGATCCTGCCAATCCTTTCCAGCACCCTTGTATAAACTAGATCCCTCAATGATAGCTCACAAACAAACTAATCAAAATCCTCTTGGACAATTACAATAAGACTTGTGTGGTACTCTTGTCCTCTGATTTATATAGAGTGATTGGGGATTTGGCAACAATTATTGCCAAAAGATTAAATAGTAGAGTATGAGTTTAAGTAGATGCTTCATACATACTATCTCCATTAAAGGATTGATGGAACTTAATTGCTTCGGTAAACATGAGTAAGGATTGTTAAAATCAGTTTTGAATGGAGAAGGTTATAATTTACAGTGATAGATGTATGAGACTGTGAAATAGTTGTTTCTAATTAGAAAAGTGATCAACATTGGATCCTAGCAATCTCAAAACATGTTAAATATCTTAAGAGCTACATTTTAAACTAGCAAAACCCCTGGGCTTAAGCTATTTGATTATCTGTTCCATATAGTCATTAGATGGAACAACTTTCTAAAAAGAAATGAAAGTTTTTTGTATAAAGATTGGTTGATATGTATAGATATTTTGCACAAATCTTGATAAGTGTTGCAAGCTTGTAGGTTTGATAGTTGTTCTCATTTAAAATACTCAGTACATGTGTGTTCCTCTTTGACAATAAGTTAAAAATACTGCGTTTATTTTGTTTGAATATTATACTTTTTTATTGTCCATATTATATTAAACTGTATGTGCTCTAACTAAATGTGTCCTTTTGATACTGTTTTGCACAGCTCAGAGAAAGCACATTTTAAAATACTGTGAAACACGTGTTGACTGTTGCAAAGAAGATCAAGTTTGCCTTCATTTGTGTTCTGCTTTCCGTCTCTTATCTTATGACCAAGCTTACAGAACCTATCTGGAATGCACTTCTGAGTTTAAAGAAGACATTTATTGTTATTATTACTTCACCACGAGGTTCCTGAGAGACGAAATTAGTAGATAGGATACACACGTTCAAAAGTAGTCACAGCAATGAAAGCAAAATATATCAAAGTACTTCTCAGTTGCAATGTACACCGCAAATACATGTGATTATATTATAGCAAAACTTCAAAGCAAAGCATAAAAGTCAAAATTGCATCACCGTAGGGTAGGGCTGTAGGGCCTATAACTCAGCTTCAACTTTCTGGGGCTTCAAGTTGGTGACTCCGGTTCAACTGCGAGAAAGAGATTTTCTACCCAAACAGGGACAGGCAACTGACGTCGGTTCCTGTCTGAAGTCAAGATAGTTTATATCTAACTCTGCTGTTGTCCCGAGCCATCCTTAAAAGCAAACTCAGTGTGAGAACTGAAGAAACTTGGAGAGTGGCCAATTCTCCAAGCCTCACTCGTTCTCAGACTGGATTGAGAGGTAAACACTAAATCTACACGCTCATATCAGCTAGGGTCTGGTGTGAAAAACACAGCTTGATCTATCATGTGGAAAAACACAGCTTGGAAAAACACAGCTCATCTACAATGTCTCAACTGCAATGACTAACTCCATGTTAAAGCCAATAGGCAGCTAACCTAAATACCAAATGTAATGTCTAATGCCATATCAAAGCCAATAGGCAGCTAAACTGAACACAGCATGTAATGTGCTACTGGTGAACATTGAGCAACTAATATGCGCAGTGGTGAAACACAAAGTCATTGGTCAAACACAATTAAGAGCATCACACTTTGGGGACTGTTATTATTAAAAATGTATAATGTTCCTTTAGTGATGTGATAATAGAGTCAGGCTTTTACTATTAAACCCTTACATTAAAATAGTTTTTTTAACCTCCAAAATGTGTGTCATTGGTATATCTAATTTTAATTGAATGGCCTGCTAAATGGTCAATACAAGGACACCCCACAAAAGTAAAGTACCTTACATGATTGCACTTTGCTTTATGTTTATTAAAAACATTAGTTCGGGAGTTGCTGACCGGCTGGATTTGTGTTTCTGCACCATCACTGATATTCCCTCCACAGAGTACCTTGCATTTTCTAAAAATACCCAACAGAGGAAATGTATTTCTGCCCTATTGGCAGTTCCTCAGTTAAAGGAGGAACTGTAGCAAATTATCTGATTTCAAAAATCAAGCAAAAGCCCTGACAGAAAATCTGTAGAGCGCAAGTACCCTGAATGGGTTGTAAGAACTGAACGCAAATGGGCAAGAAGCCAGAACAGAGAGGCCCTTTTGGAGTATGTTGTACAGAATAAGACTTCGATTCAGCTTATGTGTGTAAATGCCTGTAATATAATTTTGAATCAAGTTAATAAGGCCATTAATAAACACTGGTGCATGTTGAGGATGGGAAACGAAATTGGGAAAAAACACTCTTTTCATTTAAGAGGGCCAGCAGCCTCAGGAATGGTCTGGTATCTACTTAACCAAGAAAAACTACCATAAAGGATAACTGGGGACTAACTAATGTGAGAGGCCATTTTGCATGTGGGAATCATAGCATCTGTCACCTGACAACCTCTGCAAAAACACTGGAATCGGAAGCAGGAAAAGTATTGACAATAAGAAGATATACCAACTGTAACTCCGCTATCGTAGTGTAACGCACTCCTGTTTCCCGTAACTACAGGGAGTTAGGGGAGCACGTCATGCTAAACACCACCGCTTAATAGGCTAGGAAAAAGGAGGCAACACTCTCCCATTTCCCTTAACAACAGGGAGCGGGAGAGAACATTGCAATAAAGGTCTGTTAACAAGGATGCACCACCGCTACCCTGACAACATAGGAAGTGTCAAGGCGGGGCTGGCAGTGACATATTTCGGCTGTGCCACGGCCCTTACAAATGCTAGTTTGTTGGCTATTTAGTCAGCACTGGCATCTTATCACAAGCCCATAAGGAGCTTCTGAGATCCAAGTGGGTGCAGAGGTGAGCGACCACCCTTGACAAAGTCAGCGGGACGAGAGGCTGAGCATTGTTTTTGTGCCACAAGGACATCCTGCAAAGATTTACTAAAGTTTGACTATAAATAAAGGTTTTTATGAGTGTGTGACTACAGAGCTTACACCCATGGAGGCTGCATGAGGTGCTAGGTACAGACTTAAAAGTATGTCATGTGTTAATACATTGCACATGACTTTCACAAATTTGATATGAATGTGTGCCTGATCTGTCCACTGGATAGTGCTTGACCATAAACAAAACAATAGACATATTGTTCTGAAACCTGAAGATGTTATGCGTGAGATTGTTCTGAGCCACCTAAGGGTCTTTGGTTAACCATTATGATGGATGGCAAATGCCCGTGACCCAGAAGCAAACTGTAAGGTGTTTTAGCATATGATAAACATAACACTATGGGGTGAAACATAACACTGACATTTGACAGGCTAAAGTAAATATATTACTTACACTGGTAATGGTGATTAGAACGACCACAGAAGGGAATTATGTCATATATTCATATTCTTTACATTTTTTTTCCCCCCATAATTTTCAAATGGAGTGAGTGTGCAGGAAACCTGTGAGTGACGGATTGCAATTTTTTTCCATGCCTTATGGTGCATGGGCCCTAGGTCCAGAAGAAAGCCATTTTGGGAAGCAAGAAGGGTTTGGCATCTTGACCAATACCATGGATGTGATTACAGTGATCTTCATAGCACATCCATTATTGTTTTCAATCTTGTCTAAAGGGTATCGGTAATAAAGTACACCATATTGGTGGGTACCCTGAAGACAATTTCAATTAATTTTTTCTGTTGTGTTGATCTATTCCAAAACATACTGCTGTGCTGTAGTCATGCATCGAAGGATACCCCTGAGGCCCAGGCATCACAGGTGGGACCCCTGTGATGAAGCATGCCCCCATGGGTGAGGAGTCTTTTAATAAGTATAGAGTACTCTAATCATTGGGAAAGAAATGTATGGGTAGATGAATTACCTAGGTTTGTGGTAGCGTACCTGCTCTTTATGTTTGCATCTTTTTCGGCTTTTGTGTTTTTTTTTAAAACTGGTGATGGTCAAATAAGTACATTACTCCAAAATACAGTACCTAATATGCAAGCACTTTGCTTTAAGTTTAGTAAAAAGACTAGCTTGGGGATGCTGTCCTGGTAGGGTTGTGTTTGTGCAGAGTCACTAGTACGGCCTCCACTGAGTACCTTTCATTTACTAAAAATAGCCAACAGAGGAGATAATTGCAATAAAGTGTTGTATGTTACATGTTTCTGAAAGAGATTTATTTTAGCTTCATCAGCGGAGGACTGAAGTCACTTTTTTGACATGACACCTAAGCGCAAGGTGAGGATCCAAGTTTGACCCTACTTCAAAGCATAAATGAGAGGTAGGGCAATGTGGAAAATCGCTTGGTTGAATTATTATTCACTGAGCTTCCATCCTGTGGGGCAG
This sequence comes from Pleurodeles waltl, assembly GCF_031143425.1. NCBI lineage: Eukaryota > Metazoa > Chordata > Amphibia > Caudata > Salamandridae > Pleurodeles > Pleurodeles waltl. Next base: position 1,120,847,401 of record NC_090445.1, on the reverse strand, counting down.
ATTTTCCAACTGCTCTTTTGAGTAAGTTTAAACTTTTGAGTAAGTTTACTACTTTTTGGCATTCACAAACTGAACTTTTGCAGTAACTTAGGGCCAGATGTAGCAAACCGTTTTACCCATTCTGTGTCTATGGGAAAATGTGTTCGTACATATGGCCCTTAATCTTTTGCCTTTGTCCAGCACTACACTTGGCAAACCACTGGTACTGCAACCTCCAATACTTTTAATCAGAGCGTTTTGCAGTAGCAGTGGTTTGTATCGTGCAGTGATCAACTTTTTTTTTAGTAGTACCCTACATTCGGAGTTTGTGAATATGGAAAAGAAGCAAGCTTACTCAAAAGTGTAAAGTTACCTTTGTGAAGAAGGCCCACAATTTCTAGGGTTGAATATATCTGAAAGGTCTAGTTTTAAACCAGTATTTACACTTAATCTTTAGCATTACTGCATGGTGTCATAGTTGTACTCATTTGCAGTATCACATCTGCGCATGTGACCACCATAGGAAGATCAGATTGCACAGATTTAACCTTTACTTTTAAAGCAGGGGAATTGTTAATATGTCAATAGTATATGCTGCATGGAAGGAGAAAGACAGAGAGATATTTGAGCTGAAATATTACAGTCTTCAGTCCCAAAACTTCAGGCAAGGACATGTTTTAGCACAACATAAAAGTGCAAGAGAAACGTACCTGGCTCCCTACAATATAGTTATGCTTACCGTGGTTAAAAGGGAAATACAATGGACAAGAGAAAGACTTGAAAAGTAGGGTGACAACTGTAAAAAAAAGCATTTACTGGAATGGAGAAGGAGTTAGAGAAGGAAAAAGCTAGTGAGGAGGAGAGTGCGAAGAAAGAGTGAAAAAAGAGGGAGAGATTGGTCGAGCTCTTCAATGGAAAAGGAAGGCAGGTGGAATGGAGTCCAGGACTGCAGACTGCTTCTGAAATATTATACCAAAGTCAAGCTCACTTGGTGGTGACGAAAAACCAAGTAAATATTTTTTTTTCTCAAGAATTTCCTTCATATCAAAAACAAATAATGTTAAATCATTGGGTATCTGTAGGGGCCACAGCAAAGGAGAGGATTTTCATGTAAAATTTAAAGAGTGTACAACAGTTAGTCCAAAAGTAACATAATTAGAATGAAAACTAAGGTGAAGACACAAACTCACAGCAAACAAATGGAAGGTAGAAACATGATGTTTGTCTTGCTTGGTTGTTAGGAATTGTGTCTATCACACTCAAAGGAAGAGAACAGCAACAGTAGCAGAAGTCATGACATCTTCAGCAACACCTGGGAAAGCACAAGTTATTGGTGTAGATGGGACGCAGTAGTCCTGCTGTCACTGCTATAACCATCTACCATGTTTAGATTTGCCACAGGGAAAATGCAAAACTGGACTGCAGCTGTGAAGTGGTAGGAAACCATTGGTCACTACCTCACAAATGTTCCCAATTTGTTCTGGCTTAAAATATAACCACGGCAGACTGTTAACAAGTATGACAAGCACAGACAACCCACAGCCTTGGGTGAACCTTTTGGATAGACCTTAGGGCACATAAGAATAGGGAAGATGCTGGGGCAGATGGTACTGCCCACTACTGACTCTGGATTCATTTTCATTTTGATTCCTTTTCATGAGGACTGACAGGTCCTCCTGAGTCTGTCCACTGAACCAAGGAAGGAGACAATCATCTTATTCTGATCCCAATCACCTAAGACCATGGTGCTTATCTACAACAGTGCTCACTGGATGGGTTACAGTTCCAGTAATAGCTGTGGTCTCATTGAGAACACAGAAACTGCCACAAAGAGGATTGCAGTAACAGAGATTGAAGGACTGGCTGCTTCCGACGAACTTCATCTAAATCTTCCTAGTTCAAACCTATCTGATTTACAATTCTCTTACCTCAATTATCTATGTACCTAACCTCTCAAATACCAGTCTACCTGATCCAAAACGTCTTCTAACTAAAGCTCCATAACTGTAATTTAACAAAGCCAGTCAGATAGGACTTGTATTCTCTTTTATTACTGACATGGACATGTATCATTTCCTTACATGTAGGGATGAGATTCAAAATCAGCAAATGATGGAGATGTTTGCAAGAGTCAAACGTACCAATCCACGCATCACACAAGGAAGTCTTTGTTGATCCCATGACAGTTCACCGTACTATCACACTTAATAACCCTTTACACTTTCCATAAGCCTAATAATACTGCTCCACTCCCGGCATTTAAACTGCAAAGTAACATATTCTACGGATCCATTTTGTCTCGTTTAAGGAGCTTGGAGCTGGCCCCCTGCTTAGGCCTTACTCATAAAAACCAACTATTGTGGCTCTGTAGTAAAACTTCAAATTGAACAGCAGATGACAACTGCATTATATCTTGAATTTTGTATGAGATTATAGTACTTTTAGATAATCAGATTTTGAATGTATACATTGTAGCACATTATCACTTTATTTTACCTGAGGAATGCCACAGATCCAAGCATCTCAATAGGATTGTAAGACACATGGTCCAGTGCATATAGAAACAATTCTGAGAACAAATACAATTATGAACTATAATGAGTCATGATTGACCCTGTATGTTGAAATTCACATTTCTGTCATGAGCAACCTTCTAAAGGTGGAATTGTTTCAATAAGAATCCAATATTCAGCATATTGAGGAATAAACGTCATACATTCTAGCTGTAATACTGTGTTGGTACTGATGGTTTATATTAGGAATTTTGCACAATATTTCATTTCTAAATAATCAACAAACTTTGTAATATAAACTTGATGAATTTATTGATTCAATGCCACTTCTTGGTAGGTAGTAGCCCCTCCGAGTCACCTCTTATGAGCAAAATGTAATTCGGGCAATTACCTTAGTTTGTACGGCCTGCACATTCTATCACATACAGTGACAGTAAGCCTATCCCAGCCCTCAGAGATACTGCGTATGCATCCAACACCATCCACCGAGACATCAGTGATCCTCACTGGCAATGACACTCTTCTTGGATCATAACTCCTCAAACCATTGTCCCAATTACATTATCCCTAATACTGCTGTCTGCACAACCCTTTGCCCAGAGACTACACCTATCTTGACATCTTCAGTGACACTGTACCCTTATTTTCAACCACTGTGACAGTGTACTCTCCTTATCAACCCCCCCCCCCTCTCGATACATAATGCCCTTCACATTCTAATACTCTGCATTCATGGTATCATCCAAATAATACTAATTTTATTTATCCTAATGGCACTCAAATAATTCCACCACACATCACTGAAAAGAGCTGCAGTCTATCACTGAAATGGCATTGTAATTATTCACTCAGGTCAAATTACTCTGAGCTTATACCATCACTGCCAATGACGCAGCAGTCGTTCTGTCCTTATTAGGATGCATCACATCAACCCTCAATGATATTGGGGGCATTGCGAGGATACAAGCATACTGTGCCCACATAACATTGGCCCAATGACAGTACCCTTATTCAGTGCCCCATTTTCACTTTGTCCATTGTGGTAGTGCTATTTTCCTAATAACACCAAACTATGCCATCCAATCATTCTTATTTACATTGCACTCATCGTATTGCCTTCAAGGGCACAGTGCCCATCCCATCAGATCCCAAAGACACAATCTGCCAGTATTTACTTTAACAGCTGTGGATACCTGGAACAAAAGACTCTGTCAGTGTGGTGAGAGACTCTTCTGAGTCTGAAGTTCATACTTTAGGGTGGGATCTTCAGCAAAAACTTTCAGCTGGCAGGACTACAGGTATCATTATTTATGTTAGCTTCAGTACAAAAAACGGGAATGATGGAAAGGGGGACATTGGTTTGCATCTTTATGATGTGAAAACTAACCTGGAATCCATTCAACATCATTCTTCTACAAAAATAAAGTTTCAGAAATGTAGGAACATAAGCATGCTGACCTATGTGACCAAAGCCTGCCTTACATTAACAGAATATTTCATTGTTTGCAATTATTTTTTTTTTAAACATGGGTATCAGTAATGGGTTATGAGTTGGGTTTGAGGCTAAGTCATTGAGGGCCGGATTCACAAACTGCATTTTGTAGTACGTAAATTCATACTACAGCAGTACTAATTACTTACTGCAACATGCACTTCACACGCCTACAAGTGGAGATCTCCACCACCACCTGTATAAAATTTTCTAGAAGGAGACCACCACACATGTAAATGTTTACAACGTAGTGGTAAATCTGGGAGGGGTCGTGGGAGTGTTGGGAAAATGGGAATTGGTATTACAAAATGGTGAGGTTTAGGCAAAATTAAAGAAGGACTCACGGAATGACAGACAGGGTGAAAATGCCAAGTGCCATTCTTGGCCTACATCTTTAAAATACCCTTTCCAAGTTGGAATGATACCAGATGGAGTGCTAGTTGGTGGAACCCATGCAAGTAAACCTGAATTGTGTAATTGGCAGAATGTCTTTGAGATCAATTTTTGTACGTATGTACTGAGTATCTTAAGCAAAAAGTCAATTTTAGCAAGGGCTGCACTATCAATTTCTTTTTTTTTACTAATGTTTCAGTAAGCTAGGCTCTACATGGGTGGTGATACATTATATTTAGCAAACAGACTGTAAATCTCTTCTGCATACTTACACCAACCAAATCCCGACATTGCCATTAATTCCTTAAGGAATTGTCTTCTGTAAGGGATCCTAACATTTCTAATAGATTTGAAGCCATTGTGTTAGCTTGAAGAGAGAGAGTCTTCATACTCAGTTCATTGTTGATGGTCTGAACAACACAGTATTTGGAAAGATTAATTGGAATTTTACAGCATTTACCTTTAGCTTTATTTCCCTTGAACTCATGGAAAATATTGTATACCAGACAAGCATAAACCGCTGCTGGGATTTTATTTACCTTTCTGCACTCAACATTAGGTTAAACAATGGACATCCACATGAGGTGTCAAGTTCGTTTATCATCATCCTATACCCTGCTATTGCTATATATTGCTAGAGATTTGCAGTTTATGACATGCGGTTACCAACCGAAATATTATTCCCAAATAAACACACAAATCCACCATTACTAAACTCATGACACTAATCTGTAAAACAACATGCATATTTGCTTGGAGAAAATGAGTTACTGTTATTTCATCATTTATGAATCAGATAATCTGGAGTGGAAACCATGGATGAACTTTAAGTTAGTCTAAAGGATCTCCCTAGTATAAGCTAAAAAGGAAAAGGGCTGCTATTTATTCAGATATTTTGAGCAGCCTGAGCCTGATGCCAGAGCAGGATGTGTGTCAAGTTGAAGGCCTAAAGAAGAATATACCTTCAAACGGGGTTTAATGCAATACAAATGTCCACAAAGCAGCAAACTAATATTCTTTTACCTTTTTTCGTGGAGCTTTGTGCTACATAATTCAGTGCAATAGATTTTCCTCTGACCATATCTCAACACATCAGAAGATCAATCTTCCCCACATTTTTGCTTCCATGTACAAAGATATTAGTCCATATGTGGAGGGATCACTCTTGTCCTGCCAATATAGACTTGCTGCAAGAAGGATCTGACCCTTTGCATCCTCTGATTCAAAAGTTTGGAAATTATTTTCTCCCATCACTGCATATTACCTCTAAATATGGCATTCAGGATCCCATCTGATTCAGCTACCCTGAAAAGGTAAAGGCTACCATTTATTCTCTCTTAGCACCTAGTATCGATTATCCCTTTTATATGAGAATAAGCAGTGAATTCTGGAGGATCTTGATCTATCCCACCACCCCCTGGAAACAGCTCTCCTCAATGTAAACCTTAATATTTGTCAAGACACTGTAGTCACAGGGCTAGGGGCAGTCCAGAATGCTGGACCTTTTTGTTACCAGCCTCACAATTTAACTATGATGTTTCTTTGTAGGGGGGCGTGGCTTGGATGGCCAAGGTGGCGGACGCGTGAAATCGTGGCTCCGCCAGGGCCCATTAATTATCCTTTTCATCCCTTACCCACTGGGAACTGAAGGCGGCAAAGAACACGGGGGAGTGGCGGGTACTCCTTGGGCTGGAGTCGGAGGCTGTTTTCGAGCCCTTCGATGAGAATCGGGAGGCGCGCTGCCGCGCGGAGTAATCCGACGGAGGAAGAGGCAGAGTAGCAGCTGGTGGGAGAGCGCCCAGCGCAGAGGTGGGCTACGGAAGGAAGAGGCCTGACCAGTACTCTCTGGCAGCCAAAGGTGAGCAGCATGCAACGGAAGATGCCGGTGCGTAAGAAGGCACTGGTGGAGACTCGGCCCGCGGACGCGGAGAGCCTGTACTCCTGGCGGCTTGCGGGCAGAGAGTGCCTGGGGCCGCGAACAGGTCACGAGTGACTCGAGCCTGGGGTGGCAGTGAGCGGTGTCTGGAGCCTGACGGTCAGGGAGACGTGCCGCCGGGGGAGCGCAGTGCAATCCTGGCAAACAGAGCGTGAAGTGAGCAGTGAAATATGCCGAGCCTGTGGCCCGGTGGCGCAGTTCGGAGCAGGGAGACAATGGTGAGGAGAAATGGGAGCGCCCCTGGGGCAGCGCCTGGCTGGCACTTGAGGGCCAACGCGTCCTTAACATTGGGCGAGGAGTGGCAGTGGCGGCAAGGATTGAGTGGAGGGGCCCAGTTGGACTGAGTTGCGTGGGGGCCCCTGCAGAGGGAACCCGGTGCGGCCCTCATGAGTGGCATTGGGGGAAGTGGACTGATTTTTTGGAAGATCTGGTGGGCATCTGGGGACAGCGGCCTAGTTTGGGGGCCTTAAGCATTTCCCCAAGGACAAGGCAGGGGGCAGAGAACGTGACAAGGAGAATCCCTGAGAGAGCTGGGTGCCCAGATCCTTGTTGAGACAGAGTGGGGGTAGTTAGCTTGCCACCCAATTATAACGGATGTCCTCAAGAGCCAGAAGTAAAGTGCAGGCCCGCAAGCACATGGGCGACTCAGCAGGAGGAGCAATGGCAGAACCGGTGATACCACCTCTACAGGCCACGTTAGACAAGATTCGGGGGCTACTGAGGACACCAAGATGACTCTCCAGCAGGACATTGGCCAGGTATCAGTGGAAGTAAACCTACTTAGGACAGATCACAAGAAGCTGGAGTACAGATTCAAAGAAAATGAGCTAGTACTTGCGGAGATTTCACCGGTGCAGCAGAAGCTCAAGGCCACAATTCTCCAGCTTACGGAACGGGTGCAGCATCTGGAGCGCAGGGTGGAAGACGCGGAAGGCTGCAATTGGAGGAAAAATGTGAGAATCATAGGCCTCCCAGAAGGTGCTGAAGGTGTGGATATGGTGACTTTTCTGGAGGGGTGGTTGCAATCGGACGTGGCCCGTAACTACTCACCCCATTCTTTAGTTTGGAGGGTGCGCACCGGATGCCTTCGGGGGCGTTGGCCCCAGAGCGACCCCCTCGAATGATCGTGGCCAAGTTGTTACACTACCGAGACAGAGACATTCTGCTGCGGCGAGCGAGAGAGGCCGGACCCTTTCGTATAGCCAATGGGACAGTAACGTTATTCCCGGATTTCACAGCGGTGGTACAGAATAAACGAGCCTCCTACATAGCAGAAAAAAGAGCACTCTGGGATGAAGGTATTCAATTTTCCCTCCTGTTCCTGGCTAGATTGAGGTTGATTACCGAGGGTCACACCACCTTTTTTCAGACGCCAGATGAAGTGTGGCAATGGATAGAGACGCATAAAACAGGGAAGGGCACTGGGAACAGAGAGGGATGCACAGGATGCCAGAGTCGTAGAGGGCTAAAGAGACAATGAAGCAAGCCCCGATCGAGCAGTGGAACCAACGCAGGCCCAAAAGGAATCTGCCAGGAAAGCTGCGGTGGAGGCGGTGGCATCATTACGGAGTACAGATTCATCGGCGGAGGCCAGTGAGAGGGAGTCAGATTGGGCCTCAGATGCAACAGGGACAGGTTCTCACAGCCCCGATGGGGCCCTCAGGGTGACTCCTCAAACTGCCAACGATTTGAGTTGACATTTCTTGAACTTCCCCAGCCCTGGGATGGGGATTTTGAATACACTGCTTAGAGAGCTCATATGGGATGGGGGTCGCAGGCAGACTGCCCTGTCTGTCTTGCGTTGCCCTGTGGAGGAAGGTGGAATGGGAGTCCCGGACTTTGAACTTTACTACTTGTCGAGCCAACTACAATGGATGGTCACACGGTTTGCAGGGGAAGGGAGATTGGAAAGGGTCACTGCCAGGGGAGAGATTGGGGGAGACATGATACTGGCGCGAATGATCGACAGGCGGACACCGTTACCAGGGGAAACACGTTGCTGAAAGTAGCATTCTCCTGTTGGAAGAGATGCCTGAAATGCATGGGAATCAGGACAGCATATTCACCGGCACTTTGACGGTGAGAGAGCATAGCTTATACAATCTATATTAACATGAAATGTTTATGAAATTAATGAATTAATGTGTGATAATGCCACCTAGAAACTGTATTAGTAATTTTGCTTGAATATGCACCTGAAATGTGACCACGGGGAGTGTCCGTCAATGTATACATAGACTAATAATGATAACTAAAATGTTTATATTATGTTTCTATAAGTTTATACTAATGATTACGTTGTTGAATCTGTGCTGAAATCCTCATAGGCCTTAAGTTAGCATGAGCCGAAGCTTAGCTGCTTGGCTCTCATATTAAATGTATTTTTCCTATCTTGCAGTGTGCTGACTCACAAAAGGACATGACCCCGTATGTTTTTTTCTTCAAACTAGAAGACGAATGTAACCATGCTAGATCGGTTCCCACAACTTTTCTGTGTTTGCAGAATAATGTTAAAACAAAACGAAACAGTGTAGATTAATGTAATGTACAAGGTCATTCAAACCGGTGGAGACAATGGAGCTACTGACCAAAAGATGTGCAAAGAATTACAGAAAGATGAAATCATACCGGACGTGCCACCTCTGAAGAAGTCAATTATGGAGACCAATACAATGTCTGTAAAATAATATGGGGTGAAAGTTAGGTGACCTAATGTGTTTCCTGATAGGTTAAAGATAGTGGGTATAACAAATGTCCAATAAACTTTTGGGGGAATGTACAACGAAAAAGGGATAAAAACCCATGTCACGGGGAGTCATTTAGGTGGGTTAGGGAATGCTATTGATTTTATCCAGAAACTCTGTCACTCTGTTTGGTGACTTGTTGGTTTATTTAAAACCATCCTCGCCCTTAGAATTGTTCATTTACACTTTACCGCCTTATGAGGGAAGTGCCCTTTTTGCCCTGCAGCTGAGTTCTGACTGATGGCGAATTGACTGATGTCCTGAAGATGAAGACTGAACATGTGCGCTGACCTAAACTTTGGAGGGTAATTATGACAATGCAATTGTGATTTGTCTGTTTGCTTTTCCTTTCTAGGTACCATCTGCTTACTTTTGACAGAGACCATAGTTAGATGTTTTCCAAATTGGTGTTCTAAATTGTTTTGCATGAAGCCCAACATGCTAATGCTAATCAGTGGTTAGGACAGGTGTTCATTAAACTGCCGCAAATAGACAAACAACCGAATCTATGCTTTGTTGAACTGACGCTTTATTGAAACTCTGCTAAATTGATCTATGTTCACGCCGTGTTATGTTCTGATGGTTGTGATTTTCGCTTTAATAAAATCTTACCAAAGTTGCCATATCATGACTATGCTATTATGTTTCTTGGTGTTGAGATTAACGCATCTGCTTTTAGATTGTAATTATTAGGGAATAAAACTTATCAAATTCTACTAAACTGGTGTGGTTATTCATGGCTGCAAGGTCATGGTAGAATCTTGAATAAAGAGATGGGAAGCTGTATTGCACATTTAATGCTATAAACTAGAAGAAACCCTTTTGGTGGGAGCTTACCATCTCTTTATTCAGTATTTTGGCTAGCAGGAGGACAGGGGTCCAGGTCCTCTGGTTTTAGTTCCCACAGCCCTTGTAATACAGCATTTTCTACAGGAAGTTAACCGTCAGGACCCTTCTCTTCTTTTGAAGTCTTCATGGTAGAATCTTGAATTGATTAATGACTTTGACTAAAGTGAAATGTATTGTCGTGATAAATATTGATGACATTATTGACGTATTGATTGACATATTGATTAGCTATCTTGTCCTAAGGTGTCTCTCAACTGGGTCAAAAGATTCATTAGCCTAAAACGAATCCTGATGTGCAATAAATTATCATAAAGGGACGCGTTAGCAGTTCTGGAAGCAGAGCAACGGTTTGGCCCTTTGGGGCCCTAGGACGGAGAATTATTGTTTAGACTGTTTTTCTGAGATAATGCAAATTGGAGGTATGATGTGTTTCTAAATTCACCATGACTTTCCTAGGATCTCGGAGCCTGCCTAAGTGAGTTGGGGATGTTCTTGGCGTTTTAACATGTGTGGTGTAGGATTTGCGCTTGCTCAGCTTATGCATTTTGCAGGTCATTTGTGAGGTCTGTGTGTATTTAGGCCAGGTAAATGTTGTTTTAGTAGGAGTGGGCGTACTCCGCAGTATGAGAGTAGGGAAGTCGGCATACTTCATATGAGTGTGGCACTTTGTGCTCAAAATTATCCATGTGGTTGGTTGTTCATGTACGGACCCGTCGTGGTCTAAGACTCCGGAGTATATTGACAAGTGTAGGAGACACTTGAGGTTTATGTTGTAATTGGTGCGGTTTAAATAGGTCAATCGGGCGTGGTTGACAAGTCGAGTTTGAGTCAAATTACATGTGTGAAACCTTCGATGGAGATTTGGGAGTTCTAAAGTACACTAGAACAAACCATTGACAAGTCGAGAGTAGGATTTGCAGGTCGAATTCTGCTTGCGTATGCGGGAACTGTGAAGGAGAGAGTAGCGGCCGAGGCTTCAAATGAAATCTCTGTAAAGTTCTGAAGCAAATGTGTTACCCTTCCTGTAGTAAACCGGCAAATTTGTGTTGTTGTTGTTAAGGTGCTCGCAGTAATTTTTTGCATTAGTTTGGTGTGAATCCAGTGAGGGGCGGACGAGCCGCAAGACTTTGTCAGCTGCAGTGTGTGAGTGTGACGTCAGTGGTGCCGTGCTGAGATAGGTCAGTTGTCGAGAAGGGTCGAGTACGGATTGGCTGCCGTCCGTGAGAGGCAATAGATTGAGAAAGGTGGGTGAAGAGTGTCCTGGGAATTAAAGTGACTTTTTGATTAAATACAAACAAAAGGAAAGACGCAAAGATTAATTTTGTCAAAGCTTTTAAGAGTGCTCTGAAAGGAGACACATACATTATGGCGAGTAAAGGGGAGCCTACACCGCCTGAGGGAACTCCAGCCTACATAGTCATGGAGGAAAAAGGTGTCGCGCCTTGTTTATGGATGAAAAGTGGCGCAAATTGACAGAAAAAGAGGGATGTTTGGCATTCCCAGAACACGGGACGTTCAATACGAGAGTTCTAGAGTATTTAAGGTGGATATTAAATGTACAGAAGCCACCTCCGAGGCCAGCTCAGTATGAGGCTTTAGCAATTTGAGATTTAATGGCTCTAAAACAGAGACAAGAGAAGTTCCAAAGAAGACTGAAAAGGGCAGAAAAGACTCTAGCGGAAGCTAGGTGGGATAATGAGAGCAAAATGTGGAGACGGGGAATAGTTGACGGATTAAAATTGTTCCCAGCAATAACACAGGGAGATAAGACGCAGGGAAAGAAAGCCACAGGTAAAACAGACAAAGACTCTAGTAAGCCTAAAGAAACTAAGAGATCTTGGGAAGAAGAAGATGATTCAGATAATTAATAATTTTTAAATCAGTTATTACATGATCGCCCACCACCTTATGCGGTAAGCGTCAATGTCCCGAGCACTAGTGCGGATCCTGGGAACCAGACGCAGGAGAAGGGAGTTACTGATATAGCACAGACTAGTGATACGGGTTAGATACAGAATGGTGTCAGTGTACCCACTGCACCAGACATGCAGATACAGTTGCAACCTCCACCGCAGATACAGAGAATCTATCCAGATGTCCCAGTACTAGAGACTGCTACAAATCTGATAGTGCCGCCAGACCCGATATATACAAAATCGAGGTTAGTGCAGATTGAGCCAACTCCACAATTGCTGCCCCAGCCGCAGCCACAACTGATACCGGGACATAACCCAGCAGCAGGACCTCCATTAATACCTGCCCCAGCTTCACTGGATCAGACCTTTGGAGTCGCTGCTCCATGAGGTTTGGGACCAGGTCAGACACCACCTGCCATATCATTGCCAATTACTGTTGGTCCGCCGGTACCATTGTATGCACAAGATAAGCCTGGTATGTGTGATCAGGGAGTAATGTCCCAAGATGTAATAAGAGGAGGGTCCATAGGAACTCCTCAGCTAATGACCCCAGGAGAGCAAGTGGTCGAAAAACCGAGGTCTTTGTTAGACCTTAGCCCAGTTGAAACACCATTGGAAACCATGAGACAGACAGGGCTAGGTGTGCTAACCCCACAAACAATAAGTACGAATGCTTCACAGTCGCCAATGATGCATGCAGGGAACATTTCACTGCAAGGTTTTACGGTACAACAGTTAAATGAGTGGTTAGAGAAGACCTATGCTTCACAAAAGACTACAGCAACTGCAGTAGAGCCGGAAAGGTTGGGGAGAGATGAGTACCTGAACTTTGTGAGACTGGGTGTGGAAGCTGCTGAATTAGTGGAAGGAACGATGGGGGTTAACCGATTAGAGTCATACACAGAAGCAGAATTGAGATATCTGTGCCCTAAAATCACTAAAGAAGTAGGTAAAGTACATCAGAAATTAGCGAACCTGGCGGACAAATACAATATTTATATTGAGAATACTAAACATTTAAAAAGAAGTTACAGGTTAGACTTTGATTCAAAAGACTTCGAACATATGAGGTCTGCCAGGATGAAAGCACATTTAAAGGAAATACTGCAAAGTGCTCAGATCTGGGGAGCTTTAGAAAAGTGGGAAAGCAGATGGGCAAAGAAAAGAGACAAGGAGAAAGGTGACAGTCCGGGATCGAGTAAAGCAAAAACTTCACCAGATACGGAATCAGTAAAGATGCTACCAATGAGAGAAACAGCTAGTGGGGTTCTAATTCATGTACCGTGGTCCAGGGGAGACATCCTATGTTTCACAAATGATTACCCCAGGTTGAGAGAGAAGCCGATAGAATGGTATCAGCAAACAGATAGGTTTGTGAAGCTTGCGAAGTGTCTCTGGGAAGATCTGAATACCTTGTTTGAGATCATTGTTCTGCCTGACTTATAGCTTGAGAGCAAGAGAGGAGTAGACTGGCTGACGCAGGAGCCGGCAAGGGATAAGGTAACCGGAGCACCATCTGAGGAGGTAATGAAATATTATCACAAGGTAATTGAGTTTTTGAAGCAGAAAGTGTCGCCGAAAGTGACTGATTGGCAGAAAATCGAGCAGACCTCATAGGAGGGTAAAGAATCCATCCATGCTTATTATGAGAGGTTGTTAAAAGCGTTCGGACATTATAGTGGTACTGAAACTATTGAGCTGAAAGATATGAACCATCTCGTGTTCAGATTTGTTGAAGGGCTGAGACCAGAGGTTAGCCAGATGATTAAGAATCATTTGATCAGTTGGCAAGCTAAACCGATTGATGAGGTGTTGCAGTACGCAAAGTACTGTAGTGACGAGATCGAGTTAAAGCAGAGAAAACTGAAGGAAAAGGTGATGGTGATGCAGATAAGAACTGCGCAGGCAGGAATGCAGGGAAATGGAATTCAACAGATGATACAGCAGCAACCGCAAGGGAATGGTGTGTTTCAGGCACAACCAAGAGGTCGAGGTCGAGGTTTTGTAAATCGCGGTCCAGACTTGAATACTGTGGTGATTCAAAATGGTGCGCAAGGGATGAAAAAGATGTCTCCATGTCACGCGTGCGGGGGTGTGGGGCATTGGAAGCAGGAATGCCCAAATGTGGTGCAGGATGGTGTCGTTCAAAAAAGAACTAATGTCGGTACATTGCAAAATATGAGAGGTCCAAAATTGAGAAATCAAAACACGAACTTTCAAAATAACATGGTTCAGAAGCAGGGGTTACAGCCCATGCAGAAAATGCAAATGCCGCGTGTTCAATCAGCGCAAATGCAGCAAGTACAACAGCAGGTTTCCATGGTACCTAGACAGCAAATGCAACTACCAATGGCTCCAATGGGACAGCAACAGGTGATGCTTCCTCAGCAGGTCATAGGTCAAGTAATGAGCCAAAATAATACAGTACAGCAATTCCCATTGCGTTGTGAAGATGGAATGAATGAGGAATGGTTGGATGACAGTTCAGACAGTGAAGAGTGCAGGCTTGCAGCGTCCCTAGAAGTAGATCAGTGGGTACACTATGTAGAGGGAAAGGTAATGGGTCATAAGGTTTCATTCTTGGTTGATACTGGAGCTACACGCTCCACACTCAGGAGTGCAGAGGTTCCGAAATTGCCACTTTCGGGGCGTACCATAAGAGTGGTCGGAGTGGCAAACCAGTACTTGACAAATCCAATTACAGATCCGGTGCAAGTTGAGTTTGGCAACTTCCAGGGACTACATAAGTTTGTGGTCTGTGATTCAAGTCCTGTGTCCCTACTGGGAAGACACTTACTGTGTAAGATGAAATGCTCGATTACTTGTTCCAATAATGGAATTGAGGTGCAGACAAACAGTGATGATGAAGGGGATGATGGTCAGTTCTCAGATTTAGAAGCAGAAATTGCAAATGAAGATTACCCTTTGATGACCCTATTCCTGATGCTTACAGTGACTGACTTACCAGCTGAGTTACAGGGAACGGTGACAGAGAAAGTGTGGGATTTGACAGGAAAGGAAGTGGGGCTGATAAAAGGAGTGGAACCAGTTAAATTACAAGTAAAGCCAAATGCAGTGTTTCCCCAGGTGCCGCAGTACCACATGGCACAAGATGTCCTTATTCAGGTGTTGCAAATAATTGCAGACTTTGTAAAACAGGGAGTCCTGAAGGAGGTATTGAGCAGCCCATGTAATTCACCGATAATGGGTCTGAAAAAGCCTTGTGGAAAGGTTCAAATTGTGCAGGATTTGAGAAAAATAAATGAGATTGTGGTGAAGTGTTGCCCCATAGTGCCAAACCCGGCAGTGATCATGTTTCAGGTTCCGTGTGATGCTGAATGGTTCACCGTTGTAGACTTGTCACAAGCTTTCTTTTCGGTGCCTCTTCATGAGGACAGACAGTTTTTATTCAGTTTCAAATTCCTGGACAAGGTGTACAGTTGGTGCAGAATTTCTCAAGGGTTTTCCAAGTCACTGTCCATCTTCAATCAGATATTGAAAAAGGATTTAGAATCCTTATTACTGCCTTTCAATTCGACTCTAGTACAGTACATTGACGACTTGCTGATTGCGTCCAGGACAAAAGAAGACTGTAAATATGACACAATTGCCTTACTGAATCATTTGGGAAAGAACGGACATAAAGTTTCGCCAAAGAAGCTGCAATACTGTCAGAAAGAGGTGAAATACTTAGGACACTTGATTGAGAGAGGGTCCAGGAGAATATCGAAGGAAAGGGTGACAGCCATTTTGCAAATGAACCACCAGACAACAAAGAGAGCTGTCAGGATGTTTTTGGGAATGGTTGGCCACTGTCGTCAGTGGATACCCAACTTCTCAATTATCTCAAAACCATTGATAAAGCTGTCAGGCAAAGAGATTAAGGATGAACCGTACACCATAACCCTATCCAAAGAGGAGCTTGAGTCATTCATGGAATTGAGAGAGTGCATGTGCAGGGCACCAGCTTTGGGTATGCCTGATTACACGAAACCTTTTCTACTGTTTTGTCATGATCGTGATGCTTGTTCTTTGTCTGTCTTAACACAGGTCCATGGAGGTGCAAATCGCCCTGTAGCATATTTTTCAGCTACCTTGGACCCCGTCGCAGCAGCCTTACCGTTTTGTTTGCGCGCAGTTGCAGCAGTTGGTCAAAGCCTCATGCAGTGTGAAGGCATAGTGATGGGACATCCCTTGATAGTAATGGTTCCACATTCAGTTGACATTTTGTTGACTCGAACTAAAACCCAGCAAATGACAAATGCCCGACTTACCAGATATGAGACAATCATTTTGGGGTCGCCTAATGTCTCACTGAAGCGATGTACTGTATTAAACCCGGCAACTCTACTTCCTGTTGAAAGTACCGAGATTAATAATGAAGAGGATGTGGAGCATGACTGTCTTGAGGTAACAGAACTATGTACCAAGCCATGACCTGATATTCAAGATATGCAGTTGAAAGAAAATGACTGCATTATGTTTGTGGATGGATCCTGTTTGAGAGACTCAGTCGGAATGCTGAGAGCCGGTTACGCTGGATGTACCATAGCTGGTATCATTGAAGCTTCCTGGCTCGAGAGAGTGTATTCGGCACAAGTGGCAGAATTAATTGCCCTTACTAAGGCATGCCACGCAGCTGAAAATCTGAGAGTCACTATCTATACTGACAGCAGATACGGATTTGGAATTGTACATGATTTTGGCCAATTGCGGTCACAGAGAGGTTTCATGACCTCTTCTGGTTCTCCTGTGAAAAATGGTGAACAAATTAAGGATTTGTTACATGCGATTCAGTTACCTCTTGAAATTGCCGTGGTGAAATGCAATGCTCATGTTAAGTCACAAGACTTTGTGTCCATGGGAAACGGCTATGCAGATCAAGTCGCAAGGTTTTGTGCATTGAACTGTATGTCATTCAAGGATCAGTGGGAATTGTTACCACAAACCGAAAACGACACATGTGGGCAAAGAGTGGCTGTGTGCAGGAGAGAGCGCACTGTCCAGAAATAAGCTACTGTTCATTTGCAAGGTCCATGATGACGTGAAACGATGGGGGGAGTGCTCAAATGGTATGCACCCAGCCACAGAGTGCGTAAACTGTCACCCCTATGGGGTTACAGTTGTAATATGCATAGAAGAAAAACAAAGGCACATCCCAAGAAGTTGTAATGTTCCAGTTTTATTCCTCGTATTGTCTTTGGATGAGAACAATGGCCTGTGGCCTAAGCTGACATCTTGGAGCCAGAATCGAAGATGGAAACAGAAATCCTTATTCAAATGGACAGCAGTCCAAGAAATATACAACAGCCGACACGTGTTTCGTCTGGATAGACTTTATCAAGGCTATAGTAAGGATATTGACTCGATATTCCAATGTGCTAAAGACAAATTAATGTCGTATGATTTGAACAAACGGTAAAAGAAGGAAGAAAATTGAGGACCATGGTAAGCCTCGAGTGTCTTGAAGCGTATCCCTCTACGTCGTGTTGACGGTGCTGCAGATAGAAAACGACAAATGTTTGAACCTTGCATTAAGGGTGGTTGATACACTAGATGAGCTAAAAACACTACAGGGTCGTGCTAGCAAAGAGGAAAAACGCTCCTGGCAGAGAATGCAATGCGTACAAAGAGCTGATGACTTGTGGGTCTCAGAGGAAGGGAAACTAGTTTTGCCAAACAGTCTTCTGTCACAATTTGCGAGGCTTTATCATGGACAGGCACATCTTGGGAGAGATGCAATGATCAGGTCATTCAAGATTGACTGGTTTAACCCAAAATTCAGACATGCGGCAGAGGTTACTTGTCACAGGTGCATCATCCGTCAACAGATGAATGCCGGAAAAGGGACTGTGGTAACTCTGAGCCACATAGGGAGAGTTGGCGGTCCATTTAGCAAGATGCAAATGGATTGCATTGAGATGCCTGTTTGTGGAGGATTGAAGTACGTGTTGGTGATTGTGTGTGTTTTTAGCCACTGGATTGAAGCTTACCCCACACGTAGAAATGACAGCCTCACAGTTGCAAAACTGCTGCTTAGGGAACTAATACACAGGTTCTGTTTTCCGGTCTCTATAGAATCAGATAGGGGCATACACTTTGACAATGAGGTGATTAAGCTCTTATGTGCTTCATTAGACATTGAACAGAAACTGCATTGTAGCTACCGCCCTGAAGCATCAGGACTAGTAGAACAAATGAATGGTACCTTGAAGTCGAGAATGGCGAAGATATGCGCAGCTACCAATATGAAATGGCCAGAAGCATTGCCCTTAGTCCTGATGTCGATGAGGAACACCCCTGATAAGAAGACAGGACTATTACCCCACGAGATCCTTATGGGTAGAGCTATGAGGCTAACCGCAGTGCCTGCAAATGCTCTTGTGAACATCACGGATGATATGGTGTTGGACTACTGCAAAGGTTTGGCTGATGTGGTTCGCTCTTTTTCTCTCCAGGTGGAAGCCAACACATTGCCACCGATCAGTGATCCAGGTCACACCCTGCAAGCTGGTGACTGGATGGTTGTCAAGAAGCACGTGAGAAAGTTGTGTTTGGAGCCGCGCTGGAAGGGGCCATATCAAGTAATATTGACAACAACCACTGCTGTGAAATGTGCAGGCGTTCCAAACTGGATACATGCCAGTCACACAAAGAAGGTAACGTGTCCAACTGATGAGGAACTTTAAGTTTCCGACTGAACAGTTCCAGAGAGGGAAGTCTCAGGGCCTGAAAATAGCCAAGAGGGAACTGAGACTGCAGGAGATCCCACTGAGAACAGCCTAGTCCTTCAAACAGTAAACGAGTTAGAGAGAGGTGACAATGTGCCTATCCCAGTAGAGGCAGCAGGAGAACTAAATTGAGGAGAGGTTTTCCCAGAAGCAGACGGATACGGGTTAGAACTTGAACCCGAGACAGATCCAGAAGAAGAAGAAGGGGAAATAGTAGAGAGAGAGCAAAGTATACCGGCATCCCCTGAGCCAGTTGCAGGTCCATCAAGAGAAAACACGATAGCACAAGAGGAGGGTGCTGTTCAGCGTCCTGAAAGGACGAGCAGGAAAAAGACGCATAAGGGAGATAAATGGCCAGAGAAGCAGGCCAGGGGTCGTACCAGGTGAAACAATAACATAAGAAACTGATACATCCCGAATAGAGGACCTAAGTGAAGGAGAATTGCAAGGTGAACGCAGATTGAAAAGGAAAAGAACCGCAAATAGAAGGTACGAAGGTCCTGAATGGGCATATGCAACGAAATCTGAATGGCAACAAGAATTCTTAGCGTTCTGTTTTGATCGAGAAGTACCAGGCCAATACTACGGTACCTGAAAATCAATTAAAAGAAAGAGACTTTGTTAAAACCAAAACTTCGAAATTGAAAACTGAGAAGCTAAGAAAAGACTTATAAATTACCGGATGTGACACTGATAACCTGAATTGATTTTAAAAACCTGATTATGACAATCTGCTAACCTGATTTGACAAAAGGGTCCTGGAGTGAGTGAAAGGCTGTAAATACACGCAGAGAGAGAGAAAGAGACTTGTTGCATCAAAAAGAGAGAAAAAAAAAAGAGAGTTTTATATCGTCCTCAAGTTGATTATTGTTCTGCTATCTGATTCTTTACAGACATGGCTTATAATAGAGGTAGTAACAAAAGGGGTAAGGTGTGTGGTTGGTTAAGTCTTATATTAGGTGTTGTGTGTGCAATAATAATTGTAGGAGTGATTGTGGGAATGCCATGGTTGGATAAGAAAGCAACTAACAATGCTTCAAAAGCTGAAACTACAACACTAACACCGTGGGAAAAGTTTGAGCAGGATGCAAGACACTTGCATGAGGGAACTAACTCAAAAGGGGAACTTTCCACTAATGTCTTCTATCGCTTGCTGAATGAGTATGTTGAAACAATGGATGCGAAAAACTGTTATGTGTGCACAAAGATTCCTTCATCAGTACAAGAGGCGTCACCTATCATAGCTTGCCACTAACATACGGGATAAGTTGTAGTTTGCTACTAACAAGATTCTATAATCAAGACCATGTGCAATACTTCTATTCAAATTTGGATGTCGTGTTTTCTTTTGAGCCTGTGATTGAGTTTCTTAACAAATTAGCTAAAGAGCATAGTATAAAACTAGTTAGAGGTTTCTTTGAACCGACGCTTACATTTGGGACAGCTTATGCACACCGCAATAATTTGACTTGCTTATTGACACCTGTAGAGAAAAGCTTTTTAGATCACATGGATGATAGACGCAAAGCATTGAAAGAGAGATTAGAAAAGGGGCTAGAGAAACGCACATATGCAAATGATTATGCTTACACTGCAATAAAGATGCAAGGCAAACTAGCTATAGATGCATTACATGTAGGAAGGCTTTGTATATATAGGCCGAAATCTGAACATGACACTTTATTTGTGGGAACGAGTGAATGCAGGCATGTGTTTTTGTTTCAGAGTAAATGGACATTCATGTTAAATGGACAGGATCCAGCGATCCCTGGGATCTATTATATCTGTGGACTTAATGCTTATTACTGTCTCCCTAAGGGATGGTATGGGACATGTTATTTGGGAATAGTTTTCTCAAAGATTTACCAAATTGATGACTTAAAGCAAATACCTAAAACATCTGAATTACAACATGCTAGACAAAAACGAGAGACAGCGGCTGCTGTCGTTGGAGACATATTTGGAGCCATAATTCCTTCAGTAGGGGTTATCTTAAACTCCATAAAGATTCGAAAGTTGTCTACTATTGTGGATAACATGCTGACAAATTTTACAGGGGCTATACTCCTGATGGATACTGAACTTGCTGCGGAAAGAGCTATGACTCTTCAAAATCGGCTTGCTTTAGACATTCTTTTAGCAAAAAGCGGCGGAGTCTGCAAGATGCTCAACGAGCGTCATTGTTGCTCATATATACCTGATAATAGTAAAAAGATTAGAGGTATGCTTACTAACCTAACTAAAGATAGTGCAGATTTGAAGGAACCTGGAGTGTGGGAGAAATTGGAAAAAGGAATTGCCAGAGTAGGGAGCTGGTTTAGCAATATTTGGAATGGGGTTCTTGCAAAAATATTAGGGGGTCTATTAATTGTTCTGGCCTATCTATTAGGAATATGGGGAGCATGCAAAATAAATGACAAAATCAAAAGAAATTGGACAAAGAGAAATAAAAGGAACGAAGAAAGTGAAAGGGAGAAGATGTTTAATGAAATTTGGGAAAGTTCACAGAAGGGACAAGATGTTGAAATGTGCATTACGCGTAAAGTGAAAAATTAAGTGAAAGGTCGAAAAGAGAAAGGTTTGTGTGATGACGAACGTCATCAGAGGAGGGACTGAGAGAGCATAGCTTATATAATCTATAGTAACATGAAATATTTATGAATTAATGTGTGATAATGCCACCTAGAAACTGTATTAGTAATTTTGCTTGAATATGCACCTGAAATGTGACCACTGGGCGTGGCCGCCAATATATATGTAGACTAATAATGATGACTAAAATGTTTATATTATGTTTAAATAAGTTTATACTAATGATTGCGTTGTTGAATCTGTTCTGAAATCCTCATAGGCCTAAAGTTAGCATGAGCCGAAGCTTAGCTGCTTGGCTCTCATATTAAATGTATTTTTTTCCTATCTTGCAGTGTGCTGACTCACAAAAGGACATGACCCTGTATGTTTTTTTCTTCAAACTAGAAGACGAATGTAACCATGCTAGATCCGTTCCCACAACTTTTCCGTGTTTGCAGAATAATGTTAAAACAAAATGAAACAGTGTAGATTAATGTAATGTACAAGGTCATTCAAACCGGTGGAGACAATGGAGCTACTGACCAAAAGATGTGCAAAGAATTACAGAAAGATGAAATCATACCGGACGTGCCACCTCTGAAGAAGTCAATTATGGAGACCAATAAAATGTCTGTAAAATAATATGGGGTGAAAGTTAGGTGACCTAATGTGTATCCTGATAGGTTAAAGATAGTGGGGTATAACAAATGTCCAATAATATTTTGGGGGAATGTACAACGAAAAAGGGATAAAAACCCATGTCACTGGGAGTCATTTAGGTGGGTTAGGGAATACTATTGATTTTATCCAGAAATTCTGTCACTCTGTTTGGTGACTTGTTGCTTTATTTAAAACCATCCTCGCCCTTAGAATTGTTCATTTACACTTTACCTCTTTATGAGGGAAGTGCCCTTTTTGCCCCGGAGCTGAGTTCTGACTGATGGCGAATTGACTGATGTCCTGAAGACGAAGACTGAACCTGTGCGCTGAGCTAAACTTTGGAGGGTAATTATGACAATGCAATTGTGATTTTGTCTGTTTGCTTTTACTTTCTAGGTACCAACTGCTTACTTTTGACAGAGACCATAGTTAGATGTTTTCCAAATTGGTGTTCTAAATTGTTTTGCATGAAGCCCAACATGCTAATGCTAATCAGTGGTTAGGACAGGTGTTCATTAAACTGACGCAAATAGACAAACAACCAAATCTATGCTTTGTTGAACTGACGCATTATTGACAGTCTGCTAAATTGATCAATGTTCACGCCGTGTTATGTTCTGATGTTTGTGATTCTCGCTTTAATGAAATCTTACCGAAGTTGCCATATCGTGACTATGCTATTATGTTTCTTGGTGTTGAGATTTACGCATCTGCTTTTAGATTGTAATTAATAGGGAATAAAACTTATAAAATTCTACTAAACTGGTGTGGTTATTCATGGCTGCAAGGTCATAGTAGAATCTTGAATTGATTAATGACTTTGACTAAAGTGAAATGTATTGTCGTGATAAATATTGATGACATTATTGACGTATTGATTGACATATTGATTAGCTATCTCGTCCTAAGGTGTCTCTCAACTGGGTCAAATGATTCATTGGCCTAAAACGAGTCCTGATGTGTAATAAATTATCATAAAGGGACGCGTTAGCAACGGCATTGCCTCGGGGTCCGCCAAGCTGGGTGATACTGAGATCGCAGGTTGGGGCCTGGGTCCAGGCAGGAGTAGAGTTCCTGGGAGATCTCTTCTGTGATGGGGTGATGAGATCTCTCACTAATATGATGGAGGAGAGCGGAGTCCCGAGGGGACAGTTCCTTCTTTACCAAGCGCTGACATATTCCATGCAGGAGTATTGGCACATAGTGATTGTGGAACCAGAGGTCCATACTGTACTTCACCTCTTGCTAACAATGGGGGGAGACACTCACCTCGTCACAAGGCTATTTAGAGCCCATAATGAAGGCACAATGGAATCCCTTCAGGACCTTACGGCGAAGTAGGAGAGGACGTTGGGCAGAGACATGACTGAAATGGAGTAGCTGAGGGCGCTGGCATACCCTTGTAGGGTGTCACGAAATACTCGCCTCAGATACATCCAGTACAATTATGTGCATAGATTGTACCTTACGCTGCATAGAATACAGGTCATATAAGGGGGTGAACCACGGGTGGGCCCCAGATGTGGTACTGAGGATGCGGATTTGGATCATATGCTGTGGCACTGCCCTGCGATGCAGCAATGTTGGCGGACGGTGGTGAATGACATGGAAGGGGCACTAGGAGTGAGTGTGAAGATGGACCCCTCTGTTTGCCTGTTTGGTCTGGGCACCAGATTGGTCTCCCGAAAAGTAGGTGATAGGTTTTTAGACTTAGCACTGGCGCTCTTCAAGCGCCGGATTGCCATGAACTGGAAATCGTCTGGGGGCCCCTCAGTGGTGACCTGGAGGCGCGATGTGTTGTCCTGGGTGCAGGCTGAGCTACATGCGTTGCGGCACGAGGAAGCTCGGGGGGTCCGTCAGCGTCCAATTACCCCACTTTGGGCGGAATTACTGGCCTCTTGGGAGGAAGGGACATCGGTGGTAGGAGATAACCCTGGGGCAGGGGGGGGAGAAACTGGCACGACTCACACAGGTCAGGATACAAGAGATGAATAGGGTGGAACTGGAGTGTTTGTAAAGGATTGGAGAATGTGACTAGCGATGGGCACAACTGAGGGAAATGTGATATGGAGCTTAGGAGTACCCCGATCCCAATACATGATGTGCTGAGAAACCAGCTGTTGAATTTTGTGATTGAACGCTTGTGAAAAGGCTGTGGGAAAGGACAAAGATGGGTGGGCACCTAGCCGCCGGGATGGTGGGCCTGTGGCCCTGATAACTCTGCCCCCATGCCAGCTTCGGGACTATCTCTCCAGCGCAAAGTTAGATTTATTAACTACTATGGTTTATAAGACATGAGGATGATTGGATGCAGAATGAGAAGCTTTGCAGATCGGGAAGATGATGAAGGCTATAAAATCGGAGGACAACAGTCATTCCCGAGATATGTAGAATATGACTGTTAACATAATAATCAAATGCCTGTCCTACTTTTTCAAAGTTGCAAATATTGTGACATCTGTGTCGTGAATTTGAGACATTGCGGCATGACTTGTTAATTGAATGAAGATGTGAGTTACTGAGAAAAATGTCAATAAACACATTTAAAAAAATTAAAAATGATGTTTCTTGGTAGAAGGTCATTCTTACTTTTCCATAACGCCATGCAGACAATTTGTGTTGTTATTAATTACTTGTGTATTTTCTTTAACCTTCTGCTGTTATCAAACACTGATAACTTACTGGTAATGAAATGCGCCCTAAGTTCAGCACCACACCAGCACAACTATATTGTGTTTATACTGTAAAAAATAAATAAAAAACACTTTGAAAGCAACCACATCAATATTGACAAATTATTATTAAATATGTTTTATTGTTAGAAAAAACAACTATCAATTCCCTTGTTGTTGTAGGACCATAGTGGAAATTAAATTTCAGTCTACTAAGTCCTTTTTCGTAACCTTGGTGAGTTGAAGATTGGGCAATCGGCATTAGAGTTTCAGACCAAAACACTGGTGAGAACAGCAGGACAATGCAATAAGATTATGAAAATGGTTCTGGATGGAGACGTTTCCTTTTGTATTATTTAGCAGCGGGAGGCTGCATTGAGTAAACTGGAGTTCCAAGTATGACTGTTATGTTAATACGAAAAGTATAGCCCACCATGAGGTCCCGGTCTTAATTGTGGGGCATTTGCTAAGAATTGTTTTAAAACACTTTTCAGAACAAATTAAAAGTAATTTAATTATCAAAATCATCCCATGAGAAATTAGATATTTATGAGCCTCGTTTGAGTTGTGGATATTACAACATTTCTTAGTTACAATTCACAGTATATGATTCCGATAAATTATGGGGACAAACACATAGGGCCTGATTTAGAACTTGGCAGAGGGGTATACTCTATCGCAAAGTGACGGAGATCCCGTCTGCTGTATTGGTCCAAGTACCAGTTCTGCCCCTCCGGCATCGGTACAGAACAGTGAAAGTCAGAGTTCAGGAGCTTCATCGGGATCTAAGGACCCGAGTTTATTGTTCACCCCGCAGATACCGCAGGTTAGGAGAATATATCCAGATGTGCCCATGTTGAAACCAGCAGAAAATTATCAGCCGCAGATGCCAGGCTACTACAGCAGTGACAACGGTGCAGGAATGATTCTAGATCCAACCGGAAGGGGAGTACAGAATGGTCACAATCAGACAATGGCACAAGCCGAATCAACTCAGTTTCTGATGCCTCAAAAGCAGATGCAAGGGGGAACAGCACATGCTCAAATGACGGGGAGTCAGATGGGTATGCCGGCAATGATGACCCATGGTGTGGGAATGAATATGCCTCAGAACATGGGGAATGGACAAAACCCAGATGCGATATCACTACCCATTACTGTAGGTCCACCGGTACCTCTGTACAGTCAGCCTAATTTAGGTATGAGCGGTCAGGGATCAATGCTGCTGAATGGGACCGAAAGGAGGTGCATAGAAAACACTCCAGGGATAACTCCGATAGCGGCTCAGCCAACTGGACCCGGATCCTTGATGGAGTTTAGTCCCATATGTGCTCAGTCGACACTGGTGAGGTCGAGTCCCCCACTGATAATACCTCTGTCATCGAACACTGAAAAGTTGCCGCAACCATCAATGGCAGTCGATGTGAATGCTACACTGATGGGGTTGAATGCGCAACAGCTGACACAGTGGTTCAACAGTTTGAATTCCACACAAAGCTCAGACAGTGGGAAAGGAGAAGATTATCTGAATAGGATGAGGTTAAACATGGAAGCGCAAGAATTGGTGGAAGGGACTATGGGTGTGAATAGGTTAGAGTCCTACACGGAAGAAGAGCTGAGATACCTATGTCCAAAGATTACGAAAGAAGTGAATAAGGTACATAAAAGTTTGCAGGAAGTAGCGGACAGAAACGGGCTTGACATAGACAAGATGAAACACTTGAGCAGAAGCTACAGGTTGGATTTTGGGGCCACAGATTTTGAACACATGAGGTCAGCAGGCATGAAGGCGCACCTTAGAGAATTGCTGCAGAGTGCACAAGTATGGAGGTGCTTAGACAAGTGGGAAAGCAGGTGGGTAAAGAGAAAGGAAAAGAGGAGGGACAGTGCTACAGAGCTCAATGAGAAAAGACCACAAAGCAGCGAGACAGTAACCATGTTACCAATGAGGGAGACAGCAGGGGGAAAATTAATACATGTACCATGGCACAGAAGCGACATTCAGTCTTTTACGGATGATTTTCCCAAACTGAGAGAGAAGCCGATTGAATGGTATCAACAGACTGATAGGTTTGTGAAGCTTGCAAAATGTCTCTGGGAAGACCTGAACACTCTCTTCGAGATTGTAGTTCCAGCAGATTTGTGGGAGGATTGCAAAAGAGCTGTAGGTTGGCCGACGAGTGAACCAGAAAGAGACAGGGAGACGGGTGCACCATCACCTATGGTGATGAGCTTGTACTACAAGGTGATTGAGCATTTGAAGACGAAGGTTGCCGCGAAAAATGTGGATTGGCAGAAGATCGATCGAACGGCCCAAGAGGCTAAAGAGTCGATTCATAGTTACTATGAGAGGTTGTTAAAGGCGTTCAAGAACTACAGCGGCACGGAAACAATAGAGGCGAAGGACATGCTTCATTTTGTGTTCAGATTTGTGGAAGGGTTGAGACCAGAGATAAGTCAGATGATAAAGTCGCATCTGATTTGCTGGCAGTCGAAACCGATTGATGAGGTGTTGAATTATGCGAAATACTGTAGCGACGAAATTGAAGTGAAACAGAAAAGGTTGAAAGAGAAGGTGATGATGATGCAGCTTAAGGCAGCTCAGACAGGTCTGCAAGGTTTGCAAGGGATGCAAGGGTTCCAACAGCAGGTACCGCAACCGCAGCCGCAGTTGCAGGGAAATATGGCGTTTCAGCCACAGGCCAGAGGCAGAGGCAGAGGAGGTTTTGCGAATAATGGTCCGGATTTGAACACTGTTGTGACTGGTGTGCAGGCAATGAAGAAGGTGATGCCGTGTCACGTGTGCGGAATTGTCGGTCATTGGAAACGCGAGTGCCCGATGGTGGTGCAGGAAGGTGCAGGTGCAGGTGTAGGTGTTGGTCAGCAAAACAATGATGTCAATGCCTTTCAGACAATGAGGGGACCGAAAATGAGAGGTCCAAACCCAAATTTTCAAACCATAAATCAGTTGCAGGGATTGCAACCTATGCAGCCGCAGCAGATGCAGATGCCCCGTATGCAGATGACGCAAATGCAGCCGATGCAACAGCAGTTACCTATGGTACCTAATCAGCAAATGCAAATACCTTTGGCGCCAATGAGTCAGCAGCAAGTGATGGTTCCTCCACAGGTCTCGGGTCAGGTAATGAGTACAAATGGCACCGTACAACAGTTCCCACTACACAGTGAGAGTGGAATAAACAATGTATGGGAGAGTGAAAGCTCAGAAGAAGAAGGAGATTGTGTGCTTGCTGCATCCTTGGAAGTTGATCAAAAGGGTCCGTACGTAGAGGGAAGAGTAATGGGTCATCGTGTCTCGTTCTTGGTTGACACAGGAGCCACACGTTCAACTGTTAAGAGCAGTGAAGTACCAAATTTGCCACTCTCAGGGAGGACAGTTCAAGTGGTGGGAGTAGCAAACAGGCACCTGACGAACCCAATAACAGATCCGGTACCAGTCAGCATCGGTAACTATCAAGGGGTACATCAGTTTGTGATATGTGACTCAAGCCCAATAGCACTGTTAGGGAGAGACCTATTGTGCAAATTGGGATGTTCGATCATGTGTTCGAACGAAGGAATAACAATTCAGACGAGCAGTGATGGGGAAGAAGAAGACAGTGTAGAGGGGGATGAGATGGAAACGGTAGATGAAGAGTATCCTCTGATTTGTCTTTTCCCGATGATAACTGAAGAAGATATTCCAGCTGAATTACGGGAGACAGTCGGAAAGGAAGTGTGGGACATGACAGGGAAAGAGGTGGGATTGATGAAAGGAGTGGAACCAGTGAAAGTGACTGTAAAGCCCAATGCAATCTTTCCCCAGACCCCACAATACCACATGGCACAAGACACCCTCATGAAAGTTGCTCAACTTATTGACGAATTTGTAAAACAGGGAGTACTGAAAGAAGTGTTAAGCAGTCCATGTAATTCACCAATAATGGGACTAATAAAGCCGAGTGGAAAGGTCCGACTAGTGCAGGACTTGAGGAAAATAAATGACATCATAGTCAAATGTTGCCCAGTAGTACCGAATCCAGCTGTGATAATGTTCCAGGTCCCTTGCGATGCTGAGTGGTTCTCAGTCATCAATTTGTCACAAGCATTCTTTTCTGTGCCTCTTCATGAGGACAGCCAATTCCTCTTTTGTTTCAAATTCCTAGACAGAGTGTACAGTTGGTGTCGAATTCCTCAAGGGTTTTCTGAGTCACCGTCAATCTTCAATCAGATCCTAAAGAAAGATTTGGAAGCATTAGAATTGCCATTCGAGTCAACCTTAGTACAGTACATTGACGACTTACTGGTTGCATCAAAGACAGAAAGTGGCTGCACAGCCGATACCATTGCTCTGTTGAACCATTTGGGAAGGAATGGACACAAGGTGTCTCCTTCCAAATTGCAGTTCTGTCAGAAGAAAGTGAAATACTTGGGTCACCAGATAGAGAAGGGGTCACGGAGAATAATGAAGGAAAGAATAACGAGTGTACTTCAAATGAGTCCGCCCAAGACGAGAAAGGAGGTGAGGAAGTTTTTGGGAATGGTGGGCTACTGTCGCCAGTGGATTCCCAACTTCTCAACTCTAGCGAAGCCTTTACTGAAACTGACCCAGAAGGATGCCTTGGATCAAATTGAACTGAAAGGAGATGAGATGGATGCTTTTGTTGAATTGAAAGAGTGCATGTGCAGGGCTCCAGCTTTAGGTATGCCTGATTACACAAAGCCTTTCACATTGTTTTGCCACGAACGTGATGCATGTTCTTTGTCTGTCTTGACTCAAGCCCATGGTGGCGTAAACAGACCAGTAGCGTATTTTTCAGCTACTTTGGATCCGGTCGCAGCAGCACTTCCAGGGTGTTTGCGCGCCGTAGCAGCAGTTGGTATCAGCCTCACTCAGAGTGAAGGAATAGTGATGGGACACCCAGTAACAGTCATGGTCCCTCACTCAGTTGAGATACTTTTGACCCGCTCCCGAACGCAACACATGACTGGAGCAAGACTCACAAGGTATGAAACGATTATTCTGGGCTCACCGAACGTGCAGCTGAAAAGGTGCACTACGTTGAATCCAGCAACCTTGCTTCCTGGAGAAAATGCTGAAATTGAGAACGCTGAAGACGTCGAGCATGACTGCCTTCAGGTGACTGAATTTTGCACAAAACCTCGACCGGACATTAAGGATACTAAGCTTGATGAAAATGACCAAATTCTTTTTGTTGATGGTTCATGTCTAAGAGACGGGATGGGGATTTTGAAAGCAGGATATACTGTATGTACTGTAACAGGTGTCTTGGAAGCGGGATGGCTTCAAGGAGTCTATTCTGCACAAGTAGCAGAACTTGTAGCCCTTACCAGAGCATGTCAACTGTCTGCATTGATGAAAGTCACCATTTACACTGATAGTCAATACGGGTTTGGGATTGTGCATGACTTTGGACAACTATGGTCACAGAGAGGTTTCCTGACTTCTTCAGGATCCCCAGTGAAGAACGGGGAAAGGATAAGGGAATTGTTACACGCCATTCAAGTGCCAGCCGAAGTTGCAGTGGTAAAGTGCAGTGCTCATACGAAAGGACAGGACTATGTTTCTCTGGGAAATGCATATGCGGATCAAGTCGCAAGATTTTGTGCCTTGAACTGTATATTACTCAGGGACGAATGGAATTCAATAAGTGAGCCAGAACTAGAACCAGCTGAAGCATTTGCCTTAAAGGTTGTAGATACAATAGATGAACTAAAAGCATTGCAGAATAACGTCAGGGAGGATGAGAGAGATTCCTGGATTAAATCACAGTGTATAAAGAGACCAGACGAGTTATGGGTTGCAAATGAGGGAAAATTTGTTTTGCCAAACAGTCTCTTATCACAGCTTGCGCGGTTCTATCATGGGCAAGCTCACCTAGGGAGAGATGCCATGATAAGATTGTTCAAAACTGATTGGTTTAACCCCAGATTTCGTCAAGCTGCAGAAGCAGTTTGCCATCGATGTGTCACTTGCCAGCAGATGAACCCAGGAAAGGGAACAGTTGTGAACGCGAGCCACATTGGTAGGGCAAGCGGGCCTTTTAGTCGTATGCAGATGGACTTCATTGAGATGCCTGTGCATGGAGGTCTGAAATATGTGTTGGTGATTGTGTGCATTTTTAGTCACTGGATTGAGGCATACCCCACACGTAGAAATGACAGCCTTACAGTTGCAAAGCTATTGTTGAGAGAGTTGATACCACGTTTCGGATTCCCGATCTCTTTAGAATCAGATAGGGGAAGTCACTTCAATAACGAGGTGATAAAGTTACTTTGCGAAGCGCTGAACATTGAGCAGAAACTGCATTGTAGCTATCGCCCTGAAGCATCAGGGCTGGTGGAGCAGATGAATGGTACACTGAAATCAAGAATGGCGAAAATATGTGCATCGACAAATTTGAAATGGCCTGACGCATTACCCTTAGTGCTAATGTCAATGAGAAACACCCCTGATAGAAAGACTGGATTGTCTCCGCACGAAATTCTCATGGGCAGGGCTATGAGACTTCCTGCAGTTCCCGCAAACGCGCTTTTGAATATTACAGATGATATGGTGTTAGACAACTGCAAGGGTCTAGCTGACGTGGTTCGCTCTTTCTCTCACCAGGTGGAAGCGACCACCTTGCCACCGATCCAAGGTCCAGGACACGCACTGAAAGCAGGTGACTGGGTCGTGGTAAAGAAGCACGTGAGAAAGTCGTGTCTGGAACCCCGTTGGAAAGGCCCTTTCCAAGTGATCCTGATGACAACTACCGCTGTGAAGTGTGCGGGGGTTCCCAACTGGATTCACGCCAGTCACACAAAGAAAGTGTTGTGTCCCACAGATGAGGAAGTTGAAGCGCTGAAGCTGCCAGTGCCTAACAAAACAGTGCTGAGTGCTGAGACAGAACAAAATCGAACTGAAAGCGAACAGGCAGAAGCAGGAGAGAGAGAGACATTATTGGAGGACGAAGACACAGACTCACTTGGGGAAGACCAAGGAGAAAGTTCAGACAGCGACGAAGCAGCTGAGGGTAGCAAAGAGCCTGAAGCAGCCGAAGGAGACAAAGAACCTGAAGCAGCTGAAAGTGATACAGAGCCTGACGAAAGTAACGGTGAAGAAGGGCTCGAAAAAGGTGAAAAAGCAGGAGAGCCTGATCAGAGGAGGGCTTTCCCAGAAACAGACGATACAGAAAAAGAAAAAGAGAACGTGATCGATTCCCCAGAAGGAGGGGACAAGGCAGAACAGAGCAAAAAGGTTCAAACTTCTACAGAAAAGGTCGCAGGTCCATCAAATGGACACGGTGCAAAGAGGAGACTAAGTATATCACCAGTAAAACAAAGGACTGGAGAAGGTTTGAACGACGGAGAAAGGCCAAAAGTGAAAGAGAAAAGAAAAGAAGTGTCTGTCGTGGTACCAACCTCGAGTGAAGAAAAAGACTTGACAAAAGAGGAAAGTACCAGCGAGGCAGAATCGAAAAGAGAAGCAAAATTGAAAAGGAAAAGGATACCGAACAGAAGGTATTCCGGTCCTGAATGGGCATATGCAGTCAATGACGATTGGACTGACGAGTTTGTATCTCTAAGCATCGAGAACGAAGAAGAAGAAGAGATACCAATAGAAAAGAAAAGTTTTATGGACAGTGTTGATTGAAAGGGTGATAGATGATATTGCCTGCTACAATCTAAAGTGAAACAAACAACCAGCTGAGACATTGCTAAACCGGATGAGACATTTGCTAAACCGATAAAGACTGAGTTATTGCCGAATTGAGATAAAATGCTGCTAACCGATAAGTGACTTGGCCTCTTGAAGAAGACGGTGTGAACATTGCGCTCGTTCAGCTTTGTAACTGAATTGCTAAATAGTTTCATTTATAGGTGCTTCTAGCTCTCTGATTCTATACAGATCATGACGCAAAACAATAGAAAGAAATATTGTAAATATGTGTGTATAGGCTTGATAATTGCATGTGTACTAATAATAATGGCAATTGTGCTTGGAATACATGGTAAGACTGAGAATGAGAGAATTGATGCTTCTACTTTTGCTCCTGTTACTGTCACCGAACTAACCGCATTGAAAAGACTAGCATTGGATGAGAGACTCTTGCACGATAAGAAAGAGCTTTTGTATAACGTTTTCTATCGCTTGCTAACAGAATATGTTGAGACTATGGATGCGAAAGATTGTTATGTGTGTACACAGATACCGACATCAGTAAAGGAAGGGGTGACTTATCACCACATGCCTCTTACATACGGGATCACATGTAGTATAGTAATGTCTAGGTTTTATGGTCAAACTAACATACAGTATTTTTACTCGAATTATGATGTTACCTTTGCATATGTTCCTATAATAGCGCAGCTAAGCCAGATTGCTAAAGATTGGGATGCTAAAATTATGAGGGAATTTTTCGAGCCAATGCAACCTTTTGAAACGGCTCACGCTCATAGGGAAAATCTTACCTGCTCGCTCTCTGCAGTAGAAATAAGCTTTTTAGATCGCACAGATGATAGAAGGGCACAAATGAATGCGAAATTAGAAAAAGAGCTACATAAGAGGACTTCAGTAGATAATTATGATTTTGCTGCAATAAAGACACAAGGGAGAATAGCTTTAGATGCTTGGCATGTAGGGAAATTTTGTATATATCGAGGTGAATCTTATTATGACAACATTTTTGTAGGAGCGAGTGAGTGTAAACATACGTTTATCTTTAAGGCCAAATGGACATTCATGATGGACGGACTTGACCCTGTCATTCCAGGTGTATATTACATTTGTGGGTATAATGCCTATTATCGTCTTCCAAAGGGATGGTGGGGGAGATGTTATTTGGGTATAGTGTTCCCAAAGGTTTATCAACTGGATGACCTATCGATGATTCAAAAGACATCTGGATCCCATCGTATCCAGAAAAGAGAGACCGCAGCTGCTGTGGTAGGAGATATATTTGGAGCCATGATTCCTTCATTGGGAGTTGTGCTGAATTCCATCAAAATAAGAAAGTTGTCTACTATAGTGGATAACATGTTGACGAAGTTTTCAGGTGCTATAATCCTGATAGATGCTGAACTTGCAGCGGAAAGAGCTATGACTCTTCAAAATAGGCTTGCTTTAGACATTCTTTTAGCAAAGGATGGTGGCGTTTGCAAAATGCTTGGTGCACGACACTGTTGTACATATATTCCTGACAATAGTGTGAAAATTAAAACTATGCTTGCTAATCTAACAAAAGAGAGTGCAGATTTGAAGGAACTGAAAGAACCAGGAGTGTGGGAGAAGGTTGGAAAAGGACTTGCTTCAGTGGGACATTGGATTGGGGGAATTTGGAATGGAATATTGTTAAAAATAATAGAGGGAATTTTAATAGTGATAATTTGTGTATTTGGAATTTGGGGAATAAAAAGGGGAATAATAATGATTATGGAAAGAATTAAAAGAAGAAAGGAGGAGAAAATTATGAAAAGAATGGCAGAAGAATACAAAGCGCAAACTAGGGGAATTAAAAGGAAAAGAGAACTGACAGAATTTTAATGGAATAAAATTTGTGGGCTTGATTTGTGTGATGACCAGTAGTCATCAGAGGAGGGATTGATGAAGCAGAAAATGAAGGTTTTGATTTATTAATGCATAAACGTAGTGTGAAATAATCATGTGTGACTTTAACCGAACTAATAAAGATTGTACGGGGACAAAATGTGCCCTCAGAGTAGTTTGCCAACATTTATAAGCATGCTTTATATAACGTGATGTATTAGAATTGCACTAATCCGACATAATTATAAACGTGTGCTACGATTTGCTTGTTTGAAATGCTTTAGCTTAGCATAACTTTAGTGGAGGCTTTGGCCTAGTTGCCTGGTCTCACGGTTTAGATGCTCGTATTTTTCCAATGTGCTATTAAACGTATATTTTGCTTGAAGCTGTACTTTTCCACTGAAACCGTTCACATGCTTATCTTAAAGTTTCGTGCCAGCCTGGCATATTTTCTCTTTACTCCAAGGTCGATTTGCAGGTGCGGACAATGGAGGCTCTGAAAGTGAGCTAATTGGTATACAATGTTGCAACGTGCGTACCCATCTCCAAGGATAATGTATGCTTAAGTAAAAGCTTGAGAACTGTCGTTTTTGATTGGACAATTTGAAGCTAACCTATGAACCCTCCAATGGAAGACCCTACTGGATTCGAACTGTTGTCTATAAAAACCAGGTGCACGAGAAGAAATTAGGCTATTAGGCTATTACCAGTTCGATACCCGCCATTTTGCAGACTTCGTAGCTATTATGGCCCACTTCGCTGCGACGCCATTTTGAGAGATACTTTGATGCTTTCTCTAATCGAGAGAAAGAGACTTTAATGATTCTTGCCCTAGAGACTTTAACTTTGATTTGTCCCTTTGCATGAAGTAGTAGTTTTACCTTGCCACCGTGAGGCAATTGCCCCGTCCACCCCTGCCCCTTTGCCCCGTCCTATGCCGATCGAAACGGTACCCATGCTGATCGAGAAACGGTACCTGTGAGACGAAGACTTCCTTGTATGCTGATCGTAATTGGTAAATATGAAAGGAAATTGTAAATTGCATTGTGTTTCTTTTAGGTAACCAACTGCTGATTTTGATAAGAGCCATAGCTAGGAGTTTTCTAAATTTATGTTGCTAAATTGTTTTTGCATGAAGTCCCACATGCCGATGCTAATTTGAGGTTAGACGAGGATTCCATATGTCGCACGATGCAATTTGAGATCTTGTTATGCTGACTAAATGTATGCAATTAGCTCATTACAGATTATCGTATTAGTGATTTGCATTGCTATTATCGAATGCCTTGTGATTCAAATGCTACATAGATTGCACTTGTTTCGCCGTTATGGACAGCTATTAATGTTCATTTATGTTTATCATTTGATGTTGAGACACATCTATATCGTGCTAGCTTTGTTAATATAGGGAAATAAATTCACTAACTTAGCAATAAACTGGTGTGGTTATTCCTGACTGAAAGGTCAGGGTTCGCCTAAATGTATTCTGGACTAATTGTTAAGTGTTATGTTGAGCAGGGTATTGCTTATGTTCGTTATTGATTATTGATTTGATGCAATTGATCGACATAAGAGTACGGAGAGCTCCCACTTAGTCAAAAGATTCATCGGCCTAAAGAACGTCCAAATACAGGTAAATTATTAGTACGGACCGCTCTATCATGTTGTATGAGGATCGTTATGTAGCAGACATGATAGCCATCATGTTTGTGATGGAGTATTCCATCTTCCAAGTTCTAAATTTGGCTCAAGGTTCAAAAGTCCTGAAGAAGGTGGTTTACAAGTATTTTTTTCCACTGAAACGCATAGACAAAGAATAGTAACATAATTCACCAGCAATGAACGAATGTGTAAGAAAAATATATTCATGACTGCACAGTGACATCAATGGATGGATATTTATTATTTTAAAGAGTAACGCACTAGTTATACTTTCAATTGTTCCTCCTGTTGATTGTGACAATTATTTTTATATCATTTTTATGGTGTAGAACATAAAACAAAAATGACTTGCTAGATGTTTTATTATAACAACGATAAATATTTACTAACAATTTTTAGATGTTGTTATGGGTGTTTCACAGTGTTATCAAAAGGTATGTTTTTGACAGTATAAATATAATATATATGTGTGGTTGTATGACTGAAGATGGTGAGCAAGAAAATCTGTCTTTACCCAGGAGAATGTTACTTTTGTTCCAACAGGGTAAGTATTCGGAGCTTCGACCATGTATCCACCTGCTGCATTTATGCCAAGAGCATGGGCAGTGCAGGGGCCCCCAGGGGGGCGCCGGAGCACCCCTTCCGCCAGCCTTACTTTGACGGGGGAACCCGCCAGGGAAAGGCTGGTGGCAGAAGGGATCATTATCCGAGGGGCAGCGCTGCCTTGTCGGAAAATGATTCCCTCCACCATCAGGCTGCCTGCGGCATTCTGGCGGGGGAGTAGGGCCGCCACTGTGTCCATAATATGGTAGTTCAGACCACCATGCCGGTGGCGGTCTTTGCCTCCGCCACCGGCATGGCGCCTGAACCGCTGGGGTTTATAATGATCCCCTTAATTTGTAAAAGAATACGTTTTGGGACCCAAAGTGTTGCTTCTATGGCAGCATGCCAAATACTCAGGCTGCTTAGTCTTGATTAAACCTTATGGGCCAGATGTATGAAAAAAGCCCTTTGCGATTCGGAAATAGCGATTTTTAAGAAATCGCTATTTCTGAGTCGCAAAATGCTATGTAACAAATTTGCGAGTCGGAAATAGCGATTTCTTAAAAATCGCTAATGCAAATTGTGAGGTCCAAATACTGAATCGCAAAAATATTTGCGATTCGGTATTTGAAAATCGCAAATTGCGAAAACGCTCACCTGGCACAACCTGATGACATCACAAGCAGGAAGTGAGTCAGCCCATGCTGTTTCCAGGTACCACACCCACAGGAGCAGTCAGAGTCGCAGACCAGCCCCAGGGAGCAAGTTTGTGAGCAAGCCAGGACCTGACATCAACATGGCCAATGCTGGTACTGGGAAGGAGAAGGGAGAGAGGAAGAGGAAGCTCAAATTCAGTGAGCAAGAATTGGAGGTGCTAACTGAGGAGGTGGTGAGGAGCCATGACCGCCTATTTGGAAAGAGCTCACTCCGGGTACCAGAGAGTGAGAAGCGAAAACTCTGGGCTGACATCCAGACCAAAATCTGCGCAGTGGGGGTTGCGCAGCGCTCAGTGGAAGAGATACGCAAGAGGTAGTACAACCTGCATTCCCATGCCAAGGAGAGGGTGGCCAGCAGGCTAAAGGAGGCAAGGAGCACAGGTGGCGGACCATCCACCCAGACACCCTCCACCCCCATGGAAGGCCTGGTGGAGTCCACACTTCTTCCAGAAGCTGTCAGTGGGGTCACTGACATTGACACGTCCGGCACACCCAGCACCAGTAAAGGTAAGTCCAATAATGATATGTAACCCCATATGTGCATGTACAAATGCCCCTTAGGAAATAGCAAGTAGTGCAAAGCATTGTGAAAAGTAGTCCATTCCACATCTTACATGCGGCACAACAGTGCCTTATGGGAGTGGTAGTCCACAACCCAGAGCTGAAAATAGCACATAGAATTCAATTAAGTAGAGTGACACCCAGAAGAACAAAACACCCAGTACATAGTGATACGATGTAAGTGTACATTTATTACCATTGTGCCACATTTGGTGATACATACATAAAGGACACGCTGCACATTGTCGTTGCAGATGGCTCAAGGCCAGCAACAGCAGACTGTGCCAATGTGGGGGATGCAGAAACATAGCCTCTGTCCAACCCCAACACCAGTGAGTCATTGTGTATAGCACCAATCAGAAGCAGGGCAAGGGTGTTACCTCTCCACAATTTGAACCTGGACTCCGATGACATGCGGGATGAAGGCCGCACTCCATCCCCAGAAGCTGAATCCACCGGAAGGCAGCAGCCCTTGCCCCAGCGTCACTCAACTCCCCGCAGGAGGCCTCAAGATGCAGGCACACAGCACACAGATCGAGGTGAGGGCCCATCATTCTTTGGTGGCCTGGAATCATCCATGCTCAAAGTGCAGCGCCTGCAAAACAAAAACATCAGGGCAATGCACAGGCAGTTGCAGTCACACAATGCCAATATGGGAGGGCTGCATAAGCAGTTGGAGTATCTGAATACAAACATCTGCAAGCTGCACGAGGGACAACAATCAGCTGTGGAGAACACCAAGGAACTGACAAATGCATGAAGGAACTCTGTACTGAGATCAAGCATGAGCGAGTTAGCCACTGCAGGCATGAAAGGCAATTCATGGGTATGTTCAGTGGCTTTTGCAGATCTGTAAATCGTCTAGCTACATCTACTGCCCTGATATCACAGCGTGCTGTGGCCGCACAGGTGGAGGCAGCACATAGCAGTCAGGATGTTGCCCAGGGATTGGTGCAAATTACCAACGTTCTGGATGCTATGCTGACAGCATGCAGTGCTCCACCCACCGAACTAGGAGTTGGGAATACTGAGGAGTCATCCAGCCTCAGCAGTCTTGCAGTGCCCGTGATGGATCCTAGGCGTCGCAGTGCAGGCACAGTACTACTTGTGAGCCTGATACAAGAGGTGCCAGCGAGGCCACTGCACACTGAAGTGGGATGCGTGGTCATAAAAAGTGACATTGAGGGCCACAGGGGACTACCTTCACATGTAGAATTACAGTAAACTATGATGACAATAGTGTGACACTGTTAATGGCTCATGTCTGACTCATTTGTATTGCTTTGTCCTACTGACAAGTATGTTACCTGAAGTCAAGGTAACAAAGGTGCTAACCACCGGAATACATGTCAGTGAGGTTGTGTTGTCATAACTTACATCTAAAATGGTTGTGCATGATGTCATTACGCCTTTGCCTGCCCTCTGCTGCACTGGTCCTGTCTGCTGGCTGTAGGGGTGGTATGGGATCATCATCCTCATCTGAGTCTGGCTCCGATATTTCCACAGGTATGCCCCTGGTGGTA
The DNA here is from genome assembly GCF_031143425.1 of Pleurodeles waltl. Classification (NCBI taxonomy): domain Eukaryota; kingdom Metazoa; phylum Chordata; class Amphibia; order Caudata; family Salamandridae; genus Pleurodeles; species Pleurodeles waltl. Next base: position 1,120,808,390 of record NC_090445.1, on the reverse strand, counting down.
GCTATATTGTGCAAGATCGCACATGTGGCCACTATTCCACAGGTTGTGTCTGGGCTGTACTGTAGTGCCCCTCCACTTTTGTAGATGCACCGGAAGCGACTCTTCAGCAGGTCAAAGGTGCGCTCCACAACATTGCGGGTTGCCTTGTGTGCTGAATTGAACCCCCGCTCTGCTGGTGTTGCAGGATTTAGGTAGGGCGTCATCATGTAGGTGCGCACTGCGTAGGCACTGTCTCTTGGAAGGAACAGAGGGTATCATGAGTAGCTGAGCCATCTGACGTCACACTGCCATCAATGCACCATTATAAAGAGGGAAAATACCTAGTAGATATCCTTCACCAAATTCCCCAGCTAGCAGTCTTGTGTGAATCCCACTGTGGCAAAAGATGTACGAATCATGTGTGCTCCCTGGGTACCTGGCCACGAGATCAGTTATGATGTAGGAGGCATTGCATATCACCTGTATGTTCATTGAATGTTGGTATTTACGGTTGCGGTACACATACTCTGTGGTCGATGGTGGACAGGTTGCAACATGTGTCCCATCTATGGCACCTAGGACATGGGGGAACTGTGCTATCTGGTAGAAATCTATTTTTGTCTGCTGTATTTCCTGTGGGGTGTGGGGGAATCTGAGGTGCTGGTGTATCCTGCTCGGCATGGCATTTAGAAATACATTGAGAAATATAGAGAGGGCACTCTGTGATACCCCTCCAGCTGCTGCCATGACCCCTTGAGAGCTCCCTGAGGCAAGTAGGTGCAGGGAGCATAATACCTGCACATGGGTGGGTATGCTATTGGTCCTGTGTGTTGTGCGCTGCAGTATGGGTTGTAGCTCAGCTATCAGGTCAAGTATCATGGCTGAACTCAACCTGTACTTCTCAAATATTTCCTCCCCAGTCTGGTCAAAAAGGGTAATGCGCACTCTGAAAATGCGCTCCTGTCTCCTCCTCCCTCTCCTCAAACCTGCCAAGATCCTCATTCTCCTCGGCATGACGTAGAGTGCAGCCATTGTGGAAAAGAGGCGGAGGCATTCTGGGTCTCTTTATATAGGTTTCACCTGGTTACCACCTGGTTTCAATCCGTGGTAATTTGCATGTGCAAAAGGCCATTCTGCGAAAATTTGCAATTTACGAATTTTTGATGCATCGAGTTGCGACATGGTTTTGCATGTCGCAATGTGCGTATCGCAATTTGCGACGAAAAGTACTGACTCACTATTCGGACTCGCAATTTGCGATATGCAAATAGTGACTCGGTATTTCATGTCGCAAAATGCAATACGCAAAATGCGACACGCAAAACCATGTCGCTTCACAAAAATGTTCAATTTTTGTGATTCCTTGTTTTTGGCCTGTGAATGCCTTTCATGCATTGCAAACCATGTTTTTGCATTCGCAAACAGCCGATTTCTGCGAATCGCACCGTTTGCGAATGCAAATTCGTTTGATACATCTGGCCCCTATGTCTCTTCAACCCACCACCAGACACTCCATGACGCTTTATCTCGCTCTTACACGGTATTGCTTTTTGCCTGAGCCATGTTTTTTCCTTTTTTCTCTTCCACCCTTTACCTTTGTGGGGCTTGCTTTGGGTGAAAGAATGATGAGGAAAAATAAGTACTAGTCCCCAAAAATGAGTGTCAGTGGGTCCCACCTGCAATCATCTGCTCAAACTAAGCACTGCATATATCTTCCAAAGGTGTGTAAAATTATTATCTTTAAGGAAGTAGTTAACTTCTCTCTCTATTGAAAACATGAGGAGATGCTTCAAATGATGTCAATCTATGCCCTTATGAATATGGACAAATTGCTTTTTTTAAGTGGTTTTCTTTTTAATGGTTTTAAGACTTACAATGATAGAAATTTGTTAATTATTTTATGTGTTTGTGTGTATGTTCATTAAATGATTCGGTAAAGCTGAAATTAAACAAAAAAGGATGTAACCATCATCACTGATAACTTGGGTGATATATATCATTAGTGGTCATTATTTTTCATAGCTATAGCCACTATTGTTCAGAGACAGATGTGGCAATCTAAATGACTAAATCTGGAAACAACTGGCCTGATTGAGACTTGGCCTTACTGATTCTTCCAGAAAGAAGATTAAGGAGATGATTTAGAGGTTGGCTGATGGGTTACTCCATCATAATGTGACGGATATCTTGCACACCTATTAGAAATGCCGTAGGATATAATCCACTTGTAAAATGATGGATGGGATATTTGTCACATGTGTGACTGAGTAACCTGTCTGCCAAACTCTAAATCAGGCCCACAGTAACTTAAAGCCAATTGCTGGTGTGGTAATTTCATGAGAGCACTGAAAAATATGTTATTATGTCAATACCAGCCCAAAACAACTTGAAATGGCTATTTGCGCTGGCTCAGATGTGAAGCACCAAATTTCTGCCGGAGTTCAGACTTTTAAAATATTGAAGTGGTTTTGTATACACATCTTGACACTGTTCAACCTGCTAGCACAGATTTAAATAAGTGTAGTTTGACTGATTTGCATATGATATGTTAATATTTATTGATTATGAGGTAAGCAGAGCTTCATGGTGCAATTGGAAAATGCACAACATTACTAAATTGGAAGGACCTTATTTATGACTTAGTTGCGTTGCTTTTGCACCTCACAATGGTATGCAAGATTGATACAACTTCAAAATGTTATTTATCAAGCCACGCAAGGCCACCCTGCACAGCCCTGAGTGGTTTGATAAATCCAGAGTAATGCAATGCAGTACAAATCGCTGCGTTGCATTACTCTGCCCCAGGAAGGCATCCCATTGTTGGTGCGTGGGTGTTCTCATGCAACACCCATGGATTTTGACTCATTGTCAGGTTGCCATACGTGGTAGACCTGGGACTGTGCCAAAACTGCCACGCCTCCCCTGGTGAGACATAACAATGAGAAATATGTTTATTTTTCCTCTTTTTTACCTCTTTCTATAGAAAGAGGTAAATGCCTCAGGAGTTTGTTTTTGTGCAGGAAGGTGCACCTTCCTGCACAAAAATAACCCTGCCTACAAACCAGACATCCTTGCACCATGGTTCAAGAGTATCTTCATTGGTGCCAGACAGCACTTTGTGCACCAGCACTGGAAATGTCAGGAATGAGCTGTATGTTTTTTAAATAAGGTGCATTCCTAGCCTTTCACTGTCACACAGCACAGAAGAGCAAGATGCCTTGCAGCTCTGCATCACAATTTCATAAATAAGCCCCAAAGAACCCAAAGAATTAAAAATAATTTAGGTGTTGGAACCTTTTGAAACAAGACGGAACCTGTTAGAGGAGGATGTGCTCTTTTTTATTAAAAAGCCAAGTCTTGTTTATTAAAGTGTTGTGAGAATATTTTTCAACATTTAAGTACTGTTGGATTTCCTATTTTATTCTTGTATTTTGAAAAATTGTCTTTTCGTTTCTCTATTTTTTTTTGTTTATGAATAAAGTATAGGCTGGTGTTTGAACAGTGTGAGTGTCCTGATGTTGAGATTGTGTAAAGCCAGAAGCAAGTTTTGACATGTGGTGTTTGTACAAGGGATTAAGGGCCTGATTACGAGTTTGGTGTTCTGACAGCCAGGCCGCCATGTTGGTGGTCCCAAAACCCAAAAAGACAGCCACGCTGGCGGTTCCCAGACCGATGTATTACGATTCATACAGGCAGTACCGATATCCACAAAGTGAAAAAGGCAGACCGCCAGTGGTGCAGCAGCTTGGAAATAGGCAGTCTGACCTCCAGTGCTGTCAGCGTAGTGACTAACCACCGAGCCTATTACAATGTCAAGAACCCTCAGAGTTGCAATGTTCTGACTCCTGTGAAGTTTGAAAGAAAATCAAAATATCTGCAGGCCAAGAAGTATCCGCAGTGGAAAAGGCAACGTCCTTATTGACAGATAGTTTGTCGAGTTACATTGCAAACAGTACAAGGAAAGAACAGAGAAAGAAACCCAAGATGGCCATCAGGTAGTTCAGGTACCAGTTTGCAGTTCTAGTTTTGCACTTCTGAGATTGAACTGTTAATACGTGCAAGTGGCTCAGGCTCCGCACACTTCAACTGTGTTCTGACTGAAATCTAGAGGTGTTTTGAGAGAGCGTATGACGTGAGGTAAAGGTTTCCAACACAGTTTCCGCTATGCAACTATTGCAAAGGACCATTCAAGTAAGCCACAGATAATACTTTGCAGTTTAAAGACAATTAAAGTTCCAAGGTGTTCAGCAGTGTTCCCGAGAGTATCCGCCTGGGCGCCACAACTCGAACATTGCAAGAACATTTCCAATAAGCCACAGACAACATTGGTAACTGTTTAAAGGCGATAAAAGTTCAGAAGTATTCAGAGGTATTTTCTGCAACACTCGTGAATAAGCCTCAAGGATACTGTTACTTGTACAAGGTTTATAAAAAGACAGTCAATAAGAATCTCAACTTCATAAGTCTATATTTAACTTCTCTCTTTCTTCTCGCTCTCTCTCTATATATTTATATATATATCTATATATATATAGATATATACATATATATATATATGAATACATATATATATATATATATATATATATATATATATATATATATATATAGATATATAGATATATATAGATATCAGCAATTCTACAGAGAGGAAGTGTAAGCAAAAAACTGACTTATAACATATGCCTGCAAAGAGAGAGCAAAACTCAACAAAATCTGATTGACTATTACTACAAACAAAAAGATCATCCTCAATTTAACTTTATTTACTACTAACATTAACACATATTATAAGAGAGAGGCAATTCCTCAGAAAATTCAGGAAAAGGGAGTTGAGATAATAGCAGAAGTAAACCTAATTAATTGTAAGTGAATGTTGAAGGATTGTAGAAAACAGTGTGTCACTTGTAATTGTGGTTATAATCTTTCAGATGCCGCTTCCAAAGTAAATGGAAAGAGTATGACAGAGTGAGTTAATGAAGAAGCAGACCTCTGAGGCAGTCTCTCTTTATCCCACTCCCCTTTCCCCCTCCAGGGTGCTCAAACCAGGGAACTCCATCCCTTGAGAGTAGCCTGGTTTGGGACTGAGGACCTATCTTCTGCTCCTGAGGGAATCGAACTAAGGTACCGTGACATACAAACACACAGTCACTGTGTCGGTCTCTTCGCAACGGTCAGCCAATGTGACCCCCATGGTTGTGAACGCATATGACCTGGATTTGGGTAAGACCCAACTATCTGCTACACAATTGCCCCTCAACACTGGTGGTTGTGTAATCAGACCTACACAAGACAGATTGAGGATGTTTGTGATGATCTTAAACTTATATTGTATTTGTGACGCATGTAACAGGGAAATATACAGTCTTTCAAACCACAAAAATGGCTGATGCCTGACCTACTCTACTGGACATCAGGAACCACCAGTGTCTGCCGGTGGAAGTCGCCTGTGTGGTAGGCGGGTCCAACCACGGTGGACACAGCCATAGGCTAACGTTGTAGCCTGTGGCGGTCGTAGTCCAATGGCTGTGTCCATCTGCAGGGATGACCATGTACGTGGAGCACGTGTATGCCGCTTTGTGCAAAATCAGTCACTTGACTTCTGATGCTGCTGCCAGTAACATCTCCACCACTTCAGCTGCTGTGTGCCGCCTCTGGGAGCAACCATGCCACGTCCAGCAGGTGAAAGGCCCCCTGCCTTCTCTCCAGAAGGGCTGTAGAGGCTTGTGACTGAGGTCCTTCCCCTGTATGGTCAGCTCTATGGCTCACCAGAGGAGCAGGTAAGTACCCTATAGGCCCAATTGACTCTGTTCAACACCATCCTTTACCTCCTCATAGGCTACAGTGTGCCTCAGTATGCCAGTTAGACTTCTTGTGTGGCTGCCGTTGCAGTTTGTGTGGCATCAATGGGATGCATGTGGTGCAGGTATTGGAGACCAGAACTATGTTTTGCAGTCATTTTCATTGTCTTGTGTGATGTTTTGGGGGGCCCTGGATCTTCAGTGTGTTGGATGCACATAACTAGGCAAAGGGACTTTCCTGCCATATAATGACATTTTTTTGTTTATGATGGTTGTAAATGTTAGACAACATGTATGTGCATGGCAGCATGAGCTGTCAATGCATCTTGTCTGAGTCATTTGATTATCTTGTAAGCAATGTGTATTGTGTCACAGTTCTTTCACCCCATATCTGGCCTTGCCAAACTGTTGTCTGGAAGGCATATCATGACTCACTGTGCCCTTCATATTGCCACACAAGCTACAGGCCATATTGGTGGTGACCACATAATGTAGTATCATGCATGGAAGTGATGGAAATGTGAGTGTCATGTAGGTTTGTATGCTTAGCCTGCAGAGACTAGGGCCTGTCAAATATACCACCCAGTATGGGACATATTCCAGGCTATGGGAGAGTCACTGTGACTATGCAGCTGTGGTACTGTACTCCATGTAGATCCGCAGATCCTGTCAAATGGACAATATGAGGCTCTAGTGGCAAGAACTGCCCTGAATATCTCAGTCCATTGACTAGATTGTGAATGGGTACTGAAGTAAATCCCAGAACTAGTCCATATGTGCATTTTGCATCATTGTCAATGCATGTCTTTGATTCATGACATGATACTCCCACAGCTCTGTTGTCACCTTCACAGTAGTCATATTTGTCCTGTGCAAGCGTATTGGACAAATGGCAAACACACAGTGCAGTCAGTGTGTAGATTCTCGGAAGACCATGACATGTGAGTCAGTACCTTGGTTACACATTAGAAATTGTACAATATATACTTTTGTATGTTGGATGTCATCTTTGTAGGTTAGAAACACATGTTCAAAGGTGTGTTCTGTGGCACAGGTACATACCACAGAAACCCACCCTGGAGTGGCATGAGTCTGCATTTGCTAGGCCACATGTCCACACACGCACAGAGAAGACACTCCGTACCTACCATGCCAGCACTTTCATTGTCACTTGGGTGAAGTCTGTACTGTGGTAGTTGCCCATAGGGATGGCATGCATTGAGTCAATCTTGCTGAGTGTAAATGTGTTTGTCCAGTCAGGTGTAAAGAGTTTACCCTTCAGAAGCCGTATTGGTGTGTAGTGCTTCAATGTGACTCACATCACAGTACATTTTGCTGGAGCATGGTCTGCCTGATGTCAGTAGGCTTGCTTAGTCATTGTAGGCCATGAGCAAGGTAGTGGGTTAGTCTGCAGATGAAGGTATGAAGTCATGTATATGTACCTATTGGCATGTGTGATTTACACTTGTGTTGTGTTGACAAATTGCCCATTTTATGCTTGGTGTTTCTAACATGTGTGACACAACCATTTGGGCAAAAACTTGAGTTTGTAATCACTTGATGTGTTTCTTGCATCCATACAGGTAAACACCCATTAGAAGAAGGAAATTTGGAGAGCAATTATCTGGAAGGTGCGGACCCTGGGGGTCCATAGCTGGCAGTGCACCCACTGTCGCAAGAATTTGGAGGACCTGGGACGATGCGCCGGGAAGATTGCAGAGGTCCAGCTGGGGCTGTCCTCCCACCGTGGATGGGATGCACGTCAAAGTATTATGCCCCTGATGGCCTGCATTATGGCGGTCGCATACCCGGACATTAATGGACATTTGAGAGGAGCACAGCACCCACAAGTGGGTGAGTACAAGGCATATACCTGCCTGTCACATTGGCAAGTTAATGTTTTAGGTTCTGACATTTCCCCCTGATGATTAAGGATGTGCCATGTGTGACACAGTAGATGAGTGACTGTTTTTTTTAGATACGTCATGTGGTGTATGCTGGTGTGCCTTGCCTATTAGCAAAATGACCTAGGACACAACTGTGTTCAATTCACAAATAATTTGCTCTCCAGGGGCAACATATGGATGTGTACATTGATCAACCAAGTACCTGTTAGTTGTTGTAGTGGGTCTAAATTATACACAACAGACAACTGCTCCTCAAGCTTACAGCCCAAAGAAAAAAAAAGTGATGGATCATTGTCCTCAGCCAAGTGTCTGGTCAAGTGATAAATTGGCATCTGCTCTCCCAGAGGCCACTTGCCTTCAGTGTGTGATGAGTGTTGGTGCCTCACTACTGTCTGTCATGTGAAGGTGCCATCATATTTGTGACAGAACATAAATTGTTCTTTGGGTGCAGCTACAGATCAAACCTTTCCCTTGGTAAGTGGGGAATATCCATTGACATGATTTATGTGCCATCACTATTGCCAACATTCCTTGTGCCAATATGTTAGCATGTGTCCCTTTCTCTTTTCACAAAATGTGTACACTGCAGTTTCATGCATGGTCTACCTGTGCTCACAGAATGATTTCTGTATTTCCTCACATATATGAGCCTGCCAATCTGTGTTTGGAATTGGACATACATAATGGAGCTACATTTCATGTGGTGCCACCGACTGGACAGTTGTGAAAAGAACAAGTGATGGGTGGAATGCCATTCCAGTTTGTACCCAGCCATATGCAAATCAGTCTTGAGTCTGTTCCCCATGGGAACAGTCCTCCCCAAACTGCCAGACAAGGTCTTCCCTGGATTAGAAACAAGCATTCTGGGACCAATTGCAGGGTATCACCTCTCCTCAGCCAGGCTAGCTTGAATCAATTAGCATGGGGAGCACAAGACCCACGTCTGGGAATACTCTTCCCACTTAGGGCAACAAATGCAAAAAGAAAAAAGTGACGAACGGAATGCTGAACAATGTCAAACATTCACCCCCAGTACAGATATCTGGGCCTAAATCCATCAATTGTTTTTGCTACCCATGCCATTTAAATTTTGGCGCTGCCTCAGGTTTACCAAATTTAATAAATCTGAGCCAGCGCTAAAAGCAATGGGTGTTGCTGTGGCACACCCACAGCAACACCAATTGCACGGCCCTTCCACACACAATGCTGCGTGGGAATGGGCCGTATTTACAAGGTGACGTTAAGCCACAAAAAGTAGCCTAACAACACCTTGTAAATACGGTGCATTGAAAGTGACGCTCCTGTGGCAATGGGGGCCTATAAATACACCCCTGAGTGTTTACTTTCATATGTGTAAGTACTAAGGCCCATATTTATAGTTTTTTTAGCGCCGCATTTGCACCTCTTTTTTAGACAAAAGCGGCGCAAACCTACAAAATACAATTGTATTTTGTACATTTGCATCGTTTGTGCATGAAAAAATGACGCAAAAGTGGCGCTAAAACAGTTTAAATATGGGCCTAAGTGTGACAAGTGATGGACGGAATCCTGAATCATGTGAAACATTCACCCCCAGTACAGAGATCTGGGCCTGAATCCATTATTTTTTTTGCTACCCATGCCATTTCAGTTTGTACCCAGCCATATGCAAATCTGTCTTCATCCAGTTCCCTCTGGGAACAGTCCAGCCTGAACTACCAGGCCAGGTCTTCTCTGGACTAGAAACAAGCATCTGGAGACCGGTTTCAAGGTCTCACCCCTTCTCAGCCAGGCTACCTTGAATCCAGTGGCGAGGGGGAGCACCGGACCCACGTCTGGGCATACCCTTCCCACTTAGGGCAACAAATGCAAAAAGAACAAGTGATGAACGGAATGCTGAACAATGTCAAACATTCACCCCCAGTACAGATATCTGGGCCTAAATCCATCATTTGTTTTTGCAACCCATGTCATTACAGTTTGTACCCAGCCACTTGCAAATCAGTCTTCACCCTGTCCAAGAGTGTCACCCTTGATTGTTGGCTTACACATACCCTCACACATTGTTGCATGTAATCTGGCATGTACAACTGCAGTTCCAATGAGAGACATGACAGGTAGGACTACAGTGTTTACCCACAATGCACATTTCCATGCCATTGATGTGGCATCATGTGGCAAAGTGCTCTGCAGTTGTGAAATGGGCAAAGTTTATTACCTGACTATTGGCATGCATCATGGAGTGACTTGCAGTTATGTTGGAATCACATGTGGGTGGGTACAACTATTCATCCACGGACATCTGGGTTTGCAGGACTATAATGGAGGCAGTGATGTAGCTTCCCATTGGGCAACATGTTAAGGGCCTTCAACAAGCATTTGTGAATCCCTGGGCCTCTCAACATACACAGGACTAATGGCTTCTACTGGTGCAATCAGAGTATGTCATTGTAAGGGGTGCCATACAGTAGTGGTGATTTCCCTGGGGCTAGCTGATTCACTGGGTTGTGGATTTTAGAGACTTATCTCCCTGACAGTTTGCACATTTTGTCTACAGTGTACAGTGTACATTACCATGCGAATTGTGTAGTATATCTGAGCAACATTAGTACTACCGGCATGACTCCATTAGGACAACTTACACATTGAGAAGTGTGCATTGTTTATATGTTTCAAGTGTGACATGAGTATTTCCATGTCACCTTCTTCAGGATACTGTACTGCTGTCAGCAACATGAAAGAGCTTTGGAGCATAATTTCTTAATGTTGTATTATTGTGTATGTAACAAACAGATGTATACATGACCTTGTGGGGATCTGTGAGAATTACCTTCGCATTAGCCTACCATTGTATGACAACAAGTAACTGAGGTATGCTCCATGAGGAAAAGCATTGAAGGTGATGATGCCTCCTACTTATTCAATGGTTACTGTGATTGCACAACTTCACTCATGCAATTGTAGTTTCCTGAAATCCTTATTTTCCTCTGGACAACTGTTGATAGTTCATGTGGCATGCATACATATGGTATGGTACATTTAGGAGCCACTTTGATGTAGTTTGTTGTGGGGGCCTACTTTACATCAAGGTAATGTTTTCTAATCACAGCTGTTGTTCAAGTGTGATCAGGAACATGTGGTGACCCTTTTCCTCTTTGTATTTGCAGTATCATCCCAGGCAAGCCAAGAAACCAGGGCACAACTAAGTGGGGAAGCATCTGGCCACGGTACCTTCAGCCATGACACCATGTCATGACCCAGTCATGACCCAGTGGCCCAGAGGGTGAGAGAAGTGCCACAGAGGGATCAACCTCGCCATCAATTCGATTCTACCTCCAGTGGCCACTCCCTAGTGGTGGTAGACCCACCAGGTCCTCCTCCTGTACCATCCTTGTCCCCCCACCCCCAGTTCCATCACCACCCTCCCTGTTGCTCCCCACTCAGTTGATTGTGCCTGCTCACCCAAGAGGATGGGTGTCTCCTTTGCTTTAGGGACCTCAGACCCAGCCCATTATCCCTGCTGCCCTGAGTGAGGAGGCCATTGACCTTCTGAGGAGCATCTCTGTGGAGCAGACGACCATTGTGAATGCCATCTGGGGGTTTGAAAACCAACTTCAGCAGACAAAATGTTTTCCTGGAAGGCATTCATGGTGACTTGTCTGGCCTACAGAGATCTTTTCAGGCTCTGGCCTTCTCACTGATGCCAGCGACCAACCCCCACAATCTTCCACTTATCACATCCCCCTTCATAATCCAAATTCCCTATTCCGATTCCTATCCCAAGTTCATAGACACATCCACACACCTCAACATACACAAGCAGCACACATCGACACAAACATCACAAGACACACTGGCACACAGGCACTCAACATTCACCAACAGATACCACATCAGCCATCATTTCAACAGATATCCCCACCACCCTCACGACCCACACAGCACAACCACCATACCCGCAGACACCACCACAACACCCAGTGACACATCCACCACACGTACCATACACCCAGACAACAGCTCACAACCCACAAACCCACACACCTCAGGAACCATATTCCCAGACACCAGCACAACACCCACAGACACATCCACCACATTAACCATACCCCCAAACACCACCCCAACACACACAGACACATCCACCATACCCACTATCACCACCCCAACACACACATCACATACACAACTTCCACCATACCCACAGACACCACCCCAACAGACACACCCATACATCCACCACTCCCACATCACCCAGCATTTCCACCTCCCAAACCCCCAAGACATGTAAATGCCCACACTCACACATGCAACAGACACCACCCACATAGAAGCATACCTCACACACACACACACCCAAGACATCTACACTCACAGACAAGCCCACCGCTCCCTCAACCTCCAAATCCCCAACCCCTTCTGATGACTCCACCAGTTTTCTCAAGGAGAGTTCCCTTTAGGACCTTGCCCTTTACCCTGTTACCTCCAAACCCCCTACCAAATCCAAGAGGTCCACATATATCCCAACCCATCCTTTCCACATCCAAGCCCTCCCCTGTCACACCTGCCTCCCCTGCAAGCACCCATACAACTCCCCCCTGGAAAAAGCCCACCCCTCTGAAGAAAAAGGTACTCCAAACCCATACCCACCCATCCCAAATCCAACCCCACCCAAGCATGATCCCTGAGGTGCCTGCCTGCCCACTTGATGCTCTGTCCTGTGAAGGTTCCCTGGCAGTATTTGAGGTTAAGGTCAGGCACAGTACTGTGCATGGAGTCATATGGATTGGCCAATGGCCTTTGCTCTTCAGCATTTGGACTGAATAAACTCAAGTTGTTGTTTTGTTGGGAACACATTTATCCTGCCATTACTTTTCTACCTTTTTTTTGTTCCTGAGTAACTTGTGTTGCACTATGTGTACAGTTGTGCATGTTTCACTCTGATTGCTGATCCATTTGGTGATGTTTGTAATATCTGACTTTCTGGGCAGTGCTGGTGTCACCAAAGACAAGGGTAGATACTAACTGTATGGCTATGTGGGTGGTAATCCAACTGGGGTGTCATTGCATTGTGCTATGTTTGCTCTGATATTTCATCTTGTGATGTCCAATGTCAGCATGTGTAATGTTAGAGTTGTCCCTCTGATATGGACTGTACATTTCTTTCATGTGTGGGAGCTAGATTTTTGTTTGCCCACACATGGAGGCGTGTTCAGTTGTGCAAGCTTCTTTTGCATTTGACTGACCATATGTCCATTTTGATGTGTGTGCCTTGCAGCTTCTTCATCTAGAGGTATGGCCAATGATGTTGCTGTTGTATGTGTTTTAATGACTTGCACCTTTGGCAGATAGGCATGCCACTTGGCTCAAATATCGTTTGTCCCTGAGACACATGAAGGGCCAGTTGCTGTGCAAATGATTTTTTAAGGGCATGTGCAAAGTGAAATGTGTCCCAGGGCAGCCTCCTTCCAGGAATGCTCCTGATGCCCCAATCCCTATTGTGCAGGTATTGTTTGCATTGTGAGTATTAGAAAGTGGGTCTTTAGTGGCAGAGGCATACACCTTTTTCTAAATAGGAAGTACAATCCTAGTCAGGGCAACTGACAACACAATCCTGATTATGCAGTGCTCACCCTCTGGGACCTTGGCACAGAGCAAGCAGGCTTAACTTAGAAGGCAATGTGTAAAGTATTTGTGCAATAACTCCTACAGCAACACAGTGAGAACACCACAAAAATACACAGTAAAGGTTTAGAAAAACAGATAATATTTATCTAAATAAAATAAAATAAAAATGACAAAAATCCAATATGCACAAGTTGAGATATCACTTTTTTAAAGGTTTAAAAGAGTCTCAATTCTTAAGAATCAGTGGTTGTATCCTTGTAACACACACTACCTGGGATGCATCAAAAATAACAACCCACAGGGGCCACAGAGGAGTAGATGCATTGACAAATAAGGAATTAAGTCAGATTTTTCAGCACGGCACGGACAATGCATTGTTTTTTTCCACACTGCAAGGAGATGCGTCGATTTACAGGAGTGCAGCCTTGGTTCCTCACTGTGATGCAAGGATATTTTGACACCCAGGGACAATGCATTACAAATGCTTGACGCTCTGGTAAGAAGGAGCAGACGCTGTATCGATCCGGTAGGCGATGCGGCAAATGTTCAGCCGCAAGGCTGGCACTGCATCAATTTCTACAGGCACTGCATCAGTTTCCCAATGCATGGAGTTTTTCTTCTTTGGGGTGGAGTCTTTATGGCCCTGAGATTTCAGAGCAGGAGGCAAACATAATCCAAGCCTTTGGAGAGCACTTGTGGGGAAGGAAGAGTTCTTCCAGCACAGTCAGAGGCCAGCAGGCAGCAGGGTAAGAAGCAGGGCAGCAGTCCTTCTCAGCAAAGCAGTCTAGATGAGTCCTTTGGGCAGCCAGCAGACCCTCTGACAGAGTCCAGGTGTAGATTCAGAAGTGTCTGATTTGGTGGGGTCAGAGACCCAGTATATATACACCCAAAAGTGGCTTTGAAGTGGGGGAAACTTCAAAGAGTGGTTTGGAAGTGCACAAGTTTTCCTTTCTGCCCAGTCCTGTCTGCCAGGATCCCTGTGGAGGGTTATCGGTCCTTTGTGTGAGGACAGGCCACTGGCCTTTAAAGTGTAAGAGAGAGCAGCTCCACCCTTCCTGCCCACGGAGATCCATTCAATATTTAGATGAATGCAGATGTGACTGAGAGTCCAGTGTTCATGGATGTCTGGGTGGAATGCACAATGAGAGCTGTCAACCAGTACAGACCAGACGTGGATTGGAGGCAGGCTGTATGGCACAGATGGCAGTAAGTGCAGAATCTACCACTTAAACATATATGAGGGCAGTTCTAATGCTAGTCCATGAGAGGAGCATGCCTCACTGTAGTGGAAAAGGAATTTGTGAGTTTTTCACTACCAAGACATGTACAACATATAAGTACATGTCCTGCATTTTACTTACATAGCACCCTGCCCTATGGGTTACCTTGGGCATACCTTAGGGTTGGCGTATATGTAGAAAAAGAGGAGTTTAAGGCTTTTAAATGCCTAGTCAAAGTGGCAGTGAAACTGCACACACAGGCCTCGCAATGGCAGGCCTGAGACATGTTTAAGGGTCTACATTTGTGGAAGGCACAATCAGTGCTGCAGGCCCACTAGTAGCATTTAATATACATGCCCTGGGCACAAGTAGTACACTTTACTAGAGCTTACAGGTAAATTAAATATGCCAATTGGGTAGGAACCACTGTTACCAAGTTTAGGGGAGAGAGCACATGCACTCTGGCACTGGACAGTCATGGTAAAGTGTGCAGAGACCTAAAACCAGCAAAGTCAGGTTCAGCAAAATGGAGGGAGGCAGAAAAAAAGTTGGGGGTGACCATCCTAATGCTGTTAGGTCTAACAGTGAGCTTTGGATATGTGTTTCACAAACTATTGTGCATCTCATTGACCTTCCATTGTGTTACAATATGGGTGATGTCCATTGCAAGGATTTTTCATGGAAGTTGTATTTGTGTTCCATGTCACATCCATACATATGTGTCTTCAATCTGATGACAGTCCAGGGCATGTGGGCAATGTGAGGGTGTCAGTTGAGTTGGTAGAAGTGAGGTTACGGTGAGGTTGCTGTTGTGTGACACAAAGTTCTGTACACATCACTGTTGCTGTGCCTTAGATGAGCAGATGTGTGTTTTTCCGAAGTGTGGCGGTGCACTGAAAGTGACCTGCCCAAAGGGGACCTGAGATAGCTGTGAATGTGTCATTCTTTGTGAATGACTCCAACTGTGGACACAATGTCTAGGGCACTTGGTGTCGTTAGCGTACCCACATATCATGTGGATGAAGGCATGATGACCTGTTGTTGAGCTTAATGGCACAGGTAGGTGTGTGTTCTTACTGTTGGCTGCATCCATGGCAGTGTGGATTTCGGGCTCCAATTAATGAGCAGCGGCAGGACATGTGTGGAGAGCTCCATGGAAGCACATGACATGTAACGTTGCCTGCAGGTGAGTTGCTTCCTTTATGCTCTCCATTTCCGCCTGCTGGGACGTGGTGGTTGGACCACCACTGTCACTTTGGTGGTAGGCAACATCATAATGTGTCTGGCGGAAACACTGGCTCATTCGGCCTGTTTGACCTGCCATACCAACGCGGTGGTCTGTACTTCCTGGCGGTGCCCGCTGGACCGCGGCAGTCTATCCTCTACGGGACCACAAGTAGCATAATACAGTGGTCCAACCTCCAACCCAATGGTGGAAGGACCTCCCCCACCACCAAGGTGGAGCATGGACCACCAACTTGTACTCAGTCTAGGCATCTATATAAAGATTGGATTTGAGAAAATATGAATATTAACAAGGACAATGGAATTTATTGACTACATCATTGAATTACAATTTCTGGTAAACCTATATACTTCTAAAATTATGTTGATCTCATGGCACCTAAAGTTTCTTCCGCAACCACTCATGGTAGCCTTGGTTTCTCTAGCTCTTTGGACAATTCTTGACGATATATGACATAGCTAATGTCACGTCCAGTCAAATTCTGTGACACTTTCAACCTCGGGGTCAATGATGCCTCTGTGGCAGAGACATGTCCAGACGCTCAGACTTCACTTGTGAAACATCAGAGCAGGTATTGCCCTGTCATATTAGCAACATTGAATCACTTGCCCAGGCTCCTTCACTGGCCTCTCTTCTTCTGAATTGTGTCTTCTTTGCGCAAGGGTACCTCCAATGCCCCTTTTGAGCAATCAGTCAGCTCTCTCCCTTAAAGTAGGGTGGATGCAGTGCCTCATGGTAGACTAGTCTAGTTTTCTGTGTGTTACTGGTCCTGAACCTAGCAAGGGGAGTCATCAGTCCATATCCCAACTCTTGAGCTCAACGGAATTCCCCAGTTGACACAGGTGAAGGATCGCAGACTTCTGGTCAGATCTCAGCACACTGACTGGAGCTTGCAGTGGCATCTTTATACCCAAATTGTAAAGTATTGTGTTTTGTGACAGATTCTGGGCAGTTCTGCACTTTTTCTATTTCACGGAAGAATGGTTTTAAAGAAGAAGGAAATGGTAATCTGGGTATCTCCTGTCAGGAACAACGTAAAAGAAGTGCACAAAGGCAAAAGTGGCAAAAGTGGATGCACTAGTGAACTATTTGTTAACTTGCTGTGGATCGACTCTCCAAGAGAACAAAGTGATGGGAAGGGGCAGGTGTCAACTCCCTAGCTTCAAACGGTATATCTGTCTTTTCTTTAACAGTCAGCGGTCTAACCCACTAGAAGTTATTATTGTAATGTTCTGGAGGAAACACTGATATCTGCTTTCCTGTTCTCCTTCCAAGTATCCAACTTAGATATCATTAAAACATGTGTGATACAAAATGAAAACCTGTGTGATTACAGCTGCATATGTTACAAGTTCTCCAGGGGCGGCCTTCACACGCACAAGTAACATCCACCTTAATCCAGTCCACATGGACTAGCTTTCAAGGGACTGGCAGAACAAATTAAAACAAAAGAGAGACCAGCAAGTTGCCCTCCCAAGCTGGCAACAGGCAAAATGTTGCTTTACTACCATAGTAATTTTTACTGCCACCACTGTCAGTGCTCTACAATTCACAGTAGTCACACTCGTCAGAAGAGTGCACTTGGTGTGCAAATCAGTGAATGGTCTCAGCGCACGTGCATGTTTGTTGTGTGTCCTGAGGTGTGGATTAAAAAGTACAGCTTGCATTGGGGATCCCAAATATGACTCAATAGATTGACTCCCAGCTGCCCTATGTACACCCACCACTACCATTGGAGTATCCTGCCTTCTCTTGACATAAAATTGGAAGGTATGAGAATCACCATTCATCTTATCACCCTCTGTTACCACAATTACCGCTTCTTGTTGTTGATCCCAAATAAATCTTTTGCAAACAGCATACCAAGAGACGGATTGCGTCCCGTCGAGAATCTCATAAGCCGATTTACAACTAAGTAGTTTAAGTGGTACCGCAGAATTCTGGTCCCCATCTGGGAAGAGACTGAAGTTGATAAACACCCACGGTAGAAAAAGACAGAAAACATGTTCATTCTTGCTTATAGCTCAGCATCAAATAATGACAGTCCTAAAGAGGTATTGATGAGAAGCGCCTTGATAGCATTCACATTCTAAATGTATTTTCCTGCCACCAAGCAAGAATAATGTGGTTGGAAATAACCACTGGGGGAAATATGCACAGAAATAGTAGGGTATGCAAAAGCTGGCCCCCATGCCAAATATGGGTTTATGATTAGCAAGAAAAATATATAGACATGGGAATTGATGTTATAAGAAAGCTTCACACACGACTTGCACATTATCACAATGGTCGTGATAGCATTGCTTAACTGAGGGTCTTTCTTGTAAATATGGAACTGATACTTCTAGGTCGTTTCATTATTTGTTTTCCAACCTAGGCCCTAGTCTGCACCTGATTAACGGGGTATTGTCCTTACTGATTCAATGTGCTCTGGTACAGTATGATGGTACAGAGTATAAGTACCTTAGAATTACGTCTCGGTCTCCCCCTCCGAAGGCTATGTTTCAATAAATGTAATAACAAACTCAGGGTGTATTATATTTGGTTAAGAGATACGCATTTGTTAGCTTGAAATAGTGGACGGTTGGCATTAGAACCCCGGTCTGCACTGTGTTTAGAATGAAGCAAAATCTTCTTGCAAATTAGTCGAACAACAACAACAGGTTTCCCTAGGTGTTTCCAATTGCATTTCCAATGATTTACTACGATAATTTTGTTAAATATTTGTGTGCACTCTGCAATCGGATTGTCATCTAGTCTTCTGTTCTGTTGTCGCTGAGATGTTCCTCAAACTTGTGTCCCATAGAATGAAGTATTCATTAATACGACTTCTTGGTCTTTCTTAGCCAGGCTGAATATAATGCTAGAGGACAGTTTTCAAAATATGTTTCTTCCCTGTTTCCTCATTTTCTCTTTGTGTTTGGGCAATTGTCCAGGGCCTTTACGGTCAAAGAGTTCCTTTGTGAAATAATATTTCTATCTGAGTCTCACCTTTGTCTTTCTCTTTCTCAGCCTCCCTCTATCTCTCTCTCACTGCCTACCTCCTCAGTCTCTCTTTATGTCTCCCTGACATCACCCTCCACCTTTCTATCTACCTCTCTTTCTCTATTCACTTGTTAATACTTCTCTAATCTCTTTCCTTGCCCGGCTTCGTCCCTTTTACCTCTCCCTCTCGTCACTTCTCTCTCTACCTCTCTCCAATTACGCTTCACCTCAGCTTCCTCTTTCTACGTAGCCTCTTCCTATTTTCCCTCATTTTTCTATAATTCACATTAGTAGGTGTTTTATCATCTGTTTAGCCCTTCCCAACTGCCTCTATGTCACCTATCTGTACTGATTTATTTCTCTCTTTCTCCTTCCATCTAGCTGACTCACATCTACTGTCTTGCTTCGGCCCGTCCTTCCATTCCTTTCCTTCCCTTCCTTTCTTCTCTTCTTCCCTTCCCTTCCTTCCTTTCATTCTCTCCTTCCTTCTTTTGTTTCTCTCTTCGTCTTTATGTATCTTCAAGCCTGAGGTCGAACCAAGACTACTCAGCCTTGGTATTCAGCACCATGATCTTGCACAGGGTCGCTTGTGGCATCATAGCAAAACGGCGTACCCCTGCACTTTTTCTTTTACAAATGAAGTACTGGATGCACCTTTGGTTCCTTGGCTGGGCTTCTAAGCCTATAGGGAATTGTGGCAGCATCCAGCTGTACTACTTTTGGCTTTGGATATCATTTCCCAACCTGGTCACAAGCAGCCAAATACAAATTACTGATAGCCACTGAAAGTGAGGCATTAGCATCTAAGGGCTGGTTGAAGAAAGGGACTCTGGTCCCCCTGCCTCTTCTTGCTGGATGCGTGCTACTGCTCCCCAAGGTACAACGTACACTAGAAGTCTGAAAGTGCTGCTGCACGTATTTTAGTGTCAATGCACTATGTAGCATGACAAATGCAGGATGATTCACAGCAGCTAAGGTGGAACCGGGTTGACACAAGCAAATCTGCTGGGACCGCATGTCAGCACTGGCTCACATAATTTCTAAGTCCGTGACCTTGTTCCTTGAAGAATCTTTCTATTTGAATTTTGTGTATTTTTTCCATTAAACCTCATCAGCTAAATGGCACGAAACATGATTTTGAAGTTGGAGTTCGGTACATTGAATAGGCACATTTGCGGGGAGCAGTCCCTACTGGTGTCTGAGCGTGGAGCAGTAGACACACAATGGAGTATCCGGATACTGTCATGTAGCAGAAAGATTCACTCTTCTAAATATTTACATTTTTACTGACTAGTACGGCTATCCAAAAGCTTACACTTTACAGGTTCATTTTTTTTAGGTTTGGCTTACAGGTGCATGTGCCATTTATGGTAATTTATTGCATATAGGACACAAGAAGGGACTGATGTGCAGAATAGCTTTGTGATGTTTTGAGCATTATGACTCCGAACGGAATTCGCTTTTTGCACATGATTATAATGTTTTGCTACTTTCATTGGTGGTCCAATGACATAGAAGGAAACTAAGGGCCAGATGTACAAAGCCATTTAGCATTTCTTAAGAGTTCGAATACCTATTTCGGGCCATTAAGAAATGTTAAATAAGCTTTCAAGATATACAAAGCCCTTCTACCCAGTAGAAATAGTATTTTGTGATCCCCAAATAGGAAATGGCAAATAGGGATTTCCAAAGCACCTGAACAAAGCATTTCCTAAATGCAAATTGGGAATTTGAAAAATGCATTTACCATCAACTCCAAGTCAATGGCAACCATGTGCAATTTAAAAAAAACACACCCAAATATGTTTTTTTTAAAAAGTGCAATAGGACACATACATGCACCTAGGGCATATGTGTGCTCTGCTCTACATGTGCACTACTATTTTTGGGGTGCATCACAGGGGCCTATTGCCCATAGCCATCCTTGTTTTTTCATTTCCCAACCTGGTCACAAGCAGCCAAATACAAATTACTGATAGCCACTGAAAGTGAGGCATTAGCATCTAAGGGTTGTTTGAAGAAAGGGACTCTGGTCCCCCTGCCTCTTCTTGCTGGATGGAGGCTACTGCTCCCCAAGGTACAATGTACACTAAAAGTCTGAAAGTGCTGCTGCATGTACTTTAGTGTTAATGCACTATGTAGCATGACCAAGGCAGGATGATTCACAGCAGCTAAGGTGGGACCGGTTTGACACAAGCAAATATGCTGGGACCGCATGTCAGCACTGGCTCACAGAATTTCTAAGTCCATGACCTTGTTCCTTGAACAATCTTTCTATTTGAATTTTGTGTATTTTTTCCATTAAACCTCATCAGCTAAATGGCACGAAACATGATTTTGAAGTTGTAGTTCGGTACATTGAATAGGCACATTTGCGGGGAGCAGTCCCTACTGGTGTCTGAGCGTGGAGCAGTAGACACACAATGGAGTATCCGGATACTGTCATGTAGCAGAAAGATTCACTCTTCTAAATATTTACATTTTTACTGACTAGTACGGCTATCCAAAAGCTTACACTTTACAGATTCATTTTTTTTTAGGTTTGGCTTACAGGTGCATGTGCCATTTATGGTAATTTATTGCATATAGTACACAAGAAGGGACTGATGTGCAGAAAAGCTTTGTGATGTTTTGAGCATTATGGCTTAAGAACGGAATTCACTTTTTGCACATGATAATAATGTTTTGCTACTCTCATTGGTGGTCCAATGACATAGCAGGAAACTAAGGGCCAGATGTACAAAGCCATTTAGCATTTCTTAAGAGTCTGAATACCTATTTCAGGCCATTAAGAAATGTTAAATAAGCTTTCAAGATATACAAAGCCCTTCTACCCAGTAGAAATAGTATTTGGTAATCCCCAAATAGGAAATGGCAAATAGGGATTTCCTATTTGTGATTTCCAAAGCACTTGTAGAAAGCAATTCCTAAATGCAAATTGTGAATTTAAAAAAATGCAGTTTCCATCAACTCCAAGTCAATGGCAACCATGTGCAATTTAAAAAAACACACCCAAATATGTTTTTTAAAAAATGTAATAGAGCACATACATGCACCTAGGGCATATGTGTGCTCTGCTCTACATGTGCACTACTATTTTTGAGGTGCATCCCAGGGGCCTATTGCCCATAGCCATCCTTGTTTTTTCATTTCCCAAATAGCGATAGGAAATCACTATTTGGGAAATTAGCAAAATTATTGGTAGCAAAAAGGGGTAAAAATTGCAACCTGACATTTTGTCATCAGTATTTAATTTTGTAAAAACTCCTATGTACTAATAGGTTCATTCAAAACAATCCTGAAACTGGTGTGGGTGGGTATCACAGAATGACATGCCGAAATAATATTCATTAGGCAAGTCACAAACTGCAGACTCCGTCCAATTGTCTAGGCGATGGTGGCCTGTGAGTGAAAGCCAACCACCATCCCTGTGAAAGTTTTTTTCAACATTAATTATAAGGCAGACTGAGTTTTTTAAAGGAAACATCTACTTTAAAAAAAAGTTTTTCTATTTTGAAAAACTTCAGTGAGACCAGGCAGTGGTCCCATAGACCAATGCCTACTCCTCTGGAAGACACCACCATGATTCCCAAAGGAGAAGGGGCTCAAAGAGGAAGGAATCTAAAGGGGACTGCTTATCCTTTGAGAATCAGTTAACAACCTCACTTGGAGGCAGTGACTTGTCAATGGTTTGCAACTGGAATTACGGTGAAAAACATGAATACATAAGATAATGTTTCGCAATTTCGAAGGAATGCACAGACCACACCCCTTCCAAGTTGCAAATCGGTAATCATTTCTAAACACATTTTACAAGCTGTAAAACTTTACTGACTCGTGAAATGGGTTTAGTGCATTAAAATATATTGTACTAATTGCAAACCCTCGTATTTAGTGAATGAAAGCATCTGTGACTGATAAAACCATTTGTAGACATGGCCCCAACTCACAAAGCTATTTGGCTATTTATGTTCACTTTGCACATGCAAATAGTATGATTTTGAGTGCAGATATTTTGGAGTGTGAAACATGAATCTACTCTCATCAACCTATCTACTCATGTGCCATATTACTGAATTATGTGTAATATTAGGTGGCAGTAAATACGTGTGCAAGGAGTGGGTGTTTATGTGTAGAGAAAATCAGTACACACCCCAAATATTTCTATTTGCATTACCTCAATAGAAATGGCTCGAGTTTTACTTTTGCCAAGAGCAGCAGTCAAAGGCAGAAGTAAATCAAAGCCTGATGTAGGAATGGGAAGGAAACCCACACAAAACTGAAGGTATGTGGGGGAATGGTTTTTCTCCTGAGAAAAAAACATTGTCCTCAAGGAGGAAAAAAGAATAAAGTTAAATAGTGAAATAGCATTAGACATTTGCACGCATAATTGTATGCCATGTGCTACTACACATGTGGAAATACCTGTGCATTTTCTCAAGGGTTTTCCAGAAGTACTTGTGACTTTTGCAGCTTTCCATGCATAGACTTGGAAACCTTCAAGAATTTCAGAAATTCAAAAACCTACGCTCAAAGTATACCTAAGAACATAGCTTTTTTTTTTTTTTTTCTAATGCTGTGTGTATACATTGCACATGAGACAGATAATTATATTCGCCACTAATCTATTCATAAGAATGCCCATCAGAAGCAGAGTCAGGACCTCATTAAGAGCACGGCGGGCCATGGACAGTGTGTGATGTGCTCAGAGCCGAAGCCAATGCTGTTGCACTGTATCTGCCGGCCATCCCGGCGGAAACATCGTAATACAGCCATGGGGAGGCCTATACACTGTCGTTTTTTGTGGTCCGGTGGTCAGACCGCCGCAGTGGTAATCAGGCCCTTAGTAGTGTCCCCTTTAAAAAAGGGCCTCTTTCTTAGAGCATTTCTTGCATAACAGTGATTTATTATATGAAAGCAGTTGTTTGTATAGAAAACACTAACAAATCCAGAAGGATATGCACAGTAAAGAATATGTGTGTTGATTTCGATTCTCATTGCCAAATGGCATATTTTTATGATTTGTCTGAAAGCAGGGACGCCAAAGTAAGAAATCATAAACACCAAAATCTATGTCTTCAACAGTAAAACACAGTAAATATGCATTTTCTTTTATTTGTCAACTTTCTTCATCTTTGAAATACCAATATTTGTCTGATGTGGGGTTAAGTATAGTAAATCTTTACTTAATAATAAATACTTCCATTTAAAGTATTCAGGCAGTCAATGTTTTGGCCTGAAAATTTTGCTGCTCTTTTGTTTCCAATATAAAAAAACTACATGTTCTCCCTGATGATTTTTGGTGGTTTATTAAGTAAACAGGAAGATCCCACACTCACAGCTTCCCGTTCACATTTCGTTACAACTGGTTGTGAAATTCTAGCTCTAAGGGGCATATTTGTACTCTATGTGGTCCCAATTTGTGTCATTTTTTTTTTACATAAATTTGGCAGAAAACTAACTCCACATTCACATTTTGACGTCTAACATCAAAATATTGGAGTGTGCACCATTTTTGAGATGCGTGAACCTACCTTGCGTCAATGAGATGCAAGGCAGGCGTTCCCATCTAAAAAATGGTGCTAACCCCATAGCCCCATGTTTATCCCCTATTCTAAAATGACGCACAGGTGGGAGGAGGGGCTAAATAATGGTGTAGAGCTTGCTTTGCACCATTATTTAACGCCTAGGTCAGACCAGGCATTAGGGGACCTGTGGACCCATTTCCATGGTTAAACACAATGGAATGGGTCCACAGATGCCCCCCTCAAGCCCCAGGAACACCCACACCAGAGGGACACCGGAGGATGGTGGACCCCATCCTAGGTAAAAGTATAGGTAAGTACTATTTTGTTTTTCATTAAAGTGCCATAGGGGGCTCAACCTGGGGCCCCCTGCATGGCACAGGGTGCAATGGCCATGCCCAGGGGATACTGGTTCCCTGTGCTGGCCATTGGGGTGGTGGGCACAACTTCTGTCTTTTATAAGGAGTCATGTGGTATGGATGATTTTGCATCAGAAAATGACACTAGGCTGGTTATAGGGATTTTTATTGCCTGTAAACAGCCTAACGTAATTTTTGGGTGCAAAACCCCCTTCTCCCATACTGCCACCCCACCGGGCTAATGTCATTTTTTTAATGCTAGCCCACCTTTTGCACCGGCTTGCACCATTCCATAAAAATGGTGCCCGGCTGGCGCTCAGGCATAGCACAAGCTGGTGCTAAATCTTTTGATGCAAAACTGCGTTAGTGCAGTTTTGCATCAAAAAGTATAAATATGCCCCTAAATACTTCTAAAACATGAGTAACTCATCACAATTGTAAAATGTGTTACAGAGTAAAGTAGAAATATATTATTGGTGTTCTTCTTAAGAGTATTTGGAAAACAAAACTAACAACAACTAATTGCAAGTTTACCATACTGACATATAAGTTCAGTATAATTAATTGGTGGGTACAATATATACATTATCCATTTATTTAAAACATTTATTCATCCTTCTATTTAAGCTAAGTCTCCAGGAATCGATAGCAAGCAAAAATTGCCCTTTCTTTGTGGCTAAATGAACAATATTTTCCTGTGATGTATATTACAACTAAAAGGGGTTTCTATCGGTATTCTAAGAACACCTGACTGCTAGGAAGAACACACAGTGGGCTTCTAAAATTATATGTGAGGGTTCACTGTTTTAAAAAAGTAACATTTTTATAGCAAGCATATCATTGCGATGTTTAGGTGGTAACTTGTTTCCCTTTTTTCCTTTTTTGTATTTTGTGGCAGAAGCTTGCAATAAAATTTTTAACGTAACCATTACAACAGTTTGCCAAGACCAGACCTATTGGCTGGCTAATGCTTCTTGCAACTTGTATCGCTAAAACAAGATGTTTAAAAAACACCTTTGTTAAAGACCAACAGTAAATATGTTGTTTGCTTTAGTTTATTATGTTTTCTCCACAAATACAAGATGCTCTCACAATACAGTCACGAGGATGGTGCACAATATTTGCAGTTCATTTTGCCTACAGGCTGTTTTTATACATACTTGTCCGTAACAGCAAAATACATGATGCTGTCACCATTTTGAGCCTGGCAAGTCAGTTGTACTTTGGGAACGTGAAACAGTAGTGTTAGAATACATTTGAAGAATTGAGACAGGAAAAATATTCGTTTTTTATAATTAACTACATTATGTCAGAGGTCTTCAAACGTTTTTGCTCTGAGCCATCCCTAAGCTAAATGTTTTAAAGCTGGGTCACTCCAAATTTTTATGACAAGGATTGGAGGAGTGGGAGTGGCACGTGTGAGCACAGCCACTTGGATTGTGAAGTCATTTCATGAGTACTTTTTATATGGTTCACAATCCACGCTAAATGTGCTAAATTTGAGGCTTATAAAAGACTAAGGGCCATATGTACGAACATATTTTCCTATAGACACAGAATGGGCAAAACTGCTTGCTACATCTGGCCATATATGCATTAAATAAAAACAGAAATTGATCAGTAAACACTGCTTCCTTTCATTGGGTTTGTGAGCTACTTGCAATCCTGGGCTCCAATGCAACAGCACCTGCTGAACTAATGATAGTTGAGGCCCTGAGTTTCCTTTCACCCCTTCCCCCCATCTCTGGCCACCATAACCATTTTGAAACAGACTCTGTCCCTTTCAGAAGGTAAAATAGCACCCACATGTTCCTCTCCTCTTTGTAGCGGGGATGCCCTTGGCTATAA
The DNA here is from genome assembly GCF_031143425.1 of Pleurodeles waltl. Taxonomy (NCBI): domain Eukaryota; kingdom Metazoa; phylum Chordata; class Amphibia; order Caudata; family Salamandridae; genus Pleurodeles; species Pleurodeles waltl. Next base: position 1,120,781,913 of record NC_090445.1, on the reverse strand, counting down.
AGCTAGCAAGGAATAGGAACCACAATGCCCCATTTGTAAAGTAAGACAGTTGTAATTCAGATGCAGTGGGCCGCACACACTGCTGGGCTTCCATGCCATTGAATCTGCTTCGCTAATGATAGCTATTAGCTGCCTCCTCTGCCCTTTCTTAAAAAATATGAGCCCCTATCTTGTTCCATCAGCTTCCAAGCAATTTCTCTGAGGCTCAAGTTAAAGATTCTCTCCCTATAAATAGTCCCCTTCCGTGGCCCATTTCTCTGAGGCCCAAAGCACCAGTGGCACTGCAAGGATGAACCGGCCCCTAATATAAGCCAGGAATGATAGTAAGAAAGCCATAATTGAGGCTTAATTGACCCTTCACATGAGTGGGCCTGCTGCCACTGTACCTGTAGCACCAATGATACCTAAAGGCTGTCTCTGCCCATTCTGCTGGGCCACCACTTATGCGCTTAAGACCTGAAGCAGGCTATCTGAATCTTTGTTTTTGTTTTAAAAAAAGGTAAATATAGCCCTACATCCTGACCCTATTTTGCTTGGGCCCTATGCCGCAAGGGTGACATGAGCCTTACTGCTAGCAAGAAAAATATCAATGTAAACATGGGTGGAAGCTAGTGGGAATTTTGTAATTGTACAAAAACACTTCCCATACTTTTTGTGTAAAAAGCAACCGAAACGTCTATGAACTGACCTTCTTGGTGAAAAAGAAAGAATGGGCAGTGTAGGAGGCTGGCCCTCTATTAAGTGTGCAAAACTGGACACACTATACAGGGAGTCCAGGCAACCACACGTTGGTTTCCAGAGGTAAAAATGAGACCACCCAATGCTCCAATTTTTAAGGTAGCTGGTTGAGCAGTTAGGCTAATCCGGGAGATGTGCCAAGCATTTGTTGTACTCACAAATCCAATCATGCACCACATGCACTCAGTGAATAATTAGATACCAGAATTCATAAAAATACTTCAGACTTTATACACATTTTAAGATCAAGATCTTTAAGATACGTTAAGTACTTTTTGAGTTATGACTTTTAAAAGTTTTGATAAAGTTAGTCTTTCTGTGCATAATTATGCACCATGGGAATCAATAGACAGTCACTTTTAAAAATGCATTAAAAATCGTACAGTTGAGTTACCAGTCTCTTCTTTTACAGGATAGTTGACGCAGTCAGAGGGGATACTGTACCAGCTGGAGAGCCTCAGGCGGCTCCCGGTTCCAGTGGGAGCAGAGCTGGAAAGGCTCTTGGACCAGGCACAGGGCCACTTGGAGGGGCCACCTGGAAAAGGAGCAGGTTTGCAGATTTAAAGTTGGTGCCTTGGGGTCCCCTTGGGCTGTCGAGGTTGCAAGGAGTTAACAACCCATGGAAAACAGCTATATCCTCGCTGTAGGGCGTAGGGCGGCCGGATGCAGGGCGAGTTGGAGATCCAGGAGCTGTGCACAACGGAGTCCTTTGGAGCTGGAGGTGAGTCTCTTTGAGGGCTACTTACAGGACAACGGGGAACTCTGGTGAGAGGTCTAGGGTGTTCCTAAAGTCCCTGGACTGGGGCTCCCTCCTGATCCTTTTTCAGCTCTGAGTGAGCTGGTTTTCTGGTTGTCTGATGTCAGCTGACCAATACCCAGGGTACTAATGCAACCTGTCTACTGGAGGGTGCAGAGCCGTCAAACTGAGCACATTTGTAGGCCACATCCTGCCAGTAGTTAGTGTTTCGTTGGGTCTGGCTGCAACTTCTGGTTGCAGAGATATTGGCCGGTCAGTGACGTGACTCTCAATGGCTTGTTAGTTCTTGCTTGGTTTTTGAGTGGTGCCTCTACTCAGAAGGGAAATCTGGTGTGATTCTTGAAATCTGGAGGTCCCCTGAGTATCTTGGGGTTGGTCCAGTGTCCAACTTCTCCGCAGCGGTGGTTTTCAGGTTCTGGATGCAGCAGGCAGGGTTTGGCACCTTTTCTTGTGCAGCAGGTCCATAGTTCTCTTGCTTTGCATCTTCTTTGGTGCTGGTCTTCTTTGTCTTTTCAAATCTGATTTCTTGGTCTAGGGCAACCCACTAAATACTGAATTTAGTGGGCGTTTTAGGTGGAACCTGGTAGTGTCCAATGGGACACTTACCCTTGGGTGGCTACCCCTACTACAGTGACCACTTCCTGTAGGAAGGTCACTCCCCTAACCTTACTGGCTATTTTCCTGCCATCCGACATGGAGGAAAATGTCCACTTCGCCTGCAAGCCCCTAGGGGTGGTGCATGCTCAGTGAGGCCACTCATCCTACCCTTTGTGTGGTTTCCCACCTTTGCTCCCTCCAAAAGTGAAGGTTTGAAAGGGGGGGGCCATCTGCTACTATCAGCAGGCCCGGGGCTTGAGTTTCAAGGGCGGTAGCCCTTTGAAGTCACTGCCAGGGCAGTGCACATTCCTGAGGGAGGGGTGTTAGATCCTCCACCCTTGAAGGGCATTTTTTTACAAACCAGAGAGACAGGACTCTCCCCCAGGTTTGTATACTAGCTGTCTGGACGTGGTAGGCTTGCGGGAACCAGTCAGTAACCATGCCAGGATAGTTAGCTTTTGCAGGGGGCACCTCTAAGGTGACCCTTTGGTACATTTTATAATAAATCCAGTACTTGTACCAGTTTGGATTTATCATTCTGAGTTGTTTGTTACCAAACAACCCAGGGTTCAGAGTAGCCATTATTTAGCTGGGAAACTCGTGTTGACCAGTGTCCAGTAAATATTTTAAAATGGCTGTTCTGCTCACTGAGTATGTCCCTGGTTTGGCAAGGACACAGTGGGGGCATACTGCTCATGCAGGTATGCCCCCCACATATACTATGGAACACCCTGCCTTAGAGCTGTAAGGCCTGCTAGAGGGGTGTCTTACCCCTAGTAAATTCAGTGTATGGTGGACAGGGCACTCAGGTAGAGTGCCAAGTTGAGCTTGTGTGTTAGGTTTGCACCAGAACACTGAGCCTGCTGTGGCAGTGCTGGGTGCATCTGGATGAATGGCCCTAGAGGGTGGCACAATAAGTGCTGCTGCCCTCAGGGGCTTACCCATACTACCCCACACCCTAGGTACCTAAGTACCTTTTACTTGGGACTCATAATGGTCGCTAAAGATGTATCCAATTACTTCTACAATGTTTTAGGGAAAGAACACTGGCACAGGAACCTGGTTAGCAGGATCCCAGTGCACTCCAGTCCAAGTTGCATTCAGAAACGAGTCAAAAAATGTGTGTGGGGGTACTGCAACAATGTGCCAGTTTCCCACAGGCAGGTCTTCCGTGCTATGAAGCCTAGGGAGAGGGACAGAGAGCTAAAGATGAAACAGGTCCCCTCACCAGTGTGCCTGCTACCTGAAATAAATGTAAATGTGTGCACTTGGTTAGTCACCAAATGTAAAGGCTGTGAGGGAGGCAATACTGGCTTTAATTGATGGAGTTTCTTGAAGCTTCATGGTGATAAAGGTTTATTCTTTCTGAGAGATAATGTAAGAGTGGTATCACCTGAGTTCTGCAATGCGTCCTTTCAGTAGACACTTATAAACTTGTTGGTCCATTTCTCCTTGTTATGCCTGCCTCAAAGAGGGTCAGGATTGTGGCTCAAGGTTCTTTGTAGAAAGGGATTTATGACAAAACCCATTGATGGTTTCATGGGAACAGACGTGCACCAGTCATGGAATGCCCCTTGATGCAAACTAACCCAAGGTAGCACATTGCTCAGTTGTGCACATTTGGTTACACTCCAATAAGTGAGATTGCAAATATCAAAACAACACTTTACATCAGATTTGGGTTAAGAAAGTAATGCAGACCAGACGCAAATTCTTTGTAAACTGGGCCTAAATCATTTTTCTACACCCTGCCTTATGTTGTGCATAATACCAATTTTAAATAATGACTCATTCACAAGGCTTTCTGTCAAAGAAACGGACCTTGTAGCACTATAAATATTAAAGTCACTATATCCCACTACATCAACTAGGATTCAAGTCTGTGGCTTTCTTGTCTCACACACAGACACTTGCAGTGATTGCATTAACCAACTGATATTTCATTACATAAGAGCTTTTTTTCCAATGATTCATGTGCATTTCGTTTTCATCTAAACCAAATGTGTTATTTTATATGCAGTTAATTGGAGGTGAGAAAAACGATGCTACAGAAAATTACATTTGTTCTTTTTATGCTGGTCTTTGACCATTTCAATACACTCCCTGATCTCCACTACATGGTGCTTAGGATCACAGCTTCCATCTTATTGTATGCACTTTGGCTACATATAAATGATGACAGTCTGGAAAAATGCCAATAAAACAAGCTTGTTTTTCCAGGCCATCTTAATTTAGTGAGACATTTGTGTCCCCTTAGGAATGCAGCCATGGTCCGTCATGAGGGCATGGCCCACATTTTTGAAGACCTCTGTATTAAGTAGAATTGACATTAAAACCCTTACAAACCTATCAATAGCTTGGCTTCTTTTTATGTACAATATTAGCAACATTCATAAATATGGGGAAATAACCATTAAAATATTATAGACAATATCTGCCTGAAGCCTTCATGTTACAAGAGACAATGAGTAAATGTGAGTTATTTTTTTTTTTTACTTTCCATAAAAACGACATGGATTCTGCTTCTTCACTAAAATTACAGACTCGAAGTGCCTGCCTCTACAAGCCACACTCTTCCAAAAACAGGCCCCTTTAATTAGTAATAATTAATTAAATCTAATCCTCAAAATAGTTCGTACATTAGAACTTTACATTTTTAGGTCTGGCAGTAGCCAAGACATTTTGATTTTAATAAAACAGAGCCAACCCCTTTCATTCTTTGGTCTGCCATTGGATCGTTCACATTGTTCACCCAATTGCTGCTGCATACTCATGGCATCGAAAATCAGGTGATTAATGGAATGCTTGAATCAAGCTTAGTAACTGTCAACCGCTCAGGGGTGCATCCCATTCCACTGTATTTCCTCACCAAGACACCTCAGTTTGGGCCCAGTCAACTGGAAATACATCCTAACCCTGATCCAATGGGAATAGTCAGCCCAAACTGCCACCCTACTGCCATATCATAAAGCATTGGCAATGGGTCGGCTCATATCAGCCATTGGATAACTTCACTGCGAGTGGTGGCATTCTTTCCTTTCAAGTGGAGCACATTCACACATAAAGTAGTTTCCTAAAGTGACTCGGACTATTATAGCTTTGTGAACTTTTTGAGATAAATAAATACTTTTTTATTTTAGCCACTGCTTTTTAGATTTAGATGAGAAGGACCAGGCTGCTTCCCAATTATAAAGTTTTGCAATAACTGTGACAAAACAAAACAAGCACTGACAAAGCCAAAAAGCTGATGCTCAGCGCCCAATACTGGTTTAACAAGTGTAATTCCAGGAAATGTGCTAGAGCTTATACTGATTGATTTCTATGAGGCCAACCAAGTCGCCATCTGATGAAAGTTTGCCAATAGCTTTGTTAACAAAACATTGCTTTAAAATTCACAATGCAAAAGATAGAAAAGCCGCCACCATGCTTAAGTATGACATCAATAAAGTGAAAACATTCATGTACTAGTTAGTCCTAAGTTTCTTGAGATTTATAAGCTCTTTAGATGACGAAAACATAAAACAAAACATGAAAGGGTGAAGAGTAATGCAGCAGCCCTTATGAGATAAGTGAACAATTCCAGTCCAATTACCTCCAACTGTTTTCATCAACCATAGTAACTTCCTCTCCACTGGACCTTCCAAAGAATCAATTGCCTTACTCGTAGCCAAAAGTCAACATATGTGAGGTTAGATGAGTTGATGAAAGGAAACAGAAGTTGTGGTAGAAGAGCATTCTATAAGAGCTGAGACATTTCACAAAGCAGAAGTAGAACAACTGACCTGTAGCTGTGCAATGTTTATTGAGTGAGTGGAAGTTGGCAGTTGCGGCCAACAGTTCCCACTGAATGGAAGAGCTGTGGGCACTCATCTGCCACTGAAAACTGTCTCCTTTCAGAGCCCCCCCTCCAGCATGTCTCTTGCCTGAACTCATGCAATATCTCATTCCCTCTCCTTCCTCAGCAAAGTTCCTTTTTCTGAGTCCCCTCGGTCCTCCCGCACTGCCACACAACTCCAGACTCCAAAATCCTCAGTCACGTACCTCCTCTGCCCCATCACTGCTCCTACTATACCATCCTCTCAGGCCGATTCTAGTAGCAAGATGTCTAGTCCTGCACAAGAAGGGCATCCTTTACGTTGCCCTCAGTAGAAAGTGTCTACGTAGATGGGTCAAATTTTGCCTCAGTGAGGTTGAGGCACATCATTGCCTTCGCCAGAGCAAAGGTTTCCAACTTACCTCAATTTCACAGGTAAAGATACAATTTCGCCTAGCCTCTATATGTTTGGACTGAGGTGCACTGGCAGATTTATACTTTTATTTCTGGTCAGCTATAGCAGCAGGTTTACACATCCACGCTTGGGGGACACTGGCAAAGACGTTTGTAGGTCTTACCACTGGAGCAGCAAAGCATTTTAGTTAGGATAGGAGGGCGATTTAGACAGATGTGTGTGCAGAGTCAGATACTATAAAAGCTTGTGCACTGACTCCAGATCATGGCTTGGCATACTGGCAGGTGGGGGGAAACTTTAGGAGTATATTGCATAGCTGAAGTATTGCCAGAATGTAGTCTCCTGTGGCAGATGCCCCACATCATGTAGAGACCTTGGAGTTGTTATGGAAGGCATGAGAACTTCACTTTGCCAACAGCTCACCACAGGGCACCTCACTGGCAGAATCTGATGTTGCCTTCTCCTATCCTCAATTTTTTTTTTTTATTGTGGCAAATGTACAGGCATTTTAAATGATTTGAAATTTAAAAATTGGATGAGGACTGGGTAAGGGGAGCACCTGCACTGAACAATCCTATAGGAACTCAATCTGGGAATCAGATTTTAAAATGTTCCAGTGCAATTGTTCAAGCAAAATCCATGTGAACTTACACCAAGCAGAGGCGATGTGAGGACAATGTTTTGCATACACGTTTTGCACTGTGGCGCGCAATATTGTCTTGTGTTGCAAACTGTCTACTGCACACTGTGCGGTTACCTTTACAGGGTAAAGTAGAACTATAACAAGAACTACAAATAAAAATTTCAACCAATGAGACAGTGCTTTAAATGGGCCGGTACTCTCCGGTACTGAGTACCGGCACTTTTTTATTTTGGGAGGGAGAGTACCGGCACATCTCAAGAAAAACGTAATACTTTCAATTGAAGAGTACCAGCACTTCTCAGAAACAAGCAGGTACTCTGGCACAGAGTACCTGCACTTTAATTTTTCCATTTCAAGCACTGTGTGTTATAGTATTGCTATCCACGCACCATCTCATCATTACAATGGTTCCAGGATTGTAAATAATCATATTTCAGTATTTAATTTTGTAAAGTGAAAACCACCTTACAAAATGTAAGAACACCTGATCACTTTTAGCCTATACATCATAGTTAAAGTGTATGTCACCAATTCATAGGGCCAATTGTGGCAGGAAATCAGGGCTTATGTCTCCCACTAGAGCTGCAGTAGCAAATGGCTCAAGGTAGCTGAGTCTGACCATGATTATTACTATTGTAGTTTGTGGATATCACTGAACATATGAAGGTGTAACTCACTGCGACAGTCAAGAATGGCTGAAAGAATTTAAGACTAATGAGAGCTGATAGAATCCTTATGTGCACTCTACAGGATATGTGTAACATTTTCTGATGTTCCCAGTTGTTTCCAATAGTAAGGGTTGCAGTGTTCCCATCTTATTTGCATGGTGGAAAAGGTATATAGAATTTGCCCTTTGTTAGAAATGGGGTTTCTGGTTGGCTAGGGTATGCACCTCAGCAAGGCAGAACTTACCCACTCTAGTCAGGGCAAGGGAGTTACACGTCCAAGATAACCCCTGCTCACCCCCTTGGTAGCTTGGCACGAGCAGTCAGGCTTAACCCGGAGGCAATGGTTCTGGGAGTGCCCCCTCTCTCCTTTCAGCACAGGCTCCAAACATCAGTGGGGGGTTAACGACCCTATTGTGTGAGGCCAGGGCACAGCCTTTACAAATGTAGGTGTGCCCCGCCTCTCCCTTCTCTCAACCCAGGAAGACTATTCTGTTGAAGATGAACGTCTGTGACACCTCCACCCTCCCTGTGTACAGGTTGTCTGAAAAGTATGCACAAAGCCCCAACTGTCACTCTGCCCAGACGTGGATTGGTGTCAAGCTGCAAAACACCAGAGTCATAAGCACAGATAAATGCACACTTTCTAGAAGTGGCATTTCTGTGATAGTAATAAAAAATACACCCACACCAGTAAGAAGTATTTAGTATCACCATCACAACCATACCAAACACGCCTACGCTACCCCTCATAAATCAGACAATACCCTTTACACATAAGGCAGAGCATTTCTAATACAATCCTGAGAAGGCAGCACTCACAGCAGTGAGACACCAAGTTAGGCTGTTTGCCACTACCAGGACAGGCCATGCAATATGGCACATGTCCTGCCTTTCTACATACATGGCACCCTGCCCATAGGGCTAGCTAGGGCGTACCTTAGGGGTGACTTACATGTAGTAAAAGCGGAGTTCTGGGCCTGGCAAGTAAGTTTAGATGCCAGGTCCCGGTGGCAGAAAACTGCGCACACAGGCTCTGTGCTAGGAGGCCTGAGACAGGTTTGAAAGTCTACTTCAGTGGGTGGAGCAAGCAGCGCTGCAGGCCCACTAGTAGTATTTAATTTACAGGCCCTGGGTATAGAGATACCACTGTACAAGGGACTTATAGGTAAATTAAATATGCCAATTAGGTATAAGCCAATCATACCAACTTTAGATGGGAGAGCACCTGCACTTTAGCACTGGTCAGCAGTGATGAAGTGCTCAGAGTCCTAGAGCCAACAGCGAGAGGTCAGAAAAACCAGGAGGAAGGAGGCAAAAAGACTGGGGATGACCCTGCGTAAGGCAAAAAGTCCAACACAACCCCCTACCAGCCAAAAGCCAGGGGAGAACAATCAATACCTTGATATACTTCCCTGATTGGGGTGATAAAACGAGGACCCAGGCCGACAACAGCAGGGGCATGTTCCAGTTCTACACCTTCCTGACTCCACTTGGATCTCTCTGTCAATGCTTCCCAAGCAGCCTAGACCAACCCACGGGGGTTCTCTAGCTGCAATGGCCAGAACCAGGCTCCAGGCCATCTAGGGGCCTCTGGTCTCTGAAACCATAACGAGTGGGGGGCGGTAGCCCCAGGTGCAAAGCAACCTGTCTCCACTCCATTTCCAATCAGTTCAGGGGCTCTACCCTGCCACTGATCTGCCAACCTAGGGTCCGCACCCATAGGTTCAACATGGGCTAGAGGCGAGGCTCTCCTCCCTCTACCCCTCTGTCTCGGATCCCGCCCTCCTCTCCTAGGAGGGGTTTCCCAGAATCCACACTTGCCAGGGTGCTGGGTACAGCAGCCCTGCACAACTCTCTCTCCAGCCCAGGATCACTACCTGGCGACTGACCACCCAACCTAGGGACGACACCCTTGGGTTGCACCGGGGTCCGGGGCGGGCTTCCCCCTCCCTGAACCCCACTTCCAGAGGCCTGCGTCTCCCCACCTCGGGAGAAGCCACCAGAAGTTTCACACAGGGGGGTGAGCACACTAACCGCCCCCCCAACCAGGTCAGAGTTTACCCCCTGAACCTGTCTATCTAGTCCAGGGACGACACCCTTAGACTGGACCATTGCACAGCGAACCAGGACTTCCTTGGGAGCACACCAACCCCCTACCAGATCAGAGCTTACCCCCTGAATCTGGCAATCCAACCCAGAGTCACTACCCTGCGGTTGAACCACTGCCTGGCGCACCAGGACTTCCTTGGGAGCACACCTACTCCCCATCAGGTCAGAGTTTACTCCCTGAACCTGATCATCCAACCCAGAGTCACCACCCTGCGGTTGAATCATTGCCTGGCGCACCAGGACTTCCTGGGGGGCACACCTACCCCCCACCAGGGAAACACCTTCCCCAAGGGCCACACAAGAGTCTGGCTGGCACAGGTCTCCTGACCTCTGCCCATCTGACAGAGTCTGGATTCCCCCCAGCCGAGAAATGGTCTCACCAAGGTCATTCCTAGGGGGCTCTGCTCTCAGAGCTGACCCCTGACCCTCCAGGTTCTCCACTGGGGCCCGCAGCCCCCTCTCAACCCTATGCCTGGATTTCCGCCTCCCCCGCTGTAGAGCGAGACTACCAGACACCAGGACTGGCGGAACTCTATCACCAGCCACCCGCCCAAGTCCTAATGACAAAATGGGATCCTTCTGAACAGCGGGCCCTACGGCACAGGCTAGGCTCACCTCCTGGAGTTCACTCATGGAACCCTCCAGGACCTGGGACTGGAGCTCGGGTACCCTGGGCCTCAGCCCAACCCCATTCCCTCTCCTGTGAGACTGGACATGGGGTGCCTTACCCGCCCCAATACATTGGGACCTACCTGGGACACAAGCCTTTCCCACCACACCTGGTTGGGAAACACCTAGACCACTCTCATTAGGAACATCCCCTAATGCCACACCAGACCCTCTGGTATGTGACCAGAAGTCTGCCTCCTTTGCAAGCTCCCTGGGGTCAGAGAGCTCACACTCTGACAAGTGTTGGCGTAACTCTGAAAAACAACAATGAAGCAGGTGCTCTCTGACAATCAGATTAAACAGCCCTTCAAAATTATTTACTGTGCTACCCTTCACCCATCCATCTAGTGCAATACAGCAATCCTCCACAAACTCCTCCCAAGACTGGTGGGACAGTTTCTTACCACCCCTAAACCTTTTTCTGTATTCCTCAGGGGAAAAACCATATTTCACAATCAGTGCATTCTTTACAGCGGAGTACCCCTCCCTGTCACTCTCTTCTAGAGTCAGTAGGGCATCCCTCCCCTCCTCGGGAATAAAGCTCCCTAGGCCAGTTCCCCAATCCTTCTCAGGGATCCTGCGCTCTACCAGAGCCCTCTCATATTCCTTTAACCACTGACGTGTGTCACCCCCCTCTTGGAACCTAGGTACCAGATCTATGGGTATGTGAGGAACATCTTTGCTACAGCACTGTACATTGCTGCCACCACTGGACTCCACCTGCAGCGCTGGTGAGTCCAGAACCTTCAGACTGCACTCTAGAGCGAGTCTTTCTCTGGCAAAGGCCATCTCTGCCCCTGCCATCCTCTCCTGTACTAAGGCCTTCTCTACCTCAGCCCTTCTCTCCTCAACACCTAGGCGTGCTAACTGCAACTTCAGGTCCCTCTCTTCCCGCCTATCTCTTAGCTCACAAGGTGTCAAGGAATGAGAGGTAGCCCTGCTTCTTACACTGGACCCAGCAAGGGACTCCCTATCACTGGGGGCTTCCCTGTCACCTGGCGTCCTCAACCGGTCATTCTCACCCTCCTGATCAGTCTCTCTACCACTCTCTAGGGATGATGTCTGGGAGCCCTCCCATTGGGAACCCTTGCTACACTCAGGATCCTCTGGGTACTCCCTAAGCACACTCCCTCCCTGGGTATATGTCACAAACCTTTCAAAGAAAATCAGAGATCTCCTGAGGTCCCCTTCTACAGGCAGCCCTCTCTCTCTACAGAACCCCTCTAATTCCTCCTGCGTGTAAAACGGCAGGTCCTCTAAATCAAAGGTAAGCCCCATCTTGAAAAGGTACAAATAACTCAACTCTGACAACCACAATACCCAAGCGTGAGAACTGAAAACAGGAAAAATTACCAAAGAGAGAAAGTTAAGAGAAGCCAAACATGTGATGGTCTAAACGCAATCCTTGTAGTGAAATAATGAGTCACAATGGTATTGTGCAAGCGCAAGTCCTATCCTCACCGCTGACGACCAATGTTAGAAATGGGGTTTCTGGTTGGCTAGGGTATGCACCTCAGCTAGGCAGAACTTACCCACTCTAGTCAGGGCAAGGGAGTTACACGTCCAAGATAACCCCTGCTCACCCCCTTGGTAGCTTGGCACGAGCAGTCAGGCTTAACCCGGAGGCACTGTGTAAAGCGTTTGCACAACACACACACACACATGTGACGCAATATCCCCACCACGAAGGAAACACAACACCAGATTATATGAAAATATACTGTATTGTACACAACGCAATTATCCGACCAAACATCACATATCAGTACTATCCTGTTACCTTAGCTGTTGTCAGAACATTACACATTAGTTACTCTGCAAATTAGCAGTTGTCACACATAACACATAGGTTACTCAGTATTCTGCAACATAAGCAGTAGTCAGGAAACACGTTATCACATTAGAACACTTGTCATAAGAATATCATAAAACGCCGATAGTAGGAACATTAGAAAACATATGGCAAGTTAGAGCAATACACATCAGCAAGTCATGTCCGTAAAAGGAACATCTGCACATATATATAAAAGCATCAGCACACATCATAAAACAGGTAGGCAAAATATATTTATTCGCAAAGTCTTTAGAAAGAACTTTAGATTAGGAAAATATTGGTCCTCTTAAGGAATACCTGGGAATGATGAAGCAGACACCTTCCGTGCCTCGAAGACAAAGAAGAAAGGGGCCCCCAGCGCTCCTCTGCGCAACGAGGGGGCCTCCTTAAAGTCCTGGGGAAGTGGGGGCGGCACGCACCCCTCTGCACTACTGATGGGCCCCTCCTGGGGCCTGCGATCACTGGGGGCCCCCCTGGGCCTCCACCAGCCCTCACGAGGGGGGCCAAGGTCACCCAATACTTTAGGGACAAGAGGGGGGGCAGCACGCACCCCCCTCCAATTTGCATCGGGCCCCTCCTGGAGCCCGTGATCTCTAGGGGTTCCCCCCTGGGCCTGCGTCGGCCCTCCAATGCGGGGGGGACCAATACGAAGCCCCGAAGGGAAGATGTAGCAGCCCGGCGACGCGGGGAACCTCCGATGAGGTTTGCACCCCGCCTATCCTTGGGCTACCTCAAAGGAGGAGAGCGGGGCCCAACGAACCTCGATCTCTCGAGGCTCTCCTCCTGGAGTGAGTATTGAGCCCGCCGGAGGCTCACAACAGGCCCGGCCGCGCCCTGGGAATCCTGCCCGACCGGCAGACGACTTACTTCTCTTTCCCTGGGCTGCGGCGGTGCAGGCCCTAAAGTCAGGTCCTTCTGGTGCCCCGGGGGCGCTCCTCAGAGCGATCCTCGCCCCGGGGGCACCACTAAGAGCACACTTGCTCCAAGTTACTTCGGTCGGCTCTTCCTCGTGCCCCGAGGGCACCAAAACCAGCGTGTCTTCGACGTGCTTAAGTAGTGAGGAAACCCGGGCTGCAGCGGTGAATCTCTGCCACCACGATGCACTTTTAAAAGCGCTTTTGCATAAAATGGAGCCCGGGTTGCGGCAGGTGATGTCTCCCTGTAGTAGAGCGGTTTTTCAAGCGCAAAGACACAACAGGGGGCAGCGCTTAGAAGCGCCACTTTGGATAAAGAAGTGAAGCGCTCCCCGTGCTGAGGATGGCTACAGGGGTCAGGGGCCACAGCACCCTGCCCCTGGGGATCAGGTCCTAAGAAGCTGGTCCACAGGTGGAGGGGGGCCCAACAACAGGCAAGTGCAAAGAGGGTGCAGGCTAGTGGCAAGTCCTTCTCAGTGACCAAGCAGGTCACAGGTCAGCACAGCAGCAGCAGTCCATGGCGGTCCCTGGTGAGTCCTTCCAGTAATCTGTGTCCAGTTCCAGGTAAGTTCAAAGAGTCTCCAAATTGGGGGGGAAATTCCCCTGTACTTATAGTCAGTTCTTACAGTGTTTTACAATGGTAGGGAGAGGAGGTTCCAGCCAGTTACAACTGGTTCTGGGAGTGCCCCCTCTCTCCTTTCAGCACAGGCTCCAAACATCAGTGGGGGGTTAACAGCCCTATTGTGTGAGGCCAGGGCACAGCCTTTACAAATGTAGGTGTGCCCCGCCTCTCCCTTCTCTCAGCCCAGGAAGACTATTCAGAATGCAGATGCACCTCTGTGACACCTCCACCCTCCCTGTGTACAGGCTGTCTGAAAAGTATGCACAAAGCCCCAACTGTCACTCTGCCGAGACTTGGATTGGAGTCAAGCTGCAAAACACCAGAGTCATAAGCACAGATAAATGCGCACTTTCTAGAAGTGGCATTTCTGTGATAGTAATAAAAAATACACCCACACCAGTAAGCAGTATTTAGTATCACCATCAAAACCATACCAAACACGCCTACGCTACCCCTCATAAATCAGACAATACCCTTTACACATAAGGCAGAGCATTTCTAATACAATCCTATGAGAAGGCAGCACTCACAGCAGTGAGACACCAAGTTAGGCTGTTTGCCACTACCAGGACAGGCCATGCAATATGGCACATGTCCTGCCTTTCTACATACATGGCACCCTGCCCATAGGGCTAGCTAGGCCGTACCTTAGGGGTGACTTACATGTAGTAAAAGCGGAGTTCTGGGCCTGGCAAGTAAGTTTAGATGCCAGGTCCCTGTGGCAGAAAACTGCGCACACAGGCCCTGCGCTAGCAGGCCTGAGACTGGTTTGAAAGTCTACTTCAGTGGGTGGCGCAAGCAGCGCTGCAGGCCCACTAGTAGTATTTAATTTACAGGCCCTGGGTATAGAGATACCACTGTACAAGGGACTTATAGGTAAATTAAATATTCCAATTAGGTATAAGCCAATCATACCAACTTTAGATGGGAGAGCACCTGCACTTTAGCACTGGTCAGCAGTGATGAAGTGTTCAGAGTCCTAGAGCCAACAGCGAGAGGTCAGAAAAACCAGGAGGAAGGAGGCAAAAAGACTGGGGATGACCCTGCGTAAGGCAAAAAGTCCAACACCCTTCAATTTTATATTTCACAAATATTTGCTATGCCCATTGCTTTGAATCGGGATTATGAGTTATGGGGAAAACCTGCTGCTTTAGGATTTTTCTCTAAACACCTCAACAGTCAAAAAAATATCTGGTTAAGGAATGGAAAACCTGTAAAGGGATGTTAATGCTGCGCTTGGTAAGCAATGCACAATGTAGTACTGGTAATTCCAGGGGTGGTATTATAGAACTATTTTAAAACACAACTCATAATAAAGTATATTTTTGGGAACCATTTTTTTTTTGGTAAGAGGAACGGTTTTCAGATAGTTTTAAAGTTTGCCCAAGGCTGGACTGGGTGTACCAGGCATGGAATGTTTCTGTGGAAGGGTGGGCGCATCTTTTGTTACTAGGGCCTCGTTTTGTAGTAGTGCAGCAGTTTTAAAAGCACTGCAGAGTTCCTTAAATATCCAGCAGTGTCAAGCAAAAGCAAAGTGCCAAAATGAATCGGGTGATTACCTGCTGGAGAGAGATTGGAGTTTTGTGTAGTGGCAGTTTGGACTCATCTAAGGCAGTGCAGAGGGCTAATATGCCTGAGGCAAACAAAGTGTGCTATGCAGATGACAGAGCACTATCTTATCAGCATAGCTTTCTCAGACAAAGCACTCTTTAAAAATGCCTACCAGTATGGAGGACAGGTAAATCCTACACCTTGTTTTCCTCTTTGTCAATATTGTTCTATACACTCATTTGTACATGTATGATTAATTGTCGCTCTGTGTGTGTGCTCCAACACCCTACGCTGGTAAGAAGAGCACTATAAAACTAATGAAATACATGTGAAAGAGGGGTTATGGACAGATGAGAGGCATTATGAGAGGGTGATGGTGAGAGAATCATTGAAGAGCCCCAGTAAAGATCCCCTTATCCTGTTGCACTGTAAGGTCATCATTTACTATGTTTTGAAACCGAATGGAATTCAATATATAATGAAAAAAGTGTTGTAGAATGAATGTTTTTGCCTTTTTTTGCCAAATGTTCTTGGTGGGAAGGGAGAACCCCCCCAAGCTCATTGTAGTAATCAGGCTCGCTCACTATGCACCCTCTAGGGGCTGGTCTGACAACATTTGCCAGTAATGCTTTAGATTCCCAGTCTCACCATGGGTTTGCCTAGACATATGAACGTTGCATAAAGACCTTGAAACTTTGAACACCTACTCGCCCACTGCTCTGTCATTATGACTGCTCCAGGTAAACTCGTAGGAACTAGTCCATCAGTCTCAAACTGGCCATTGAACAGGTAACTTACCTTTTTATCACAGTTTTTGTAATTCACAATACACGTATTCACCACAGTGCTGTTACAGTGTGATAAATATTATGTCAGAAATCATTACTTTGTATGCAGCTCAGTAGGTTTTGAAGTCGTTTGTGAAATAGTTTAGAGTTTATATTTTTCTAGGGATCAGGGCTAGGCTTTTAGGAACAGTTTACATATTATAAAACAGATACAGGTGAGTTGTGAATTAATATAGTGATAGTTTCTTCAGGGTTCACGATGTTTGAATAGTTTTATTTTTGGGTGCAGCTTCAATTTTTTAGGTTTCAGGGATAGGTTTTAGGAATAGGTTACAGGGCATACAGGGAGAATGGGATACATTTTTCAAGGTTTAGGGTGTCCGTATTTTGTTTTTGGGGGTGCAGATTTTTTTAGATCAAGGCAGAGTTCACGGAGTTTCCCTCTGCGGAATTCTGTGGAGTTGATTAAAAACTCTGTGGAATTCTGTGGAGGCGGAGTTCCATGAGCCACGGAGTCCTGAATGCACCCGATCTCAGAAGCCCTAAGCAGGGACGTTTCAGACTTCCTGTGCACCAGTGTGCACAAAAGAAAAAAAAGAAGCAAGGACTTATCTGGGTCGTACAGGGGGCCTTTGTCGTCCTGTTCTCCACCTTCCCAGCCGCCTGGCTCTCTGCCCCTTCCTCCCGGGCTGCTGGCAGAGGGAGGCCTGGATCCATTGCTGGTGTGCCCCGCCGCCCAGTTATGGACTACACAGCGGAAGCGCAGACTATCTGCACTTGAGCTGTGTAGCTTATAACTGGGCTGCAGTATGCGCCAGGTGAGCTCTGCTCTGGTGGCAGGGCTAATAGAGTTTTTGGGTGAACTCCATGCTCCAAGCGGAGCACGGAGTGCCAAAAACTCTGTTAGTGCCGCCAGAGGAGCAGGGCTCGCTGCCCACCCCTATTTTTGTTTGGGTTTAGGGATGGGTTTTGAAGGGTGGGTTACCATGCATACAAGGATTAATGGTGTACCCTGTAATAATATTGGGGTAGTAATTTTAGGGCTTGGGAAGTCTCTGTAGGTGTATGTATATTTGTATGAAATGTCAGTTGTTTAATTATGAGGGACAGGTTCCTAAGAGTGGTGTGATGTGGTTAAGTGTGTGTAGAGGGTGGCTTCTCTTTATTGTTAAGTTACAGAACACATTAATAGTGTGATTAAAATTAATGCAAAATAATGGCCCTCTTTATGAACTTGGCGGCAATCACCACCCTTACCGTGTGCTGACGGTGAACAAGAGACCGCCAGTGGCAGGGAACTGCATACCGCCTTATAATGATGCCAAAAAGAAAAACCTCAAAAAATCTTGCATCCTCCGCCCACCGTCAGGGCCAACGACAGCGGAAAGGCAGTACACCCCACCCCACCACCACCATGCAGACAAATCCCCCACCCACCAAATAATGATGTACAAATCAGCACGGCGGATAGTGAATATTGAACGACTATTAGCAGTAAGGACCGCCACGGCCAGCAATGGGACCTGCCAACAACAAAAGCACACATTGGCAAGTTGAAAACCACAGACCTGACACACATCCACAACACTTTAAAACACACACATACACACCCCACAATCCTTTGCAACGCCAATAGCATGACAGATATTGACAACACAACATGCATGCACTGAAATAACCATTACACAAGTCACACACACAATTATACCACCAAAACACACACATAGCACAACCACCATCACAAGCCACACACCCAACTACACAACAGCATCCTCACCAACATACCTACAACACACCACCCACAACACACATCGTGACACCTCCTAAGCACCCCCTCTTCACAGACCGGGAGCTTAGGACCATGGTGGACAAAATAGTCAGGGTGGAGCCACACCTATTCGGGGCACAGGTGCAGCAGACACCCCGGGCCAGGAAGATGGAGATATGGCAGACGATTGTCAACAAAGTCAACGCAGTCAGAAACCATCCATGCACAAGAGATGACTTCAGGAAGAGATGGAAAGGCCTGCGCACAAAGGTTCGTTCCATGGCATCCAGGCACAACATCACCGTACAGAATACTGGTGGTGGTCCCCCACCTCCTCCTCTCGAATACACCAACTGGGAGGAAAGATCCTGGCTATTCTGCACCCAGAGGGCCTCACTGGAAACACTGGAGTACTGGATTCGAGTAAGTCAACTAAAATACCTTAACAGTCACCACACCCAAAATGCATGTATCTCCTCATCACTCTCACTACCACCAGGACACCATCCCCTACCCAGTCCACAACACCCACACACTCACATCCAAGTCACCTTCATGCCCACAATCACCCAAACAAATCACCATCCAGTCCCCTGTGCACAGTCACCAACCCCTGCATAAAATCCCAGTGGCACTACAATACCCACAATGCACCACTAACCCCCTCAATAAATGCAACTAAATGTACACGAAGGGACCTTGCATGCCACTACATGGCAATCCAACCATCAATTACTGCTGACCAGTGCTGCAATTGACAAAAAAGTGCAGGACACCCACATCTCCATTCTCTCACACACAGACACCACCACCCATGCCACCCGGACGGAGACGTCAAGGAGTGCCAGTCCTCCACCTAAAGATGGAGGCCCCACTCAGGAAAATGCAGAGGGATGTCTGGACACAGAGAAAATCCCTGGCCCATCCCACACCCCTGGACAGTCACCCTCCAGAGGCCCCACCCAGGACACCACTGACACTCCTACCACTCAGCCACCACCATCAGCCCTGGCCAAATGACCCCACACCAGTGTCACTAGGCCATGGACTGGCTGCCCACATGTACAGAGGCCCGAGTTTCCACCCACCACCAGGCAGGATGATGAAGGGCCAACTGAAAGTAGGACTGCCAGACATGTGCAGGGTACACTGGCACAGGGGACTAGGGCCAGTGGGAGGACATCAGTGGCCCATGGGGTGGCCAAAGGATGGATACAGCAGCCCAGGAGGTGATTTCTGAGGTCCTGGGAACATCCCGCCATTCCCAGATCAGGATGGGCCCGATCCTGGCCATCTTGGAGCAGAATCAGAGGCTGCAGGTAGCACACCACCAGGAGGCCATGGAGCAATGGAAACAGCTCAATGCCACCATGGCCTCCATTGCAGGGGTGCTGCAGCACCAGACAAACATCCAGCCTGAGTCCTCCACACTCCTGCAGGCCCCTACCACTAGCCAAGACACTGCCCTGCCATCTACATCTCCAGCATCCACTGGACTAGTGGCACTGCCAGAAGACTCACAGGACACCAGCACCCCTACCCATGCATCCCAGCTGCACCTGCGAAAAAGTGCCCTCGGACCCAGATATCACACTGAAACACCAGCCAAGACCAAGCCCAGCGCCAGGAAGTGACTCTGCCCTGAACTGTCTCCCATGTGTGCCACTGCGTTACCTCATTGACATGCCACTGCCATCTCACCATCTTCCAATGGCCCCATGGACAATACCCCTGTGCAACCAACAGCTGAGCATATGTACCAGAGTATGTTGTTCACCATGTGCCCACTCCCTTTCACTGTCCCAACACTCATATATGTTTTGACTTTGAATAAATACACCTGTGCACTCAAAATATCTGTCCTTAATCAATATGAGAGGTCAATTGTAACTGCGAATGCTTTAGCCAGTTACCATCATAGTACCACTTTTATTGCAGGAGGGGATCTAACACACTGTAGTGTCTAAAGTATGTCACACTGTACATCCCATTGCGTGCACTGGCATCTGCCACTTCAGAAGTGGGATAGCTTTTTTCACAGCCAAGTTGTGCAGCAGGCCACCACTATCTCACACACCTTGTCAGGGACATAGCACAGGGATCCTCCAGAGAGATGAGGCAACATAATCTTGCTTTCAGGAGTCCTATGGTGCCCTCTATCACCCTCCTAGTACGACCATGGGCCTCATTATGATTCCTCCCTGCATCTGTCCAGGGATTCCTCACAGGTGTCAGGAGCCACTGCATGTCGGGGTAGCCAGAATCCCCTGTAAAAGTGGGCAAAAGAGGGTTGAAACACACACATTTTACTTGCATATAGCCTGGCTGTCAGCTATGTAACTGATCCGGTGTCATACACACTCACCTATGAGCCAAGCTCCATCCCCCTGTAGTTATCCCATCATGTATGGCACATTGCTGTTTCTCAGGAGAAATGAATCATGGACTGATCCTGGGAATCTTGCATTTACATGTGGAATGTACTGATCAGCAGTACACACTAATTGTACATTCATTGAGTGATAGTTCTTACTATTCCGATTCACCTGTTCATTCACTCTTGGGGGTATAAGGGTTATGTGGGTTCCATGAATGGCAACTATCACAGGGGGGATATTAGCAAAGGCATGGATTCCTGATTTGATGGCAGTGAGATCAGCCCTTTGGGGAAACTGCACATAACTTTGCAAATGTCGAAAGAATGCATCCAGGAAATTGGACAGGATGTGGCTGAACATTGGCTGAGATACCCCTGCAGCCATGCCCACTGTCACATGAAATGAGCATGTGGCCAGCAAATGGAGCACAGATAGCACCTGCACAGTTGTAGGTATGGCATGCTGATTCCAATTGCCCAGCTTCAGAACAGGATCTATTACTGCACAAAGGACTGTAGCTTGATTAAGTCTGTAAGTTATGATGATGTGATGTTCCTCCATGGTGGCCAGATCTACTAGGGGTCTGTAAACAGATGGGGCTCTCCCTCGCCACCTGGGTCTGTACCTAACGGTGATGAAGGAACACATTTTGAGTTTGGACATACACTTGCAACATATGATGTCATAATACATTTCTACAATGCGACACATAGGTAACGCACACACAAACAAAGAATGAGGTAGTACGTCAGGTGAGGTTTCTCTGTCATAATGGCATCACAGTGTAGACACACTTCCAACCATGAGTACATGTGGGGGACCAGTACACATGTCAGTAATTGACAAAGGGGAGAGAGAATGGGTCCGTGGATAAGGCCCCCGGCCAGGCTATGGAGACGTGGTGGAAGCCAAATGGCAGCCTCCTGCCATCCAGGTATTGTAGTGTGGAAGTGACTTCATTCCGCTGGCGTTAGTCGTCATGGAGGTAGGCGGTGTTCACAGCCGTGCACCTGATAATTGGATTACATGGTTGTCAATATGGAACCTGGGCCAATCATGATCTCCGCCGGCGTTGACAGTGCACACCGCCGCGGTATCTACCGCCATTTTGACGGACCATTGACACTTGAGTCCCGCACTACGAGAAGGGAAGAACTCCACTGCGTGTACTGCTGTGTCCTGACTCTTGTCCCTGAGATGGGGTGTGTGTCAGGGTAATGGGCCTCGAGCTTCACCACGGAGTCTCTTGAGAATCAGGTGGATGGAATCCTACCCCTGTATGCCAAGTTGTATTGGCGACCCGAGGAGCAGGTGAGTTGCTATCTGTCCTCCTTAGATGTGTGTGATTGTGGCGGGTGCCTGTATGCGTTTTTGTTCGCTGTATGAATGCTCACCCGTAGTGTGTCTGGCAGTTTCTCCTTGTTAACTGTTCATTTGCATGTCTCCATGGGCCATATCAGTATGAATGTGCATGGCATTTGTGTACGGGGCACCCACACTGATGTCGGTTTCTTTCCTCTGTGTGTCCAATGCAGGTCAGCGCCCACCAGAAGAGGAGACTGTGGCAAGCCATCGCCAAGAAAGTGCAGACCCTGGGGGTCTACAACCGGCAGGGAAACCACTGCAGGAAGCATCAGGAGGACCTGAGGCACTGGGCAGGAAGACCGGAGAGGCCCAGCTAGGGAAGGCCTCTCAATGAGGGAAGGGTGCCCATCGGGCCCTGACCCCCCCCCCCTAATGGCACACATTCTGGCGGTGGCCTATCCGGATTTGGATGGGCACTTGAAGGCAGCACAGCAGCCACAAGGGGGTGAGTGCCAACACTGTTGTGATGCCACTATGATGAGTGCAGTTAGATGCTAAATGTTGCATGCATAGTAGTGCCAGGCACATAGACAGTTGTTTCCCTGCAGTCCTGCCCCCCTACACTTCCGTGGGTTAGTGTCATTGCTAGTTTTGGCAGGGCCTATAGGCCTGTGAGGGTTCCCCTTTTTGTAATATTATATTCAATGTAGCCTCATGAACTTGTAGATGTGTTGGCTTGGCATAGTCTCTCATGTGTTCACTTCACAGAGTGTATCAGAGTAGTGGTTCAGGATGGGAATGTTGTGTATTCTGGTGTCATGCCTACTAGCCAGGGGCACATTCATTACATGTGTTGTGTCTGCTAAGGGTTTGTGCCTGAGCTGGGTGGGAGTGTTTGTGTCCCCGCATGTACATATTTCCTGGAATTGACATACTTCTGTCTTGTTTTGTTTCCTCTTCCCTGTGCTCTTGTGTCCCTGTGTACATGAGCATCATCTGGCGATGGAGCTGAGGCACCGGCGAGTGGGGATGCAGCAGCCCATGGTTCCAAGGAGGCAGAGTCGACCAACGCCAAGGGGACCAGTGGGTTGGTGGGCGAGAGGAGTAACACAGGGGAGGCAACTACCACTGGAGGTATTGATTCTGATACCTCCTCCGATGGCAGCTCCCTGGTGGTGGCAGACCCTACTGGGCCCACCCATTCTTTGTCATCTTCTGCCACTCCATACCATCACCGCCCTCCCAGTTGCTCCCCACCGAGTTGGCTGTTCCAGCTCACCCAGGAGGGTGGGCGTCTCCTTCACCCCAGGCACCTCATCCCCTGCCCCAGTCAGCCCTGCTGCCCTCACGGAGGAGGCAATTGACCTCCTGGGAACCATCATTGTAGGGCAGACAACCATTGTGAATGCCACCAGGGGCTAGCATCCCAAATGCAGCAATGTAATGCATACCTGGAAGGCATTCACTGTGCCATGTCTGGCCTACAGAGATATTTTCAGGCTCTGGCCTCCTCTTTGACAGCAGCCACTGTCCCTGGTCATTCCGTCCCCCCTCCCACCACCTCTACCCCTTCCAGCACCCCCTCCCTTCACCCATCCCAAGCACACATACAGACAGCCATGAAACAGATCAACACACAAGAAGCACACAGAGAAACACAAGCACCACACTTTCCACCACAGGCAAGCACACACCCACCATACCAAAACGCACACAACAATATCCACTTCCCCCACTGTGTCAGCCTTCCCCTCCTCCCTGTCTGTCACCTCATCATGCACACTCACATGCACAGCACCCTCGGTCACTGCTGCTGCCCCCATTCTTGCAGTCACCACACAAGCTGACATCCAGTCATGCACCCCAGACACCACACCTTCACTCACCACAACTACATTCACATACACTTGCAGAACATTCACCAGACCTGCAGACACCCACACAACATCCATCTACACTGGCAGCCTGTCTTTTCCCACTGTGCCCACCCCTCCTCCTCCCAAAACACTCAAACGTTCACACTCATCCACGCCACACACATCCACCATACATAGGCATACTAAACAGGCACCTACATCCAAGTCTAGCACACCTACACCTCATACGCCCACTCCCTCAACCTCCACTCCCAGTCCTGGCTTCAAATCCTCTTCAACTGCACCTAAGAAACTTTTCCTCTCCCGTGTTGACCTGTTTGAACCCACTGGCCCACCCCGTCTTGTCCCTAAACGTTCCCATGCCCTAACCCAGTCCACTCCTTCCTCGTCTAAGTCCTTCCCATTCCCGTGCCCCTTCCCCAGGGAGGAAGAAGCCCCGTGTTGCCCTAGGTCCCTCTACAACCACCCCGTCCAGGCCCACTCCCCCTCTTTCCAAGGGCAAGCCCAAACCCTCTCCACCCTCACCTCCACCTCCTAAACCTAAACCCAACTCCCCCCTCAAGACCGGAGTCCCCACCACCGCTACCCCTGCCCCTGTTCCCTGAGGTGCCTGGCTGCCCCTTGATGCCCCTTCACAGTGGAGTTTCCTTTACCATCGTAGGAGTCAAGTGTGGGCCATATTTGCTCTCCCGGGACTTTGCAATGGACTGGCCAATGGCCTTAATTGGACATTCATTTTCTTGGTCGAAATTAAATTTGATTGCCCAGCACAGCTGTTGGAACAATATAGAGACGTTTTTCAGTTTTTCAGTATGGGGGTGTGGTGTGCACAGGTGTGTGCATTGATGCTGGTATTTGTTGGCTTGTGTCTGGTAAGTACATCTTGTTATGGTATGTATGGCTTGGGATGATGGGAGGGGTTGGAAGTGCTTTGCGGTGTGGGTGGGGTGGGTGTGTAACAGTGCCCTTTCTTCCCATGTGTACTAGGCTGCGGTACTTACCGTCGTCATCTTTGTCAACGGTCATGGTCCTGGAGGAATATGGCAAGGAGAAGCACTGGGATTATTTCCAACTCTCGCTCCATGTCTGCGTCAGTGTGTTCTGTGTGCATCCGATGAGTGTTTCCCTTTATATGGGTTGTTTCCGCTACGCTGTGCCTGGCGGGGGTTCCTGCCCTGGAACTGATGGCGGTGTGGTGTTTCATTATTTGGTGGGTGGGCAGGGCCTTTCCGCTGGACTGAGGGTGGCCTCCCCGTCATTGGCGGGACTACAAAAATGGCGGTATGTTGATGGACCGCTACTTGTTTCTCATGTGCTTCATTACTTGGAGAACCGGTCCGCCAACCTGTTGGCGGTAGTTACTGCCGGTGGTGCGGTGTTTCCCGCCATGTTCAGAATGACCACCAGTATGTAGACACATTAATCAGAGCACGCTTTAATTGATCTGAAATGGAAAGCAACCATTAAAGCACTGCTTCATAGCATATGGAAGCATACACACTCCTTAGGTTCATTCACTGGTGGCTGTCATGTAACTATAACTCTGCCTTCTCGCAGGAGTTAAAATAGAGGAACCACAGAGGAAAAGGTACAGGGATCTCAGTCTAACTTTAAGTGTACTGAGCTGATGCATGAGAACTATTGGAATAACGAAAGCTAATATACTACATTGGAGGAAAACACGTCATAGAAACCCAATTTTAAGGGAAGACAATTTTAAGGCAATTCAATTAAATGAAAAATTGAAGGAAACATTCTAAAAGAAATTTACTTTTAAGAAAAAAATCCCAATTCAAATTAAATGTGGTGGAGTTTAGGGGTAGTCAAATGTTTTTGGGTTCAGGTACAGGTGATGTGTAGGGGCGATGAGGGATTTTAAGGAATCAGGGATGAGTGGACTTCAGGCATTAAAAGTGGTGTTTAGAGTTTGGGAATGGGTGGAGTTTAAAGGTAGCCAAGGAGTTTAAGGTTCACAATTTGAGGACTATATGGATGGTGAGGATTTTTAGGTTTCACAGATGGGTGGAGAGCAGGAGTGTTGAGGGGTTTTTAGGGTTCACAGATCAGTGAAATTTATGGTTGGTGAGGGATTTTAGGGTGAGAGGTGACTGGAGTTTATGGCAAGTACTGTATATAAAAATAGATTACAAAACAAAATAAGTTTAAATAAGTGCAGAGTTAATGGGGGCATGGGACCCAGTTAGTGTTTTTGAGCCAGATGCAATTGTTGCAGTGGCAATGGGAGCTCTAGAATAGGTTTTACATTAGATAGATCTCTAGATATGTAAAACATTTTGGTAGTTATGGGATGTGTGCAGTAGCATTCAGGGATGAGATTGGTTTAGTGTTACTTTATCAATAGTCTGTATATTGCGTTTTGGAGATGATGGAATGAGCATACTGTTATTGGGCATGGCTGATAAATGCATTGTTGTTGGATGTGATGTGATAGCATAGCAGTGCTGTTGTAGAACACTTAATCGCAGTATCATTCATGCATTCATTTGTACTGTTTTAGGGTTCAGGAATGGGTGGAATTTAGAGGTGTTGATGGGTTTTTTTGGTGTCAGAGATGAGGATAGGTGCATTTTGGGAGTGGTGATGGGTTTTAAGGGTTCAGGGATGGGTAGGTTTAGGCATAGAATTTTTTTTTAGGATTCAGGAATTGGTTTTAGCTGAGGGTTTGCAAATGTTTTTTGGGTTCAGAGATGGGTTGAGTTTAGGACCTGGGGTAGAAAGAATCTGGCTGTGATGAGAGATTTGTGGGGTTTAGGGATATTTGGAACTTTGGGTCATGGATTGGGCGTAGTTTAGGCTTTGTGAGGGATTTTTAGGGGGTACAGATGGATGGTGTTTAGGGGTGAGAGATGGATGTAGTTCAGGCGTGGTAAGGGGCTAATAGGGGCATGGATCAATGGTGTTCAGGGGTTGTGAGAGGGTTACAGATGGACTGTGTTAAGGGGTGATGACGGGTCAATTATTTGAAATCATCAAAAGTAAGCACTGAAATCAATACCTCCAACAAAAATGTTTCTGAGAGTAAGACCTGCAACCAATGTGTTTATACTTTACAAAATAAGCATTAAAAAGCCAGTTTAGGGAAAAAAGGATTCTAGGAATTGGTTTCTCATAAACTCTAAATGACATTCCATTAAACAGTTTAAATGAAATAGTTTCTCAGTAATGATGTTACATGAAATTGTTTTTTTCCATGAAATTACATAGGACCATAGCAAACAGCTAAAACTGACATGACAAAAGTACTTTGAACATGGAAGCATAGTTTCTGACATGACAGTGGTGCTTTATATATCCTTACAATAATGTCTCTGGGATGGAAGTGTTTTTTTCACACGGGTCAATGCAGACATTGTCACTGTATAACCTGTAACCTAAAGGATAATTCTAATATCAGTGGCTTGGATAAGTATAAAGTAATTGTCACTTTGCACTAACCTTGTGTTGAGAAAAAAGGGAGACATATGACTCCACTCTCTGCCTTGTCACTTCTGGAATCAAGGCAGTGTGCAGGTTGTAATGGATTGCTTTAGATAAACACAGAAGTGTTACATAAGTTGCAACTGCAACACTAAGGGTGTGATTTAGAGCCTGGCAGATGGTATACTCCATCACAAAAGCGATGGATACCCCGTCCGCCACATTATGATCTACATAGGCTACAATGGGATCGTAGTACGGCAGACAGGATATCTGCCATGTTTGTGACAGAGTATTCACCTACGTCAGGATCTCCATCAGACACTAAGGGGGTCATTCTGAGTTTGGCGGGCGGCGGTTGCTGCCCGCCAAACTACCCCCGTCGAAAGACCGCGGGGCCATTTCAACTTTCCCGCTGGGCCGGCGGGCGACTGCCAAAAGGGCGCCCGCCGGCCCAGCAGGAAAGGCCCTGCAACATAGAAGCCGGCTCCAAATGGAGCCGGCGGTGTTGCAGGGGTGCGACGGGTGCAGTTGCACCCATCGCGATTTTCACTGTCTGCAAAGCAGACAGTGAAAATCCTGCTGGGGCCCTGTTAGGGGGCCCCTGCACTGCCCATGCCAGGGGCCCCACGACACCTGTTCCCGCCATCCTGTTTCTGGCGGTGAAAACCGCCAGAAACAGGCTGGCGGGAAGGGGGTCGGAAACCCCATGGCGGCGCTGCAAGCAGCGCCGCCATGGAGGATTCCCCCAGCCGGGGGAAATCCGGCGGAAAACCGCCGGACCCGACTGGGCGACCGTGGCTGTCGGAATACAAAATGAAGCACCGCCAGCCTGTTGGCGGTGCTTCAGCCGACCTCCACCCTGGCGGTCATCGACCGCCAGGGTCAGAATGAGGCCCTAAATGTTACTGTAGTTTTAAACCTTAGCAGTATCTCTGTCTAACTAACTTTCTCTGCTTTTATAGGTAGCTTGGAGTTCCTGTAAACTAAACACAAGGGAACATAAATATCTTGCGAAAAGCTTGTTCACTCACATCTCTTCTTATGTTTAGAACAACTTCCTCAAACTGTATCACTCTACACTGTTTTGTGGAAGACGAGTATTATTTCGACTAGACTTCTGTGGAACTGCAGAATAAGGAATCCCTAAAACATCTGGAAGTTCCCTACTCTTAGCAATATACACACAGCCTGGAAATCTAATACATTGTACACAATGTAATGTGATATATATACACACGTGCATTGTCCTCTTAAGAATCCACCCTTTTTCTTTACAGGAACTCTCAGCAGAATACACAGCCTGTATTATGAGCTCAATTATGCACTTTCCCAGCTACCATAGTGCGGATTGCTTAGGGCACTTTTTCCCCGCAAGCTCACCGGTGAGCAGCAGTTTCAGCACTGCTTCCTGACTATAACATACACCATTCTAAACATCTTGAGTATCAGGCATGGCACTCAATCAGCTTCCGAATACAGTGAGCTCACTCCTGTCACGATGAACAGCTCTGATCTTGTTGAGCATCCATGACCACCCCTAAATGGATGCCATTTTAAGAAGCACTCCGCCATCTAGTGGCAACCCTGGCAGACTGGCTCTTAGCACCATGTTTGCAATACAGGAAGATTTGATGGACTCTCAGCTGGCACAAGAAGAGTGATGGGCACTATATCCTGACAGAATTTAACACTGATGTTATTTCTCTCAGCAGAATATTTTGTATCAACATTTAGGCCCTCATTACAACCCTGGCGTCGGTGAAAAAGTGGCGATAATACCGCCAACAGGCTGGCGGTAACAACCACCAAATTATGACCATGGCGGTGAGAACTCAGATAGACAGCCATTTTACCACACCGACCGTCAGGGTGGAAACAACAGCCACCACGGAGGTAGTTGCCATCAGCCAGGTGGAAGTCAATGTTCCTCCCTCTGTATTACGAGACAGGAAACCCCCACCTTTTCTGGGGCGGTACCAACGACATCAAAAGCCTGGCGGAAACACTTCATGAAAGGGAAAGTACTCACCTTTGGAGACACAGGGAAGAACCACGCCACCATGGAGCCTGAGCTGCAAATATTTCCAATGATTTTCTACGTCCGGCTCCACCACGAACACCAACGACGGCGAAGACGATCACAATGAGTATAGCTGCCTAGCACTCAGGGGAAGGGGGGGAGGAAAAAGAGAGTGACACACACACACGCAACACACACACACCCACCCTCAACACCATACACACAATCAGCTGCAGTAATAAAACATATTTGTCCCGTACCCCTGAGGAATAATGCAAGGACAGCAGGAATGTGCTAAAGTCAGTGTAATAATACCAACACAGTAGAAATACAAAAATGCAATTTAATGGTATATACATATATACAGTTCAAGGGACACTGCCCAGTCCTCGTTGTGCGTGGGCCACAGGGCCACAGGCCAAAGTCCAAGGCCCCACTTGTTACTTGCTCCAACACAGACAGAACATAGCAGGGGCATCAGTTGGAAAATAGGCAGGCACCTCCAGGGGACTGGGAACGTGGGGCACCTCAGCCGGCAGATGGAACAAGACCACTGGTTCTGGAGGGGGCAACATGCCCTGTGCTCGGTCCAGGGGAGTGCAAGGCCACAGTTTCTCAAGTGGGTGATTTCCCCACATGCTCTGGAGGGGGCAACATGCTCTGTGCTTGGTCCTGGGGAGTGCAAGGCCACAGTCTCTCAAGTGGGTGACTTCCCCACATGCTCTGGAGGGGGAAACATGCCCTGTGCTCTGTCCTGGGAGTGCAAGGCCACAGTCTCTCCAGTGGGTGACTTCCCTACATGCTCTGGAGGGGGCAACATGCCCTGTGCTCTGTCCTGGGGAGTGCAAGGCCACAGTCTGTGAAGTGGGTGACTTCCCCACGTGCTCTGGAGGGGGAAGTGCAAAGCCACAGTCTCTCAGGTGGGTGTCTTACCCACGGGTTCTGGAGGGGGCATGGTGCCCTGTGCTCTTGATCCTGGGGAGGCTGAGGTTGGTGGGTGTCTTACCGACTGGTTCTGGAGGGGGCATCATGCCCTGTGCTCTTAATCCTGGGAGGCTGTGGTTGGTGGGTGGCTTACCCACTGGATTTGCAAGAGGCTGGCTGCTTAGCAGCCCATGGAGGCAGGACTACATACTGTCCGCTGGGGGAGACGGCTGCTCAGTGGTGGTAGTGGTGCTGCTGCTGGTGGTGGTGGGGGAAGCTCCAGCCCATCCCTGCAGCCTTGGACGGCTGCCCACTGGTGGTGGTGGTGCTGGTGCTGCTACTGCTGCTGGTGGTGGTGGAGAGAAGCTCCAGCCCATCCCTTGCAGCCTCGGACGGCTGCCCATTGGTGGGTGTGATGCTGCTGGTGGTGGTGGTGGGGGGAAGCTCCAGCCCATCCCCTGCAGCCTTGTACGGCTGCCCACTGGTGGTGGTGGTGGTGGTGATGCTGCTGCTGCTGGTGGTGGTGGGGGAAGCTCCAGCCCATCCCCTGCAGCCTCGGACGCCTACCCACTGGTGGTGGTGCTGCTGGTGGTGGTGGTGGGGGGAAGCTGCAGCCCATCCCCTGCAGCCTCGGACAGCTGCACAACCATGGTTGGTGGTAGGGGCTCCGTCTGAGTCCCTGCACCAGGCCCCTTGTCCTTCTTGCCTGCTGGTGCTTGCTCCTTGCCCTTCCTTGCAGCAGCTGGGGCAGGCTCCTTGCCCTTCCTGGCAGCAGCTGGGGCTGGCTCCTTGGCCTTCCTGGCAGCAGCTGGGGCAGGCTCCTTGGTCTTCCAGCCTGCAGCTGGGGCCAGCACCCATTCCTTGAGGCTGCCTGGTGCCCTGGATCCTTTCCCACCACAAGTGGGTGTGGAGACTACTGTGCCCATGGACTGGGTGGCTGAGGTGCTTGCCTGGGTTTTTGTCATCCTGGCCAGATGTGAAGGACGGGGGAGGGGGAGGGAAGAGGTCAATGGTGGAGAGGAAAAACTTCTTAGGGATACTGGGGTGGGTAGAGGGCGAAGGTTTGGGAGTGGAGAAAGAGGGAGTGGTTGTAGGAGGTGTCTGTCTGCTGTGTTTGGGTGCAGATGCATAGGCTGGATGCTGTTGTGAGGTGGATGGCTGTTGGGTGTCTGAGTGCTTCCATTTGTGTACCTTAGGAGGGAGATGACTGTACAGTGGGAGAGGACACAGGAGACGTGTGCATGGCTCTTGTGGAGTGTCTGCCAGTGAGGTGTGTGTTCTGCTAGGAGTGGTGGTGATGCTGGTACTGGATGAGGATGTAGTGCATGCAGGTGTGAGTGTAGACGGAACTGGGAGTCAGGTGGAGGAGGAGGAGGAGGAGGGGGCCACAGTGGAAATTGTGGATGTTGATATGTCTGCATCTGGATGGTGTTTGTTGTGAGTGCCTGTGGGATGATGTGTTGTGCTTGTGTTTGCCAGTGCCACTCTTGTGTGTTGTCTTGTGCACATGCTCGTCTGCCTGTGTGCTTGGGATAGGTTGGGGTTGAGGGGAGTGGGATTGGGAAGAGGAAGTTGGAGGGGAACGGTGGACGGTGGAAACAGGGACAATGGCTGCCATCAGAGAGGAGGCCAGAGCCTGGATCGATCTCTGTTCGGCCGCCAAGGCAGTGTGAATGCCCTCCAGGAATGCATTAGTCTGTTGCATCTGGGATGCCAGCCCCTGGAAGGCATTCACAATGGTTGACTGCCCTACAGAGAAGGATCTCAGGAGGTCAATAGCCTCCTCACTCAGGGCAGCAGGGCTAACTGGGACAGGGCCTCAGGTGCCTGGGGCGAAGGAGATGCCCACCCTCCTGGGTGAGCGAGCACGGGCAACTCGCTGAGGGACTGCTGGGAGGGCGGTGCTGGTACGGGGGTGGCGGCTGTACCTGTAGCTGGGGTGGTTACAGAGGTGTCCGCCACCACCAGGGAGCTTCCATCGAAGGAGGTATCTGTGTCCGAACTGTCCTCTCTAGTCTCCGCTGTGGTGCTCCCCTCGCCCTCCGTCCCACTGGTGCCCACAGCAACGGTGGACTCTGCCTCCTGGGTCCTGTGGGATGCAGCTCCCTCCATAGCCGGTGCCTCCGCTCCTCCACCAGATGATGCTAATGCACGTAAGGACAGGGTGACAAAACAAAAAGGAGGGGGGAAGAGACAAAGGAGACACTGGGTCAGTGGCTGCACCAACACCACCGTTGGCGTACACACCACACTCACACACAGGGAACAGCCTACGTACTATGCATTGCACTACCAGTATAATGCTAGCCACCAAGGCAAGGGGAGGGGCACACACTGCAGCACACCTCAGACCCACACAGCCCTGACCAGTTGTGGATGCCTGCGAGCTAGGTAGCAGGATTATCACTTCAGAACCCTGGCTAACATGGGACCTACTCTGCAATGTCAGGCCTGGCCTAGTAGCACCCACTGACACACATCCTCCACCCGGGTACACCCCTACCATGTGTAAGTTGTAATGATGGGCACTTTACTCACCCCCTTGTGGTTGCTGTGATGTCCTTAAGCGCCCATCCAGCTCCGGAGAGGCCACCACCAGTATGCAGGCTGTCAGGGGGGTCAGGGTTCGACAGGCACCCCTTCCTCGTTTGGAGGCCATCCCCAGCTGGGCCTCCATCGTCTTCCATGCCCAGCGTCTCAGGTCCACCCACCATTTCTGACAGTGGGCGCTCCACCTTCCGTAGACCCCCAGGGTCCACACGTCCTTGGCGGTGGCACGCCATATACCCTTATTTTGATGGGGGCTGACCTGCAGAAAAAATACACACAAGAAATGGTATCATTCAGACCATCCTGCCTGTTACACTTATGGCCCACCATACCCCTTCACATCACCATTAACACACACATGCCTGGCACAAAAGCTGTACGCCGCCCAGGGGACATCCACCCACCCCCCTACATGAGGCCTTCACACACACCACTCCATGCATTCATGCCACATGCATCGTACCTACAGTGTACTCACCTGTTGGTCTGGAGGCCCATAAAGCAGTCCACACTGGGGTAGGACCACATCCACCAGTCGCTCCAACTCCGCCGAGGTGAAAGCAGGGGCCCTTGCCCCAGTCACACGGGCCATGGTTGGTTCCGGAGACAGGCCACAGCAGCACATGCAGTGTAGGTCCTCTCCTGCTGAATGTCAGGTAGCAAGTGAGTGATCAGATAGGAAATGGCAGTCACGTACGCGGCGGTGCATACCGTCACCACGGGCGTACATCACCTCTGGCCACTGTACCCCACAAGGCCCAATGTTAACCAATGAGGAGTTGCACGGCGATTCCCGACCGCCTATCACAACGGCGCAAAACGTCAGCGGCATTACCTCACTTCCACCTGCCCCTCCACACAGGACAGGCGGATGCCATTTCTTGGAGGGTCAGGCCCTGGATAATAACTGGGTCACAGTTACAAAATAGGACATACAGGACAAATCCCACTTAACCATTAAAAATTAACATCATGCATTGTACAGTTGTGGCTCCAATGTTCAGTTTGTGACTAGCTCCTCACTCTTTTATCCCTTAGACTGCAACCACTGTGGACGAATAGGAAATGGACCTGATATCTGCTATCCGTCAACCTACTGGGATTCTCCCTCTTGTGCAAGTCCTATCTGTGCTCCAATTCTTGGCATCTGGTTCTTTCCAAGTGACAGTGGGCTTGGCAGTAGGAATGTCACAGCCAATGTTCTCAAACGTGCTGACAAGAGTGTTGTCTACCCTGATTAAACGTGTGCAGCTGCATTGTTTTCCCCCAGGTGGAGGATTTGGCCACAGTGAAGACTGACTAGCTGGCAATGGGACATATCCACAACATAATTGGGGCGATTGATGGAACTCATATTGCATTGCTACTCACCCAAGAAGGTCTGCCAGATAATCGTGGCATGCTGAACATTGCACAACCTTGCATTGAGACACCATGTGCCTTTTCTGCAGGATGAGGAGGCTGGAGATGCCCGTGTGGCAGCAGTGGACCCTGTGGACAGTGTGGATGAGGAGGCAGAGGATGAGAATGAGCACAACAGAACAGCAGTGATATGACAGTACTTCCAATAACACACAGGTAAGACAGTGTTACTTCACATTTCATTGTCATTATTTAGATTATTCTTGGCACTGGCATGCTGTTATTTCCCACTTCCATGCCTACTCACTGTACCCTTTGACAATGAATTTTGCAGATGTTGGTGTCCCACTGTCACTCCTGGTGTGATCACTGTAGCCTACTACAGGTCTTTCCTATGTGAACATTACTGTGCATTTGAATTGCAATGTTTGAACCTGGTTAAACGAATACATACTTTAAAAAAGTGACATACTCCATACTTGTATTTTTCAAAGGGTGTTTATTGAAGTGCTAAGAAGAAGAGGGGCAAGTGCATTGGGATGGGGTGATGATGGAGGAAAGCCCAGGGCATTGTTCCAGTCTACTTGGTGCACAGGTGCATAGTCCAAGGGGACATAGGAAGGGGAGCAATGGCAGTTCAAGGTGGACAGGGTGACAGAGTGGGACACAAGAGTGACAATCAGGAGAGTCTCATTTCTTGGTGGGGGTCTTGGCAAAAGTCTCTGGCTTCTGCCTGGATCACAGGGAACGTTTGCGGGGTGGTTCACCATCTGCAGGGGGAGGGGTGCTGGTGGCCTGTTGGTCCTGTGGCAGAGCCTCCTGCCCACTAGTGGCAGCAGACGTAGCAGGCAGATCAGATGTCTGGCTAGTGGCAGGGGCCTGCTGTTTTGACACTGCCTCCCTCGTAATGCCAAGTCCTCCCTGATCCCCTGAAACTGTCCCTCCTGCAGCCGCCTGTTCTTCTGCAAGTTGTCCAGGATCTGGCCCAGCGTTTCCTGGGAATGTTGGTAGGCTCCCAGGATCTCTGAAAGTGCCTCTTGGAGAGTCGGTTCCCTGGGCCTGTCCTCCCCCAGGCGCACAGCAGTCCTCCCAGTTTCCCTGTTGTCCTGTGCCTCTGTCCCCTGAACCACTGACCCCAGGTCCCTGATTGTCTTGGGCATGAGGTGTTCCCTGGGGTCCCTGTAGTGGTGGACACACTGCTGATTGACATGTCCTGGGGAGAGAGGTATGGGTACGCTGGATGGGTGCTGTGGTGGTGTTTCCAGGTGGGGGAGGCTCTGTGGTGGTGTGTGACTGTGCCTGTGTAACCGACTGTCCAGAGGTCCCTGATAGGCCAGGTTGGTCATCCAGATCCAAACGGCCAGAGTTACTGTCATCACTGTGGGCTTCCTCAGTTGGGGGACTGGATAGTGCTGGCACCTCTTCTCCGCTGACATTGGTTGGGATACCTGTGGGTATATAAATGCTGTGGTATTGCTTCTGTGTGTGACGTATTGTGCATCAGTGAGTTGTCCTCTTTGTTTGTATTTGCCCTGGCAGCTTTCACTTGTGTACGTTGGTGTATGGTGGAATGATCACTTCTCTACAGTGTGCATGCTTTAGTGATAGGTGTCCATGCAGGTCTGTGAGTGGTGTCCATGCATTGGTATTGGCATTGGGATGAGGGAGATGTGATGGTGGGGGGGAGGTGGTAGGTGGTGGAGTGATGGGAGTGAGTGTGAGGGTGGGGGTATGTGATTGCATGTAGGTAGGGGGTGATAGTAGTAGACAGTTGACTTACCAGAGTCCAGTCCTCCTGCTACTCCAGCCAGGCCCTCAGGATGCATGATTGCCAAGACTTGCTCGTCCCATGTTGTTAGTTGTGAGGGAGAAGGTGGGGGTCCACCGCCAATCCTCAGTACAGGGATATGGTGTCTTGCTGCTATGGAACACACCTTCCCCCGTAGGTCATTCCACCTCTTACTGATGTCGTCCCTTGTTCTGGGGTGCTGTCCCATGGAGTTGACCCTGTCCACCATCCTCCTCCACAGCTCCATCTTCCTAGCAATTGATATCTTCTGCACCTGTGCTCCAAATAGTTGAGGCTCTACCCTGATGATTTCCTCCAACATGACCCTTAGCTCCTCCTCTGAGAATCTGGGGTGTCTTTGTGGTGCCATGGGTGTTGTGTGAGTTGTGTAGGTGAGGGTGTGTAGGGTGATGTGTTGTGGTGTATGATGTGGGGTACGTGGGTGGTGTATTGGTGCAGGTGGTGTGTGGCTCTGGTTTAGTCTGTAGTCGTGGTGTCTGTCTTGTGCCAATAGTTTGTGTTCGTAAGGGGTTGTGGGTAATGTGGGTGTGTGTTTTATAGTGGTGTGGGTGTGTGGTTGTGGTGTGTGTATTGGTGTCAGGTGTGTGTTGTTTGAATTGACCAATGTGATGTTGTTTTGTATGTGTGTGTGTATTTTGAGTGCAGCGGTATGTACCGCCAATGGTTTACTGCCATTGAATGTCCACCGTGGTGATTCGTGGGTCATAATGTGATGGGCGTAGTTCTGTTGGCGTAACGGTGTGGGTTTTGATACCTCCAGTTTATCTCTGACCTTTGGTGTGGCGGATTTGTGTCTGTGGCTGAACAGTGACGGATTGGTGTGTGTCATAATATGGTGAGCGGATATCCACCGCCGCAGCGGTATGTTGGCGGCTGTCAGCTTGGCTGTTAATGGGATTTACCACCAATGTCGTAATGAGGGCCTTAGTCAGAGGGCCACACTGTTGACACAGCTTTCTTGTGCTACGCATTCTCTATCCAGGTCTTTTTGTATAAGGCGCATAATATATTTCAGGAGCATACTTGATTTTTAAACCCTGAATTAATAATGCTTCACGATCTTCTAGAATACTTTGAAGTATTGGATTATTATGCCAGTTTCTCTTCACAACTCGGGAATAAATTAGAAAAATGTGCCGTTACATGTACAGTGTGGCTACATTTATTTTAAGTTTATATGTGGAATCGTCCTTACAGAGTAGTAGTATTTCTTGATTCATCCACTAGCAATATATGCACAAATAGTGGTTGTTTACCTGCACTGCATTTTGGCAGTTTTCAAAACTGAGATAAATGCATATATTTTTAGTATGTTTGCTATAAGAGGGAGGGGCAGCTAAACATAAGAAACAGTAACAAATGTTACATTATCCATGATTGCAAAGATGCTTCTCATTTCCAAAGCTATCAAACAATGACTCTTCCCCTTTTTTCCTCCCCCTCTCTTGTTTCCCTGTAGCTATATAAGTGACAAACAAGAACATGCCAGAGCGGCACATGAGTAACGTTTCAGAGGAGATTCCAGCCTATGCAGCAGCCTTCAGATTGAGCCTGTTAAGCCACCGTTCTCACAGAAGCCTGTGCTCCTGAACACCGCTCTGGTGAGACCCGCACACAATCACAGAGGGTCATTTTTTGTACTCTAACCTGACTAGAGCCATTCTTTCCTGCACAACCTCCAGTTTTCCCTACGCCTCCCCTACCTGGTTAGTATCATGTATTTTTATGCTAACCGGACCTTAGCGCCTGCTTGCATCATTCCTTAAATATGGCACCCGGCTGGCATCCTAGAATGGCGCTAGCCGGCGCTATAATTTTTTACACAAACCTGCGCTAACGTAGGTTTGCTTCAAAAAGTATAAATATGGGCCAAAGTGTCATTCATCCACCGCCAGACACTCCCTGCACCTTCATCTCAATCTTGCAGATTTTTTAACTCCCTACATTCACCCTTTGTCACTGTTTTCCCGTCTTTCTTTTCCTTTTTCTTTCCCCTTTTTTGTTTTTCTCTGTCTTGCAATGGGTGAAAAACTGATGAGGTAAAATAAGTGCCTGTTGCCAAATGCCAAGAGCAAACACTGGTTCAAATTAAGGACTGTTCTCACCTGTCACTTGCCTTTAATTTTAATGTACATACCCCTGAACACCTTGTCTTTACCTAACCAAGACTTTGTTTGATTTTAGTTGGGCATGGCAACCCTTATTTTTGTTATTGTTGAGCCATGGTCACGGATGTTCCACTGTGTTATGGATTATACTCTCTCTCGTCTGTTATTTCACTGCTACAAGTTGCACCCTGCCTAGAATAGGTTGAACATTCTGTTTCACAGACATTGTTATTTTGACGTGTTTGTGCTGTTTATTTTTTTTACTTTTAGTTAAAATACACTGTAAAAATCTGTGGGAATGACTTGTAGTATATATCACACTCCAAGTGCTTGGGTGTGTGTGGTCGGGGGACTGTTCGTGTGGTTTAATCCTGTCACCTTCTTAAGTGCATAAGTGTATAAAATGAATCATCACACAGCCGGTACTGCATATAAAAATAGATTTTTTAAACAATAAGTTTAAACAACTGCGGAGTTTAAGGGGGCCTTGGGTGCATCTAGTGTTAATTTGTATTGAGTCTGACGTAATCCGTGCAGTGGAAGCTTTGGGATAGGTGTTGCTTTGATGGATGTCTGGATACGTAAAACCCTTTTGGGAGTTATGGGATGTGTGCAGAGAAGCATGGGAGTTATGGGATGTGTGCAGTAGCATTTACAGATGCGATGGCTTTAATGTTACTTTGGTAATTGCTCATTTGTATTAGACATATAATATAATATTTATAAATTAGTTTACCACTTTTACTGTGGACATTGTCATAGCAGTGAGGTGGCAGACGTAGTGGAAATATGTTTCTCCTGTTTTAGGCTACATACCCTATTTTTAGGTCGAACGTAGCGTGCGACGTGTTGTATTTTTTTTAAGTATACTTATACTGTGGGTTACAGTGATTTCATTTGGTGGTTCCACTGTCATTCAAAAATCCTTGCTTGCTAGTGGTCAGTTTGTTCGACATGTTGTATATCTTTTAAGTATACTTATACTGTGGGTTCCAGTGATTTCATTTGGTGGTTCCTCTGTCATTCAAAAATCCTTGCTTGCTAGTGGTCAGTTCTACCTCTTTGTCCTGCCTTTTTCTCTTTTGGGAGCACCACAAACTACTGTATAATTACCCTATGTCCTGTTTATCTCTTCTGAAGGGGACTTTTTCTTTCAGTATTGGCCTGTTTGTCTTACACTGTGGGTGTATAATCAGTCCCTCCTCCCCACCAGCTCCCTCTGTAAACATAAACCAACAGCAGTGGGGGGCTTTTCCAGGGCCAGCTCGCTCTCTTCCTCTTGTTATTTTTAATCTGTGTGGCAAGAAAAGTCCAGTCAGTAATTTACAAAGCTAAGAGCTCTAACTCGAGCAAACATGAAACCATTGCATTGAGAATGCTTGTTTTCTTCTGTCTCCCCTTAGTGCTACATTTGCTCTTTGTTGGATCTCTGTGCAAATTGTGCTTCCCTGGTGGTGGGAGGGAGGAGACAAGCTAGATTATTTAATTACTTGTTTTGAAGCTTTACATGAGTACCAGCTACATTACACAAAGACCTTAATTTTTTGTAGGCACTGGAAATTTAGTGATGTTGAGCCGATGCCATGACTCTAACCCGGGTCCTCGGTTCCAAAGGAGGCTCTGGTTTTTGCACCACACCTTTCCCTGTTTGGGTATGTTTCCGTGGAGCACTTGAGTCATTCCAGCTCCTTTAATTGTTGCTGTGCGGCTCGCCTCACTTTATGATTACATATGGCGGCCGCACAATATTTTATTGAGCCCTTTCCAGTCGCTGGACCTTAAACATAAGTTCTGCCGCTTTAAGAGCTCGGCGAGCTCTTTGTTATGGTAACACGGCAATGCAGGGATGTTACTGGTTTGTAGAATGATTCTGTTCCTCGTGTCAGTAAAGAAAATCTGATTTACTAATGCATTTTTGTACCTATTTTATTATCAAGTCGAAGTTCCATCTGTTTGTCACGTTGCAAAATAATCAGGCTACCCCTCTCTAAAGAAACTCAGGACTAAATGGGAACACGCTCCCTTTGAGCTCACAATGTTTCAGCTGCATTGAATTCAGGACTGCAATAAAATCACTATACCACAGCTATTTGAGTTTTATGCGGAGGCCGCAGTTTTGTAATTTCAAGCTAAAAATATCTCGAAGGAAAGCGAGGCAAGTTTTTTGATGCATACTCCCTTTTATATGTGTTTGATGTCTAAGTTGGTTACTCTGGCTTCTGCTTATTCTACCTTCGCCACAAGCGGTGCTCTAATGGAATTATTTATGTGCCATTAAAATGGAACAGGAGGGTCTAGTGGTATACTTACCGATTGACGACCTGGGTTATACTCGTGGCTGGGTTATACTCGTAGCTCATACTCCTGGCTGTGGGACTCGACCGAAATATCGCAATACTGGCGAATGTACTTGCGCGTCAAAGTCTAGGCTATATAAAGCACCTGGAATAAAAACACAGCTTTGTTAAATCCATATAGTGGGTTCAAATTAATCCGTTTTTACAATGTGAAATATACTTTGCTGCTAAACTGCTGACTGCACATGAACTGGCAGTGTGGCGCAGGTTATGAATGGATGAGTTTCTACAGAACTTTATGAAAATCATCTATTTTAATTGGCACCTGTTATTTTGGGGGCATGTTTAAACTTGTCTTTACTCAACTTTTCTTGCACCCACATCCTTTCTTTAGAATACTGGGTACAGAAAATCATAATTGGTCATTTATCCCTTACAATGAATTCTTGAATGCTTTCATTTTTAGTTCGGGCCAGGCAGCACGCAAGCGCTATCTTTGAAGCAGTAATCTACATCAATTTCATATAGCGCAAACTCAATCAGAAGAGCGCTTTATATAACTACGGATATAGCGCGAACTCGATCGGTGGAGCACTTTACATCACTACATGATGTTACATATAGCGCGACCTCGTTTCTACGGGTATCCTAAGTTTATGAGGTTTATTAAAACTGTCACCTCTAAAACGTGTCCTTGGGTGGTGAATCAGTCTTTGAATGTGCATTTTTGTGCTTCGATTTCAGGAGCTCAAAGCAGAGGAAGGTGACGGTTCTCACACGGTGCTTTTTCACAGTATATTTCATTTGGCTGGAAATTACTGCTCTCTCTGGGGCACCAGTGCCGTAGGCTTCTGTAGTTTGATTTTCAAAGAGCTATTAGGGAACTCCGCACCCCTCATGAAAGCAGCTCTGTCAAGAAACCATCAGCACCTGGAACCTTAAAGAACTTGCTCCGAAACTATAAACACATCTCAAATGCACACAATTGACAGATATACATAGACTTTCACAATGAGTGCGCGGCTCAGTTGTAAATAATGTTCACATTATTTAAGATCTGTACATAACTTGGTGTCACCCTGGGGAACGGATATGTTGCCTGTCAAGACTGTTTTTTTGATGAAGGTTTGGATGCTTTTTCTGCTGACCCGGAAGAAATGACAAAGGGCTGGCACTCAAAAGCAAAAAAAGATGTTTAAGTACTTTTATAGCACCCACGAAATCTTGCATAAGGGCATCGAAGTGCTATCAAAGAGTAGTTTCTGGCGAATAAGCTGGCTGCATGTGGTCTTCTCTAACCAGTGCTGCAAAAACCTGTAGCCTACAGAATAGCATGCCGAATCAAAATGTGTCTCCTACCAAGCTGCTGGAGGAGGACGTCAAGTTGCACGAACCTTGTTGCTCCGGATCCCTGGAAACAATGTTCTTTACCATCTCTAAATATTCCCACTAGTGACCGCATACACCTGAAATGATAGCCAGTGGTAGAAGAAAGGAAGGAGACTGGGATAAAAGAGAAAACGGTACTAAAAGCAATCTAACAAATATTCAAAGTCATCAGGGAAAGACTCTCGGCAGTAAGTGAAGTGCTTTCATTATATGCAGGGCCACTGGAATTATGTGGCAGAGAGGACCAAATTATGCGGCAGGGTTGACCAATTTATGTGGCAAGAAAAATCCAGTTATGCATTTACAACGCTAATAGCTCTAACTCATGCGAGACCTATTGCATTGCAAATGCTTGTTGTTTAATAGGTCTTGCCCATCAAAAACGACTATTTTGTCCAGACCAAGAGTTCTGGGAATTTACAAAAACATACACACGTTACGGAGACATATACACTACATGAGTATTTGTCATTCACGCAGCCCACAGACAGGTAAAGTTACGAGTGAAAACTGACAGTGACAGTAGCCACTGTGCCGTAGAATGCAATCAGTAATACACAGATCCTTGGAGCAAAGCATACATAAACCATTGCAGATGAAGGTGCAGAGTGAAATAGTGAGATTATATAAACGATAACCACAGACTGTCAACGATACACGTACAAACTCTATTGTGAAGCAATTTAGTGTGAGTGGTGACATTCTCTGACGCTACGGTTACTGCTCAGCTCTATAACAATCATGTTTTCTCTTACAGACACATCCGGAGATGCAGTCGTCACTCTTGTCTGTGTTGCTGATATCTTGCCGTAAGTAGTAAACATGCAGCTCTTGATAACCAAGAATTACTTCTGCGGAAATAATCCCGAATCCCGAGTGTTTCTTCACTCTTTTGATCTCATACCGAGGACTTGGTATACTAAGGCACTGGTTGCAAAGCAGTTGCTGTTTTGGCACAATAACTGGTTTGCACCTCAGAGGCTGTTCCCTCATAGGGACAAATGCGCGTTGCCCCACTTGTTTGGGCTGCCAATACTCCTGGAAAATAAAACAGCTTGCATTCTTTTTTTTATACTTTTCTATAATTTTTGGTAAAATGTTGTTCATTCTGTGCCGATTACTTTGATCAAACAGCTCATTGTTTCACTGGTCCCGTTCAAAGGAAATAAGTTAAATTTTTTCACATGCCAATGGGGGGGGGGGGGGGGGGCGTGGCTGCTGCATGTACAGCAGAAGAGCTCTGTAGTTAAACTGTGCATGACAGACTGGCCGGTCTAAGGGCCCGGCCTGCCTGACATGCGTTCTTAAGGCTTGTCACAATAAATCCATTCTGTCTTGAGGGCAGGGCATTTGGCCAGCTAACCCAGCCGTCTGTGTTTTCACTGGGGCGCTGGGTTGCTTTGTCCATCTAATCCCGCCGCAGCTCTCGTGCAATTTCTTATAATAAATATAAAAGCTACATCGGCATTGGCTGTTCTGCACAAAGCAACCTCCATATCGTCGGAATCTACTCACGAAGCGTCCCGTTCACCCTAGAGCACATGGTTTCTGCAGGTGCTGCGTGGAGTGGAAGAAGAAAATGAACACGTTCACTGATTAAAAGATTGTGCTGTGCAATCAGCTTTAAGGTATTAATTTGCAAAGTGAGCTCTTGCCCAGGGCCCCAGCCTTTTAGGGTAGGGGGCTTGATAGAGCCAGCTGTGTTGTGCCAAAAAGCCTTGCCCTGATGACTTTGAGTAATTCATAAGCAGGTTGTTTGGAATTACTATGTCGTTTAATGTGGGTGATGCGTGAGAGTGTATAATAGTCATTTTGCCGAGAAATGTTGGGTTTATGTTTCATGCAACATCCATTAAAAAAGTTTCTTTTAGATCATTAACAGGACCTTGTGTATGAGAAATGGGAGGGTGTCACGGAGATTATTTGCAGTTATATTGGTGAACTGCTGTCGCTTGGAATACTGAAGCACACACCACTATCCATGAATATTATATGTAAACCCATTTTTAATGTACATGATTGTGCCTGTGCACTGTTAGTGACCTGGCCAAAGAAGACATGAAAGAGTTGAAACTGGATCATAAATTCAAAACTGTTCCGGATAAAGGCCCCCAAAATACATTTATCCCAAGGTCCTAAACATCCGTTATATGTCGTCTGCTCTATATGTAGGCTAGTTTCTTATGATACATGAAGCAATATTAACATGAAGCAAAGTTAATTTCGATTAAATCAAGCATAGCATGTCTTTCTACAGAGCATATGCTTCTGAACATGTGCATTTTAAGGTGCACTCATATGTGTTAACAAAGAAAAGGGAGGTTTGGTGAAATAAAACATTTGCCTAAAATCACGCATTTTGGTCTAGCTGGGAAGCCGGAATTGGTCCTAGGATTTCCGGTTTTACTTTTTGAAGTTCAGACCATTGGTATGTGTAGATGCCTCACTCATGCTGTGAACGTAGGAAAGAACTTTTACGTCCCACCACTTTCAAGGTCACCAGCCGCCACTGCATCTCTCACAGATTATTTTGAGTTTTGAGGGATGCAGGTAGCAAAATAAGCTTTCTGTAAGATTCACAAAACTCCTGCATCATCCATAATAATGACGCCCTCATTCCCTTTGCAAATCCAACAGAAAGGCTACAATGCAGGGCTGCAGGGATGGAGAGCTTCATCAGGCAGCAGCCCTCCATCCCTACTTGTTTATTATGAAGTGCTGAAACTACAGTTCTGTT
Source organism: Pleurodeles waltl (assembly GCF_031143425.1). Taxonomy (NCBI): domain Eukaryota; kingdom Metazoa; phylum Chordata; class Amphibia; order Caudata; family Salamandridae; genus Pleurodeles; species Pleurodeles waltl. The sequence goes on along the minus strand of NC_090445.1, from coordinate 1,120,737,828 downwards.
TCCTTAAAAGAACAGGGGTTGTAAGGTAGACAAAAATATTAGCACTACGAAAATGACAGGAGGGAGCATGCAGCTCCACCCTGAACTGTTGCATGCTTTCCGTAAGGCCTACATTCAGAAAGTGAAAGCTATCCCACTGGAGCACTTTTGCAAATGAATTTCATTCCCATTCAGATGTTGGTATTCATTCACTGGCTTGCGACCCAAAAGGAAGTTTTAAACCATTGGTACACATCATTGCAATTCACAAAAAGAAGGGGCCATCCCTTCATATACACTTTTCCTAGCAGAGTGAAAAGAGTTTTCAATGTCTAACATAGTGAGTTGCAAAGACTTTTGTGCTTTGGGTTTTGCAATCGCAGAGTCTGCCATTTTGCGCTTCATAGGCTTGCAATCACATACTCCTTTGATTCACGAGGCACTGAGCTCTCCATCCCATTTAAGTTCATAAATAATGAAGTTTTAGGGCCTACAATCTGGTGACCTTCACGTCTGTTCAGGAATGCCCCCTCCTCAGTTTTACTCTTTAAGTGTTTATTGATGTCTTCTGATTTTTGCCCAAGTATAACATCTGAACAGAATTCTTGTGAACCACCTTAGATATAACTTTCTATGACTTCGATCCAATGCAAACATTTCTGATGAATAATTGTGCTATGCACTTCAGGAACCTTCTTTATTCCATTACTTACTCCTCATATCCATGAAGTAGGTAATTCAGCGCTATTAAAAAGAGACATAAGCTCATTTTAATTCATTTGGCTGGCCTGGTGTCCTGCAAGGGAGACAGAGGACCAACCACCCTATTTAAAGATCCCCTCCTACATGGTGGGGATCTTTAAGTATAGAGTGGAGTTGCTGTTGCAGCATCTCCAGCGTAGGCTAAGCAAAATGCTTAGCGTGAAACATGTGGGATTGGCTCTACTCTGAATATGTTTGTTTTTCAAAAACCCTTAGGAAGAAGTTTTGGAAAATCAAGCAATCAATCGTCTGACTTGCCATAACTGTTCTCCATATGCGTCTGAGCCATTGATTGATTTCTCTGCCTAGAGTCCACCATAAGCCACAGACCAGTGCCTGGCATGCCTGTGGCAAACAAACCATCAGAACACTATTTGAGGGTACAAAGAAATTGCCTATCGACAACTGCTGGCGGGTCATTTAGCCTGTAATGGTTTTCTAGATCCACAATCCCAAGTAATTGGTCTTTCAGCACTCAAGGCTTGCTGTCTTCTACCTGTTCTCCATTGGTGGGCTTGGATGGGGGACAGCTTAATCACTCCGCTGGAGTTTAGTGTTTGCCAGAGCACATTGGGACAAGTGATGGCCCTCAGTCAGATATTTTATGGCATCAGTGATCAACGTGAAGAACTAAAGGGGAGGCGGGAAGCGCGGAGAAGCCACTAGTGGCCTTGGGACGGCCTGGCTTAGAACCTTGAGAGGTGTGTAGCCATTGGTCCCCAGTGGATCCATAATGTTTAGAGAAGAGGGTCCGAGTTTATATTTTCGACAGGACTTCTCACCTGCTCAGTCAAGCTGCATGCTTTCTGTATGCCATGTTGAGCTTTGGCCTCTTCATATGGGGACACAGTGTGGGTAGGTGGGCACTTACAACATGTCAGAAATGGACCTGCATGCTTTTGCCCCTAGTTGGAAGTTGCTGTTGCCCTTCAGGCTGTGTAGCGAGCCTTCCAAGGGTTTTATCAGTTTCTGAGCCAGGCTACAGCAGTTAAACGATCTGCCACTGAGAGGCCCATTGGCATTGATAAATCACAATCTTGAGCTACAGCGTATTGAGAAAATGAGGCCTGTTGAAGCCTACCTGCTATGGCCTGGGTGTGCATTCTGAGCTCCATACCACAGAGGACTGAGTCCCTTTCTATGTAGAACATTCGGGGCATGCAGCAAGCTTTTTACCTGGGTGGAAGTGGTATTCTGACCCAAAGACGGCGTCTTCCTGTTTGTTTTATTCACTCTGTAGGGCCCCTGAAAACTTAGTGGATGTAGAGTAGAGGTGAGTATTGACTACAAACACTGGCTCACTGGGATGCACACAGAAGGCAACTGGTTGGGTAAACTACTAGTGTGGTTAGTGAAAGGAGATCAGCTACACCCCCCCATTGGTGCCATAAAACATGAGGACGGCTCGTTAGCCTCTACGCAGGTTGACATAAATGAAGCATTCTGTGATTTCCATCACACCTTGTATAGAGTCGCAGACACACCCGCCCCTGACTTGCTACATGCTTTCATGAATGGACTCCTATTACCATGCCTGTCCCCACTTCAGAATGCCGAACTGGATGAACCTATTTGCAGGGGTGGTTCCTCTGCTAAGGCAGAGGAGCGTCACCCTACTGTTTTTTCCAAAAAATAAAAATAAAATGATAATAACGAGCATTACGTTATTATCACTTTATTTTTCCTTGTAATGAGGGTCGGTGCTAGGCTGGAGGGAGGGGATCGGAGGAGGGCTATGTGCACACGTTCTCTGCCCTGATCACCCAGCCCCTCCTGGAGGTGTTCGAGAAAGCCAGGTGATGCGGCCAGCTTACACACTCGCTGCAGGAAACATTGATAGTAGCTCTCCCCAAACGAGGAAAAGACCCACTGGATGTTCGGTCATAGCGCCTGCTGTCCCTCCTTAATCTTGACTGCAAAGGTCCCAGAAAGGTGCTCACCAGCAAATCCTCCTGTTGAGCGGTATGTTGATACATGATGATTAGTCTGGATTTATTCCAGGAGGTAGCATCTTCCCCAGCATACAAAGGCTTTTATGAGTTATTCACAATACACCCCCAGAGGCACATAGCAGGGTTGCAGTGTCTCTCAGCATCAAAAAATCTTTGAACGCCCTGAGATAGGAATTCTTGCAGTTCATGGGGTTTGGAGTTGGGGTTTTGAGGTGGATCTTCACATTATACTTGAATCTGACGGCTTGGGCATGGGCTTTACAGCAGGGAAAGGAGGTGTCAAGGAATGTAAAATTCTGTTTTGCATAATTTAATTACACACATCATGCTTTTATTTCCCCCCTGCCCATGCTGCAAGCTGGCAATGCTGGGTTCTAACACATGGTATGATAATGTCCACCATTGCACCTGGTGGGGGTCAAAGTTACTACCATCTCAGCAGAATTGACAGGCCATGTGCTGACCCCCACCTCCGAATCCTGCTTTCTGGGTCTCTGCCCAAAAGCCAAAGGCGATAAACACCTATATCAGTTTATTGATCTCGCATTTGCTCTTTTTAAAAGGCTGATTGCAGTGCAGTGGAAGGCACCCGTTGCCCCGGACATTGAGAAATGGTTGAAAATGTTAGAGCTATGTGCACGTGCAGAATCCTCTGTGCTGCGCTCATTATGCTCTAAAGGTGTGACACGTGGTGAGTGAGATCTAGGATACTTACATTGTGAACACTGAGGTCAAGAACAATACATGCCTACCGTGAGAAGGCTGTCTTTCAAACTGAGTACTGCTACTACACAGGGACAGGGACAGGCTCTCCGTAACATGGGCATTCGGTATTGCTGTAACTTAATGGGCATTAAAGGTTGAACACATAGATGGGTGCCCATGACACATGAACATTGTTATTTGACTTTTTGCTTGCTGATTGTCTTTTTTTGATGTACTCTGTACCCAATACGTTGTTGATGTCCGACTTCTTCATTCCCTTCCCTGTGCGTTTGTTTTCATAGAGCCGTATCCTTTAAACTGTTGAGACATTACTCTGTTTTTTATTTTTGGTAACCGACCCCTTTCCGGGATATTTTCTATCAACTTAAGCATCCATTGTATACAATTGTACTGGCTTCATTGTTGTTGCAACTATGAGATAATACAAACTAATTAAAAAAACAAAAAAAGCCATCACTGATACAAGCATTGGCAAAGCCAATAGCTCTTGCATATGCAAGAGCTATTGGCTTTGCCAATGTGTTTATGACCATGTTGTACACCAGTGTGGCTACAGGTCAGCGTGGTTAAAAACTACTGTCGTAGAGGAGACTGGCGTGGAGTATTGTAGAGTGGAATGGCAAAGAGGAGTAGAGTGGACTGGCAGAGAGAGTTGTGTATTGCAGTGGTATAGAGTGGAGTCTCAAAGAGTGACATGCACTAGAGTGGCATAGAGTAGAGTGGACTGCTATAGAGTGCATTGGTGTAGCATCTTGCATAGCATAGAAGCGTAGAGTGCAGAAGCACTGAGTGCAGTGAGATTGAATTTAGCAGCGTACAATGCAGCGTTGTGGAATGCAGTAGTGTAGAGTACAGTGGTGCAGAATGCAGTGGTGCAGAGTTTAGCAGTGCAGAGTGCAGTGGCACAGAGTGGAGTGCGCAGAGTGGAGTGGAGCAGAGTAGAGTGGCACAGAGTGAAGTGGCACAGACTGAAATGGTACTGAGAATGGTGAAGAGAAATGCCTACTTTCTAAAAGTGGCATTTGTAAAATAGTAATGTTAAACCCAACTTCACCAGTAAGCAGGATTTTTCACTAACATTCCAACGAGACCAAACATGACAATGCCACTCTTTTCAGATACAAAATTACCACTTAAAAGTATATAGGGGATTTTCCAATGCTGGTCTGTGAGAGGGGCAGGTTTCACAATAGTGATCAATGACTTTGGTAGTTTTTCACTACCAGGACATGTAAAACGTACAAGTACATGTCCTGTCTTCCACTTACATCGAGCCCAGCCCTATGGGCTACCTAGGACCTACCTTAGGGGTGACTTACATATAATAAAAGGGGTGTTTAAGGCTTGGCAACAACTTTTAAATGCCAAATCGAAGTGGCAGTGAAACTGCACACACAGGCCTTGCAATGGCAGGCCTGAGGCATGGTTAAGGGGCTACTCATGTGGGTGGCACAATCAGTGCTTCAAGCCCAGTAGTAGCATTTAATTGACAGGCCTTGGGCACATAGTTGCAATTAAATATGCCAGTTGGGAAGGAGCCAATGTTACCATGTTTAGGGGAGCGAGCACAATCACTTTAGCATGGGCCAGCAGTGGTAATGTGTGCAGAGTCCTAAAACCAACAAAAACAAGATCAGAACAATGGAGGGAAGCAGACAAAAAGTTGGCGGATGAACACCCTAAGGCTGTCAGGTTTAGTAGGCAGACTGACTAATAAACTGATGGGATATCAGCTCATTACATTTTTGGCTCCCTGCCGGAATGGGAATTTATGCCTTAAATGCTTTTGCCAGCATTTCAGGAGCACTTTTGGCATATTGGCCCACTCTAAAGCATGAGCCTGTTTCTGAAATGCAAACAAACTAATTTCTCAAAAGACTGTAAAATTGTCCTTTTCACCTGCACAGGACACCCATGCAGTGTTTGAAGTTTGTAAGCAGTAAAAAACAGAGTATAAAATTCTGCCTTCACTGGGCAGTACATTTGATGCCCATGGCATTTGAGGTTCTTTAGCAGCTGGCCAACCAGCAAGATGTTTTTGACAACAAAGCCAGCTGAGCCTACTGAGGTTTTGCTGTCTGTATCTAAGAAGTTCTCCTCACTAAATGAAGGGGGGCGACCCTGAGAGCATGACAGGTGAGAAACCTGCCACCTTTTGGCGTGTTTCCTGTAATCATCACTTCTAAATGTGGCATAATGTGCCATCATGATATTCCAGAGTGAATTTTGGTAAAGTTTGTTGTTGGATTAGTCTTTTTCAGACTCCAATAACAACTTAAAAGCATTGAGAGAAGTCCTAAAACAATACATTTTGAAATGATGAACACTCCAGGGAATTGACTGGTGGATATCAAATATGCTTCTTCGTAATTAGCTGGCCAGAAGACCCTGAACAACATTGAAGGTTACAAGATTTTTTCAGGAAAATTAACATATCTGATTTTGATTCCGCATCAGGATGAGACCAGTTCTATATAGGTCTGTCTGGAAGATTTGCACATCTTGGTAGCTGTGACATATTTTTTATGGAATGTCACAGTTCACAAATGCACCTGATACAAACGAATGTCACAGGGGGACAAACACCCATTATCTATACCTAGGGATCTTGTGAGTGTGATGGCATGGCGGAGGTTTTAAAATGGTTTCTTGTAAAGTATGGAGTCACAGTGACTCTATGTGGCATTTACAAGGCTAGTTATAGTTCAGTTTCCCATCAAGTCAGTGTTGCAGTTACAATTTTTTCTTTCAGGACAATCAAACAAATGAAAAGAGAACAAATATAACAAACCCTTTGGAGATCCCCCTTCTGTGTTCCTTCCAGGACTCTTTGCCGGGCTGGTCTATAAGATAGGTGGCTGAGGACATCTAGGTTTCATGTGGCTTTCTCCAAAACATGAGGAAGTTAGACATCAGTCCTTTTAGTAGAGAGAGATAGAGAGACAACAAAGAATGGGAGGGAAAATAAGAAATTAATGTTATTTTATTTACACGTGTAAAGCGGGAACAGGACTGCCATCACTAAAAGAGTTAGAAGAGACAGGTTTAAAGAAATGTCTTAAATTCAGATAAGACAGGGACGGATTGTATGTACAAGCGCAGCTTGTTCCAGTGATCGGGGGCCAAGTATGAAAATTATCTGCCCACATATCAAACAGTACATTTGTGGCAGGGTGAAGAAACGATTGCCCACTGGATCCGAGGTTGCACGTCCGTGTATAAAACTGTAATTTATTCCACAGATAAAGTGGACTGCTTCCAAAAAAGGGACTTGTGTACTAGGCAGAGAAGTTTGAAGAGGTAACTCTTTTTTATCGGAAGCCAATGCAAAGATTTAAGTGTGGGCTCCGATGGGGAGCGGGATGGCAAATTGCAAATCAGGCAGGCTGCTGTGTTTTGTACCACCTGAAGTTTGGCTAATATAGTTTCGTTTGCAGTAACCATAAGGGCCTTTCCATAATCTAGGAGACTTACAATAAGTGCATTAGTGATGGATTTACTGGACTGAACAGACAGCCAATGTAAAGCGATTCCGAGAACGTGCATAGTTCCAAACAGGAAGCAAAGATGGAATTTACTTTGTTCTTTCATAGATAGGGCATCATCTATTAGTATGCCCAAATTTCTATGTACCTTTCTGGGGGTAGCTGCTGGCCCCAGTTTGAGAGGCTGCCAGTCTTCAGACCAAAAGGAGGGAGATTTTCCAAAGAGCAGGATCTCAGTATTACCTGTGTTTAGTTGAAGTGAATTGGACGACATCAAGAGGGCTATTTTTTCATACATTCCTTGAAGACGGGCTTAGTAGAGTCAGGATTTTTCCCTATGATTATAATAAGTTGCATGTCATCCTCCTATGGAATGACTTCGAACCTCCAAGATTTTATCACTTGAGCCGAGGGGGCCACATAAATATTGAAAAGGGTGGGGCTTAAAAATGAACCCTGCGGTACCCCCCTGTCAAGAGTCAAAGTTGAAGAATTAAAGAGGTCTAACTGTATCGTATGGGTCTTTTCCGTCAAAAAGTTTTTTTGCCAACCCAGGGCTTTTCCGACGACAATAATCTCAGCAAGTCTTTGGACCAGAATTGGATGTGAAACGGTGTTGAATGCTGCAGATAGATCTAGCACTACCAGCATGGCTGGGTGTCCCATGTCCAAAGAGAGTCTGATGGTGTCCAGAACATCCACCAATGCAGTTGCTATACAAGGGATCACCTGAAAGCCAGACTGTGAGGGTGGCTTTCCATGAAAGATGTGCGTTGTTTGTTAACCACAGTCTCCATAATTTTTCTGAAGAAATGGAGCAAAGATATTGGTCTGTAACTTGCAAGTTCTAGAGGATCTGTCATGGGTTTCTTTAAAATAGGTCTCACCTGGGCTGCTTTACATTTTGGGGGAATGTTTCAATATTTCAGACACTGAATGAATAGACCCATAATCATGGGAAAAAGTGTTGGTGCCAAGGTCTCTATGATGTTAGAAGGAGCAGGATCCTCTGGTGAACCTGATTTTATCTTATTTATCAAGACCATGATTTGCTTGGGGGAGACTGCATTAAAAGATCCAAAAGAGCGAGAAGCTTAGAGGGTGAAAATATAGGTGAGGCCAGAACTTCCTGTACGAGACCAATTGACAGAGTGAAATAAACTGTGGACATTTCTTCTTCAAAATAATTTGCAAGGTCAACACAAAAAGAATGTGATATTGGGATAGAAGAGGCACAAGCTGAAGGCATGGTGAATTCCATTGAAATCTAATATAATTATTTTGCTGTGTTTCCTGCACTGAAAACTCACTCCACTTCATAGCTATTTTGATGTTTCTATGGTAAGTACCTTAGGCTGCTTTATAGGTGGGTTTGTCTGCAGGAGTTTTAGTGGTTCGCCACTTCCGTTTCAGCTTTCTGCAGGCTGCTTTTTCTGCTTTAACCCCTTCGCTGCCAGGCCTTTTCCCCCTCCTGTGCCAGGCCTTTTTTTGCCTATTTGGGGCAGTTCGCGCTTAGGCCCTCATAACTTTTTGTCCACATAAGCTAACCAAGCCAAATTTGCGTCCTTTTTTTCCAACATCCTAGGGATTCTAGAGGTACCCAGACTTTGTGGGTTCCCTTGAAGGAGGCCAAGAAATTGGCCAAAATACAGTGAAAATTTCGTTTTTTTAAAAGAAAATGGAAAAAGTGGCTGCAGAAGAAGGCTTGTGGATTTCCCCCAGAAAATGGCATCAACAAAGGGTTTGTAGTGCTAAACTCAGCAGCTTCCTAGCTTTCAGGAACAGGCAGACTTGAATCAGAAAACCCAATTTTTCAACACAATTTTGGCATTTTACTGGGGCATACCCCATTTTTGCAATTTTTTGTGCTTTCAGCCTCCTTCCAGTCAGTGACAGGAATGGGCATGAAACCAATGCTGGATCCCAGAAACCTAACCATTTCTGAAAAGTAGAGAAAATTCTGAATTCAGCAAGGGGTCATTTGTGTAGATCCTACAAGGGTTTCCTACAGAAAATAACAGCTGAAAGAGAAAAATATTGAAATTGAGGTGAAAAAAACATCAATTTGTCTAAACGTTTTACTCTGTAACTTTTCCCTGCAATGTCAGATTATGGAAAGCAATATACCGTTACGTCTGGTGGACTCCTCTGGTTGCGGGGATATATAGGGCTTGTAGGTTCATCAAGAACCCGAGGAACCCAGAGCCAATAAATGAGCTGCACCCTGCAGTGCGTTTTCATTCTATACCGGGTATACAGCAATTCATTTGCTGAAATATAAAGAGTAAAAAATTGCTATCAAGAAAACCTTTGCATTTCCAAAAAGGGCACAAGATAAGGTGCTGAGGAGCAGTGGTTATTTGCACATCTCTGAATTCCGGGGTGACCATACAAGCATGTGAATTAGAGGGAATTTCTCAAATAGATGTCTTTTTTACACACTCTCCTATATTTGGAAGGAAAAAATGTAGAGAAAGACAAGGGGCAATAGCACTTGTTTTGCTAATCTATGTTCCCCCAAGTCTACCGATAAAAATGATACCTCACTTGTGTGGGTAGGCCTAGCGCCGGCGACAGGAAACACCCCAAAGCGCAACGTGGACACATCCTAAATTTTGGAAAAAAACAGAGGTGTTTTTTGCGAAGTGCCTACCTGTAGATTTTGGCCTCTAGCTCAGCCGGCACCTAGGGAAACCTACCAAAACTGTGCATTTCTGAAAACTAGAGACCTAGGGGAATCCAAGGAGGGGTGACTTGCGGGGCTCGGACCAGGTTCTGTTACCCAGAATCCTTTGCAAACCTCAAAATTTGGCTAAAAAAACACATGTTCCTCACATTTCTGTGGCAGAAAGTTCTGGAATCTGAGAGGAGCTACAAATTTCCTTCCACCCAGCGTTCCCCCAAGTCTCCCGATAAAAATGATACCTCACTTGCGTGGGTAGGCCTAGCGCCGGCGACAGGAAACACCCCAAAGCGCAACGTGGACACATCCTAAATTTTGGAAAAAAACAGAGGTGTTTTTTGCGAAGTGCCTACCTGTAGATTTTGGCCTCTAGCTCAGCCGGCACCTAGGGAAACCTACCAAACCTGTGCATTTCTGAAAACTAGAGACCTAGGGGAATCCAAGGAGGGGTGACTTGCGGGGCTCGGACCAGGTTCTGTTACCCAGAATCCTTTGCAAACCTCAAAATTTGGCTAAAAAAACACATGTTCCTCACATTTCTGTGGCAGAAAGTTCTGGAATCTGAGAGGAGCTACAAATTTCCTTCCACCCAGCGTTCCCCCAAGTCTCCCGATAAAAATGATACCTCACTTGCGTGGGTAGGCCTAGCGCCGGCGACAGGAAACACCCCAAAGCGCAACGTGGACACATCCTAAATTTTGGAAAAAAAAAGAGGTGTTTCTTGCGAAGTGCCTACCTGTAGATTTTGGCCTCTAGCTCAGCCGGCACCTAGGGAAACCTACCAAACCTGTGCATTTCTGAAAACTAGAGACCTAGGGGAATCCAAGGAGGGGTGACTTGCGGGGCTCGGACCAGGTTCTGTTACCCAGAATCCTTTGCAAACCTCAAAATTTGGCTAAAAAAACACATGTTCCTCACATTTCTGTGGCAGAAATTCTGGAATCTGAGAGAAGCTACAAATTTCCTTCCACCCAGCGTTCCCCCAAGTCTCCCGATAAAAATGATACCTCATTTGCGTGGGTAGGCCTAGCGCCGGCGACAGGAAACACCCCAAAGCGCAACGTGGACACATCCTAAATTTTGGAAAAAAACAGAGGTGTTTTTTGCGAAGTGCCTACCTGTAGATTTTGGCCTCTAGCTCAGCCGGCACCTAGGGAAACCTACCAAACCTGTGCAGTTCTGAAAACTAGAGACCTAGGGGAATCCAAGGAGGGGTGACTTGCGGGGCTCGGACCAGGTTCTGTTACCCAGAATCCTTTGCAAACCTCAAAATTTGGCTAAAAAAACACATGTTCCTCACATTTCTGTGGCAGAAAGTTCTGGAATCTGAGAGGAGCTACAAATTTCCTTCCACCCAGCGTTCCCCCAAGTCTCCCGATAAAAATGATACCTCACTTGCGTGGGTAGGCCTAGCGCCGGCGACAGGAAACACCCCAAAGCGCAACGTGGACACATCCTAAATTTTGGAAAAAAACAGAGGTGTTTTTTGCGCAGTGCCTACCTGTAGATTTTGGCCTCTAGCTCAGCCGGCACCTAGGGAAACCTACCAAACCTGTGCATTTCTGAAAACTAGAGTCCTAGGGGAATCCAAGGAGGGGTGACTTGCGGGGCTCGGACCAGGTTCTGTTACCCAGAATCCTTTGCAAACCTCAAAATTTGGCTAAAAAAACACATGTTCCTCACATTTCTGTGGCAGAAAGTTCTGGAATCTGAGAGGAGCTACAAATTTCCTTCCACCCAGCGTTCCCCCAAGTCTCCCGATAAAAATGATACCTCACTTGCGTGGGTAGGCCTAGCGCCGGCGACAGGAAACACCCCAAAGCGCAACGTGGACACATCCTAAATTTTGGAAAAAAACAGAGGTGTTTTTTGCGAAGTGCCTACCTGTAGATTTTGGCCTCTAGCTCAGCCGGCACCTAGGGAAACCTACCAAACCTGTGCATTTCTGAAAACTAGAGACCTAGGGGAATCCAAGGAGGGGTGACTTGTGGGGCTCGGACCAGGTTCTGTTACCCAGAATCCTTTGCAAACCTCAAAATGTGGCTAAAAAAACACATGTTCCTCACATTTCTGTGGCAGAAAGTTCTGGAATCTGAGAGGAGCTACAAATTTCCTTCCACCCAGCGTTCCCCCAAGTCTCCCGATAAAAATGATACCTCACTTGCGTGGGTAGGCCTAGCGCCGGCGACAGGAAACACCCCAAAGAGCAACGTGGACACATCCTAAATTTTGGAAAAAAACAGAGGTGTTTTTTGCGAAGTGCCTACCTGTAGATTTTGGCCTCTAACTCAGCCGGCACCTAGGGAAACCTACCAAACCTGTGCATTTCTGAAAACTAGAGACCTAGGGGAATCCAAGGAGGGGTGACTTGCGGGGCTCGGACCAGGTTCTGTTACCCAGAATCCTTTGCAAACCTCAAAATTTGGCTAAAAAAACACATGTTCCTCACATTTCTGTGGCAGAAAGTCCTGGAATCTGAGAGGAGCTACAAATTTCCTTCCACCCAGCGTTCCCCCAAGTCTCCCGATAAAAATGATACCTCACTTGCGTGGGTAGGCCTAGCGCCGGCGACAGGAAACACCCCAAAGCGCAACGTGGACACATCCTAAATTTTGGAAAAAAACAGAGGTGTTTTTTGCGAAGTGCCTACCTGTAGATTTTGGCCTCTAGCTCAGCCGGCACCTAGGGAAACCTACAAACCTGTGCATTTCTGAAAACTAGAGACCTAGGGGAATCCAAGGAGGGGTGACTTGCGGGGCTCGGACCAGGTTCTGTTACCCAGAATCCTTTGCAAACCTCAAAATTTGGCTAAAAAAACACATGTTCCTCACATTTCTGTGGCAGAAAGTTCTGGAATCTGAGAGGAGCTACAAATTTCCTTCCACCCAGCGTTCCCCCAAGTCTCCCGATAAAAATGATACCTCACTTGCGTGGGTAGGCCTAGCGCCGGCGACAGGAAACACCCCAAAGCGCAACGTGGACACATCCTAAATTTTGGAAAAAAACAGAGGTGTTTTTTGCGAAGTGCCTACCTGTAGATTTTGGCCTCTAGCTCAGCCGGCACCTAGGGAAACCTACCAAACCTGTGCATTTCTGAAAACTAGAGACCTAGGGGAATCCAAGGAGGGGTGACTTGCGGGGCTCGGACCAGGTTCTGTTACCCAGAATCCTTTGCAAACCTCAAAATTTGGCTAAAAAAACACATGTTCCTCACATTTCTGTGGCAGAAAGTTCTGGAATCTGAGAGGAGCTACAAATTTCCTTCCACCCAGCGTTCCCCCAAGTCTCCCGATAAAAATGATACCTCACTTGCGTGGGTAGGCCTAGCGCCGGCGACAGGAAACACCCCAAAGCGCAACGTGGACACATCCTAAATTTTGGAAAAAAACAGAGGTGTTTTTTGCGAAGTGCCTACCTGTAGATTTTGGCCTCTAGCTCAGCCGGCACCTAGGGAAACCTACCAAACCTGTGCATTTCTGAAAACTAGAGACCTAGGGGAATCCAAGGAGGGGTGACTTGCGGGGCTCGGACCAGGTTCTGTTACCCAGAATCCTTTGCAAACCTCAAAATGTGGCTAAAAAACCACATGTTCCTCATATTTCTGTGGCAGAAAGTTCTGGAATCTGAGAGGAGCTACAAATTTCCTTCCACCCAGCGTTCCCCCAAGTTTCCCGATAAAAATGATACCTCACTTGCGTGGGTAGGCCTAGCGCCGGCGACAGGAAACACCCCAAAGCGCAACGTGGACTCATCCTAAATTTTGGAAAAAAACAGAGGTGTTTTTTGCGAAGTGCCTACCTGTAGATTTTGGCCTCTAGCTCAGCCGGCACCTAGGGAAACCTACCAAACCTGTGCATTTCTGAAAACTAGAGACCTAGGGGAATCCAAGGAGGGGTGACTTGCGGGGCTCGGACCAGGTTCTGTTACCCAGAATCCTTTGCAAACCTCAAAATTTGGCTAAAAAAACACATGTTCCTCACATTTCTGTGGCAGAAAGTTCTGGAATCTGAGAGGAGCTACAAATTTCCTTCCACCCAGCGTTCCCCCAAGTCTCCCGATAAAAATGATACCACACTTGCGTGGGTAGGCCTAGCGCCGGCGACAGGAAACACCCCAAAGCGCAACGTGGACACATCCTAAATTTTGGAAAAAAACAGAGGTGTTTTTTGCGAAGTGCCTACCTGTAGATTTTGGCCTCTAGCTCAGCCGGCACCTAGGGAAACTTACCAAACCTGTGCATTTCTGAAAACTAGAGACCTAGGGGAATCCAAGGAGGGGTGACTTGCGGGACTCGGACCAGGTTCTGTTACCCAGAATCCTTTGCAAACCTCAAAATTTGGCTAAAAAAACACATGTTCCTCACATTTCTGTGGCAGAAAGTTCTGGAATCTGAGAGGAGCTACAAATTTCCTTCCACCCAGCGTTCCCCCAAGTCTCCCGATAAAAATGATACCTCACTTGCGTGGGTAGGCCTAGCGCCGGCGACAGGAAACACCCCAAAGCGCAACGTGGACACATCCTAAATTTTGGAAAAAAACAGAGGTGTTTTTTGCGAAGTGCCTACCTGTAGATTTTGGCCTCTAGCTCAGCCGGCACCTAGGGAAACCTACCAAACCTGTGCATTTCTGAAAACTAGAGACCTAGGGGAATCCAGGGAGGGGTGACTTGCGGGGCTCGGACCAGGTTCTGTTACCCAGAATCCTTTGCAAACCTCAAAATTTGGCTAAAAAAACACATGTTCCTCACATTTCTGTGGCAGAAAGTTCTGGAATCTGAGAGGAGCTACAAATTTCCTTCCACCCAGCGTTCCCCCAAGTCTCCCGATAAAAATGATACCTCACTTGCGTGGGTAGGCCTAGCGCCGGCGACAGGAAACACCCCAAAGCGCAACGTGGACACATCCTAAATTTTGGAAAAAAACAGGTGTTTTTTGCGAAGTGCCTACCTGTAGATTTTGGCCTCTAGCTCAGCCGGCACCTAGGGAAACCTACCAAACCTGTGCATTTCTGAAAACTAGAGACCTAGGGGAATCCAAGGAGGGGTGACTTGCGGGGCTCGGACCAGGTTCTGTTACCCAGAATCCTTTGCAAACCTCAAAATTTGGCTAAAAAAACACATGTTCCTCACATTTCTGTGGCAGAAAGTTCTGGAATCTGAGAGGAGCTACAAATTTCCTTCCACCCAGCGTTCCCCCAAGTCTCCCGATAAAAATGATACCTCACTTGCGTGGGTAGGCCTAGCGCCGGCGACAGGAAACACCCCAAAGCGCAACGTGGACACATCCTAAATTTTGGGAAAAAACAGAGGTGTTTTTTGCGAAGTGCCTACCTGTAGATTTTGGCCTCTAGCTCAGCCGGCACCTAGGGAAACTTACCAAACCTGTGCATTTCTGAAAACTAGAGACCTAGGGGAATCCAAGGAGGGGTGACTTGCGGGGCTCGGACCAGGTTCTGTTACCCAGAATCCTTTGCAAACCTCAAAATTTGGCTAAAAAAACACATGTTCCTCACATTTCTGTGGCAGAAAGTTCTGGAATCTGAGAGGAGCTACAAATTTCCTTCCACCCAGCGTTCCCCCAAGTCTCCCGATAAAAATGATACCTCACTTGCGTGGGTAGGCCTAGCGCCGGCGACAGGAAACACCCCAAAGCGCAACGTGGACACATCCTAAATTTTGGAAAAAAACAGAGGTGTTTTTTGCGAAGTGCCTACCTGTAGCTTTTGGCCTCTAGCTCAGCCGGCACCTAGGGAAACCTACCAAACCTGTGCATTTCTGAAAACTAGAGACCTAGGGGAATCCAGGGAGGGGTGACTTGCGGGGCTCGGACCAGGTTCTGTTACCCAGAATCCTTTGCAAACCTCAAAATTTGGCTAAAAAAACACATGTTCCTCACATTTCTGTGGCAGTAAGTTCTGGAATCTGAGAGGAGCTACAAATTTCCTTCCACCCAGCGTTCCCCCAAGTCTCCCGATAAAAATGATACCTCACTTGCGTGGGTAGGCCTAGCGCCGGCGACAGGAAACACCCCAAAGCGCAACGTGGACACATCCTAAATTTTGGAAAAAAACAGGTGTTTTTTGCGAAGTGCCTACCTGTAGATTTTGGCCTCTAGCTCAGCCGGCACCTAGGGAAACCTACCAAACCTGTGCATTTCTGAAAACTAGAGACCTAGGGGAATCCAAGGAGGGGTGACTTGCGGGGCTCGGACCAGGTTCTGTTACCCAGAATCCTTTGCAAACCTCAAAATTTGGCTAAAAAAACACATGTTCCTCACATTTCTGTGGCAGAAAGTTCTGGAATCTGAGAGGAGCTACAAATTTCCTTCCACCCAGCGTTCCCCCAAGTCTCCCGATAAAAATGATACCTCACTTGTGTGGGTGGGCCAGGTGCCTGCAACAGAATAAGGCCCAAAACCTGAAGGGATAGAAGGGATAGCACAGCAAGTTTATAAGGGCATATTCTTTTATACATCTTTAGACGGACTCTGCTTTGGGGACCCACATAAGTGAGGTGTCATTTTACTTGGGAGACTGAGGGGAAAACTGGGGAGTAGGAATTTTGTGCTGGAGCGGTGATCCTACTAAGAAAAATCAGGAAAATATGCTTTTTTATGCAAATATTGAGGTTTACAGAGGAGTCAGGGTAAGAAAATGTTGGGGGAGCCACACAAGCCACACCTCCCTAGACTCCTTGGGGTGCCTAGTTTTAAAAAGTTTCTGGGTTTTGTAGGTTTCCCTACATGACGGCCGCACCCAGGACCAAAAACATAGGTGGGCCCTCCCCCTCAAACACAGGTATTTTTGGAATATATCACTTTGATGTGTGCACATACGTCCGTGATGTGCCAAACACTAAAATTGTGAAAAGAAACACACTTAGGTTATGTGAAGAAGACCCCTCACCCACCAACCAAGTTGGTGGCATGCTTCATCATCGGGGTCCCACCCGAGGCACCTAGCGTGTCTCAAGTGTGCTGCGACGCCTGATTACAGCGGAGCAGGTTTTGTCATTTGTACCACACATACTGGTTGGATTTGGCACGAGGGTGAGTGATGGTTCAGTAGATCAAATTTTATTAACAAGAGATTTCACAAAAGTGAAATGCACTGGTAATAACTGAAAGGCCAAAAAACTGAACCAATGACTCACAGCTCGTGAGCTGTAAAGCCACAACAAGGCACCAACCGCTTTACAGTCCATTCACACACCTTTCATACATGACATGCACTAGACCATTCACGCCGCCAGCCACGGGCCCAGCACATTACAAGACTTGCATCCACAGACAGCGCCAGTCAAGGGCCCATCACTTTCATACGCCCACATGCCTGATACAGCAATCACACCAGCTGATGAGTGTGTGGACTGGCGTTTGGCCGGCACTGCCAGCCAAGCGCCACACCACCAGCCAAGCGCCACCCCACCCACACCACCAGCCAAGCGCCACCCCACACACACCGCCAGCCCAGCGCCACCCCACACACACCGCCAGCCAAGCGCCACCCCACACACACCGCCAGCCAAGCGCCACCCCACACACACCGCCAGCCAAGCGCCACCACACCCACGCCGCCAGCCAAGCGCCACTCTACACATGCCATCCCCTTTTTTTTGTTTTTAAACAACAAAGAAACCACTAATCATAAATTAGTACAAAACTATAAACACAAAAGCTCTAACTGAATACATGACTAATGCCAACCGTGAAACCGAACATATAAAAATATAAAACACCAGTTTACGCTCACGGAATTTCCCAATAATTCTTCTGTGTGTGGTAGCTCCTGAAACAGCCACCCACACACAGCCCAGGCTTTGAAGGACAATCAGGGCAGTACATCCTAGTCTCCTTCCTGATACCTCTTCGAGCACAGACTCTACATCTCTTAGCAGGAAAGTTTTTTTTGGCCGTGGGAGGAATGTGCTCAGCAAAGTGACGATCTTTCAATCTAGCCACATCCTCCACCACTGCTTCTCTAGGAACTCTTGCCTGTTCCAGCACAACAAGGCTAGCTATGATAGACTCCTGAAATTTCACAAATGTCATCCTTGACTCTGGAGAACTATCCTGAAACACAAAAAAAGCATTAAAAGTTGCCAAGTGGAACAAGTGAAGCGCTAACTTCTTATACCACACATAAGACTTACGAGCAGCAGTGTAAGGTTCTAACCTCTGATCTACTCTATCAACACCACCCATGTGCTTATTATAGTCTAAGATGCACACAGGTTTGCGCACTTCGGCAACCTGACCCCAAACAGCCACAGGTGAAGTACTCTCATCATGGATGGTGCTTAGCATGTATACATCCCTCTTGTCTACAAATTTCAGAGCTAGCAGCTCATCATTCCGCAAAGCACTGCACTGTCCCTTCTCAAGTTTTTTACAGACAAGCTCTTTTGGATAGCCTTTCCGATTAGAGCGGATTGTGCCACAAGCAACAGTGTCCACTCTGAACAACTCCTTGAACAACCGAACTCCAGTGTAGAAGTTATCTACATATAAATGGTGACCTTTGTTAAACAGTCGTCTACCAAGTTCCCACACAATTTTCTCACTAACTCGAAAAGTGGGAGGACAACCAGGGGGGTCAATATTGGAATCCCTACCAGTGTAGACCCGGAAATTATAAACATATCCTGAACTACTTTCTGACAGCATATACAATTTAATTCCATACCGTGCCCTCTTGCTAGGAATGACCTGCCTAAAAACCAAACGACCCTTGAACAGGACCAAAGACTCATCTACAGATATTTCTTTCCCTGGAACATAGATCTCTGAAAACCGATCTACCAAATGATCA
Organism: Pleurodeles waltl; assembly: GCF_031143425.1. Taxonomy (NCBI): domain Eukaryota; kingdom Metazoa; phylum Chordata; class Amphibia; order Caudata; family Salamandridae; genus Pleurodeles; species Pleurodeles waltl. Next base: position 1,120,719,434 of record NC_090445.1, on the reverse strand, counting down.
AGGATAGGTCTAATCTTAAAAAGACGGTCAGAATCAGGATGATCTCGTGGCAAGGCTAAAGCATTATCTACAAAATGCAACATCCGAAGAAGAAGCTCATACCGGTTACGACTCATGATGGCAGGAAATATAGCAGTTGCCATCAAGGGACTAGTAGACCAATATGAAGACAGCGACGGCTTCCTTATCAGCCCCATCAAAAAAGTTAAACCCAAGAACTTTTTCAACTCTTCCAGATTTGTGGGAATCCACCGGCTAGCTCTAGAGTGTGGCCTAAGTCTGGCAGCGTTGTCCCTCAAAAACTGCTCTGCATACAAATTAGTCTGCTCAACAATCTCTTCCAAAAATATATCGTCCATAAACAACTCAAAAAAGTTGACGGGCAAAAAGTTTTCCGTATTAACTCGACACCCTGGAAAACCAGTAAACGCAGGCAACTGTGGCTGCTCCATGTTTGGTGCAACCCATGCGTCAGGTCTTCCAATGGGAAGCCTTTCAGCCGCTGGCTCCTGCACCATTGGCACATCACTGTCCTCCTCTAAAACAGGCCCTTCATCAGCACTGAGAGTGGCTTCATCATCAGATGATTCATCTCTGACAGAAAATTCACTTCCAGAATCCTGCACTTCCTCCTCTGCCTCAGTTGCAGAGTCAGTCTCATATTCATGGTCAGAAGATGACTCAAAAAGCACACTAACAACCTGCTGAGCGGTCATCCTACGGCTGGCCATGATCCTTCCTACAAAAATTAACTGGACAAATACACCACCAACAACCAGCACTGTGTAAGATAAGTAACAAAGTATAGGTTTATCACTAAGAATTATAAACTCAAAAACTATACTGCTCACTTGCCTGAAAAAGCTTGACTCCCCAGCAACTACTCTGCACAGCCACAGCAATCACCAACGATATCCCACTAAAAAGAGAAAAAAAAAAGCAAATTAGACATAAGACAACACAAAAATCATTGTGCATAACTCTAAGGACAATTTCACACACAATCCTGCATTCAGTACACCACCTACAAACATGTCATTCATGCATTGCAAGAATACTCACTTGGAGTAAATTTATTTACTTACCTAAAACATGCAACTACGCAAACCGCAGGACAACTACTGCCAAAACTGCAACAAGCCACAGCAAAGTCAGCAAAAGCTTTGAACTAGAACAAAAAGGAGAAAAACTGTTATTATCATAAAAGCAAATACTTCGCCAGTTGACAAACACTCCGCCACTAACCATTTTTTCATTTTCCCTTGTGTCTAGTCTTCTCTGCTTGGGGGAAGATGGGCCTAAAAAAAAATAGGCCAATCTACCCCCAAGGGGAGGGGGCAGAAATCGCCCAGATTACATTGCACCCTTTGGGGGGGGGGGCGACCCTTGCCCAAGGGGCCACACCCCCACACAAAGCACACACACACACATATAGTATCCCCGTGCTATGGGGATTCTGCCCCCCTTGGGGACAGAAAGGCCTAAAAAATAGGCATATCTGCCCCCAAGGGGGGCAGAACTGCCCAAAAATACATGTGGGCCCCTGGGGGCGACCCTTGCCCAAGGGGCCGCCCCCCAACACAAAAAATAAAAACCAACAATAAAATCCCTGGTGTCTAGTGGCTTTCTGCCCCCCTTGGGGGCAGATCGGCGTAAAAATAGGGCCAATCTGCCCCCAAGGGGGGCAGAAACGACGATAAATACATTGCGCCCCCGGGGGGAGCGACCCTTGCCCAAGGGGCCACCCCCCAACACAAAGCACACATACAAACATATCTTTCTGGCGCTATTGGGATTCTGCCTCCCTTGGGGGCAGAAAGGCCTAAAAAAAATAGGCCTCTCTGCCCCCAAGGGGGGCAGAACTGCCCAAAAATACACGAGGGCCCCTGGGGGCGACCCTTGCCCAAGGGGCCGCCCCCCAACACAAAAAATACAAATCAACAATTAAATCCCTGGTGTCTAGTGGCTTTCTGCCCCCCTTGGGGGCAGATCGGCCTAAAAATAGGGCCAATCTGCCCCCAGGGGGGGCAGAAACGACGTAAAATACATTTGCCCCCAAAGGGGAGCGACCCTTGCCCAAGGGGCCGCCCCCCAACACAAAAAATACAAATCAACAATAAAATCCCTGGTGTCTAGTGGCTTTCTGCCCCCCTTGGGGGCAGATCGGCCTAAAAATAGGGCCAATCTGCCCCCAGGGGGGGCAGAAACGACGTAAAATACATGTGCCCCCAAAGGGGAGCGACCCTTGCCCAAGGGGTCGCTCCCCTACACTAGTATGCATTCAAAAGAGAAATCCCTGGTGTCTAGTGGGCATTCCTGCTGCCCGATCGCATCGCGATCGGGCAGCAGGAATGCTCAAAGAGACATCGAGGGAAAGGAAAACCCTTTCCTTTCCCTCGATGCCTCTCTCAGAGCACCCCCACCCCGCACGAAGGTGAAAAACTCACCTTCTCCCTTAGACGCGCTGGAAGCAAATGGCTTCCAGCGCGTCTTTCCCCCTTTCCATGAAATCAGCGCGCGATCGCGCGCTGACGTCATGGGGGGGGTGGGGGGGTGGGCGTGAAAGGGGAAGGGATTCCCCTTTCAGCCCTGGCCTGGGGGTGTTGGGGGGCGGCCCTCGGGGGAAGCGCTAGCGCTTCCCCCGACTGCCGGTCCCAGGACGTAATGGTTACGTCCATGGCGCCACACGGGCGCTGCCATGGACGTAACCATTACGTCCCTGGCGGGGAAGGGGTTAATGGACTCAGAGAACCAAGGAGAAATAGCTTTCTGTGTTTTGTTTAATGGGCCCAAATAGTGTGAGGAAAAGAAAATAATCACTGGACACGAGAGCACTAGAGAGTACGGCTACTCGGAATATCCTTTTACCAGTAACAAATTCTTTCACTTTTTGTTCACCTTCAGATAAGCTTTTGTGTTCCCTTAACCTATTTCTCAACTCCTCCCTTACCTACTTATAAGACTTGCATTAGTCCATGACATGGGGCCAAGGACACGTTTTCTGAGGACACAGTGATCATCTCAGGCTCATTATCTGCTTAGCAACTGGGTCCTCTGATGCTTTGGTTGAGAAAAGACTGGAGTAGTCTAATACAGTGGTTCTTAACCTGTGGTCCGGGGACCCCTGGGGCTCCGTAAAGCCTACTCAGAGGGCCTACAACTGTTTATAAAATGATATAATATTAACAGAATAATAAAGTGCATATCATGAATTAGCAAAATTCAAAGTTGAAAATGTTTAAAATCTTCTGTAAGTATGAAGGAATTTGATATAGAAGCCTACAAATTAAGTTACTATCCTCCGATTGAATTGTGGGAGCGAAGCAAGTGCAATCAAACAGACTATAGTATGGAAGATGAGCTGCCCAATTGGAACCCCCAATCTGCTTTGGAGGGAACAGAAATCCCTCTTGAGGCCAGCGATAGTTTTTTTGAGTACATGAGAAATGGGATGCGGGTCATCCTATTGAGGCATCAGCCCATATCCTCCACACCTAAAGGCCCAACGAGGAGGCAGACTGGGAGATTTAGTCACAATCTGAAGACGTGGTTTCAGAATGCCCCTTGGATACCAGGGTTGTTTTTATTTAAATAAAGCAAATGTGTTAGGGACTGCCCATCCTGACATTGCCCCACACCCATACCCATAAAGCCCCAGATATCTGTCTCCACCCTGGGCCTTAGAGTGTGAATACCACAGCCATCTGCATCATAGTGAAGGGAAATTTGGATTCCCCAAGTGACATAGCCCCACACCCCAGTTTGTTCCTCATATTTTTTTCTTGATGGCCTGGTGGGTTTTCTAACAGCTATGCAATCGGTAGTTCACCACACTACCAGGGGAACACAGTGGAATAGAGGAAATCAGTGAGAAAGGGAATAGGGTGAAGACTGGGCAATTCTGGCTTTGGTTCCGCCAGTATGCACCACACAGTATTTCAGGCCCAGTAGAGTAGAGGCAGAATGACAGATTTACCCCGTACTGCCAGTCCATATGTCAAACATACATACAGAAAATACACATTTCCTTTCACCTAACAGCCCTGGGTATTTCTGCAACCTAGAGACTCAGGGTAATCCAGAGTGGTTATGTTTTTGTGTGGATCTCAACACATTTTCTAGTCCAGTATACCCTGTTAATGTCAAATATTGGGTCAAAGGTTATGTGGCATAAAGCTCGGGCATTTCCAGCCAACAGCCACAGTCTTACCACTGTACATTCTCCACACTTCTCCCAATTAATACACTAACTCTATATGTAGAGGTACCTATGGAATGTCGTAGACACAGACCAAAACTGCAAGTATGTGAAGACCTCGTTAAAATCATATTGATTTCACAGGTTCCATGTTTTAACCACCTGTTGTGGGTGATGGGTCCACCCACACAAGTGAGGTACCACTTATTTTAGGTGAATTGGGAAAGTACTGGATTGTAGGAATGTTGTCAATCCCTGCAGATTCTGAAAAATACCTTTACAGAAATATGGGGAAAATCTGTATCTTTAGCCAATGTTTATCATTTGCAGGGCATTCTCGGTAAGAAAGCTTAGTGAGTTCATGGAAGCTATACCACCCTGGACTCCCTTGGATGTCTAGTTTCAGGATGTCTGGGGTTCATTGCTTTTCATGGGCATTGTCTGAGCTTTGGCAGAAATACTGCAGGTAGCCACATCGCAGAGGAGGTGAATTTCACAGGAAAAGCCTTGTAGTTTCCTTGCTATATTTTGGGACCTTTCCTGTCCCAGGTAATAGGCACCCTATAAAAGTTTGTACCGTTAAGGTGATAGGAATTTTGCTGATTCCGTAAAGATTCTTGAACATTTTCTCACACAAGTGTGAGGAAACTGTGATTTTAGCCAATGTTTTACAATTGCAGGGCATTCTGAGTAGGAACACATAGTGGGATTCATGCAGGCTACACAAACCTGGGCTCCCTTATTTGCATAGTTTTTAGAAATATCTGGAGTTGGTATACTTTTATCACCAGAACACGTGAATTTCAAAGGAAAAAAATGGTTTCCTTGTTGAGTTCAGGTGCTTTTGTTCTTCACAGGTGACAGTCCCATCTACTCGAGTGGGTTACTGTTTATATTGGGAGGAGTGTGGGAACATTTGTCAATTTAACTTCTCCCCAACTTTGGCTTCTAAATCCAAGCCATGGTGCAAGAAAGAATGATTTTTGCAAAATGCACTTGCAATCACTATATTATGGATAACCCCCAATTTCAGCGTTCTGCAAATAACGACTTTTCCTAAATTCTTAATCATAAGAACATTTCAGTAATGCACAAGATTTCATTCATGAATATTTTTCATTCATTACATTTTAACATCAGTTAATACTTGGTCAGTACACAATGAAAAATCGTTATGTATGGTAGCTCAGTTGCTGACACTGCGTGTCACACTTTTTTGGGCAACCATAAAACTCTATACATCCATGTCACCAGATGAGAGTCTGAGATGAGTATGGTGTGCATAACACTATATTACTTTTGTAATCAGCACTTCCAGTTTTCCCATTTGCTTTGATTAGTTTTTCAATTCAACGATTTCATTGAAAACAACATGAGCAATTCACATAAAAATCACTTGCTGAACTCAGAATTTTGTCTACTTTCAAACGTATAATTCTCAAGGTTCACCTTTGGAGTTCAAATCTGTTTCCACCACAAACTGCAAGTAGGTAATTGTGAGAAAACAGGGCTGATTGCAGAGGCCCCCTAACTTTTTGCCCCCATTTTCCACTTCTTGCTGGTGTTTTCCTGACTCTGATGGTGCCCTGGGTACTGCTAACCAGTCCCAGGGCCTGTGCTCTGTGTAAAATCCATAGGCAAATTAGGCTAATTATAACTGGCTAAGTCAACCTACCTATAAGTCCCTAGTATCTGGTAGGGCATGTAGGTTTAGGGACCACAGCATAGGTAGTGCACCCATAGGTGTACTGCTGAGGTGCCCAGTGTAATTTTAAAGTCAGGCCTGCCTTGCTAGCTGCTTTTAAATTAAAGTTATATGCAAATTCGACTTTGGAATTAAAAGTAGTTCCAAAGTCTTAAGCTACCTTATTTTTACATATAAGTCACCCCTAAGGTGTGCCCTATGCGCCCCTATGGCTGGGTGCCATGTAACTATAAGCAGGTACATTATAAAAGTAGTTCTATAAGCCCTGGTGAGGTAAAAACAGCCAAATTCGTTTTTCCCTCATTGTAGTGAATGGCCTTCATAGGCTAGAATGGGGAGACTTTATTTTAATTTTTAAAGTCCCCTTAAGTAATGGATACCAAGAGTTTGGTATCAAAATAATTGTTATAATAAATCCCACAAATTCCAGTTGTTGGATTTCATATAACTTGTTCAGGTAAGGAGTTTTAAACTTTACCTGAAAAGTTGCCAATTTCAGCCCTGCATTGTTTTTACTGCTGTGCTCTGATTGGCCAGCCTCTGGCAGCCTGGCCAGGCTGCTTGATGAGGTGTGAAGTGGCGTAGCTTTACACACAGAGATGTGCCTGTGGGTGGGAATTTCCCCTCAGCAGACAGTGAGGCAGGAAGGCGGAGGGCTGCCAAACTGGTCTTCAAAGGCAGAGAAGGACATTTGGAGCACCCCAGCAACACCCCCACATCCTGCAACCCCAGACAACTAGGTGCCCCCTTGATTAGATTAGAAGAGGGCAGGAGAGGGGTGTGTTTATGATTTTTAGCCACACCAGTGCGTGGGCTCAGCCAGATGTAACCTCCAAAAATCTGATTCAGCCATGATGGATTTTTGAAGAATGTTGTCTCCTGGGACTGATTTTTGCCACACTTCCCAGGAAGTGGTCATCACAGGGGGAAGGACCCTGCACCTGATTGAAGAATCAGGACCCCCTGTTTTTCACCCAGGAGCAAGGATAAAACTGGCAGACCTGCACCCACACCTCAGTTCCCTACCACATCCCTACCAGGAAGAACTACAGAAGAAGGACTGCCCTGCTGGACCCCTGGCCTGCATCTGGAACCTGCACTCAGAAGGACTGCACCAGCTGCACACTTGGGCTTTACCACAAGAAGGACTTTGCCTGGTTTCAACTGGTTCAAGGAGGGACTTCCTGTTTGCTACAGGTGAAAAATTGCTAACCAGAGTCCCCTGCACCACCTCCTGAAGAAATCAACCAGCTGACCACTGCCCAGTGGCCTAAAAGGAGTTTGCGCCAGGTGCATTCTGGGAGTTGTAGTCTGCACCCCCCAAGGATCATCTCAGAGCTTCTGGACCCTTGGGGTGAGCTGTGGACCCCAAATGAACCTTAAAAGAACATCTGGGAGAAGCCCCAGAAGTTTGGAGAAGTTTGGAGTACTTTTGAAAAAAAGCTCCATAGAGGGACCGACCCGCCGCGGCAACTCTAGCCGGCTTGCCTCAACCGCGACCCGGCCTGATTTGCAGGTTCGTCCCGGTAAAGAAAATCTTCAGAAAAGAGACTAAGGGCCAGATGTAGCAAAATTCCAAATTGCGAGTTGCAATTTGTGAGTCCCAGTGACTCGCAAATTGCAACTCGCAATTTGGAATGCAGAAAGGTGTCTCAGACACCTTCTGCGAGTCGCTATTGGGCCGCAAAGACCCACCTCATTCATATTAATGAGGTGGGTCGCAATTTGCGACCCCATAGCGAGTCAGGGCACTCACGGGGATGGTGGCCTGCTGGAGACAGCAGACCACCATGTCCGTGACTGCTTTTAAATAAAGCAGTCTTTTTTTTTCAAAGTGTAGCCCGTTTTCCTTAAAGGAAAACGAGCTGCACTTTGAAAAACAACCGAAACCTTTAGTTTCTGTATTTTTCAGGGCAGGTAGTGGTCCCTTGGACTACTGTCTGCTCTGAATTTTTTATTTTTTTTCCAGACACAAAGGGGAAGGGGTCCCATGGTGACTTCAAGTGGATGGTAATTGCGCTTTCATTTGCGACCGCAATCGCGGTCGCAAATGAAAATGCATAGCATTGCGAGTCGCAAATAGGAAGGGAACACCCCTTCCTATTTGCGAGTCGGAAATGCATTTTGCGAGTCGGATTCGACTAGCAAAATACATTTCTACACAGCATAGAGGCTTTTGCGACTCGCAAAACCCTTGCTACATCTGGCCCTAAGTCCGAAGGTAAACTTTTGACCGAGGCCTCCCGCGAGCTGTAGCTGAGCAGGGGTCCATCGCTGTCGGCCTTAAACTTTGACTTTGCCCTGGTCGAGGTGCGACCAGATGAACAGATTGGCGCTTTTTGTTTCTAGGTGCTAAAAAACAATAATTCTTTAAAAATTCATATCTCCGGTTCCCTTATCCGATTTTATTCATTTTTGTGTCAATTTAAAGATAAAAATATAATCTATTTTTATAAATTGGTTTTGGATTTTTAAACTGTTTCCTGTGTTCTATTTAATTACTGTTTTGTGATATTTGAATGCTTTACACTCTGTCTCCTAAGTTAAGCCTTGTCGCTCGTTGCCAAGCTGCCAAGGGTTGAGCTGGGTTTAATTTACTGAGACCTAACTGGACCTAAGTGGAGGTTAGTGGTCTATTGCTATGTGTAGGTACATACCTGCCCTTACCATGAACCCATTTTCCAACAGTAATACAAATAGGAACAATTGACTACAACTTAGAAAATTGCAAAAACTGTTGTTAGAAAGTATTTTGGAAACTGGTTAATTTATGATCTCAGCACAGCAAAACTTTTGTTGATGCCACTCTTAATAATAAAAGCATGTACTTTGTTAATCTATGATAAACTTTGTTTTCTGGAAAAAACAAAAACATCTACATTTGCCTATTTCCTTGGGTCCCCCCAGGGGAATTCACAAACCCTGGGAACAATTTGGGTTTCTTAACATGCATGAATAAGGGCCTAGATACGTTATCCCGACAAAAAGTGATCAAGGCTCAGGTTCAAACTGTCCTTAATGATGAAAACGGATACAATCACCTATTTTCACACTTTGGTGAGTCGAAATTGCCAAATCTGTGGGAATTGACAAACTATCTACCACAGAGCGTTCCCGCAATTCTCAGGATGAAAACAGTACCCCACTTGTGTAGATGAGCCTATCAGTCGGAACAAAATATGCTACAAAACTCAACAGGAGAACATCAAGAATGTTCCTCTGAAAATCACTTGTTTGGGTGATGTGGGTCTAACACCTAGGTAATACCTGTCATGAAGTCGAAAAAAATCACACATAATTCAGCATCATCAGCTTGCTTGTATCTGTTGAAGTTAAATGAGTTACGAAAGTTTTGCTCATATGTGTGAACACTCTGATATTCTAATAGCCCAAAACGGTTACGTAGTTTTTCTCTATTAGAATATCAGTCTTCGGATCAGTATTTTGGGTACACAGCTTTTTGAGAACAAATGGTTTAATCAAAGTTTGATAAAAAAAACATGTATCACCACAAATGGTTAGTGCTAGAGATGAAGACGTTGTCATAAATTTGTTTCACACGGCATTTGCAAAGCTTTAAAATCAATGTAGTTGATTTCTATAGTACCTTTTCAGACTTCATTAAAAACAACACTTTAAAAATCAAGCTTCTTTGCACTTACTTTGGATATCTTGTTAAAAATTAGCTCCCCTTACTTCAGCTAATTCCTCCAAAACTTTAATGTGCCTACAAATAAACATGTAGACCTCCGAGTTAGTTCGACGTGGTGTTAGCTTGACGTTATTAAAATAATCCAAGCAACTGGGAGCAGTCAGACCCAAGTTCTTCACAATTTCAATGCTGGTCAGTCTTTCAAGAAGGCCTCCATATTTTCACTATTTTGACTTGCCACAGTTTAAGTCTATGGCTTGTACCTAGTGCAATTTGAGAGTTGAATTTACGTTCTAAACAGTACAACAGCTGGCAGCATTCCATCTGATGTCAAGAACCCTGCCACATACTTTGAGGGTAAGTGCCAACTGACCAGTACCGTTTTGCAAGTTTCTTCGGATGAACTATGGTAAAAAACAAAGTAAAGAAAATCCGTGAAGGTCTCAAAACTGTATTGTTCCACTCACATCTTACAAGGCACAGGGGAGTGGCTTGGTAATTAAGAGTTGGGGTGGGTGTAAGCTTCTGATTTCCCAACAATAGCGTTGTCACATAATGTTAAAATACATTATATGACAAACTGGGTGCACAATAGGAGTTAAAGGGGCAGAGAAAATGGAAAAGAATGAGGATTGGTAGGGGTACTGAGAGAAAACATTATTTTGTGAAATACCCAGCATTTGAGAAGTTTTTTTCCAGTTTCAAACAGAGAGAATGGGAGAGAATGCGTGTTTGTGTTTTTTGTCCATGTGTGTGAAAAAATTCCGGGTGAAACACCTCACCATACTCGACTTAAAGTACCTATACTCAACTATTTATCATAAAAAACATGTATTGGGGTGTTGTAACGTCCCAAGCAACCCCCCACCCTACCAAAGTTACGCCCCTGTCAAGGCATCCCCTACAGCGAACCTAAGTTGTTGGGTGCAGCGCTGCCACACAACAGGATGCCACACAAGTGGAGGCTTTCTGCTTCTTTTAGCTGTGCTGAAACTCCAGAATTCCATTTCACCTCTGTCAATGCTCCGTTTGCTGTAAAATGCTTCCTTTGCTGTAAATATTAGATTTTGTTTTGTTTTAATAAAGATTTGGGAGCAATATTTTGTAAGACAAGATATCAGTTCTCCAATTATCACGTCAGCTGTGGCTTGGTTCAGCTCTACTAACTCAAAGAAAATAAATTGTTAGTGGGTCAGTTGTATCTCCAAATCCTGCTCTGAGCCAGAGTGGAAATGCAGACATGTGACTGACTGTTGCGCATCCATCAAACAAAATGCTATATTTCAGTCTTTTTCAATGACGTGCTTTGAAATTTTCAATGCATTTCCCTATCTTCATTGCAATTCACTAACCATAGATCCACAACTTTATGTGTGTTATAATAAGGATGGTCTTAGTTGATAAACATCCATGCCATCCTGAAAATCTGGCATACCTTCATCTTTTCAGCATTCTGTTGCTGAAGTCTGCGAAATGTCTTTGCTTTGTATATAGCAGAATCTGCTCTGCTTGCTGTCTGGCATGGTTGTTCATACATCTTCTTTCTTGCTCTGTGTATAATAGCAGGTGGATGGTGATGGAAAATTGTTTCTGAGGCTTTGTGTACTTTTTGTGCTTTGCTTTATCTGACAACTTGTAATTACGTCTAAACTTTTTGTTCAAGCAAAAGGATGGTGTTAGAAAGTAGGGGCCCATATAATTTTCAACTGTCTCCCAAAAGCATCCCTGCATGCCCTTCCCTTGGCTTCACAATCCACTAGATCACCCAACTGTATCGTCCATCTAATGGATGAGACGAAGTACACAATGTATGTTAACACTGAAAAGACATATAGCAGTTACATATTCCTTCAGTATATAGTACTTCAAAGGTTTCAAAACCTTTCAATTGTGCACCTCTTCTGTACCAATTATAGTTCTGTATTAAGAAGTCAGTTATAAAGGAACTAGGGCAGGTCCAATTATGCATTTTTTAGTTCCTGATATAGGTTCCTCGTATGCAACATCAATAAGGTAACTTCTGCTGAGTAAGTACATGGGAAAGCACTATCTTTAGAATAATGACTCACTGTGAATGGGCAGCTGAGTTTACAACCAATGGCACCACTGAGAGAGGAAAGCTGAAAACAATGCTACACAGACCCTGCAGAATTCAGCTATTTGCATAGCTGCCAACTTTTGACTGCTCATGTGTGACATTTCAATGGTTTCGCTGTACTTATGAGTGACATTCAATGGCCAAATGAGCGACAATTGAGTGATACTTTTTCGCAAATAAAATAAAGCAATTAAGTCTCTGGAAAGCGATAAAAATAAGAAATTATGCACAATAAGAAGATGTAGAAAGATCTTAAAACTGCTGCAAAACCGCTGAATTGGAAGGTGACTAACCTACTACCTCTTTCTAATATAATAGGTAAAGGGAGCACATTCGAGAAGTACCATTACATGTTTGATGATGGTAAAAGGTTTGGCTTTTACAACAGCATGGAGCTGGAAATTAACACACATAATCATTCATCACAATTATTATACATAATTTAAAAGCATTAAACTGTGAACTGTAATGTCCGAGTTTTAATGTAGAAATGGTTCCTTTTCTGTATTCTGCTTTTCTAAACAGGTTTTTGGCATTTATGGAAACAAAACCTTTGTGTTTCAAAACAAACTGCTGGGTTATATAAGGCAGTGATGAGCAGGTGCGTCACCAACTCCCGTGGACGGGGGCCTGTGGAGTATGCTTAGTCTGACAAGTTCATGACTCCATTCTATAAAATAATTCCATTATGTTTTCAGTCCTCCCACAATACTCTGCCAGGTGTGGAAGGTACGATAAAAACTAGACTATATGTTTGTGATAATAAGAGTCAGTCATTCATGTGATTGTGCGCCTACGGAGGTGTTTGCCACAAGCTGATAAAGGCAGCTAAATAGCTGAGCATCTTCGTCTGTGGCTGGAGAGAAGAGCGGACAACTGAGCTGCAGCAAGGCAGTGTTTGCAGCTCCGGTTAAGAACATGCCTAAGGCCGGAGACGATTCATTGTCAGCTTCTTAGTGGTGCTCCTGCACCTGGGTGCCCACTAGTGTGCTCAGAACTGATTGCCGTGAGTCAATCGTGTCCATCGGGGTGAAGTAGATCAGAGAGGCAAGTACTGATGAGGGCACTATCCTAGGCCAGACAGAGCACTCGAGGGTAACCCCGCACGGCACATATGCCAATCCTGTTGTTCAATTTATCCAGCTGGCAAAATATAATGCCCTTGGCTCTGTAGGGCACACATCCCGCACCATGCCATGCAGCTCTCTCCCACCAATGCACACAACACCACTGAGGGTTCATGTGCGGCGCCATTTATCTGATGCGGGCGTGGAAGACGGTGAGATAAACACATTAGCTGCTGCCTGGAACGGTTATCTCCTGCGGCGTGTGCCAGGAAACAGAAGGCACTGCGGGATCCATGTGAGGCTGACTGGGCCCATAGCACTTGTTTGTTTAACTTTACTAAGCAAAATATGCTTAATTTCATAACTGTGACTGATGGTGCTGCGCGCGGGTCCACGTGATGGGTCCCAGAGAGGCCGGCTCTGAAGGGAATATATTTGTTTTCGAAGCAACGCCACAGTTTTATTAGTCCGATTATTAGTTTGGTTGCCATACCAACTAGTCCAGGTCGACAACAGTCAAGTAAATTCATTGTCTGGGGCAGGGTGTGGCACAGCATGCCTGGGCTGCTTTTTTTGTTCATTCGTCTAGCACATAGGTACTCACAAACATTTCTCAGGGGGCCACAAAACACTGTCTGGGGCATGCCCGAGGGCCGCACTGATGCCAGTAGGCCTAGAGTAGGGGGTGATGGAAGGTGGACACAAAGGTTCGGAGGGGGGCGCAAAGTAAGGTGAAACGCTCATGCATTTAAACACTTTCTTGAAGTTTGCTGACAGTTTATCATGTTCTTACAGGTCTAGTGCAAGATATCTTTAAAACTAAATGCGTTCCTAAAGATAAGTTGTCTAGGTCACTTAGTTAATGTGTAAATAAAGTATGCCCATTTCACAGCTTTCTACATTTTTCTGCTTTGTCAAGTGGACAGCAGCCCAGTGTTGCTGTTTACGAGGGGGCCACAATCAAAGGTCAGGAGTGCCGCAGGCGCCCCCCTGGCCGTACTTTGAGTATCCCTGGTCTAGCACCTCATATTCGCTCATTCACAAAGAAGCTGTAATGTGTGGCAATGCATTTTAGTGTGGTGATACAGATATCAGCACTAAAATGCGTTAGTTTATCCCCTGATGTGTGGTACTTATTTAGGAGTTTTAAATAGCACAAACATGATCCATCAGGGTATGAGAATGCTGTACAAATAGCAGACAAATCATACATACAAAGTAAAAAGACAATAAGTAATAAGCAAGTAGCAATACAGATACCATGTAACAATCGTTCTAGCAGATTCAAGATCCTGTGGAGCCCATATGAGAATAGTCAAGCTGAGTTTCCTTAAGGCTACCACTGAAGTAATTTGTTCAGCAGAAGATTTTTCATTTCTTTTTTGACAGTAGTCAGGAGTTTGTCCTGGTTACAGACGGCCTTGCATTCCCTATTCTTGGGGCTAGACTAGAGAAGGAGCGTTTGTAAGTTTTCTTTTTGTTGAGCTTCTGTGGTTTCAACAATAGGGATTTAGAACTTCTTAAGGAACGACTCCCCTCAAACAGATCTAGTTTAAGGGCCATGTAGACAGGGGTGTTATGGTGAAGGTCCTTGTGTGTAAAAGAGGCTATCTTCAACTGGATCCCTTTTCAAATAGGAGCCTTTTTAGATGTTTTAGGTCTGTGTGATGTTGAATCTTCTGTATCCCATGGCAAGCCTAGCCACTGAGTTCAGTGTGGCCCTTAGCATGCCAGCCTTGCTTTCAGTAAGCTTGCAAGAGTAGCACTCCCAGGAGATTACTAGAGAATGGACTGTTGATTGAAAGTCATCAATGGGCAAGAAAGGATTGATTTCCGTTACTTGTTTAATTGGTAATTGGCTCCCCTGGTGGTTGCACTGCTATGATCTTGCATATTCCGGTATTTGTCCAATGTTATACTTTGTGTTCTAGTAGAGTTAATAACATGGGGGTGCAGCTGAGAAATGTACATTGTTTGAGCCATTCTTCTATGGGGACAGAATGGTTGTGACGGGCGATCAAGAGGGATTCTGTTTTGAGATCAAGAAGTATAAGCAGGCACGGTTTGTTTTGATCAAACATCGTCAGGGTATCATCTACATTTAAGTTAGAGCCTTTTCAGTGTTAAAGTCCTGTTATTAAGACAAGTTGGCTATGGTCAAGGAGATGAAACTGCTCAATACGGTTGCAGAGTTGCAGGTGTAGCATTTCTCTAGTAACTTTGCCTGGACCTGGTTTAGTAGATGCAGGGAGGAGAACGTCAGTTCTGATTCAATCTTCCTAGCCTTTTCCATTAAATAGACGGAGAAATCATCTCCACATGGTAATGACCCATTATCTTCTGACTGGTGGTTAGATTTGCAAGTTGCTTGTTCTTTGCCAATTTCCAATAGTTTTTTGAGTCTGTTTTTGGCATTGCCAGGTTGTGCCCTAAAGTATTCTGCATTTACTCTTCGGATTTGTTTATTGTAGGAGCTTCTCGTCACCCTCAAGTACTCGAGGTGTGTTGAGAGAGATATTCTCCATGATCTCTCAGCAAGCCTTAAGCTGCACCTTTCCTCAATGAGGTTGCTGGTCTTATTTGGCAAAAAAATCCCAGCTAAATTGGCATTTTTTGTAAAAGTCAGCGTTTTTTACAAAAGGGCATATGAAATTCAGACAATACGACCTCTTCTTTTATTGGCCCAGTGTTGATCGCTGAGCCAAATAAAAGGAAGGTCAGTAGGCAGCCAGGGCTCAGATTGCAGTTTTTTTTAAGGGCAACAAATACTAATTTATATAAGTCCAGCATCACATTTAACTGCTTAGACAATGGGTTATACTGTCATCCCTGGACAGTTACATTGTTTGTTAGAGGATGCAAAAGAATACCCAGCGTGGATTAGCCAATTTTCAGCCAGTCAATCTATTGTGGAATTGGTGAGGTGCAGCAGCACAAAATACCAGCTGTCCCTGGACATATGGGCTGCTGGAGCCTGAGCCAGACACAGAGCGCTGCAGAGAGTATTGTTTGGCACCCTCGACTCTTTGCAGCAGTAAACATATTTTTTCATGAAAACAGGTATCGCCCTTACTGGTAGGTTGTTTCCCCCCCATTTTTTTTTCTGTTTCTTGAAATGAAATCAAGGCACCCACATAGGCAGCACAACAGTTTAAACAGGTTATTTTCTTGCACATGTGTTTAGTGGCTGCAGCTGGAATTAGGAGTATATTTAAAAAACGATGAGGTCCAGCAGGCAGAATGCCCTGCAGTATTACCAAAAAATAAAGGTTATTTTTATATGAATATGTATTTTTTTTATTTAAAAAAATCTGTCTTCTTCCCTGTGTTGCAACAGCCCCAGTCACAGTGCAGTGTATTTGAAAAGGTTAGGCATGTACTTTTAAGCTCTACATTTCCTGCTAGTGAAACACTCTCACTTTTGTATTTCACTACTGTGAGGCCTTCCTCTCCCATAGGATTATATTGGATTCCCTTTTTTTATTTACTAAGTGGTAACTTCCAATTGGGAGTAGATAAGGATGTTGAGTTTGTTGTCTAAAGAAATGTATTCGACAATCCTCTTTAATGGTAAAGTTGAATTTTAAATCACAACTCTGAAAAGCCCACTATTAGACCTGCAGCCTGTATTCTGAATCACATGCCTAGCTGTACCTGGCAGTTGGTATTTGTGTATTGCTCCTAGACAATGAGACAAAGGGGAAGTAGATGTTGGCAGGATGGGCAATCTCTGACTTGATGAGGGGGTGAGGCTGTCACCATCCACACTTGCACAACACAAAGCCTCTGCATGAGAACACTCACAAAGGAGTTTGACACTCATCTTTTGTGACACCAGACAAGCTGGGGCCCGGGCAGGGAGGCAGGAAATTCCAAGGACCTCTGGGGTTGGAAACATCCAGAACCTTCCCCTACTTCAAAGTGGGCAACAGATACATATATATGAATCTATCTATCTATCTATCTATCTATCTATCTATCTATCTATCTATCTATCTATCTATCTATCTATCTACACACACACATGTGGGACCCACAGACCCAGCTCTTCAGTTCACTCCTGTGGCCTGTGGTTCTTACAAAAGAAGGGCTGCTGTACTGCTCTACTACCAAAGGGACTGCCACCTTGCTGCCCTGTTACTCTGCTGCCATGATTGCTGAGAATGAATACTGGACCTGAAACCTTCATCCCAGGCTGAAGTGACCCCAAGGTTCAGATGACGGACCACCTGTTCCGGACATCAGGGACATAAAAAGTTCCAGAAGGCTCCCCACATCCACCCACCTGACCTGCTGCCTTGACCTGCAACTGAACTTGCCTGTGCCCCGCTGAGCTCTGCTGGAGTGGATTTCTGACCCCCCAAGAGGTGCCCATCAGGCCCTTAACCCTTGATGTGGCCTAAGTTGAGCTACCCCTCTAAAGAAAGGAGAAATTCTGACGTGGCCACAAATGAGCCAAGATTTTGCCACCCATAGCCCGCAAACACAAAGCTTCAGTAGACCCAAATCTTCATGTCACAGCGAATGCCAGTGACAAACGGCAACGCGAGATCTGCACTTCATAGTACAGCACCCTCAACTTGCGGTGATGGCAACTGTGAATCGCCAGCAACGACCACCTGCGATGTATGACAAGATCTCCACACTACAGTGACAACCATCTGTGAAACCTTGCCTGCTCTTTGCATTAGAATGACAACCATCCACAACGCTATCTCTGCTCTTTGCAGCCCCTTCCACCACAAACTTCACTTTTTCCACAGGTCTCTAGAAGGTAACTTTTTCACCCGGACTAACCTGGTCTCTGTATCCGGCTTGGGCTCCATTGAAGTTGGCTTGGACTTGTAACTTTCAGCCAGTCTCGTCTGACCAAACAGAAGTGAGTGACACTTTATGCTTTTAGGCACTTTATTTATCTGAAATTTGTAAAATTGCTTATTTCCAGTTCTACTGATTGGATTTTTGTTGCTTTGGGCACAAATAATTTGCTAAATTTTACTCTATTTTTTAAATTGGTGTGGACTTTTTATTTTTGTTATCACTTTGTTACTGTTTGAAGGGCTGCATAAAATACTTTAGAAATTGCCTCTAAGTTAAGCCTGACTGCTTCTGTGCCAAGCTACCAGATAAGTAAGCACAGGTTAATTTGGGGCTTGCTTGTGTTTCACCCTGAAAAGAATTATGGCTGATGCAGGAGTAGGGTTTCATCTCCCTCAACCATTCACCCAATTTCCTACTGCATATAATTTGAAAAACAGTGATCAGCACTATTACAGCGAATATAAGCCAATGAATGGTTGAATCAGTGATTGGCACACCAAGTGTGAAAAACAGCAATTGGCATATCTAAACTTGCATGAAAAAAGTTTAAATACATTCTGATTTGGTGATAAACCTACAAACCAAACTTATTGTGTAAGATGTAAGGATGAACACCAAGTTTTGGTTGTGTATTTTTATTAGAAAGGCTTGTGCAAAATGGAGTACTATCTCAGTTTTTTTGCCAATGCCAGGAGAACCAGTACTGAGGCGGGGAAAGTAGAAAAAAGGTTTTCATTAGCTATTCATTAATTTGAGGCACAAACATAAGAGCAGAGAGAAAGTATTTGTTGTTATTGCACTGTTTAGGGGCTGAAGGTCAAAATTAGAGTGTTAGAATATTTTCCAGAACTTGGTCAAGACGAGATGTGTATTTTCAATGAATATGAAATTTGCATATGTGAATTGGATATACATTATATGCGAGGGTGAGTACCATAATGGAGAGATTCTATTTTGGATTAGGGCACAAGGCGGTGAGAAAATGGTGGCGGATTATATAAAATGTTTACACAAATTAGTCTCTATATGTAAATTACATATTGCCATTGAAGTAGGATTTTGTGATCAATTTGTATTGAACTGCAGCAGTGGGAAGATAAGAGAAGAACTTGGGATGAAAGATGAGCCACCCTTGGAAGAAGTTATTGCAGTGGCTAAAAGGGTGAATCATGTGAATAAATGTATACAGGAGTTGAAAAAATAGAAAACACACACGTGGACAAGAAAGCTGTTAATGTTGGTGTAGATGCAAGAAAAAAGAAAATGTTTCCAGGAGGTAAAGTGGAGTTTGAAGGTGAATGCTATAGATGTGGAAATTATGGTCATAGAGCAGATGCAAAGTACTGTTCAGCTGAATTTACTTAAAGACATGGTGTGGCAAAAAAAACATGCATTCTGAGAATGCTGCAAAAGCACAGTGAAAAAAAGAAAAGAGAGAACAGGAAGCTAAAATACAAAGTAAGGTTACTAATGAATAATACAGCTGGTGGCTATGCTGTAGTCCCAAAAAAAATGTTGGGCTATTTCGTAGCATGTATGGAGTTGCACGATAGGTATACAGTTGGTAAAATATGTGTATCTGTGAAAGGTGATCACTAGATTAGTTGGCCTCATCAGAAAATGTTTGGGGTCACTCTGAATCCAGACTCCATCTGGAGCGTGATATAATTTTGGAAGAAGTCTTTAAAAGGAAAGGTTTTCCAGAAAACACTTTGGGGGTCATTCTGACCCTGGCGGGAGCCGCCCGCCTGGAGGGATCCGCCATATGGCCGCTCCGCGGTCGAAAGACCGCGGAGGCCATTCTGGCTTTCCCGCTGGGCTGGCGGGCGACCGCCAGAAGGCCGCCCGCCAGCCCAGCGGGAAACCCCTCCCCACGAGGAAGCCGGCTCCGAATGGAGCCGGCGGAGTGGAGGATGTGCGACGGGTGCAGTGGCACCCGTCGCGAATTCCAGTGTCTGCAAAGCAGACACTGGAATTCAAAGTGGGGCCCTCTTACGGGGGCCCCTGCAGTGCCCATGCCATTGGCATGGGCACTGCAGGGGCCCCCAGGGGCCCCACGACACACGTCACCGCCATCCTGTTCCTGGCGGTCGGAACCGCCAGGAACAGGATGGCGGTGAGGGGGTCGGAATCCCCCATGGCGGTGCAGCAAGCTGCGCCGCCATGGGGGATTCCCAGGGCAGCGGAAAACCGGCGGGAGACCGCCGGTTTTCCTGGTCTGACCGCGGCCAAACCGCCGCGGTCAGAATGCCCAACGGGGCACCGCCAGCCTGTTGGCGGTGCTCCCGCATCCCCGGCCCCGGCGGTCCTTGACCGCCGGGGTCGGAATGACCCCCTTTGTCTGATAATGGTCCACAAGTTTGCTGGAGTGTCATGGAGAATTGTTTTAAAGGGTGTGGCATAAAACATAAAAAGAGTTTAGTGTATCATTCCAAAATCAACGGTGCTGTAGAAAGAATGAACTGAACCTTAGAAGAGTGTATTCAGTTGGGGAGACCCAGTCATCTGAATTGGAGAGAAATATTGCATCAACCCATCACTGCAATCTGTATGTCTCAAAATTCCACAACTGGAAATTCATCTTTTGAATCGGTCATTGGGAGAGCACCAAGTGTCAATGTGTCCACGTTGGATGAAAGGAATAAAAGGGAGAAATGTGGATGAGTGGGTGAAGAATGAACAGGGTTAACAATTAAAAAGGTAAATATACTTTGATGTAAGGAAAAGAGTGGTGGATATAAAGATCAAGTTAGGTGAATGAGTGGAGGCAAAAGCACCTATTGGTTGTCAAGATTGGTCAAAGTGTTTTTGGGCAATGTGGAGAATAAGGTTTTAAAAAATTCAGTGAAAGTTAGCGAGCGTCAAAGTTGGGACAAAACCCATGTTGTGAAAGTTTGATTTCCAATGTGCTTCATGATCAAAAACATAAACATGGAGAAAAGAGGTATATTGTGGCTAGAGACCGAGGTGAAAAAAATTAAAGTGTGGTTGGGTTCAGTAATGAAAGAAGTGAAAGGATATTTTGAAGTCCAGTGTACTTAGATGATTTTGTGGTGCAAGAAGATTTTCTCTAAAAGAACATGTGTGTCATTAAAATAATATTGTTCTACTTAGTCTTGAAAAGTATATGAAATTCTCTGTAACTATATGAATGGCGTAATTTCCCACAGTTGTGTTCTTGATGTTTTTGTTTGTGTTAAAAATGGTTAATTGTTTTTGTTTTAATAAAGGGGGAGAGGTGTGATGTCTTGGAATGTTTTTCTCTTTAAGAGTGCTTACACATCAAGCTTTTAAATGTTGTGTTAGGTTTTGGAATTTTTAGTAGAGGAGTCAGGGTGACAGTTGGAGATGGGGGCTGGATGGATGAGGTGCTAAATAAAGAGTACCTGTGAAACACTACTCCTCTGGATTTATATGGAATCTACTGACTTCATAGAAGTGTTATCTTCATTGGTGCTCCAGCAACTTAAGGACAGGTACATCATAAAATGGGCATTAAAGATAGCTTCACCCTTTATACAAACATCAAGCAGGTTGAGATGAGGGTGAAACACCACATGCAATTCAGTTGAGAGATCAACTGAAGGTTTAAAGACAAGATCCTGGAACTAGAGGCTCAAAGGAGTTCTCAAATGAATCAATCATAAATGGGGAATAAATTGTCGTCCCATATCCATCATCAATGAATACCTGATTAACCTAGTTTTAAAACCATTCTAGGATGTTAGCTTGTCTACCACAATTTGTACTGTCATGTTGGCTCTCCTAATAACAATATGACTGCTGGATTCAGACAGCAGCACAACCAGATTGTGGAGAACTTAGTCCAATATCAAACTGTGTCGCAACTGTCAGCCTAACCCTTCCGGTGGAGGTGATCTGTGGCAGCCATGTGCATGGCATTCTGACTTCTCAGGGAAATCATGGTGGAACAGATCTTACCCCTTTTCTCTCAGTTACATTGGTCTCACACATGCAAAAACAAGACTTGTTTCAATCAATTTTATTGAATCAACTGTATCCTAGATAAAAAAGCATTATTGAATCAACCGCATCTTAGATAAAAAAAGTCATGTACATGGAACATGATAATAGCAGAGTGGTGATGAAAAAGGTGAAACTTAAGAAAAATCCCACCATAATGTCACAATGCCAGGTTTTAGATTTCCTACATACACCACTAAGGTGCTATACTAGAGCACAGCAGTGTTAGCCCTAATCTGTCCTTCAGGACCCCTTGGGAAGACACCATCCCCCATACCTAAATATGGTAGTAGCGAAGAGGACTGTTGGTCTACCGAGAGTCTTCTTCTATGTTGAAACAAAAGATGTCTGGTCTCAACAGACAGCTGCAATAAAGAAAACAGCATGCAATGGTAACATCTGGCTGGAATTTCCCGCTAAGGTATAGGGGCAGAGAGGCGTTTTTAACATAATAAAACATCTGATGTTCTGAGAATATTGCCCTAACATAAGAATACATATGTTTCCATGAAACAATAGGGAACATGATGCTTTGTACCAACAACATTTTGGTGTACAGGCTTGAGTAAGCATAGAGTGAAGATGTTGTGCTAAGAAATGAAAACAATTTCTAACCAGAGTGATCAACAAATAAAATAATAGAAACATTACTACAGAGTGAGGCTTGTGCTAAAATAATAAAATGAATTGTTTTCTAGGCTAAAGGACACAAGCTGCATGCCTATGGCTAAAATAATGTGCCCATACAATGATGCTAAAATAACCTCACAACAGCACCAACACTGTAAAACCTATTCTGTAAAAAACACACTTAGTACAGGATTAATGACACAACTGACATACAAGAAATTCAAAACCATAATAGACATTGCAAGGTGTTTCACTCAAAGGATAGACCACAAGTCATATTATTTGACTTCCATCACAATCAAGGGAACCTAATTTGGTTGAAACAAAATGGGTATAAGAATAGTCCTGGGGTATTTTTGAACAGGACTAATTTAATTATTACAGTGTGAGTTTAGCACAGTCTCATGTGTTAATAACATATACATTACAGGTGATCATTTGCAGGAAAACATGCTACATATGGACAGAATAGTTACAATACTTACAGTGCAGGTTACAAATTGAACTTCAGCAAACCCAAAATATATTTTTTTAATGTGATCTTTCTATAATGTGAGTTATCCAGTAAAAGCAAAGAATGGGCACCTTGGTTCCTGGTAAAAGTGGGACACTTGAGAGTCCTGATCTCTTAAGGAATTGCACAGAAGTGTGAGGCTCCTCTATCCGTTGACCAGTCCTACATTTGCACAAACTCTTAGAACACAGAAGAGAGACGTGCTTGCAATCAACATTTGCAAGTCAAAGGCAATACATTCAGTCTTATAATAAGGGTAATTCCTAGTCGGACAGGGTACAGCTATATTTTGTACAGTGAGACAATACTAATTGCTTCTAAATCTGATTTATACATCTTGGTCCTGATTACGACCTTGGCGGATGGGATACACCGTCACAAACATGACAGATATCCCACCCTCCCGTTTTACAAGTTCCATAGGATATAATGGTACTTGTAATATGCCAGACGGAATATCCTCACGTTTGTGAAAGAGTATCCTATCCGCGAAGGTTATAATCAGGCCCTATATCTAAGGAGTGGTATACCATGACAGAGAAGTTTCTCACTGTTGTGTAGACAGCAATCATTAACAAACAACTCCCTGCCCAGGGAAAGAAACTGATATCGGTAACATATATCCCTTCATTAGAAGCTTCTACTAAAGCAATGATTCCAGTTGCCCTTGAGTTGGATGTACACTTGCTGGAATGGGCTGCAAGTGTGGCCACTCTAAGCATTTAGCTTGAATATTATCACAGTTTAAAAACAGGAATTAATTCAACATTGACAGGTAATGTTTAGGACAGTTACTTGAATATTGTGAGGTTTTCTATACTGATGAATCAGCGCAGCCTGCTACAGATGAAAAATAGGGGTACTTGGTAGCTCATGCAGCTGTACAAGGAAAATGTGAAGACTATGAGGTTAAAAATGAACAATACATACATGTGCAGCCCTCAGATAAGCTTAGATGACTCATCTGTCAGCAAAATGGAATGCACTCGCCTATCCTTTCAGAAAGTAAATATTTTGGCTTCTATATTAACCCCTTCGCTGCCAGGCCTTTTCCCCCTCCTGTGCCAGGCCTTTTTTTGCCTATTTGGGGCAGTTCGCGCTTAGGCCCGCATAACTTTTTGTCCACATAAGCTAACCAAGCCAAATTTGCGTCCTTTTTTTCCAACATCCTAGGAATTCTGGAGGTACCCAGACTTTGTGGGTTCCCCTGAAAGAGGCCAAGAAATTGGCCAAAATACAGGGAAAATTTCGTTTTTTTCAAAAAAAATTGAAAAGGTGGCTGCAGAAGAAGGCTTGTGGTTTTTCCCCTGAAAATGGCATCAACAAAGGGTTTGCGGTGCTAAACTCAGCAGCTTCCCAGCTTTCAGGAACAGGCAGACTTGAATCAGAAAACCCAATTTTTCAACACAATTTTGGCATTTTTCTGGGACATACCCCATTTTTGCAATTTTTTGTGCTTTCAGCCTCCTTCCAGTCAGTGACAGAAATGGGCATGAAACCAATGCTGGATCCCAGAAACCTAAACATTTCTGACACGTAGACAAAATTCTGAATTCAGCAAGGGGTCATTTGTGTAGATCCTACAAGGGTTTCCTACAGAAAATAACAACTGAAAAAGAAAAATATTGAAATTGAGGTGAAAAAAACATAAATGTTTCTCTACGTTTTACTCTGTAACTTTTCCCTGCAATGTCAGATTATCGAAAGCAATATACTGTTACGTCTGCTGGACTCCTCTGGTTGCGGGGATATATAGGGCTTGTAGGTTCATCAAGAACCCGAGGAACCCAGAGCCAATAAATGAGCTGCACCCTGACGTGCATTTTCATTCTATACCGGGTATACAGCAATTCATTTGCTGAAATATAAAGAGTAAAAAATTGCTATCAAGAAAACCTTTGTATTTCCAAAAAGTGCACAAGATAAGGTGTTGAGGAGCAGTGGTTATTTGCACATCTCTGAATTCCGGGGTGACCGTACTAGCATGTGAATTACAGGGCATTTCTCAAATAGATGTCTTTTTTACACACTCTCCTATATTTGGAAGGAAAAAATGTAGAGAAAGACAAGGGGCAATAACACTTGTTTTGCTAATCTATGTTCCCCCAAGTCTGAAAACTAGAGACCTAGGGGAATCCAAGGAGGGGTGACTTGCGGGGCTCAGACCAGGTTCTGTTACCCAGAATCCTTTGCAAACCTCAAAATTTGGCTAAAAAAACACATGTTCCTCACATTTCTGTGGCAGAAAGTTCTGGAATCTGAGAAGAGCCAAAAATTTCCTTCCACCCAGCGTTCCCCCAAGTCTCCCGATAAAAATGATACCTCACTTGTGTGGGTAGGCCTAGCGCCCGCTACAGGAAACGCCCCAAAGCGCAACGTGGACACATCAACATTTTTGGAAGAAAACAGAGGTGTTTTTTGCGAAGTGCCTACCTGTAGATTTTGGCCTCTAGCTCAGCCGGCACCTAGGGAAACCTACCAAACCTGTGCATTTCTGAAAACTAGAGACCTTGGGGAATCCAAGGAGGGGTGACTTGCGGGGCTCGGACCAGGTTCTGTTACCCAGAATCCTTTGCAAACCTCACAATTTGGCTAAAAAAACACATGTTCCTCACATTTCTGTGGCAGAAAGTTCTGGAATCTGAGAGGAGCCACAAATTTCCTTCCACCCAGTGTTCCCCGAAGTCTCCCGATAAAAATGATACCTCACTTGTGTGGGTAGGCCTAGCGCCCGCTACAGGAAACGCCCCAAAGCGCAACGTGGACACATCCAAATTTTTGGAAGAAAACAGAGGTGTTTTTTGCGAAGTGCCTACCTGTAGATTTTGGCCTCTAGCTCAGCCGGCACCTAGAGAAACCTACCAAACCTGTGCATTGTTGAAAACTAGAGACCTAGGGGAATCCAGGATGGGGTGACTTGTGGGGCTCGGACCAGGTTCTGTTACCCAGAATCCTTTGCAAACCTCAAAATTTGGCTAAAAAAACACATGTTCCTCACATTTCTGTGGCAGAAAGTTCTGGAATCTGAGAGGAGCCAAAACTTTCCTTCCACCCAGCGTTCCCCCAAGTCTCCCGATCAAAATGATACCTCCCTTGTGTGGGTAGGCCTAGCGCCAGCGACAGGAAACGCCCCAAAGCGCAACGTGGACACATCCAAATTTTTGGAAGACAACAGAGGTGTTTTTTGCGAAGTGCCTACCTGTAGATTTTGGCCTCTAGCTCAGCCAGCACCTAGGGAAACCTACCAAACCTGTGCATTTCTGAAAACTAGAGACCTTGGGGAATCCAAGGAGGGGTGACTTGCGGGGCTCAGACCAGGTTCTGTTACCCAGAATCCTTTGCAAACCTCAAAATTTGGCTAAAAAAACACATGTTCCTCACATTTCTGTGGCAGAAAGTTCTGGAAGCGGAGAAGAGCCAAAAATTTCCTTCCACCCAGCGTTCCCCCAAGTCTCCCGATAAAAATGATACCTCACTTGTGTGGGTAGGCCTAGCGCCAGCGACAGGAAACACCCCAAAGCGCAATGTGGACACATCCAAATTTTGGGAAGACAACAGAGGTGTTTTTTGCGAAGTGCCTACCTGTAGATTTTGGCCTCTAGCTCAGCCAGCACCTAGGGAAACCTACCAAACCTGTGCATTTCTGAAAACTAGAGACCTAGGGGAATCCAAGGAGGGGTGACTTGCAGGGCTCGGACCAGGTTCTGTTACCCAGAATCCTTTGCAAACCTCAAAATTTGGCTAAAAAAACACATGTTCCTCACATTTCTGTGGCAGAAAGTTCTGGAAGCGAAGAAGAGCCAAAAATTTCCTTCCACCCAGCGTTCCCCCAAGTCTCCCGATAAAAATGATACCTCACTTGTGTGGGTAGGCCTAGCGCCAGCGACAGGAAACACCCCAAAGCGCAATGTGGACACATCCAAATTTTGGGAAGACAACAGAGGTGTTTTTTGCGAAGTGCCTACCTGTAGATTTTGGCCTCTAGCTCAGCCAGCACCTAGGGAAACCTACCAAACCTGTGCATTTCTGAAAACTAGAGACCTAGGGGAATCCAAGGAGGGGTGACTTGCAGGGCTCGGACCAGGTTCTGTTACCCAGAATCCTTTGCAAACCTCAAAATTTGGCTAAAAAAACACATGTTCCTCACATTTCTGTGGCAGAAAGTTCGGAAATCTGAGAGGACCCTCAAACTTCCTTCCACCCAGCGTTCCCCCAAGTCTCCCGATAAAAATGATACCTCACTTGTGTGGGTAGGCCTAGCGCCCGCTACAGGAAACGCCCCAAAGCGCAACGTGGACACATCCAAATTTTTGGAAGAAAACAGAGGTGTTTTTTGCGAAGTGCCTACCTGTAGATTTTGGCCTCTAGCTCAGCCGGCACCTAGGGAAACCTACCAAACCTGTGCATTTCTGAAAACTAGAGACCTTGGGGAATCCAAGGAGGGGTGACTTGCGGAGCTCGGACCAGGTTCTGTTACCCAGAATCCTTTGCACACCTCAAAATTTGGCTAAAAAAAACACATGTTCCTCATATTTCTGTGGCAGAAAGTTCGGGAATCTGAGAGGAGCCACGAATTTCCTTCCACCCAGCTTTCCCCCAAGTCTCCCGATAAAAATGATACCTCACTTGTGTGGGTAGGCCTAGCGCCCGCAACAGGAAACGCCCCAAAGCGCAACGTGGACACATTCAAATTTTTGGAAGAAAACAGAAGTGTTTTTTGCGAAGTGCCTACCTATAGATTTTGGCCTCTAGCTCAGCCGGCACCTAGGGAAACCTACCAAACCTGTGCATTTCTGAAAACTAGAGACCTAGGGGAATCCAAGGAGGGGTGACTTGCGGGGCTCGGACCAGGTTCTGTTACCCAGAATCCTTTGCAAACCTCAAAATTTGGCTAAAAAAACACATGTTCCTCACATTTCTGTGGCAGAAAGTTCGGGAATCTGAGAGGACCCACAAACTTCCTTCCACCCAGCGTTCCCCCAAGTCTCCCGATAAAAATGATACCTCACTTGTGTGGGTAGGCCTAGCGCCCGCTACAGGAAACGCCCCAAAGCGCAACGTGGACACATCCAAATTTTTGGAAGAAAACAGAGGTGTTTTTTGCGAAGTGCCTACCTGTAGATTTTGGCCTCTAGCTCAGCCGGCACCTAGGGAAACCTACCAAACCTGTGCATTTCTGAAAACTAGAGACCTTGGGGAATCCAAGGAGGGGTGACTTGCGGAGCTCGGACCAGGTTCTGTTACCCAGAATCCTTTGCACACCTCAAAATTTGGCTAAAAAAAACACATGTTCCTCATATTTCTGTGGCAGAAAGTTCGGGAATCTGAGAGGAGCCACGAATTTCCTTCCACCCAGCGTTCCCCCAAGTCTCCCGATAAAAATGATACCTCACTTGTGTGGGTAGGCCTAGCGCCCGCAACAGGAAACGCCCCAAAGCGCAACGTGGACACATCCAAATTTTTGGAAGAAAACAGAAGTGTTTTTTGCGAAGTGCCTACCTATAGATTTTGGCCTCTAGCTCAGCCGGCACCTAGGGAAACCTACCAAACCTGTGCATTTCTGAAAACTAGAGACCTAGGGGAATCCAAGGAGGGGTGACTTGCGGGGCTCGGACCAGGTTCTGTTACCCAGAATCCTTTGCAAACCTCACAATTTGGCTAAAAAAACACATGTTCCTCACATTTCTGTGGCAGAAAGTTCTGGAATCTGAGAGGAGCCACAAATTTCCTTCCACCCAGCGTTTCCCGAAGTCTCCCGATAAAAATGATACCTCACTTGTGTGGGTAGGCCTAGCGCCCGCTACAGGAAACGCCCCAAAGCGCAACGTGGACACATCCAAATTTTTGGAAGAAAACAGAGGTGTTTTTTGCGAAGTGCCTACCTGTAGATTTTGGCCTCTAGTTCAGCCGGCACCTAGGGAAACCTACCAAACCTGTGCATTTTTGAAAACTAGAGACCTAGGGGAATCCAGGATGGGGTGACTTGTGGGGCTCGGACCAGGTTCTGTTACCCAGAATCCTTTGCAAACCTCAAAATTTGGCTAAAAAAACACATGTTCCTCCCATTTCTGTGGCAGAAAGTTCTGGAATCTGAGAGGAGCCAAAACTTTCCTTCCACCCAGCGTTCCCCCAAGTCTCCCGATAAAAATGATACCTCACTTGTGTGGGTAGGCCTAGCGCCAGCGACAGGAAACGCCCCAAAGCGCAACGTGGACACATCCAAATTTTTGGAAGACAACAGAGGTGTTTTTTGCGAAGTGCCTACCTGTAGATTTTGGCCTCTAGCTCAGCCAGCACCTAGGGAAACCTACCAAACCTGTGCATTTCTGAAAACTAGAGACCTTGGGGAATCCAAGGAGGGGTGACTTGCGGGGCTCAGACCAGGTTCTGTTACCCAGAATCCTTTGCAAACCTCAAAATTTGGCTAAAAAAACACATGTTCCTCACATTTCTGTGGCAGAAAGTTCTGGAATCTGAGAGGAGCCAAAACTTTCCTTCCACCCAGCGTTCCCCCAAGTCTCCCGATAAAAATGATACCTCACTTGTGTGGGTAGGCCTAGCGCCAGCGACAGGAAACGCCCCAAAGCGCAACGTGGACACATCCAAATTTTTGGAAGACAACAGAGGTGTTTTTTGCGAAGTGCCTACCTGTAGATTTTGGCCTCTACCTCAGCCAGCACCTAGGGAAACCTACCAAACCTGTGCATTTCTGAAAACTAGAGACCTTGGGGAATCCAAGGAGGGGTGACTTGCGGGGCTCAGACCAGGTTCTGTTACCCAGAATCCTTTGCAAACCTTAAAATTTGGCTAAAAAAACACATGTTCCTCACATTTCTGTGGCAGAAAGTTCTGGTAGCTGAGAAGAGCCAAAAGTTTCCTTCCACCCAGCGTTCCCCCAAGTCTCCCGATAAAAATGATACCTCACTTGTGTGGGTAGGCCCACCGCCAGCGACAGGAAACGCCCCAAAGCGCAACGTGGACACATCTAAATTTTGGGAAGACAACAGAGGTGTTTTTTTGCGAAGTGCCTACCTGTAGATTTTGGCCTCTAGCTCAGCCAGCACCTAGGGAAACCTACCAAACCTGTGCATTTCTGAAAACTAGAGACCTAGGGGAATCCAAGGAGGGGTGACTTGCAGGGCTCGGACCAGGTTCTGTTACCCAGAATCCTTTGCAAACCTCAAAATTTGGCTAAAAAAACACATGTTCCTCACATTTCTGTGGCAGAAAGTTCGGGAATCTGAGAGGACCCACAAACTTCCTTCCACCCAGCGTTCCCCCAAGTCTCCCGATAAAAATGATACCTCACTTGTGTGGGTAGGCCTAGCGCCCGCTACAGGAAACGCCCCAAAGCGCAACGTGGACACATCCAAATTTTTGGAAGAAAACAGAGGTGTTTTTTGCGAAGTGCCTACCTGTAGATTTTGGCCTCTAGCTCAGCCGGCACCTAGGGAAACCTACCAAACCTGTGCATTTCTGAAAACTAGAGACCTTGGGGAATCCAAGGAGGGGTGACTTGCGGAGCTCGGACCAGGTTCTGTTACCCAGAATCCTTTGCAAACCTCACAATTTGGCTAAAAAAACACATGTTCCTCACATTTCTGTGGCAGAAAGTTCTGGGATCTGAGAGGAGCCAAAACTTTCCTTCCACCCAGCGTTCCCCCAAGTCTCCCGATAAAAATGATACCTCACTTGTGTGGGTAGGCCTAGCGCCCGCAACAGGAAACGCCCCAAAGCGCAACGTGGACACATCCAAATTTTTGGAAGAAAACAGAAGTGTTTTTTGCGAAGTGCCTACCTATAGATTTTGGCCTCTAGCTCAGCCGGCACCTAGGGAAACCTACCAAACCTGTGCATTTCTGAAAACTAGAGACCTAGGGGAATCCAAGGAGGGGTGACTTGCGGGGCTCGGACCAGGTTCTGTTACCCAGAATCCTTTGCAAACCTCACAATTTGGCTAAAAAAACACATGTTCCTCACATTTCTGTGGCAGAAAGTTCTGGAATCTGAGAGGAGCCACAAATTTCCTTCCACCCAGCGTTTCCCGAAGTCTCCCGATAAAAATGATACCTCACTTGTGTGGGTAGGCCTAGCGCCCGCTACAGGAAACGCCCCAAAGCGCAACGTGGACACATCCAAATTTTTGGAAGAAAACAGAGGTGTTTTTTGCGAAGTGCCTACCTGTAGATTTTGGCCTCTAGTTCAGCCGGCACCTAGGGAAACCTACCAAACCTGTGCATTTTTGAAAACTAAAGACCTAGGGGAATCCAGGATGGGGTGACTTGTGGGGCTCGGACCAGGTTCTGTTACCCAGAATCCTTTGCAAACCTCAAAATTTGGCTAAAAAAACACATGTTCCTCCCATTTCTGTGGCAGAAAGTTCTGGAATCTGAGAGGAGCCAAAACTTTCCTTCCACCCAGCGTTCCCCCAAGTCTCCCGATAAAAATGATACCTCACTTGTGTGGGTAGGCCTAGCGCCAGCGACAGGAAACGCCCCAAAGCGCAACGTGGACACATCCAAATTTTTGGAAGACAACAGAGGTGTTTTTTGCGAAGTGCCTACCTGTAGATTTTGGCCTCTAGCTCAGCCAGCACCTAGGGAAACCTACCAAACCTGTGCATTTCTGAAAACTAGAGACCTTGGGGAATCCAAGGAGGGGTGACTTGCGGGGCTCAGACCAGGTTCTGTTACCCAGAATCCTTTGCAAACCTCAAAATTTGGCTAAAAAAACACATGTTCCTCACATTTCTGTGGCAGAAAGTTCTGGAATCTGAGAGGAGCCAAAACTTTCCTTCCACCCAGCGTTCCCCCAAGTCTCCCGATAAAAATGATACCTCACTTGTGTGGGTAGGCCTAGCGCCAGCGACAGGAAACGCCCCAAAGCGCAACGTGGACACATCCAAATTTTTGGAAGACAACAGAGGTGTTTTTTGCGAAGTGCCTACCTGTAGATTTTGGCCTCTACCTCAGCCAGCACCTAGGGAAACCTACCAAACCTGTGCATTTCTGAAAACTAGAGACCTTGGGGAATCCAAGGAGGGGTGACTTGCGGGGCTCAGACCAGGTTCTGTTACCCAGAATCCTTTGCAAACCTTAAAATTTGGCTAAAAAAACACATGTTCCTCACATTTCTGTGGCAGAAAGTTCTGGTAGCTGAGAAGAGCCAAAAGTTTCCTTCCACCCAGCGTTCCCCCAAGTCTCCCGATAAAAATGATACCTCACTTGTGTGGGTAGGCCCACCGCCAGCGACAGGAAACGCCCCAAAGCGCAACGTGGACACATCTAAATTTTGGGAAGACAACAGAGGTGTTTTTTTGCGAAGTGCCTACCTGTAGATTTTGGCCTCTAGCTCAGCCAGCACCTAGGGAAACCTACCAAACCTGTGCATTTCTGAAAACTAGAGACCTAGGGGAATCCAAGGAGGGGTGACTTGCAGGGCTCGGACCAGGTTCTGTTACCCAGAATCCTTTGCAAACCTCAAAATTTGGCTAAAAAAACACATGTTCCTCACATTTCTGTGGCAGAAAGTTCGGGAATCTGAGAGGACCCACAAACTTCCTTCCACCCAGCGTTCCCCCAAGTCTCCCGATAAAAATGATACCTCACTTGTGTGGGTAGGCCTAGCGCCCGCTACAGGAAACGCCCCAAAGCGCAACGTGGACACATCCAAATTTTTGGAAGAAAACAGAGGTGTTTTTTGCGAAGTGCCTACCTGTAGATTTTGGCCTCTAGCTCAGCCGGCACCTAGGGAAACCTACCAAACCTGTGCATTTCTGAAAACTAGAGACCTTGGGGAATCCAAGGAGGGGTGACTTGCGGAGCTCGGACCAGGTTCTGTTACCCAGAATCCTTTGCACACCTCAAAATTTGGCTAAAAAAAACACATGTTCCTCATATTTCTGTGGCAGAAAGTTCGGGAATCTGAGAGGAGCCACGAATTTCCTTCCACCCAGCGTTCCCCCAAGTCTCCCGATAAAAATGATACCTCACTTGTGTGGGTAGGCCTAGCGCCCGCAACAGGAAACGCCCCAAAGCGCAACGTGGACACATCCAAATTTTTGGAAGAAAACAGAAGTGTTTTTTGCGAAGTGCCTACCTATAGATTTTGGCCTCTAGCTCAGCCGGCACCTAGGGAAACCTACCAAACCTGTGCATTTCTGAAAACTAGAGACCTAGGGGAATCCAAGGAGGGGTGACTTGCGGGGCTCGGACCAGGTTCTGTTACCCAGAATCCTTTGCAAACCTCACAATTTGGCTAAAAAAACACATGTTCCTCACATTTCTGTGGCAGAAAGTTCTGGGATCTGAGAGGAGCCAAAACTTTCCTTCCACCCAGCGTTCCCCCAAGTCTCCCGATAAAAATGATACCTCACTTGTGTGGGTAGGCCTAGCGCCCGCAACAGGAAACGCCCCAAAGCGCAACGTGGACACATCCAAATTTTTGGAAGAAAACAGAAGTGTTTTTTGCGAAGTGCCTACCTATAGATTTTGGCCTCTAGCTCAGCCGGCACCTAGGGAAACCTACCAAACCTGTGCATTTCTGAAAACTAGAGACCTAGGGGAATCCAAGGAGGGGTGACTTGCGGGGCTCGGACCAGGTTCTGTTACCCAGAATCCTTTGCAAACCTCACAATTTGGCTAAAAAAACACATGTTCCTCACATTTCTGTGGCAGAAAGTTCTGGAATCTGAGAGGAGCCACAAATTTCCTTCCACCCAGCGTTTCCCGAAGTCTCCCGATAAAAATGATACCTCACTTGTGTGGGTAGGCCTAGCGCCCGCTACAGGAAACGCCCCAAAGCGCAACGTGGACACATCCAAATTTTTGGAAGAAAACAGAGGTGTTTTTTGCGAAGTGCCTACCTGTAGATTTTGGCCTCTAGCTCAGCCGGCACCTAGGGAAACCTACCAAACCTGTGCATTTTTGAAAACTAGAGACCTAGGGGAATCCAGGATGGGGTGACTTGTGGGGCTCGGACCAGGTTCTGTTACCCAGAATCCTTTGCAAACCTCAAAATTTGGCTAAAAAAACACATGTTCCTCACATTTCTGTGGCAGAAAGTTCTGGAATCTGAGAGGAGCCAAAACTTTCCTTCCACCCAGCGTTCCCCCAAGTCTCCCGATAAAAATGATACCTCACTTGTGTGGGTAGGCCTAGCGCCAGCGACAGGAAACGCCCCAAAGCGCAACGTGGACACATCCAAATTTTTGGAAGACAACAGAGGTGTTTTTTGCGAAGTGCCTACCTGTAGATTTTGGCCTCTAGCTCAGCCAGCACCTAGGGAAACCTACCAAACCTGTGCATTTCTGAAAACTAGAGACCTTGGGGAATCCAAGGAGGGGTGACTTGCGGGGCTCAGACCAGGTTCTGTTACCCAGAATCCTTTGCAAACCTCAAAATTTGGCTAAAAAAACACATGTTCCTCACATTTCT
The DNA here is from genome assembly GCF_031143425.1 of Pleurodeles waltl. Lineage (NCBI taxonomy): Eukaryota > Metazoa > Chordata > Amphibia > Caudata > Salamandridae > Pleurodeles > Pleurodeles waltl. The sequence continues at coordinate 1,120,685,330 of NC_090445.1, read as the reverse complement.
GTGGCAGAAAGTTCTGGAATCTGAGAGGAGCCAAAACTTTCCTTCCACCCAGCGTTCCCCCAAGTCTCCCGATAAAAATGATACCTCACTTGTGTGGGTAGGCCTAGCGCCAGCGACAGGAAACGCCCCAAAGCGCAACGTGGACACATCCAAATTTTTGGAAGAAAACAGAAGTGTTTTTTGCGAAGTGCCTACCTATAGATTTTGGCCTCTAGCTCAGCCGGCACCTAGGGAAACCTACCAAACCTGTGCATTTCTGAAAACTAGAGACCTAGGGGAATCCAAGGAGGGGTGACTTGCGGGGCTCGGACCAGGTTCTGTTACCCAGAATCCTTTGCAAACCTCAAAATTTGGCTAAAAAAACACATGTTCCTCACATTTCTGTGGCAGAAAGTTCTGGAATCTGAGAGGAGCCAAAAATTTCCTTCCACCCAGCGTTCCCCCAAGTCTCCCGATAAAAATGATACCTCACTTGTGTGGGTAGGCCTAGCGCCAGCGACAGGAAACGCCCCAAAGCGCAACGTGGACACATCCAAATTTTTGGAAGACAACAGAGGTGTTTTTTGCGAAGTGCCTACCTGTAGATTTTGGCCTCTAGCTCAGCCAGCACCTAGGGAAACCTACCAAACCTGTGCATTTCTGAAAACTAGAGACCTAGGGGAATCCAAGGAGGGGTGACTTGCAGGGCTCGGACCAGGTTCTGTTACCCAGAATCCTTTGCAAACCTCAAAATTTGGCTAAAAAAACACATGTTCCTCACATTTCTGTGGCAGAAAGTTCGGGAATCTGAGAGGACCCACAAACTTCCTTCCACCCAGCGTTCCCCCAAGTCTCCCGATAAAAATGATACCTCACTTGTGTGGGTAGGCCTAGCGCCCGCTACAGGAAACGCCCCAAAGCGCAACGTGGACACATCCAAATTTTTGGAAGAAAACAGAGGTGTTTTTTGCGAAGTGCCTACCTGTAGATTTTGGCCTCTAGCTCAGCCGGCACCTAGGGAAACCTACCAAACCTGTGCATTTCTGAAAACTAGAGACCTTGGGGAATCCAAGGAGGGGTGACTTGCGGAGCTCGGACCAGGTTCTGTTACCCAGAATCCTTTGCACACCTCAAAATTTGGCTAAAAAAAACACATGTTCCTCATATTTCTGTGGCAGAAAGTTCGGGAATCTGAGAGGAGCCACGAATTTCCTTCCACCCAGCGTTCCCCCAAGTCTCCCGATAAAAATGATACCTCACTTGTGTGGGTAGGCCTAGCGCCCGCAACAGGAAACGCCCCAAAGCGCAACGTGGACACATCCAAATTTTTGGAAGAAAACAGAAGTGTTTTTTGCGAAGTGCCTACCTATAGATTTTGGCCTCTAGCTCAGCCGGCACCTAGGGAAACCTACCAAACCTGTGCATTTCTGAAAACTAGAGACCTAGGGGAATCCAAGGAGGGGTGACTTGCGGGGCTCGGACCAGGTTCTGTTACCCAGAATCCTTTGCAAACCTCACAATTTGGCTAAAAAAACACATGTTCCTCACATTTCTGTGGCAGAAAGTTCTGGGATCTGAGAGGAGCCAAAACTTTCCTTCCACCCAGCGTTCCCCCAAGTCTCCCGATAAAAATGATACCTCACTTGTGTGGGTAGGCCTAGCGCCCGCAACAGGAAACACCCCAAAGCGCAACGTGGACACATCCAAATTTTTGGAAGAAAACAGAAGTGTTTTTTGCGAAGTGCCTACCTATAGATTTTGGCCTCTAGCTCAGCCGGCACCTAGGGAAACCTACCAAACCTGTGCATTTCTGAAAACTAGAGACCTAGGGGAATCCAAGGAGGGGTGACTTGCGGGGCTCGGACCAGGTTCTGTTACCCAGAATCCTTTGCAAACCTCACAATTTGGCTAAAAAAACACATGTTCCTCACATTTCTGTGGCAGAAAGTTCTGGAATCTGAGAGGAGCCACAAATTTCCTTCCACCCAGCGTTTCCCGAAGTCTCCCGATAAAAATGATACCTCACTTGTGTGGGTAGGCCTAGCGCCCGCTACAGGAAACGCCCCAAAGCGCAACGTGGACACATCCAAATTTTTGGAAGAAAACAGAGGTGTTTTTTGCGAAGTGCCTACCTGTAGATTTTGGCCTCTAGCTCAGCCGGCACCTAGGGAAACCTACCAAACCTGTGCATTTTTGAAAACTAGAGACCTAGGGGAATCCAGGATGGGGTGACTTGTGGGGCTCGGACCAGGTTCTGTTACCCAGAATCCTTTGCAAACCTCAAAATTTGGCTAAAAAAACACAGGTTCCTCACATTTCTGTGGCAGAAAGTTCTGGAATCTGAGAGGAGCCAAAACTTTCCTTCCACCCAGCGTTCCCCCAAGTCTCCCGATAAAAATGATACCTCACTTGTGTGGGTAGGCCTAGCGCCAGCGACAGGAAACGCCCCAAAGCGCAACGTGGACACATCCAAATTTTTGGAAGACAACAGAGGTGTTTTTTGCGAAGTGCCTACCTGTAGATTTTGGCCTCTAGCTCAGCCAGCACCTAGGGAAACCTACCAAACCTGTGCATTTCTGAAAACTAGAGACCTTGGGGAATCCAAGGAGGGGTGACTTGCGGGGCTCAGACCAGGTTCTGTTACCCAGAATCCTTTGCAAACCTCAAAATTTGGCTAAAAAAACACATGTTCCTCACATTTCTGTGGCAGAAAGTTCTGGAATCTGAGAGGAGCCAAAACTTTCCTTCCACCCAGCGTTCCCCCAAGTCTCCCGATAAAAATGATACCTCACTTGTGTGGGTAGGCCTAGCGCCAGCGACAGGAAACGCCCCAAAGCGCAACGTGGACACATCCAAATTTTTGGAAGAAAACAGAAGTGTTTTTTGCGAAGTGCCTACCTATAGATTTTGGCCTCTAGCTCAGCCGGCACCTAGGGAAACCTACCAAACCTGTGCATTTCTGAAAACTAGAGACCTAGGGGAATCCAAGGAGGGGTGACTTGCGGGGCTCGGACCAGGTTCTGTTACCCAGAATCCTTTGCAAACCTCACAATTTGGCTAAAAAAACACATGTTCCTCACATTTCTGTGGCAGAAAGTTCTGGAATCTGAGAGGAGCCACAAATTTCCTTCCACCCAGCGTTCCCCCCAAGTCTCCCGATAAAAATGATACCTCACTTGTGTGGGTAGGCCTAGCGCCCGCTACAGGAAACGCCCCAAAGCGCAACGTGGACACATCCAAATTTTTGGAAGAAAACAGAGGTGTTTTTTGCGAAGTGCCTACCTGTAGATTTTGGCCTCTAGCTCAGCCGGCACCTAGGGAAACCTACCAAACCTGTGCATTTTTGAAAACTAGAGACCTAGGGGAATCCAGGATGGGGTGACTTGTGGGGCTCGGACCAGGTTCTGTTACCCAGAATCCTTTGCAAACCTCAAAATTTGGCTAAAAAAACACATGTTCCTCACATTTCTGTGGCAGAAAGTTCTGGAATCTGAGAGGAGCCAAAAATTTCCTTCCACCCAGCGTTCCCCCAAGTCTCCCGATAAAAATGATACCTCACTTGTGTGGGTAGGCCTAGCGCCAGCGACAGGAAACGCCCCAAAGCGCAACGTGGACACATCCAAATTTTTGGAAGACAACAGAGGTGTTTTTTGCGAAGTGCCTACCTGTAGATTTTGGCCTCTAGCTCAGCCAGCACCTAGGGAAACCTACCAAACCTGTGCATTTCTGAAAACTAGAGACCTTGGGGAATCCAAGGAGGGGTGACTTGCGGGGCTCGGACCAGGTTCTGTTACCCAGAATCCTTTGCACACCTCAAAATTTGGCTAAAAAAAACACATGTTCCTCATATTTCTGTGGCAGAAAGTTCGGGAATCTGAGAGGAGCCACGAATTTCCTTCCACCCAGCGTTCCCCCAAGTCTCCCGATAAAAATGATACCTCACTTGTGTGGGTAGGCCTGGCGCCCGCAACAGGAAACGCCCCAAAGCGCAACGTGGACACATCCAAATTTTTGGAAGAAAACAGAGGTGTTTTTTGCAAAGTGCCTACCTATAGATTTTGGCCTCTAGCTCAGCCGGCACCTAGGGAAACCTACCAAACCTGTGCATTTCTGAAAACTAGAGACCTAGGGGAATCCAAGGAGGGGTGACTTGCGAGACTCGGACCAGGTTCTGTTACCCAGAATCCTTTGCAAACCTCAAAATGTGGCTAAAAAAACACATGTTCCTCACATTTCTGTGGCAGAAAGTTCTGGAATCTGAGAGGAGCCACAAATTTCCTTCCACCCAGCGTTCCCCCAAGTCTCCCGATAAAAATGATACCTCACTTGTGTGGGTAGGCCTAGCGCCCGCTACAGGAAACGCCCCAAAGCGCAACGTGGACACATCCAAATTTTTGGAAGAAAACAGAGGTGTTTTTTGCGAAGTGCCTACCTGTAGATTTTGGCCTCTAGCTCAGCCGGCACCTAGGGAAACCTACCAAACCTGTGCATTTCTGAAAACTAGAGACCTTGGGGAATCCAAGGAGGGGTGACTTGCAGGGCTCGGACCAGGTTCTGTTACCCAGAATCCTTTGCACATCTCAAAATTTGGCTAAAAAAACACATGTTCCTCATATTTCTGTGGCAGAAAGTTCGGGAATCTGAGAGGAGCCACGAATTTCCTTCCACCCAGCGTTCCCCCAAGTCTCCCGATAAAAATGATACCTCACTTGTGTGGGTAGGCCTAGCGCCCGCGACAGGAAACGCCCCAAAGCGCAACGTGGACACATCCAAATTTTTGGAAGAAAACAGAGGTGTTTTTTGCAAAGTGCCTACCTATAGATTTTGGCCTCTAGCTCAGCCGGCACCTAGGGAAACCTACCAAACCTGTGCATTTCTGAAAACTAGAGACCTAGGGGAATCCAAGGAGGGGTGACTTGCGAGACTCGGACCAGGTTCTGTTACCCAGAATCCTTTGCAAACCTCAAAATTTGGCTAAAAAAACACATGTTCCTCACATTTCTGTGGCAGAAAGTTCTGGAATCTGAGAGAAGCCACAAATTTCTTTCCACCCAGCGTTCCCCCAAGTCTCCCGATAAAAATGATACCTCACTTGTGTGGGTAGGCCTAGCGCCCGCTACAGGAAACGCCCCAAAGCGCAACGTGGACACATCCAAATTTTTGGAAGAAAACAGAGGTGTTTTTTGCGAAGTGCCTACCTGTAGATTTTGGCCTCTAGCTCAGCCGGCACCTAGGGAAACCTACCAAACCTGTGCATTTCTGAAAACTAGAGACCTTGGGGAATCCAAGGAGGGGTGACTTGCGGGGCTCGGACCAGGTTCTGTTACCCAGAATCCTTTGCACACCTCAAAATTTGGCAAAAAAAACCACATGTTCCTCATATTTCTGTGGCAGAAAGTTCGGGAATCTGAGAGGAGCCACGAATTTCCTTCCCCCCAGCGTTCCCCCCAAGTCTCCCGATAAAAATGATACCTCACTTGTGTGGGTAGGCCTAGCGCCCGCGACAGGAAACGCCCCAAAGCGCAACGTGGACACATCCAAATTTTTGGAAGAAAACAGAGGTGTTTTTTGCGAAGTGCCTACCTGTAGATTTTGGCCTCTAGCTCAGCCGGCACCTAGGGAAACCTACCAAACCTGTGCATTTCTGAAAACTAGAGACCTAGGGGAATCCAAGGAGGGGTGACTTGCGGGGCTCGGACCAGGTTCTGTTACCCAGAATCCTTTGCAAACCTCAAAATTTGGCTAAAAAAACACATGTTCCTCACATTTCTGTGGCAGAAAGTTCGGGAATCTGAGAGGAGCCACAAATTTCCTTCCACCGAGCGTTCCCCCAAGTCTCCCGATAAAAATGATACCTCACTTGTGTGGGTAGGCCTAGCGCCCGCTACAGGAAACGCCCCAAAGCGCAACGTGGACACATCCAAATTTTTGGAAGAAAACAGAGGTGTTTTTTGCGAAGTGCCTACCTGTAGATTTTGGCCTCTAGCTCAGCCGGCACCCAGGGAAACCTACCAAACCTGTGCATTTCTGAAAACTAGAGACCTTGGGGAATCCAAGGAGGGGTGACTTGCGGGGCTCGGACCAGGTTCTGTTACCCAGAATCCTTTGCACACCTCAAAATTTGGCTAAAAAAAACACATGTTCCTCATATTTCTGTGGCAGAAAGTTCGGGAATCTGAGAGGAGCCACGAATTTCCTTCCACCCAGCGTTCCCCCAAGTCTCCTGATAAAAATGATACCTCACTTGTGTGGGTAGGCCTAGCGCCCGCGACAGGAAACGCCCCAAAGCGCAACGTGGACACATCCAAATTTTTGGGAGAAAACAGAGGTGTTTTTTGCGAAGTGCCTACCTATAGATTTTGGCCTCTAGCTCAGCCGGCACCTAGGGAAACCTACCAAACCTGTGCATTTCTGAAAACTAGAGACCTAGGGGAATCCAAGGAGGGGTGACTTGCGGGGCTCGGACCAGGTTCTGTTACCCAGAATCCTTCGCAAACCTCAAAATTTGGCTAAAAAAACACATGTTCCTCACATTTCTGTGGCAGAAAGTTCGGGAATCTGAGAGGAGCCACAAATTTCCTTCCACCCAGCGTTCCCCCAAGTCTCCCGATAAAAATGATACCTCACTTGTGTGGGTAGGCCTAGGGTCCGCGACAGGAAACGCCCCAAAGCGCAACGTGGACACATCCAAATTTTTGGAAGAAAACAGAGGTGTTTTTTGCGAAGTGCCTACCTGTAGATTTTGGCCTCTAGCTCATCCGGCACCTAGGGAAACCTACCAAACCTGTGCATTTTTGAAAACTAGAGACCTAGGGGAATCCAGGATGGGGTGACTTGTGGGGCTCGGACCAGGTTCTGTTACCCTGAATCCTTTGCACACCTCAAAATTTGGCTAAAAAAAACACATGTTCCTCACATTTCTGTGGCAGAAAGTTCGGGAATCTGAGAGGACCCACACATTTCCTTCCACCCAGCGTTCCCCCAAGTCTCCCGATAAAAATGATACCTCACTTGTGTGGGTAGGCCTAGCGCCCGCTACAGGAAACGCCCCAAAGCGCAACGTGGACACATCCAAATTTTTGGAAGAAAACAGAGGTGTTTTTTGCGAAGTGCCTACCTGTAGATTTTGGCCTCTAGCTCAGCCGGCACCTAGGGAAACCTACCAAACCTGTGCATTTCTGAAAACTAGAGACCTTGGGGAATCCAAGGAGGGGTGACTTGCGGGGCTCGGACCAGGTTCTGTTACCCAGAATCCTTTGCACACCTCAAAATTTGGCTAAAAAAAACACATGTTCCTCATATTTCTGTGGCAGAAAGTTCGGGAATCTGAGAGGAGCCACGAATTTCCTTCCCCCCAGCGTTCCCCCAAGTCTCCCGATAAAAATGATACCTCACTTGTGTGGGTAGGCCTAGCGCCCGCGACAGGAAACGCCCCAAAGCGCAACGTGGACACATCCACATTTTTGGAAGAAAACAGAGGTGTCTTTTGCGAAGTGCCTACCTATAGATTTTGGCCTCTAGCTCAGCCGGCACCTAGGGAAACCTACCAAACCTGTGCATTTCTGAAAACTAGAGACCTAGGGGAATCCAAGGAGGGTTGACTTGCGGGGCTCGGACCAGGTTCTGTTACCCAGAATCCTTTGCAAACCTCAAAATTTGGCTAAAAAAACACATGTTCCTCACATTTCTGTGGCAGAAAGTTCGGGAATCTGAGAGGAGCCACAAATTTCCTTCCACCCAGCGTTCCCCCAAGTCTCCCGATAAAAATGATACCTCACTTGTGTGGGTAGGCCTAGCGCCCGCTACAGGAAACGCCCCAAAGCGCAACGTGGACACATCCAAATTTTTGGAAGAAAACAGAGGTGTTTTTTGCGAAGTGCCTACCTGTAGATTTTGGCCTCTAGCTCAGCCGGCACCCAGGGAAACCTACCAAACCTGTGCATTTCTGAAAACTAGAGACCTTGGGGAATCCAAGGAGGGGTGACTTGCGGGGCTCGGACCAGGTTCTGTTACCCAGAATCCTTTGCAAATCTCAAAATTTGGCTAAAAAAACACATGTTCCTCACATTTCTGTGGCAGAAAGTTCGGGAATCTGAGAGGAGCCACAAATTTCCTTCCACCCAGCGTTCCCCCAAGTCTCCCGATAAAAATGATACCTCACTTGTGTGGGTAGGCCTAGGGCACGCGACAGGAAACGCCCCAAAGCGCAACGTGGACACATCCAAATTTTTGGAAGAAAACAGAGGTGTTTTTTGCGAAGTGCCTACCTGTAGATTTTGGCCTCTAGCTCAGCCGGCACCTAGGGATACCTACCAAACCTGTGCATTTTTGAAAACTAGAGACCTAGGGGAATCCACGATGGGGTGACTTGTGGGGCTCTGACCAGGTTCTGTTACCCAGAATCCTTTGCAAACCTCAAAAGTTGGCTAAAAAAACATATTTTCCTCACATTTCGGTGACAGAAAGTTCTGGAATCTAAGAGGAGCCGCAAATTTCCTTCCACCCAGCGTTCCCCCAAGTCTCCCGATAAAAATGGTACCTCACTTGTGTGGTTAGGCCCAGCGCCCGCGACAGGATATGCCCCAAAGTGCAACGTGGACACATCCAAATTTTTGGAAGAAAACAGAGGTGTTTTTTGCGAAGTGCCTACCTGTGGATTTTGGCCTCTAGCTCAGCCGGCACCTAGGGAAACCTACCAAACCTGTGCATTTTTGAAAACTAGAGACCTAGGGGAATTCACGATGGGGTGACTTGTGGGGCTCTGACCAGGTTCTGTTACCCAGAATCCTTTGCAAACCTCAAAAGTTGGCTAAAAAAACATATTTTCCTCACATTTCGGTGACAGAAAGTTCTGGAATCTAAGAGGAGCCACAAATTTCCTTCCACCCAGCGTTCCCCCAAGTCTCCCGATAAAAATGGTACCTCACTTGTGTGGTTAGGCCCAGCGCCCGCGACAGGATATGCCCCAAAGCGCAACGTGGACACATCCAAATTTTTGGAAGAAAACAGAGGTGTTTTTTGCGAAGTGCCTACCTGTAGATTTTGGCCTCTAGCTCAGCCGGCACCTAGGGAAACCTACCAAACCTGTGCATTTTTGAAAACTAGAGACCTAGGGGAATCCACGATGGGGTGACTTGTGGGGCTCTGACCTACAATCGGCCAATCTGCCCCCAAGGGGGGCAGAAATGGGCTAAATACAATTTGCCCCTCAGGGGAGCGACCCTTGCCTAATGGGTCGCTCCCAATCTCTAAAAAAACAAACAAACAAAAAAAAAACCACAATTTTTTTTTTTCCCTGGTGCCTAGAGGTTTCTGACCCCCCGGGGGCAGATCGGCCTAATACCAATAGGCTGATCTGCCCTCAGGGGGGGCAGAAATGGCCTAAAATAAATTTGCCCCCCCACCCCCCCCCCCGGGAGCGACCCTTGCCTACAAGGTCGCTCCTCTTGCGTGACGGCGCAAAAAAAAAGATCCCTGGTGCCTAGTGGTTTCTGCCCCCTTGGAGGCAGATTGACCTACAATCGGCCAATCTGCCCCCAAGGGGGGCAGAAATGGGCTAAATACAATTTGCCCCTCATGGGAGCGACCCTTGCCTAATGCGTCGCTCCCCATCTCTAAAAAAACAAACAAACAAACAAAAAAACACAAAAAAACTATTTGCCCAGGCGCCTAGAGGTTTCTGCCCCCCCTGTGGGCAGATCGGCCTAATACCAATAGGCCGATCTGCCCCCAGGGGGCGCAGAAATGGCCTAAAATAAATTTGCCCCCCTCACCCCCCCCCCCCCCCGGGGAGCGACCCTTGCCTACAAGGTCGCTCCCCTTGCGTGACAGCGCAAAAAAAAGATCCCTGGTGCCTAGTGGTTTCTGCCCCCCTTGGGGGCAGATTGACCTAAAATCGGCCGATCAGCCCCCAAAGCGGGCAGAAATGGCCTAAATACAATTTGCCCCTCCAGGGGAGCGACCCTTGCCTAAGGGGACGCTCCCCATCTGTAAAACACAACAACAACAAAAATCCCTGGTGCCTAGTGGTTTCTGCCCCCCGTGGGGGCAGATCGGCCTAATAAAAATAGGCTGATCTGCCCCCATGGGGGGCAGAAATGGCCTAAAATAAATTTGCCCCCCAAGGGAATGACCCTTGCCTAAGGGGTCGCTCCCCTTACGTGAAAAACAAACAAACAAAAAAAACTCCCTGGTGTCTAGTGGTTTCTGCCCCCCTTGGGGGCAGATTGGCCTCATAAAAATAAGCCAATCTGCCCCCAAAGGGGGCAGAAATGGCCTAAATATAATTTCCCCCTGATGGGAGCGACCCTTGCCTAAGGGGTCGCTCCCCACACCTAAAACACAAAAGAAAACAAATAAAAAAACAAAAAAAACAAAAGTATCCCTGGTGTCTAGAGGTTTCTGCCCCCAGGGGGGACAGAAAAGGCCTTAAAAAAAAATGACCCCCTGGGAGCGACCCTTGCCCAAGGGGTCGCTCCCTTCTGTCAATTTCATATAAAAAAAAAAACATCCCTGGTGTCTAGTGGGGTTTCAAAAGCCGGATTGCAAGCAATCCGGCTTTTGAATCCCTCGGAGAGACTTCAAAGGGAAGGAAATACATTTCCTTCCCTTTGAAGCCCCTCCGGGCCTCCCCCACGTGATCGAAAGAGAAATGCTGAGCATTTCTCTTTTGATCGCGCTGGAAGCTCTGCTTCCAGCGCGATGGGGGAGGATGTGTGATTGTCAGCGCGCACTCGCGCGCTGACGTCACAGGGGGGGGGGGGGTCGGGGGTTGAAGGGGAAGGGATTCCCCTGTCAGCCCTGACCTAGGGGGGTGGGGGGGCGGCCCTCGGGGGGAGCGCTAGCGCTTCTCCTGAGGGCAGCATTCAGGACGTAATGGTTACGTCCATGGCGCCACACGGGCGCTGCCATGGACGTAACCATTACGTCCGTGGCGGGGAAGGGTTTAATGTTGATTTTTATCTGTCTCAGCATTTTGTAAACAATGGTACAGTATTGATTTAAAACATTGGGATTCAATGGTTAGAAAGGCTCATGGAAAGACAATAAAAGCCAAGAAGAACTATTGGCAAGAGCTATAAGTATGTGAGTGTAACTCGATAGAAGAAAGAGAATGGCCTGATTACTTACTGGTAAATATTACTAATAGCCATAGTCATTCTCTTCCCTGGCATTAGTTGTGAGGAGAATACTACCTGAAAGAAAGAAAAATAACAAGCTGCTATGCTGCTTAATGGATAGGGGATCCACTCTCCGAGCTCCTACCTACTTTGTGAATACAGGAGTAAACTCTGGTCAGTAGAGTGTTGTTCTTGTATGTAAAAAAGAGCCATAAAAGGGTGCCAAATCTTCTGCAAACATTCTGAAATATATCAAGAATAGAGATAGAAGGTCCCGTGAGGCTGGAAACATTCTATTTAACTGATCATTAGCCTAAACCTATAGTGCTAACCCTGCACAGTACATAGGGGCCCATTGTATCCAATAGTGTGTCCCCTTTTAACACCTGCTCTGTACAGGCGTTAAAAATACCCACACAAAAAAGGCGCAAAGAAATCTTTTAAATTTCTTTGCGCCATTTTTTGCTTTCCCCCCCAACGGGGAACGCCCCCATTGCATACATTATGCTGGGAGCAGGAATAATGAAGAACCCATGGGTTACAAAACGGCACAATGCATGCATTGTGCCACTTTGTAAATAATGGGCAGGGTTTTTGCCATAATATCGCCACATTTGCATAAAAAATGACACTAATTTGACGATATATGGCGAAAGGGGCTTTTAAATCTGCCCCTAATCATTTTTTTTTATAAATTGGGGAACTGAAAGCCACATTAATGTGCATTCACTGTAGGCCACTCGACAAAAGTGTTGTGGTGTAGCTTTAAAATTTCATGCTTAACCAATCAATTTATTTCTATGTTATAGGTCATGATGTTAATTAATAGTTTGTACTAAAACGATCTTGTGGGAAAATGTTTAAAATAGTACATGCAAAAGTTGTAAAACATAGTTCTTGCCAACACTTAAAGCAATGTGTTAACAGAAATATTTCATCTAAATCTATTGTAACATGGACACGAACAAAGCTTATTAATGTTGAATTCATAATTTTGAATGTTTTATGTGTCTGTTTTGCAAAAATGAATGTGCCATTTTAATTCACCTTGCTTATCCTAAGAGAGGCCTATAGGGCCCTCTTTCCTGACTGGGCAGAAATTGTTTAGTCATTCTTGCTAACATAAACTTTTCTTTCAACTTCATTCCCATGAAAATGCTAGTTTGGTGATAGATGCTCTATTGTTTTACACATAGAGAGCCTGAGAAACTAATCTTGAGCGCAGTACATTCAGGAACTGGGGAATTGGACTATGTAAACATAAGTTTCAACCTGCACAGATGGGCTAAGACTTTTTTTTTTTCGCATGTTGGTAATGGGAATCTTCACCGATGTTGCAGTTCCATGCCGACTGACTGACTTCCACTGGATAATTACACCTTCTGTGGCATGTGGAGTGATGGATGGACAAATCATCTTGCACTATGAATATACTGTTCCCCAGCTAGATGTGCAGCATTCTCCTCACCTTCCCTTCAGCAGCAATCTGCTCCATCCCACCCTTCTTGCTGGACACTTGCACTCTGAGAAATACAGTCCTCTCTACTTCTCTGCCCTTTGAAATTATTGGCTTAGGCTTAGAGATTTTCCCTCTGACCCCAGGAAGAAGACTCTTGACTGACCTTCTGACATGCTGACGATTTCCCTTTTTACTTTTTGCCAACTTATGGTTAGTCACCTTTTGCCCCAGATATCATTTGTCCAAATGATTTTTGACCTTTTCCTTTTTACTTTTTGCCCGCATGTGTTCTCGCCCAGTACATGTTAACTTTTGACTTGCTAATCTGTATGCTTTTTCTTGCCCTAGTTAAACTCAGATGATTTTGAACGGCCTAAATGTTTAAAAGAACTGAACAGGCCCTGTTTTCTGTACATCAGGCTATTCTGCTGATGTTTACATTGCTTTTGTTTTGTTCAATGCCTATTCCTTTTGATGTTAGTTTGTTTGAATCTTTTTCGTTGCATTGTTCAACCTATGGTGATTCTGTATCTTTATAACTTTGTTTTGAGAATTGTTTACATGATGTTAAGTCTAAGCTTGTAATAAAATCCTTAACTCATTTTCAGACGAGTTTTTCTTATGTGGCTAAATTGCTCATCTTGTTACTCGAAATTGACTTCTTGTGAATATTTAGGCCCTCATTACAACATTGGCAGGCGGCGGTGTAAACGCCGTGCGGGCGCCACTGCAGCCGCACTCCTGCGGTGGCCATTACGAGTTCCCCGCTAGGCTGGCGGGCGAAAAGCTAGTTTCCGCCCGCCGGCTCAGCGGGGATGTCGGCCGCAACACAGGAGCCGGCTCCAAATGGAGCCGGCTGTGTTGCGGCGGTGCGACAGGTGCAGTTGCACCCGTCGCGCTTTTCACTGTCTGCTATGCAGACAGTGAAAAGCTCCATGGGGCTGTGGCAGGGGGCCCCTGCACTGCCCATGCCAGAGGCATGGCCATTTCAGGGGCCCCCAGGGGCCCATGACTCCCCTTTCCGCCAGCCATTTCATGGCGGTTCCTACTGCCATGAAAAGGCTGGCGGGAGGGGGACTCGTAATCCCCTGGGCAGCGCTGCCCTGGAGGATTACAACCGCCGGGACCAACGTGGCAGTAAACCGCCGGGACCAATGTGGCGGTAAACCGCCAGTGCCGGCGGTGCGGCCAGCCTGTTGGCGGTGCAATCCGACGAAACAGCCCTGGTGGTCTTTGACCGCCAGGATTGTAATGAGGGCCTTATTGCCTTATGTCTCCATACCCTTATGCTGGGTGAAAAGATGTATTGACCTTGTTTAAAGTATAATACTGAGTAGGAAAATGCTTCAGCAAATCTGGTAGCAGAGATATGGTTTCTCCCACAAAGAGGAGACATTACTAGGTACAGTGTTAGAGATCCCAGATTTTTTGTCATGCATATTGCCTACCCCAAAGGTCTTTGTCCCATGGTCCATTCTGAAGATTAATGAAGTGTCAGCATCAGTCCCCTGCAGTGGATGTGGGAGTAGTAATAGGTTTGCGCTTGCATTGCTTTTGGCCTGAAATTGTGGTCAAGTGTGATGTTGTGAAGTGTTTTGCAAAGTTTCGGCATTTGTGTGGTTGTGGTGCTTGTTGCTAAATATCAGCAGTTGCTGTTGTTGAACAGGTCCACTGTGGCCTAAGATCCCACAATGTCACAGAAGTGTAGAAGATAGTTGATTAATTTATTGTCTGGAGTAAGGTGCTTGTCATGAGATGTTGTTAACAGTGCCAATAGTTTTCCTTGTGTGAATGCATGTTGGTTGGTATTAAGTGAATCCTGAGTGCACATGGGGGATCTGTATCAACCGGAGTGATGTTTGCTGGTCAAGTCTCATTTGTTGTGTAATTATAAAAGCATAGCCATAAAGTGTATTTCCGTACTGTTTTCAACCTTATAGTTAGCCTATCCTGTAGTGAGGAGACAGGTTGTTGTTTTTTTCACTCACAATATTTTCATTAGATGTGTGTGTGTATGAAAAGCGATTGTGTGACAGACAATTGCAAAGGAGGGTGAGTTGCAGTGAGGAGTAAAATTGACATCATTGTGTGTCACAATGGTATAGGTCGGTTGGTGTGAAGTCGCAATAGAATTGGTGGACAGTGCTGTGCTGCTATTGGTTGAGAACAAAGAGAAGAGAATTGTTGGAACATAATTACTTCCTGATTCAAACAAAAAGTCTATTGTGAATTATTGAATTTGATTATTGAAAATGAAGTTTTTAAAGCATTGAAGAGTGCATTGAAAGGGGATGTATTTATTAGAGAGGGAACAAGGACTCCACTAAAAGGCACTCCAGGTCATTAAGTTTTCTCCAAAAGAGGTGTTCATGCATGTTTGTGGCCTGCAAAATGGCATAGGGATACAAGAAAGAAGGTGCATTAACTTTACCACGTTACAGAATATGTTGTTTAAGAATCATTGAGAACCTAAGGCGAGTACTTTATGAGATAAAACCACCTCCAAAATCTGCAAAATTTGAAGCTCTTAATACTTGGGCACATATAGTTAATCAGAAACAGAGAAACAAGTATGGGAGTAGAATGAAGAAAGCAATACGAACAGTTGCAGAAGCAAGATGAGATAGTCGGCAGAAAGCTTGTAGAGCAGATATCATTGAAGAGGTAGGCTATATTTAGCTATTACTGGTGAAAAAGGCGCAAGCACCAGACCAAAGACTAGGAAAAAGACAGATAACAGAACAGACAAATGACACTGAAAAGAAAAAGACGGAGTGATTCAGGTGATGAATTTTTAAATCAGCTATTGTGTAATCATCTGCTCCATACAATTCTGAGCACATAGGAGCAACAAGTGAGGTACTGAGAATAGGGACTTTTGATGTGCCTTTTGCACCAGTTGAACATACCACAAGTCAGACATTGCCAGTTTTGAATTTGAGATCAGTAGGACAGACTTCTAGAGTAAACCAACCAGTTCAGAGTTTTTACACAAATCACTCCGTACAGTTCTACGATAACCAGCGCAGAATTTAAATTCAAATCAGTCTGTGCCAAATATCAGTCTGTCAATCTGTGCATAGTTTCAGTTCAGCCTGTGCAAAACTTCAGTCAAAGTCATCCTGCACAGAATTTTACCCCGAATCAAACAGGACAAGCTTCAAATGTTACTTTGACAGGACAGTGTGTAGGAATGGCAGTTCCACAGAGTCCGATGAATTATATGATCCCAGATGCATTGGCAGTTCCAGGAACAATAGCTTCAGTTGTCCCTTTGTATGCTCCAGGTATGACTGGGAATAATCTGTTTATATTAAATCCCCCAAATGTTCAGAATATCCCAGTTGCATCAAACAGCGCACAGGGATTTGTAAGCCTGCGTGATTCAGAGGTAGAGAAAGTGAATATTCTTCCGAGACCATTCCCCCCTACTAGGATTTCAGATCCAACTTCAAAGACAAGTCAGACAGGATTTACTCCTGATGCAAGGTTTCCTCAGGGAGCCTCACCATATTTTGTGCCGAGATCAGTACCTCCAAAGCAAACCGATTATACTACCCTGAATAGAAAGTTACCTTTTAAGAATCCAGAAGACATGTCTATTACAAGTACTCCAAATCAACCACTTGCAGGTCCTTCAAGAGCAGAATTATTACAGAATAATCCACTAAATTTGCAAGTCTTTACTTCCCAACAATTAAATGAGTGGCTGAATAATTTGAGACCTGCAGTTGTGACAGGAGGAACGAGTTGCAGCACAAGAGCAGAAAATACCCCAGAGGGAGATAGACCATTGAATAGACCCAGATTAAAATAAAAATTAAACAAGATGATACTGGAAAATATAGACCCTGTAGACCCTGTTCACTTAGAAATTTACACTGAAGATAAGTTAAGGTTAGTGTACAAACACATTAAAAAAACGTGCAGGACAAGCCTATTACATACTAGCTGAATTAGCCCAGAGATACAATGTAGATTTGGAGAAATCAAATCCCTTGAAGAAATCTTACAGAGTAGACTTTAGTAACAATGATATATTGAACATGAGACCTCCTGGAAGGAGATTGTAGATTAGAGAATTAATCACTATTAATCACTTACATTAAAAAATGGGGACCCTTGGACAATTGGGAAGGAAGAATGACAAACAAAAGAGATTGAAGAAACAAAAAGCAAAATTTGACTCCGGTAGGAGAAGGTCAGAGTGAGGGAAATTCCTGGTAGAATATATGTTCATGTGACTTGGAGCAAGAGTGATATTTTGTCCTTCACAAATGCTAACCTGAAATTGAAAGAGAAACCAGTAGAGTGGAATAAGCAAACAAAAAGGTTTGTGAAACTTATGCTGAGATTTGAATATGTTGTTTTACATTGTGGTTCAGAGTGATTTATAGACTGAATGTAAGGTTGCTGTTGATGAGCCTAGCAGTGAACTTCCAAGAGATCCAGTGACAAATGCGCCATCAGAAAAGGTAATGAAAAGGTATCAGAAGGTAATTGTGTGTCCCCTAAAGACATTGACTAGCTGAGAATTGACAGGACAACTCAGGAATCTAGGAAATCAATACATTAGTATTAGAAGAGATTGTTGCAGGCTTTCAGGCATTTCAGTGGTGCTGAAGCTGTAGAAGCTAAAGATATGTGTTATTTTGTATTCAGGTTTGTGCAGGGATTGAAATCATGCATTAGTAACATGTTTCAGTAGCATTTGATTTGTTGGCAGAACATCCTGATTGATGAGATCCTGCGGTATGAAAAATACTGAAAACAATTGAAGGAGAAAGTGATGGTGCTGCAATAAAGGCTGCACAGAAAGCTAGTCAGATTCAGCAATGTGCAGGGAATACTGGTGGTATGCCAGGAGTGCAGCAACAACGAGTTAATAATTTACAATATCAATGTAGAGGACATAGGGGGTCATTCTGACCCTGGCGGTAAAAGGCTCTTACCGCCGGTCAGAAGACCGCCATCATCCCGCCGCGGCCACGGTAAACCGCCACGGTCATTCTGACCCACAACTGCCAAACCGCCAAAAACCCGACATCCACTGAAGCCCGCCTCATCAGCGGTCAGCGATAAACTGGAGATGACCAAACCTCCACCGTCACGCCAACACAAACACACCCATGCCATTACGACCCACGAATCCATGCGGCGGTCTTTCAACCGCGGTATTCCATTGGTGGTACACACCGCCGCGGTCAAAATACACACACCTTTACAGAACACAGCCACATTGGACAATTCGAAATACACACACCTGATACACATACACACACCACTCCCACACACCCATCACCATATAAAACACACACCCACATCACCCACAAACCCCCACAAATCGAAATTCAGAGACAAGGCGCAATACACAGAGAGAGAGCACAGGGAACGCAAACCACAACACACACAGGAACCCAACATCATCACCCACACCACATCTACGCACAAAACACCACACACCACCACACTCATCACCACAAACACCACCCCACACCTCATCCACACCACCCCATGGCACCCCAAAGATACCCCAGGTTCACGGACCAAGAACTCAGGGTCATGGTGGAGGAAATAATCAGGGTAGAGCCCCAGCTCTTCGGCACACAGGTGCAGCACACCACAATAGCCAGGAAGGCGGAGCTATGGCAAAGGATCGTCGACAGGGTCAACGCTGTGGGACAGCATCCCAGAAATCGGGAAGACATCCGAAAGCGCTGGAACGACCTACGGGGGAAGGTGCGGTCGATGGTGTCAAGATACAACATCGCTGTGCAGAAGACTGGCGGCGGACCCCCACCCACTCCCCCCGAATTCGCAGCATGGGAGCAAGAGGTCTTGAACATCCTGCATCCTGAGGGCCTCGCTGGAGTAGGCGGAGGAATGGACTCTGGTAAGTCTAATCTCAACTACTTCACCCCCCAACCACCAGCATGCCAACCCACACCCCCACCCTCACCCCTAACCCCCCAGCACACATACTCCCTGTTAATGTCTCACCAGCACAACCCACCCAACCCAACCCAAACCCCTGAATGCCAACACAAACCATGGACACCCATCACCTAAGCATGACCACTGCACATACCCATCCCCCCCCACAAACCACCCTCACAACTCCTCCCACATGGGACTGCCAGCACTGGGGGACAAGGGCACCCACAAATCGCACGCCACGGCACACACAAAATCAATAACCATATTCTTTTACCCCTGCAGGGCCCGAACGCCAACACATCGGCCAGGAGGGTCCAGATTTGTCCATCCCACCCCCAGAACAGGCCCCAGTGATGACAGCAGCTCTGTCGACCTAGAACCTGATGACCAGCCCGGACCATCGGGGACCTCTGGACAGTCGGTTACCCTCAGTCAGCCCCAGGCCACAGCAGACCTAACCCCCTCAGGAAACACCAGCACAGCACCCACCCAGCGGGCCCATGCTTCTGTGTCCGGGACAGGTCAAGCAGCGGTGTGTCTACCAGTACAGGGCACCCAGGGTAACCCACAACCCCAACAACAACAGGGACCTGGGGGCACTGGTAGTGGGCACACCGTCCAGGGGACAGAGGGCCAGGAACAAAGAGGAACTGGGAGGGCTGCTGTGCGACAGAGGGAGGACAGGCCTAGGGAACCCACTGTCCAAGAGGCCCTCACCACCATCATGGGAGCGTACCACCACTCCCAAGAGACGATGGCGACGGTCCTGGCCAGGTTCCAGGAGATCCAGGCCATGCAGGAGGGCCAGTACATGGGGTTCCGGGAAGAACTGCGCAGCATCAGTTCCGCAATGGGTACAATCGTGGTGGCACTCAACCAGATTGTCACCACATTGCGGGACCATGTGGCCCCCCAAAGGGCCCCTGCCACTAGCATGGAGGAAGAACAGCCCACCACCTCCGCCGGCGCTAGTGGTCAGGAGGCCCCGACACAACAGCAACGGCCCTCCCGGACCCCACCCCCTGCAGAACAAGAACCACCCCGCAAGAAAGGCCTGAGATCAAGGAAGAAGACAGAGTAGGATGTCAAGACCCCCGCCATGCACGGAAAACCCCGGATGTCATCCCACTGTCCCACTTGTTTACCCTGTCCAACCTTGAACTGCCCCTGCTCCACCTTCCACAGGCATATGGACAATGGACCTGTAGGAACGACAGTCTGGACACTGCCATGGACATGCCTCCACCATCACCCTTTTTGAACTATACACCTTAAAGTGATATACACAACTAAGTTACCATACATTGGGGTGAAAGGTCAGACAGTAGAGAGCCACTACAGTTACAGATATAATACAATGCAGGAGTAGATTATTACCTGTGTGTCACTGGAAATACTGCAGTATCACTCTGTCCCTGTTGTCTGTGTCGTCCTCTTCGTCTTCCTCCTCTTCACTCTCCGCAGGCTCCACAGCGGCCACAACACCACCATCTGGACCATCCTCCTGCAGGAAAGGCACCTGGCGTCGCAAAGCCAGGTTGTGAAGCATGCAGCAGGCCATGATGATATGACACACCTTCCTTGGTGAGTACATTAGGGATCCACCAGTCATATGCAGGCACCTAAACCTGGCCTTCAGGAGGCCGAAGGTCCGCTCAATCACCCTCCTGGTACGCCCATGGGCCTCATTGTACCGTTCCTTTGCCCTGGTCCTGGGATTCCTCACTGGGGTCAATAGCCAAGGCAGGTTTGGGTAACCAGAGTCACCAATTAGCCACACACGGTGTCTCTGTAGCAGTTCCATCACATAAGGGATGCTGCTATTTCGCATGATGTACGCGTCATGCACTGACCTTGGGAACTTGGCATTTAAATGGGAGATGTACTGGTCAGCCAAACAGACCACCTGGACATTCATCGAATGATAATTTTTACGGTTCCTGTACACCTGCTCATCGTCTTTTGGGGGAACCAAAGCCACATGGGTATCATCAATGGCACCAATGATATTGGGAATGTGTCCAAGGGCATAGAAATCACCCTTCACTGTAGGCAAGTCACCCACCTCAGGGAAAATGATGTTGCTCCGCATGTATTTCATCAGGGCAGACAACACTCTGGACAACACCTTTGAAAACATAGGCTGAGACATCCCAGATGAAATGGCCACGGTAGTTTGAAATGATCCACTTGCCAAAAAATGCAGTACTGACAGCACCTGCACTAGAGGCGGAATCCCTGTGGGTTGGCGGATGGGTGACATCAGGTCTGGCTCCAGCTGGGCACACAGTTCCTGTATAGTGGCACGGTTGAGTCTGTAGGTGAGTATGACGTGTCTTTCTTCCATTGTCGACAGGTCCACCAGCGGTCTGTACACGGGACGATTCCTCCGTCTCCTCGCAAGTCCCAGCGGACGATGCCTAGGAAGGACAACATGGAGCACAGAGTCAAGCAACCCACAGGTAAGTGCCCACAGCATGCCCAGTACACGAATCTCTCGGGATTGAATGGCTAGTATGATTGTCGGTGCAAGGCCTAGCCATGTGTGACGCAGTCGGAATTAAGCCATGTGGGCCCTTGAAATGGCGGCTGCCTGACCTGTGAAGTGTGACAATGTGAAGTGAGGTCATTGCGCAAGCGTGGCACACCGTAGGGGTAGGCGGTCGCAGTCCGCGGCGCAAAGCCGCATTGGACAACATTGAACCCTATGGGTTTCAGGAGCCAATGGCGGTGAGCGCCGGCAGTCGCGGTACGCACCGCCGCGGCACGCACCGCCGCGGCGGTAACCGCCATTTTGTCTCTGCTTGATCACACGAGACCTGAGCATCCACAGGAGAGGACCTATACTGCAAGTGCTGCTGTGACCTCGGTCTGGAAGTGACAATGGCTGCTGCGACTGGGGAAAGGGCCCCCGCCTTCAGTTCCGAGGAGTTGGAGAAGCTCGTGGACGGGGTCCTCCCCCAGTATGCGCTACTCTACGGGCCTCCAGACCAACAGGTGAGAACACGGGGGGCAATGCATAGTGCCCAATGCCTGGGCTGAGTGGGGAGGATGTTCGATGGAGGGGAGGGCAGCGAATGACGAATGCATGGCACGACAGATGAGAGCATGTGCCACATGGCAAGGTTGGGGAGGGGGGGCCACTCACATCGAGCATGCAGAAAAGTGATGATGTTTCTCTTCCCCCCCTGTACATGTCACATAGGTCAGTGCCCATCAGAAGATTGACATTTGGCGTGCCATCGCCAAGGACGTCCGGGCCCTGGGGGTCCACACCAGAAGGGGCACCCACTGCCGTAAGAGGTGGGAGGACATCCGCCGCGGGAGCAGGAAGACCGCGGAGGCTCTGCTGGGGATGGCCTCCCAACCTAGGAGGGGTGCCAGTCGTACCTTGACCCCCCAAATGTCCCGGATCCTGGCGGTGGCCTACCCCGATTTAGATGGGCGCTTGAGGACATCACAGCAGACACAAGGGGGTGAGTACCAGCACATTTAGCTATTTTGCGCGCAGTGGAGGTGCCTGGGTGGGGGAGGAGGGCTGTGGGTATCCCTAGGCCAAGGCGATTTCTGTAGGATAGGCCCGTCCATGAAGTATGGTCCTGTGCCCCCACCCCCCACCTCTGTAGGGTGCCTAGTGACGCGATTCATGGACCAGTGTATACTGTGTGGGCAGTTGTCGCCCATAGGCTTGTAGGGCATGTCCCAGTGAATGAGTAGTGTACCCCAAGTGCGCAGCGTAGTGCAGGGGGCTTCTGTGTCTGTCCTCTTCGCCAACGGTGTCCCCAATGCATGCACTCAAATTGTCTTTATGTTTTCCACCCCCCCCATTTTCTTTGTTTTTCTGTGAATGTGTGCATTAGCATCATCAGGTGGAGGAGAAGTGGCATCGGCGCAAGAGGGAGCTGCATCTCACATGGCCCCGGAGGGCCATGCAACGGACTCCGACATGACCAGTGAGACGGAGGGCGAGGGGGGCTCCACCACGGGGACCCGTGGAGACGGCAGCGATACCGACACGTCCTCGGAAGGGAGCTCCCTTGCGGTGGCGGCAACATCCATGCCCACCGATCCTTCAGGTACATCCGCCACCCAGCGCACCAGCTCCGCCCTCCCAGCAGCCCCTCGGCCTTCGGCCCGTGCCCGCAAGGCCAGGAAGCCGGCCATCTCCTTCGCCCCAGGCACCTCAGGCCCTGCCCCAGTCACCCCTGCTGCCCTCAGTGAGGAGGTCATTGACCTCCTGAGGACCATCATTGTTGGGCAGTCTACCCTTTTGAATGTAATCCAGGGTGTGGAGAGGGAGGTGCATCAAAGCAATGCATACCTGGAGGGCCTTCATTCGGGTCAGGCTGCCCATCAACGATCGTTCAACGCTCTGGCCTCAGCACTGACGGCAGCGATTGTCCCTGTCTCCAGCCTCGCTATTCTGACTCCCTCCACCCAGTCCCACTCCCCTGTTCCTCTGCCTATCCCATCCACACCTACAGACCAGCCTGCACACACCTCAACACCCAAGGGCAGCTCATCCAGACATAAGCCCCACAGGACACACAAGCATTCACCCAAGCAACATCCAGATGCAGACATGCCAACAGCCACTACCTCCTCTGTGTCCCCCACCTCCTCGTCTCCCTCCTCCCTCCCTGTGACGTCTCCACACACACCTGCAAGCACACCACCATCAGCCATTGCACCCATCACCAGCACACCCTCCACACCAGTCCGCACACGTGCAGTCACCACCCCCACTGCCATGTACACGTCCCCTGTGTCCTCTCCCAGTGTGTCTGTCACCCCCGCTTCCCAACCACACAAACGCAGGCAGGCAGGCACCCAAACAACAGCCATCCACCTCACGTCAGCCTCCTGCCCAAGCACCTGCACCCAAAGACAGCACACTTGACTCTCCTACAACCACATCCTCTTCCTCCACTCCCATACCCACTCCAGCCACCCTTCCCATGGCTCCAAAGAAAGTTTTCCTCTCTAAAGTGGACCTCTTTTCCTCACCTGACCCACCCCCTCCATTCCGTAAGAGTTCCACAAACACCTCAGCCACCACCAGCCCAGCAACTCCAAAGAACGTCGTGCCTGGTTTTTGGAGTCCGCCCTTTCATTGGGCTGGGACATCGTCCAGCAGCAAAGGCACAGCCAGCCCCCCCCCCTGGGAAGAGGACCAAAAAACTGAAGGGTAGGCGCGACAGGCCTGATACGCCTGCCCCCAAGGAGGGTAGCCTTGCACCGTCACCTGCCACATCGGGTAAGGGAGCCAAGGGCCACGGACAGTCTGCCAAGGAGGGCAAGGGCAGCAAGGAGCAAAAGGCAGGGAGCAGCCGACCTGGCCATGAGGGCCCCACCAGCACCATTCCGGGGGTATCGAAGGAGAGCCAGGGCCCCAGGACTCCATCACAGGAGGGCCCCGCAACTGAAAGGTCCGATGCAGACTGAGCGGCAAGTATTGGCCAGGTGTGGTTCACTGGAAACACAAGACAGGCACCGCTGAACAGGGCCCCGCCGTGAGGAGCACCGCTGAACAGGGCCCCGCCGTGAGGAGCACTGCTGAACAGGGCCCTGCCGTGAGGAGCACCGCTGAACAGGGCCCCGCCGTAACCAGATTCGCTGAACAGGGCCCCGCCATGAGAAGCACCGCTGAACAGGGCCCCGCCGTGAGAAGCACCGCTGAACAGGGCCCGGCCGTGAGAAGCACCGCTGAACAGGGCCCCGCCGTGAGGAGCACCGCTGAACAGGCCCCCGCCGTGAGGAGCACCGCTGAACAGGGCCCCGCCGTGAGGAGCACCGCTGAACAGGGCCCCGCCGTGAGAAGCACCGCTGAACAGGGCCCCGCCGTGACCAGAACCGCTGAACAGGGCCCCGCCGTGAGAAGCACCGCTGAACAGTGCCCCGCCGTGAGGAGCACCGCTGAACAGGGCCCCGCCGTGAGGAGCACCGCTGAACAGGGCCCTTCCTGTCAAGCACCGCTCCGCTGGGCCCTTCATCTCAAGCACCGCTCCGCTGGGCCCTTCCTGTCAAGCACCGCTCCGCTGGGCCCTTCATCTCAAGCACCGCTCCGCTGGGCCCCGCCGTCTCAAGCACCGCTCCGCTGGGCCCCACCGTCTCAAGCACCGCTCCGCTGGGCCCTTCCTGTCAAGCACCGCTCCGCTGGGCCCTTCATCTCAAGCACCGCTCCGCTGGGCCCTTCATCTCAAGCACCGCTCCGCTGGGCCCTTCCTGTCAAGCACCGCTCCGCTGGGCCCTTCATCTCAAGCACCGCTCCGCTGGGCCCTTCCTGTCAAGCACCGCTCCGCTGGGCCCTTCATCTCAAGCACCGCTCCGTTGGGCCCTTCCTGTCAAGCACCGCTCCGCTGGGCCCTTTATCTCAAGCACCGGTCCGCTGGGCCCTTCCTGTCAAGCACCGCTCCGCTGGGCCCTTCATCTCAAGCACCGCTCCGCTGGGCCCTTCCTGTCAAGCACCGCTCCGCTGGGCCCTTCCTGTCAAGCACCGCTCCGCTGGGCCCTTCATCTCAAGCACCGCTCCGCTGGGCCCTTCCTGTCAAGCACCGCTCCGCTGGGCCCTTCATCTCAAGCACCGCTCTGCTGGGCCCTTCCTGTCAAGCACCGCTCCGCTGGGCCCTTCCTGTCAAGCACCGCTCCGCTGGGCCCTTCCTGTCAGGCACCGCTCCGCTGGGCCCTTCATCTCAAGCACCGCTCCGCTGGGCCCTTCATCTCAAGCACCGCTCCGCTGGGCCCTTCGTCTCAAGCACCGCTGGCCCATTGGCAGTCCCGGTTCTGTGTCGGGCAGGCCTTCACGACGCACTCTGCCCACCATACCTCCTCCATGACCAGTGGTCTCTGTAATCCACCTGATGGACTGTGGCTTTGCACTCCCCAGGATGGCACAGTGGGCGATCCACCCACTGTAGAGACTTGTGAGACTGTGGCTTTGCACTCCCCAGGATGGCACAGTGGGCAACCCACCCACTGTAGAGACTTGTGAGACTGTGGCTTTGCACTCCCCAGGATGGCACAGTGGGCAACCCACCCACTGTAGAGACTTGTGAGACTGTGGCTTTGCACTCCCCAGGATGGCACAGTGGGCATGGAGGCCCTTCGTGGATCTGGCGTCGTGGACTCATGTGGCTGAGGTGCCCCCCCTTCCTTTCCCCATGAGATGCCTGTCTTTTTATTTTAGTGATGCCCCAGCAGTGTTCTCTCCAATGGACTCGATCTCGTGTGTGGGCTTTGCCCATGTGCTGCTGCACATTGGCCCACGGACATTTGGACTTTGAATGACTGGGCCGGACTTTTGCTACTTGTATGGATAGAATTCTAGATGTGTATTCATTCTTCATATATTGCTAAGGTCGTTATACTTTATTGTTGCAATAATATGGTTCTACTTTTACATTCATTGCCTTTTGTCTTTGTTTTTTGGGGGGGGGTTGGGGGTGTCACTCTGACTTTTTTATCTGCATAGGTGTGTAGGTATTTCGGTGGGGGTGGGTGTGTGGCGTATGTGTTTGCCCGTAACCTTTCCTCCTCCCCCTCCCCTGTGTTGTAGGTGCACTACTCACCGTTGTCGTCTGCGGCGAGGTTCGTGATCCTGGAAGAAGAGCAGGAAGGCAATGGCTGGGAGGATGTGGAGTTCGGGTTTCATGCTGTTCCGATTCCGCGTGGAGTGTGTCGAGGTAAGCGTTTTCCATTGGAGATGTCTGTTTCCGCCGTGTTTTTATCGGCGGGCTCCCGCCCCGGAAAAGGTGGCGGATTGGTGGGTCGTGATAGGGTGGGCGGTACATTGTCTGCCGCCTGCCTGTTGACGGTGACCGCCGCGCTGTTTGTTTGTACCGCCGTGGCGGTCGGAGTGTTAAAGCGGCGGCCTGTGTTGGCGGTTCCCGCCAGGGTCAGAATTCATATTTTTAGGCCGCCAGCCTGTTGGCGGGTTGGCCGCCGCTTTTACACTGACCGCCAGGGTCAGAATGACCCCCATAGTGTTCCTGTAGATCAGAGCAGGAGGGGTTGCCACCTACTGAGAGTGGTGGGGCGAGCAAATGGGTGAGTGTTGGTGCCCGCACATGCTCTACATATAAGGAGATGGGACATATAATAAATATAATAAAAGATAACTTACCTTATTTTCAAGTTGCTGACTGACTCATCCTCCACGCTCCTGTTTCCTTCTTCACTCCAGTTTCCTTCTTGCTCCTGCCTCCATCGCAGACCCCATCCATATCCCTTAAGTAATCCTGGTGCTGCCTTCATGTTGTTAACCAGACTGAGAGAAGCACCAGTATAGGAGAGAGTGTCTTCTCTCTGTGTACCTGAGGACACTGGAAGCCCGTGCTTGCTCTCAACCCAGCTGTCCAAGACACGGCATTCACCCTGTCCACGAATCTCCACCGTAGCTCCATCTTCCTGACAATGGATATTTGCTGTACCTGTGCTCCAAACAGCTGTGGCTCTACCCTGACTATTTCCTCCACCATGGCCCACAACTCTTCATCTGTGAAACGGGAATGCCTTAGTGAGGACATGGGTGTTGTGTGGTGTGTGTTGTGCAGAGGGTGTTGAGTAATGTGGTGGGCTGTGGGATGTGTGGTGTGTGACGGATGGCTGGGAGTTAGTGGTGTGTGTAGTTGTGACTGTGATTTGCAAGTCTGTCTCTTGGCTATTTTCCGTGTTTGTAAAGGGTTGTGGGTAAGGTGTGTGTGTGTTTTATAGTGCTGATGGTGGGTGAGTGAGGTGTGTGTGTTAGTGTCAGGTGTGTTATTTTGGTATTGGCCATGGTTGTGTTGTTTTGTATTTGGGTAGCCAGTCTGACCGAGCAGGTGTGTACCGCCAATGGTTTACCACCGTTGAATATCTGCCATGGTGATTCGTGCGTCATAATGTGGTGGGCGTTGTTTTGTTGGTGTAACAGTATGAGTGCTCGTACGAACACTTTACCACTTACCTTTAGTCAGGTGGATTTGTTTTTGTGGCAGTATTTTGTCGGTTTAGTGTGTGTGTTTCATAATATGGCGAATGGATGTTCGCCTCAGTGACGGTATCTTGGTGGTCGTCACCGCAGTGGTGAGCGGGATTTATCGCCAATGTCATAATGAGGGCTTCTTTGTCCTCTGAAGCTTGGAGCTTTTCAGGAAAAGAGATTGGACTCATTAAAGGAGTTAAGCCTATCAATATTATAGTGAAACTGAATGCTGACTACCAGAGAACTCCACCATAGAACACAACACCAGAAACAGTTGCAGGGATCACCCCTTTGATAGATTCACTGATGGAACAGGGAATCCTAGGAGAGACAATGGGAAGTCCATGTAACTCTCTCACTGCGGGACTACCGAAGCCCAATGGAAAGTACTGCATAATCCAGGACCTTAGAAAGGTGAATGAGACATTAGTTCCACGTTGCCCTGTGGTACCGAATCCAGCAGTGATTTTAATTCAAGTTCCTTGTGAAGCAGCGTGGTTCACCGTGAGTGATTTGTGGCAAACATTCTTTTCCATACCATTGCATGAGGAAGGCCAGTATTACTTTGATTTTCAGTTTGGCAATCGTGCTTTGGCATGGTGCCAAGTCCCACTAGGGTATTTCTAGAGCCAATCTATTTTTAACCAGATGTTTAAAAAGAATCTGGAGTCTCTTAAAATGCCATACCGTTCATTCTTGGTCCAGTACGTTGATGACCTACTAATGGCATCAAACCCTCAAGAAGTCTGTAGGAGAGATACTATTGCCCTGTTGAACCACTTAGCTGTGAATGGACATACAGTTTCTTCAATTAGGTTGCAGTACTGTCAGAAAGAAGTCTTGTACTTAGGACACCACATTGAGAAAGGTGCAAGGAAGGTGTTGTAAGAAAGAATCTCAGCAGTTCTGAAAATGTATCCTACAAAGACTCAGAAAGAAGTTCAGATTTTCTTGTGAACGATTGACTACTGTTGCCATTGGATTCCAAAGTTTTCCCTCTTAGCCAAGCTTTTACAGAGGCTGACACACAAATATGTATCTGATCCAGTACCATTGGATGACAATTGCAAATGTGCCTTCACAGAGGCGAGAGAAAATGCAACCCTTAATTATAGTAACACAATGAAAGGAACTACAAAAAAAACTCCATGGTTTAGAAAAAATAGAGAATATTTATCTGAATAAAACAAGACCAAAATTACAAAATCAAATAAGTAGATCTTAAGATATGCAGGCCCATATTTATACTTTTTGACGCAAAACTGCGCCAACGCAGTTTTGCGTCAAAAAAATTAGCGCCGGCTAACGCCATTCTGAAGCGCCATGCGGGCGCCGTATTTATTGAATGACGTTAGCCGGCGTTAGCCGCCGGCGCTGTCTGGTGTGCGTTAAAAAAAACGACGTACACCAGGCAGCGCCGGCGTAGGGGGAAAATGGCGTATGGGCGTCCACAAATGGTGCAAGTCAGGCTGAGGCAAAAAAATCGCCACAACCCGATTTGCGCAATTTTTTTACGACACCCATCCCCCATTGAAATGACTCCTGTCTTAGCAAAGACAGGAGTCATGCCCCCTTGCCCAATGGCCATGCCCAGGGGACTTCTGTCCCCTGGGCATGGTCATTGGGCATAGTGGCATGTAGGGGGGCACAAATCAGGCCCCCCTATGCCACAAAAAACAATTAAAAAAAATACCTACCTGGACTTACCTTAATGTCCCTGGGGTGGGTCCCTCCATCCTTGGGTGTCCTCCTGGGGTGGGCAAGGGTGGCAGGGGGTGTCCCTGGGGGCAGGGGAGGGCGCCTCTGGGCTCATTCTGAGCCCACAGGTCCCTTAACGCCTGCCCTGACCCAGGCGCTAAAATCCGGCGCTAATGCGGGTTTTTTAGACCCGCCCACTCCCGGGCGTCATTTTTGCCCAGGAGTATAAATCCGACGCATATGCATCGGAGTCATTTTTTAAGACGGGAACGCCTACCTTGCATATCATTAACGCAAGGAAGGTGTTCACGCCAAAAAATGACGCTAACTCCATGAACTTTGGCGCTAGACGCGTCTAACGGCAAAGTATAAATATGGAGTTAGTTTTGCGTCGAATTTGTGTCGAAAAAAACGACGCTAATTCGGCGCAAACGGAGTATAAATATGCCCCGCAATTTTAAAGAGTTAGGTGAAAATAGTGCATAGAAGCGCCAAGTATATGTTCAACTTTTTAAATAAACTGCACCATGCCCTTGGGGCTAGCTAAGGCCTACCTTAGGGTGACGTATATGTAATAAAAAGGAGGTTTGGGCCTGGCAAGTGGGTTTCACTTTCCAGGTCAAAATGGTTTAAAACCGCTCACACAGGTTCTGCAGTGGCAGGCCCGAGACATCTTTGAAAGACAACTGTAGTGGGTGGCACAATCAGTGCTGCAGGCCCACTAGTAGCCTTAAATTTCTAGGCCCTGGGCACATGCAGTGCACTTTACTAGGCTCTTACAAGTAAATTAAATATGCTGATTGAGGAGAAACCAATGTTATCTTGTTTTAGAGTACAGAGAACCTGCACCTTAGCACTGGTGAGCAGTGGGAAAGTGCCCAGAATCCTAAAACCAACAAAAACAAGGTCAGAAAACAAAGAGGAGAAAAGCAAAAAGTCTGGGGATGTCCCTGCAGAAAGTGACATTTCCACCACTTTGCATTGCTGTGAGAGGGAGGGAGGGATGCGCTCTCAGTTTTGACTCAGACACATGGAAGTGCAAGCTTACCTGTGGCTTATTTTTCGACACACTTGATCTGTGGCTTTGGCATTGCTTGGCTTTCTTACGGCAGTTGCTGCTGTGAGTGTCAGCAAAGAACAGTGCAATAGCATTGTAATGGGTTATCCTTTGAATGTTTTTGTGCCTCATTCCGTGGACCTATTGTTAACCAGCACCAAAATTCAGCATTTTACAAAAGCACGTATGACCGACTATGAGCAGCCAATGCTCACTTTGCAGAATGTAGGGCCATATGTATGAAAACTGGAGATTGCAACTCGCAAATTGCGATTTTTAAGAAATCGCTATTTCCGAGTCGCAATTGGCCATGTAACAAAATTGCGAATTGGAAATAGCGATTTCTTAAAAATCGCTATTTGTGGTTTGCGAGGCCCGTTTACCGAATCGCAATTTGCATTATCGCAAATTGCGATTTTTTTGCGATTCTGTTAAAAATCGTAAAATGCGAGTAACTTTGAGAATGTACACCTGGAGGAGCCTGATGACATCACCAGCAGGAAATGAGTCATCCCAGGCAGTTTCAGGTGCCACACCCAAACCAGCATCCTAAGAGAGAGCAGCCCAGCCACACAGAGCAGCACTCATAAGGAGCAAGAACACCTGAGCCAGGATGGAGACCCCAGCCCAACACAGGAGAAGGCTGAAAGGAAGCGCAAGCTGAAATTCAGTGAACAGGAGCTTGAGGTTCTAACTGAGGAGATGGTGAGGAGCCATGACCGCCTGTTTGGAAAAAGCTCACTCCAGGTGCCTGAGAGTGAAAAGAGGAGATTATGGCTGGACATTCAGTCCAAAATCTGCGCCATTGGAGTGGCGCAGCGTTCCATCGAAGAAATTTAAAAAAGGTGGTACAACCTGCGCTCCCGTGCAAAGGAGAGGGTGGCAAGGAGACTTGCGGAGGCCAGAGGTACAGGTGGCAGACCACCAACAGAAGCACCATCAACACCATTGGAGGACCTGGTGGAGTCCACACTCCTCCCTGAAGCTGTGGCTGGGGTCACAGACATCGACACCTCCGGCACACTGAGTACCAGCCAAGGTAGGCGAATATTGTATATGTATATGCACAAAAGCCCCTTAGGAATTACCATGTAATGTGAAGCAGTGTGTGAAGTAGTCCAGTCCACATCTTAGAAGCAGCACAACAATGCATTATGGGAGTGGCAGTCCACAAACTAGTACTGAAAGTAGCACAACAATGTAATTAAGCATAGTGACACCCAGAGTAACACAACACACACAACACCGTGTAGAGCAGTACCTGTACCTTTATTGCCATTGTCTGACAGATAATGTAACATACAGAACTGACATGCTGCATATTATTGTTGCAGGTGGGCCAGGCCCAGCAGCCACACCATCTCCATGTGTAGGAGAGACGGACACCCATCAGCCCTCAGATACAAACACCAGTGGGTCCCTCCACATGTCGACTGTCCGACGCAGGCCCAGGGCACTGCCACTGCCATAGCTCAGCGACGACTCTGATGAGCAGCAGGATGGGCAAAGCACACAGTCAGCACCAGACAGGCACAGCCAGATTCTGGAGGGCAGGGGTCAGCCAACCACAGCACCACGCAGGATTGCTACGGGGTCCCGGGCACAACATCATGAGGAATGTGAGGGTCCCTCCTTATTCGGGGGCCTTGAAGCTGCTATGTTGCAGCAGCAGCATCTGCAAAATAAGCGGATCCTTAGTTTAGACCGAAACCTGCGCAAACACAACCGCAACATGATGGGCCTGCATCGCCAACTGGATGCACTCAATGGCAATATTGTACAGCTGCGTGAGGGACAGGTGCAGGCTTCAGAGGACACCAGGGACCTTACAAGTGCTGTCCGTGACCTCTGCCAGGAGCTGCGCCATGAGAGGGTTAGCCGGCGCAGACAGGAGCACAGATTCCAGACAATGTTTGGAAGCTACTTGAAGGTCCTCTAACAGGATGGCAAATTCCACTGCATTGATCGCCCGCCGTGCAGTGGTGTGGCAAGTGGAGGCTGCACATAGCAGCAGGGACGTTGTCCAGGGACTTGTTCAGATCACGAATGTGATAGAACACATAATGGGACAAAGATCAGCCACTCCAAGTGAGGTAGCACTGGGGGACACTGAGGACAGTTCCAGCCTCAGCAGTGTTGCCGTACCAGCAGCAGACACCAGACGGCGCAGTGCCAGGCACAGCACTGCCACTGAAGGTGACAATAGAGGTGCCAGTGACGTAACTGGGCACCCGAGTGGTGTGCGTGGGAGAAAAAAATGACTCTTGCTGCCATTAGACTGCCGTTGCCACTATGAGGAAATAGTGCATGACTCTGGTCATTAGATTTTTTGCGTTTGTCACATCACCTGTTTCATTTATTACTCACTCATACATTACCTGACGTAAGGTAATACATTTATATCACTACAGGTACAGTTATCAGTGGATTTGTGTCATTCATACTCATGTCTGAAATGGTTGTGTGTGATGTCAGCACGCCTCCGCCTTACCTCTGCTACACTGGTCCTGTCTGCTGGCTGTAGAGGTGGTATGGGATCGTCATCCTCATCTGATTCAGTGTTACTGATTTCTATAGGTATGCCCCTGGTTGTAGTTATATTGTGAAAGATTGCACAAGTAGCCACTATTCTACATGTAGTCTCTGGACTGTACTGTAGTGCCCCTCCACTTTTGTGGAGGCACCGGAAGCGACTCTTCAGCAGTCCAAATGTGCGCTCCACCACGTTGCGGGTTGCCCTGTGTGCTGCATTGTATCTCCGTTATGCTGGTGTTGTAGGATTGAGGTATGGCGTTATCATGTAGGTGCGCACTGCGTAGGCACTGTTTCCTGGAAGGAACAGAGGGTATAATGAGTAAGTGAGCCATCTGGCGTCACAACTGCATAAATGCACCAGTGTACAGAGGGACAATACCAAGTAGATATCCTTCACCAAACTCCCCAGCTAGCAGTCTTGTGTGAATGCCGCTGTGGCGAAAGATGTACGAATCATGTGTGCTCCCTGGGTACCTGGCCACGAGATCTGTTATGATATAGGAGGCATTGCATATCACCTGAATATTCATGGAATGTTGGTATTTACGGTTTCGGTACACATACTCTGTGGCTGATGCTGGACATATTGCCACATGTGTGCCATCTATGGCACCTAGGACGGGGGGAACTGTGCTATCTGGTAAAACTCTATTTTTGTCTGCTGGATTTCCTGTGGGGTGAGGGGGAATCTGATGTACTGTTGTAGTTTGCTCAGCATGGCATTGATGAAAGAATTAAAAAATCTGGAGAGGGTACTCTGTGAGACTCCTCCAGCTGCTGCTATGACCCCTTGATAGCTCCCTGAGGCGAGTAGGTGTAGGGAGCATAATACCTGCACATGGGTGGGTATGCTATGAGTCCTTAGTGTTCTGCGCTGCAGTATAGGTTGTAGTTCAGCTATCAGGTCAAGTATCGTGGCTGAGTTCAACCTATACCTCTCATATATTTCCCCCTCTGTCAGGTCAAAAAGTGTAATGCGCACTCTGAAAATGCGCTCCTGTCTCCTCCTCCCTCTCCTCAAACCTGCCAAGATCCTCATCCTTCTTGCCATGACGTAGAGTGCAGCCATTGTGGAAAAGTGTCTGAGGCTTTCTGGGCCTCTTTATATAGGTTGCACCTGGTTACCACCTGGTTTCAGTTCATGGTATTTTGCATGTGCAAAATGCCATTCTGCGAAAAATCGCAATTTGCGATTTTTTGATGCATTGAATTGCGACTTGGATTTTGCAAATCACATTTTGCGCCTCGCAATTTCCTACTGGAAATACCGAATCGCAAAATGCGACTCGCAAAACCAGCTCGCAACGCAAAAAATCGCAAAAATTGCGATTTCTTATTTTTGGTCTGCGAATGCCTTTCGTGCATCGCAGGCCACGTTTTTGCACTCGCAAAAGGCCGATTTTTGCGATTCGCACCGTTTGCGAGTGCAAAAACTTTTCATACATCTGCCCCTAATTCTTAAACACTGTAATACCTTAAATCCTACTACCTTGATGCTTAGACCTGTGAATGATAAAAATCAAATGATGATGGTAATGTTGAATTTGAGCAGGACTGTTTCATTGTTACTGAAATGTGTACCAGGCCAAGAGCTGACATTCAAGATATTGCCCTAAGTGAAAATGATTATGTGTTGTTTGTTGATGGTTCCTGTTTAAGAGACAATGGCCGTGCCCTAACAGCTGATTATTTATTTTGCTCTCAGGTGTAGTCAAAGCCATCTGTCTTCAAAGAGTCTTTTCTGCCTAAGTAGCTGAATTAGTTGTTCTTACATGAGCATGCTGTGTTTCAGAACAGCTGAATGTGGCAACGTTCACTGATAGTATAGCTTTGATGTTGTTCATGACTTTAGACAGTTATGGTCACAGAGAGACTGTTTAACCTCTTCACCAATCCGTAATGGGGATGAAGTTTATAAACAATTTAATGTATTACATTTGCCTGCCTAAAATTACAGCAGTAAAGTGCTCTGCACACCGAAATGCCACTGATTATGTAATTCTCTGCAAAATCTATGCCGATGAGGTGGCAGGATACTTTGCCCTAAAATGTGACACCTTTAATGGGGAATACTCAGATGAGTCAAATGATGAGATGAGTCACAATCCTCTGGTAACTGCAACAGATAGCTGGGTCGAAGTTAAAATATTACAGGAAGAAGTGTCAGAGGAAGAACAGCAAGGTTGGATTAGTGCAGGTTGTGTAAAGAGAGATGAAGATATTTGGGTTTCAAGTGATGGAAGAGTAGTGATGCCTAATGCTTGTTACTACCAATGGCTAGGCATTACCATGGTCCGTCACATATTGGTCATGATGCCATGATTAGAATGATCAGACAAACTTGGTACAACCCCAAGTTCAAATTGATGGCAGAGGCTTTGTGTCACAGGTGTGTCACATATCAGCAAATGAATGCAGGCAAATATATAGCACTCACACTAAGGCACATAGGCAGATCAGGAGGTCCTTTCAACAGGATGCAAATTGATTTTATTTAGCTCCCCGCATGCAATGGACTGATATAAATCTTGGTTCTTGTTTGCATTTTCATCTGTTGGGTTGTGGCTTACCTGACAAGGAGAAATGACAGTCTGGTAGCAAAGCTGTTGCTTAAGGAGCTGATTCCAAGGTTCAGCCTTAAGACCGAAGGACATACTTCAGCAGTGAAGTCCTGAAATTGTTAGGTGTGGTATTGCAAGTTGAGCAAAGATTACATTGCAGTTACAGGCCTGAGGCTCCTGGATTGATGGAGTAGGTTAACAGAAATTTGAAGTCCAGATTGACCAAAGTATGTGCCTCCACCTCATTGAAATAGCCTGATGCGTTGCCTTTTGTTTTGATGAGTTTGTGCAGTACTTCAGACAGAAATACTGGCCTTTACCCACATGAAATCATCATGGGGCGTGCATATGAGATTGTACCTACAGATCTGCTTGTGAACATCACAGGTGACATAGTACTGGATTATTGCAAAGAACTAGCTGATGTGGTTTGTTCTGGGTATCATCAGGATGGAGCAGCTACAGTTCAGCCACAGCAGGGGCTCTACTATGACTTGTGCCCAGGTGACTATGTCATGGTGAAATAACATGTGAGGAAGTCTGGCTTAAAACCGGGTTGGTAGAGCCCACACCAGGTCGTGCTTGTGACCACAATGGCTGTGAAGCACGCTGGTCTCTCTAATTGGGTACATGGGAGCCACACTCGCAAAGTATCAGGTCCCCTTGAGAACACAGCACCTGTCCCTGAAGAGTAAGAGGGATCAGGTTATTCAAGCTTTTAGGGATGTGCAAGTAGCTGACACTGCACAATTGCGGTCTGGGGAGGGTCTGAGCGAGTCAACAGCAGGGTTGAGACAGAATCAGTTGGCTCTGCAAAGCTCAGATGTTGACAAATGACCTAGGACTGTAGCAGAAAGAGTTGTACGGGGAGACAAATGGTCACAAGAGAAAGGTGTGCCAGTGGTTCAAGTTCCCCCAACAATAATAGACGAAACTGGTGCAGAGTGACAGTGATACTGATAAACCAGTAACTCGAAGAACAAAGAGAAAGAGAATTCTTAGTCAAAAGTATGCAGCACCTAAATGGACAGACATACTTTGCAGCAAATGACTGGGATAAGAAATTTACAACATTTTGTGCTAACAGTATGTAACCAGTTCAGTATTCTTGAATTCGTTTTTGTGGCAGAACTTAACTTTGAAACCGAGACATTATACCCTGGATGTGATTATTGGTGATATTTGAAATCAGTGCTATCAGTGCTTTTACTAGGGACATTTGAATATTTATTAGAAGCTTTTTGAACATTTGCTAGAGAAAAACTTGATAAACTTTCTAGAGGATCAAGAAGACTTTTGCAACTAACTTTTGAACTTTAAAGAAAAAAGAGAAAATGGTTCTTTGTTTCAGTTTTACTTTTCTTGATATTTGCCTGCTCAAAATTAAAAAAGGACTGAAAGAGATATTTGATATTTTTGGTGCCACTAATTGTATTTTTAAATTTTTTGTATAATGTTTAGTCATTTTACTTTCTCTTTCCTCCCTTTGCTTTCACTTATTTCAGCTCCTTGAACAACTTATAGAGACCAACTGCAATTAGTGCACGCAAAGCTATTATCAATTTAGGCCTCACAACATTACTAACACGTCCTTTTCTAAACGTCCAAACCATTTTCCAACTGCTGAAAAATCACTACCTATTGCTTACAGGCACCTGTTGCTTCTAACTCCTCCAGGTTCTTTTTCAGGCTGTCATATTAGGAACATACTTTCTCAGCTCTTTACTATTGCCTGGAATGTGCGTGCAGACCGTTGAACTTGCAACATTCTGTAAACTCCGCCCTCTATCACAAGATGGATGTCTAACAAAAGATGATTTTGTTACACCATTGATCCTACGCAACCATTTGTGTGCCTACTAACAAGAAGGCACCCTCTGTATATGTAGATAGCTTATCTAATATTTTTGACGACTTCCTTATTTTCTGACCATTCAGGATCACTCCCACAGATGTAATTATGGCACCAAAAATATCCCTGTCAATCTCTGAAGCACTGGCACCTCTTTTAATTCTGGTGTTTGATTTCACATTCCAGACAGGTCATTGAAATGTCCCACATGATGAATCTTTCCATACGTTCCTTTGGGTAACTTATAATAAACATTTGACCCCACAGATTAAATAAACACTTGATATTGTGGTTTGTGGTTTTTCTATTTGAGAGGTCCTTCATTTCCCTTTATAGCATAATTTGGACATTATTTGATTTATGTTTGGCCAATGCTGTGCCCCTCATCACATCACCTCTTTTAGAAGCCTTACCAGATTCTTGCAGCATTTTAGCAGAGGACATCAATCCTTTATAATGATCGGGTTTGGCCTGCCATGCTGTAAAACTGCAGCTTAAAAGCAGTGCTCCACTTGAAAATTAAAAAGAGAATCCACCTCATTTTAAAATCTGCCAACAATACACAACTTGCCCGGTACGCACAACGATGGCGGGGAATGCTGGCAAATCCAAAAGCAGCCCTGGAAACTGCAGGATAGTCTGGCAATCGCTTGGATAGGGAACTCGGCACGGAGATATTTGAAATGGCTGCTTTCTAGGAGACAAGGCTGCAGAGTCAATACTCATGTGCTGACTAAGGGTGGGCCAAACATATGGAGTTTCACTCCACAGAAGTCTGTGGAGTTACATAAAAATTCTGTGAGATTCCACAGATTTCCATGAGCGGGCAGAATTCCTGCACATAGCGTTTCTCACGCTGATTTTTAGCACTGGACACTTGTCCACACTGTCAAATCACTATAAACAGCACCTCACAGCACACCAGAAGGCCCTGCTTCTTTCTGCCACTTTAGTATATTATCTACTAAAGCAACAGCTTTCTCAACGTGAATGGTTGTGGCATGCCCCGACAGCCCCTGTTGAGAAATCTCATCAGGAGGCATTCTAGCCCCCGAAAATCACACTGGGAAATTCACAATTGCTAACTTAACATTGACGAGCAGAGCGCAATAAAAAACTCTGACACACAGTGGCTGTCTGAGTTTTGTCAGAACTCCGCACTCCAAGAGGAAAATAGATTTGGCAAAACTCCACGAACTTGCCTGCGGAGTAGAATTTTTCACCAACCCACAGTTGCAGCTGATTGGAACTTCGGTAGTCTCTATGGAGCCAGGGTGGAGTCTGATGCTGTGAGACTGCTACTATCTTCCACTCCTCATCCTTCTATTGGTAGTTAGCTTTGTGGCATGATAAGAGCAAAGGGGCGAGGAGAAGCCTACCTGAACAATACGTATGAATCTGGTGGCACTGTGGACAAATGGCATCTCTCCTACCATGCTGTGCTGGGCAAATGGGCCCTCTCCAATTCGGCCACATTTAAAATCTCATACTGCAATTCCTATATGGTGCGATTGCCTTCCCAGCCAACCAATGGCCCACTTTACTGCCAGTTCAGCACCTTGAGATGCCTCAGTCATCATAACTGTTGCATGATTAGGCTTCCGGGGGCTTCCTGCCTTGACACCGTGCCCTTTTATTATTGTAAATTGCCATAGCTTTGTGACTCACAGAATGATCTGGGAACAGCCAGGTGTTTTCTGTCCATACTGCAATAAACTGTCCTATTAAAAAAAAGTCTGATCAGAAGCAGAGTAAACTGATATTTAAACACTGCAGGAGCACCAGACCCCGGGCAGGTGACTTAGACACAGGCAATGAGTCTCCAGGTGGGGAAGGCAAAACTGAACTGTTGCTTCTTGACCTTTAAGCTAGCTTGCCAATAACCAATGGCCTCACAGAGAATGTGGACAGGGATAATGTAAGATTAGATGGTATGAAGTACCATATCTCTGAGTTGGAAGAGGATGGCGCCACTCTGACAACTAAAGTGCAGACACTGGTCAGAAGTTTGGTGGTGGATGAGTCAAGAATGAAGATCTTGAGGAGCAGCCTGGAGCAATAACATCAAGATTCTTGATCTGGTGGAGTCAACCCACATGACTGAAGCAGAGATATTTGTTGAAAAATTGCAGCTGGAGATGGTTGGCTGTGACAATTACACTGCTATTTTTATGATTTGGCTGTCACATAGGCCGTCATTACAACCCTGGCGGTCGGTGTTAAAGCGGCGGTAATACCGTCAACAGGCCGGCAGTAAAAAAAATGGAATCATGACCATGGCGGAAACCGACAACACAGACAGCCACTTTAACACTCCGACCACCACGGAAGTAGAAACAAACACCGCGGCGGGAACCGCCAACAGACATGCGCACAATGTACCGCCCACTGTATTACAAGGCACCAATCCTCTACCTTTTCCGGGGCGGTACCAACGCCATCAAAAGCACGGCAGAAACAGTCTTTGGGAGGGAAACCACTCACCTCTCGACACCCAACGAGGAACTAGGACACCATGGAGCCTGAGTTATGGGTGCTACCAATGTTGGTTTACCTCCTCTTCTACAAGGAGCAGCAAAGATGGCGGCGACGACCACGGTGAGTAATACACCTAGTACACGGGGGAAGAGAGTGACACACACACGCAGCCCGTAACACCCCCACCCTCACCCACAACACCATACACACAAATACATGCAGCAACATTACAGTTACACCCTGTAACCCCCAGGAAGAACGCAAGGACAAAATGAAATGATTGTAACAAGTGTAATCATAAAAAATTCAGATATGTAAACAGGTCCTTAACAGATCAGTATAAACAAGTATGTACAGCAACTACACAAGTCCGGATAGTGTTCCATTCATTGTCGTGGACCAGTGGTCCCAAAATGCATAGGCGAAGCCCACACATGATACCTGCCTCGAAACGGAGAGAACACTGCTGGGGCATCAGGTTGGAAAAAAACAGACACCTCAGGGGGAAGGGGGGGGGAG
This sequence comes from Pleurodeles waltl, assembly GCF_031143425.1. Lineage (NCBI taxonomy): Eukaryota > Metazoa > Chordata > Amphibia > Caudata > Salamandridae > Pleurodeles > Pleurodeles waltl. The sequence continues at coordinate 1,120,645,173 of NC_090445.1, read as the reverse complement.
GGGCACCCCAGCCGGATGAAGGGACGATGCCACAGCTCCACGAGGGGGCTCAATGCCCACTGATTGGTCCTGGGGAGTGCAAAGCCACAGTCTCTCAAGTGGATCATTTTCTCCACTGGTTCTGAAGGGGGCTTGGTGCCCAGAGTGCTTCATCCTGCCAAGGACTGGGGTAGTGGATGCTTTTCTCCACTGGTTCTGGAGGGGGCTTTGTGCCCAGAGTGCTTCATCCTGCCAAGGACTGGGGTAGTGGATGTATCTCTCCACTGATTCTGGAGGGGGCTTTGTGCCCAGAGTGCTTCACATAGTGTGTAGCAGTTCCCATTCCCCCACATGGATGTCATAGCCACGAAAGTTCCTGGGAACAGCTAGCATGATACTCCATGGAAGCAGAGACACACTCCACCCTGCCACGATTCAGCCTGCAAACTGCTGGTACTGCCAGTGCTGGTTGTGGTGCCTCATGCACGCTGTGCCGGTCCCGGACATCTCCTGCAGCCTCGGACTACTGCCCACTGGGGATGATGTCCATGTCAGCTGTGGTGGCACAGTCTGAGTACGTCGGGGGGCAGGTGGCAGTGGTTGCGGCGGTGTCAGTGGCGGACATGCTGGCAGTGGTGCATGTGTCAGCACCTGTGGAAGGAGACACAAGGACGTCTCCTAAAGCCTCGGATGGCTGCCCACTGGGGATGATGCTGGGGACTGGAGCAGAGGCAGCAGGCGTGCAGGTGGCGGTGCAGGTGGCGGTGGTTGCGACGGTGTCCACTGTAGTACAGGTTGCTGTTCTGACCTGCAGAAGGGGAGTCAACAGTCCCTCACCCTGAGCTGCCTTCCCTTTAGCCTTGTGTCCCTTCCCCACCTTGGAAGTCGCTGCTGGGACCTTGGCACTGTCGGCTTTTATCCTGGAGGAGGCCTTGCTGCTTGGTTGGTGTGGCCTGTCCTTATGGCATGTTGTCCCCTTCTTCACCTTGGCAGGTGGCGGAATAGGGTGATCCTTGGCCTCATTAGGGCCACTGGCGCACTGGCAGCTCTGATGGGTGCAGGCCGTGATGTTACAGGACTTGCAGGGACCACAGTGCTGGAGGATTTCATGGCTGAGGTGCTGGGCTGGGATCTGGACATCCTGGCCTTAGGGGAAGGACGGGGGGAGGTGTAGGGAAGAGGTCAATGGTAGCCAGGAAAAGTTTTTTAGACACACTAGGAAGTGAAGATGGAGGGCGTTTGGGAGTGTGAGTGCCGGTGGGATGTGTGGTGCTTATGATTGCCATGTCCACTCTTGTGTGTTGATGAGTGTGCATGCTGGTCTGATGGTGTGCTTGGGATATGCAGAGGTACACGGGATTGGGTCTGGGTAGTGGAAGTTGAAGGGGGGAGGCTGCACACAGGGACAATGGCTGCCATCAGTGCTGAGACCAGAGCCTGAAATGCTCTCTGTTGGGCCGCCACGCCAGAATGAATGCTATCCAACCAATTTGTTGGTTGCAAATGCCTCTCGACACCCTGGATGGCATTCAAAATGGTTGATTGCCCAACAGTGAGGGATCTTAGAAGGTCAATAGCCTCCTCACTGAGGGCAGCAGGGAAGGCGGTGCTGGTCGGGTTGTGGCAGCTGTACCTGTTGTTGTGGTGGGCACAGAGATGCCTGCCACCGCAAGAGAGCTCCCATCAGAGGAGGAGTCGCTGTCGCTTGTGTTTCCTCCTGTCCCTGTCGTAGAGCTCCCCTCACCCTCCGTCCCACTGGTGCCTTCATACTCCGTACATTCATCGTCCAGGGCCATGTGGGTTGCAGCTCTCTCCTGCTCTGGTGCCACAGCTTCTCCACCAGATGATGCTAATGCACACAAGGACCGGGTGACAAAACAAAAAAGGGAGGAAAGGCAGAGGAGAGACATGGTCAATGGCTGCAACAACACCACCGTTGGTGGACACAACACACAGGGAGCAGCCCTATGCACTGGGCCATGCACTAACAGTTCAGGGGAAAATCACATGGCCATGGTGGACTGTGCTTATACCCATTTGATGCACACCTGGAACCCACAGGAGACTGACTATGTGTAGAGGACCACTACCACTTTTGGGGTTGAACTGGCACTGAGCCTGCCTAGCAATGGATCTACCCTGGCACGCTTGGTCTGCCCTAGGGAAAACCACAGCCCTCTTCCCACACCCAGAAAACTCATAAAGCGTGCAGCTGCATGAGACAGTACTCACCCCCTTGCAGCTGCTGTGATGCCCTCAAGCTCCCATCCAATTCTGGATATGCCACCGCGAGGATCTGGTACATCAGGGGGGTCATGGTGCGACGGGCATGCCATCCACGTTGGGAGGCCATCCCAAGCTGGGCCTCCACCATCTTCTTGGTCCAGCGGCACAGGTCCTCCCATCTTTTGCGGCAGTGGGTGCTCCGTCTATGGTAGACCCCCAGGGTCCACACTTCCTTGGCAATGGCACGCCAAATAGCCTTCTTCTGGTGGGCGCTGACCTAGAGGAAATGTAAAGTAGGAATGGCTTTTAATCCCCGTCTGGTTATTCTTACTTATTGGCCACAACCACCCACCTTGGGCCACAAACATATACACTGACCACCCTCACATGCTGGCCTCTGCCCACTCCCCACCTGTATCTTCCATCGACACCACTCCATACATTCATGTCCCATCCATCATGCTCACAGTGTACTCACCTGTTTGCCTGGTGGACCGTAGAGTTGCGTGTACTGGGGGAGGACCCCATCCACCAGTTTGTCCAACTCCTCCACAGTGAAGGCAGGGGCCCTTTCCCCAAACACTGTAGCTATTGTCGCTTCCAGACTCAGGTCACAGCAGCACTTGCAGTGTAGGTCCTCACCTGTTGAAGGTCAGGTATCAAGTGAGTGAACAGATAGAAAATGGCAGTTACGTTTGCAGAGGTGCGCACCGTCACCGCCGGCGTACATCGTCATTGGCTCCTGGAACCCATAGGGCCCAATGATAACCAATGCTGAATTGCGCCATGGTCTTCGTCCGAGTACCGAGACGCTGCACAACGCCAGCGCAGTTATCTCATTTCCCCTTGTCCCTCCTTAGAGGTCAGACAGCCGCCATTTCAAGTGGCCACATGGCAGGCAAAATAACTGCGTCACATCACTTTTGTGCTGGAATACGGACATACAGCGCTAAACACAGATTACATCACATTTGTTCTAAACACCCATGTGAAACCTATGTGGTGTATGACCCTCTGCTCACCCTTCTCGTCCATAGGGCACGTCCGCTGGGGCAGATGATGAGATGGTGTCATCCTCCGGTATACAGACCACTGGTGGACCTGTTGACAATGGAAGACAGACACATTATCATCACATACAGACTTGATCATGCCACAATCCAAGAACTGTGTGCCCAGTTGGAGCCAGACCTGATGTCAGCTATCTGCCATCCCACAGGAATACCCCCACTAGTGCAGGTCCTGTCAGTACTCCATTTCCTGGCCAGTGGGTCCTTTCAAACAACAGTGGCCATGGCATCAGGGATGTCACAGCCAATGTTCTCTAACATGTTGACAAGAGTGTTGTCTGCCCTCTATATTTGCAGGTGACTCTGGTTACCCCAACCTGTCATGGCTACTGACCCCAGTGAGGAATCCCAGGACAAGGGCAGAGGAATGCTACAATGAGGCACATGGGCGGACTAGAAGGATAATTGAACGTACTTTCGGCCTCCTGATGGCCAGGTTCTGGTGCCTCCATCTGACAGGTGGCTCCCTATACTACTCACAGAAGAAGGTGTGCCAGATCATCGTGGCATGCTGTATGTTGCACAACCTGGCTTTGCGACTCCAGGTGTCTTTTCTGCAGGAGGATGGGCCTGATAATGGTCTTGTGGCAGCAGTGGAGCCTGTGGATAGTGAAGAAGAGGAGGCAGAAGAGGAAGATATAGATAACCGAAACAATCTTGCAATACTTCCAGTGAGACACAGGTAAGAAGCTGGCACTTCTCCTCTCATATCAGACTACTGTAGGACATTGCTTGATTCTGCCTTTTTACATCTGTGTATGGACCCTGACAGTTCACTTTGGCTTTCTATTTTACAGATCTGTGTACCACTTTGTGCCTTCTGCTATGTTTACTGCTGCCCAACAAATGTCTAACATTGGTATGTAAAAATGAACATTGCCATTGCTATTTTTCTGAAACTTTGCAAAAACACTTTGTGAAAGTACAGACTGACTCCAGATGGATTTGTGATTCAAGGGTGTTTATTTCTGTGCTAATAAGTGGAGGGGGCTGTACAACGGTCTGGGGTGATGGTTGAGGAAAGTCAAGGATAGAGTTCAGTCTATTGGCATCACAGGTGCATTGTCCAAGGGGGCATGGGAAGTGGAGTAATGGTAGTTGAAAGTGGACATGGTAACAGAGTGGGACAGAAGGGTGACTATCAGGAGAGTCCTATTTCCTGGCGGGGGTCTTGGCAATGTTCTCTGTCTTGTGCCTGGATCTCAGGGACCGTTTGCAGGGTGGTTCTCCATCTGCAGGGGGTGAGGTGCTGGTGGCCTGTTGGTCCTGTGGCAGGATCTCCTGTCCACTAGCGCTGGCGGAGGTGGAGGGGTGTTCATCATTCAGGTTAGTGTCAGGGGCCCGTCGGTGTGCCACTGTATCCCTCTTGGTGTTGACGATGTCTGCCAGCACCCCTGCAGTGGTAACCAGGGTGTTGTTAATGGCCTTCAAGTCCTCCCTGATCCCCAGGTACTGTTTCTCCTGCAGCCGCTGGCGCTCCTGAAACTTGGCCAGTACTGTGCCCATGGTCTCCTGGGAATGATGGTATGCTCCCATGATGTTGGAGAGTGCCTCGTGGAGAGTGCGTTCCCTGGGCCTGTCCTCCCCCTGTCACACAGCAGTCCTCCCAGCTTCCCTGTTGTCCTCTGCCTCTGTCCCCTGAACAGTGTGTCCACTGCCACTGACCCCAGGTCCCTGATTGTCTTGGGTTAGTGGGATTGCCTGGGGTCCCTGTAGTGGTGGACACACTGCTGCTTGACGTGTCCTGGGGACAGTGGCATGGGCACGCTGGGTGGGTGCTGTGGTGGCGTTTTCTGAGGGGGGAGGTTCAGTGGTGTTTTGTGACTGTGGCAGGGGAACTGACTGTCTCGAGGTCCCTGATGGGCCGGGCTCGTCATCTTGATCCAGGCGTGCAGAGCTGCTGTCGTCACTGTGGGCCTCTTCTGTGGGGGGCCTGGATATGTCTGGCACCTCCTGTCCGGTGACGTTGGGTAGGGGTCCTGTTGTGCAGTCAATGCATAGTTATTGTATCTGTGTGTGCCCTCGTGTCCAATGTGTGAGTTACCCTCTACTCCTGCGCTTTGCTTATTGTCTTTGGCCTTATGTGATTGTTAATTTTGGGGCCAGGGTGTGTATCTGTACTGGACATGCTTTGGTGATGGGTGTCCATGCATTGGTGTGACATGCAGGGATTGGGATTGGGATGCGTGTGTTAGTGGGGTGTCTGTGGGGTGTTGGGGTGATGGGTGTGAGGGTAGGGGTAAGAGTCTGTGATGGCATGTAGGTGGGGGGGTGAAAGTATTAAAGATATGACTTACCAGAGTCCAGTCCTCCTGCTACTCATGCCAGGCCCTCAGGATGCATGATTGCCAAGACTTGCTCCTCCCATGTTGTTAGTTGTGGGGGAGGAGGTGGGGGTCCACCATCAGTCCTCTGTACAGCTACCTGGTGTCTGGATACCATGGAACGCACCTTCCTCCATAGGTCGTTCCACCTCTTCCTGATGTCATCCTGTGTTCTTGGATGCTGTCCCACTGCGTTGACCCTGTCGACAATTCTCCGCCATAGCTCCATCTTCCTTGCAATGGAGGTCTGCTGCACCTATGATCCGAATAGCTGTGGCTCTACCCACATGATTTCCTCCACCATGACTCTGAGCTCCTCCTCAGAGAACCTGGGGTGTCTTTGCGGTGCCATGATGTGGTGTGGGTGATGTGTGAGGTGCTGTCTGTTGTGATGTGTGTGGGGATGTGTTGGGGTGTGTTGTTTGAGGTGTGTAGATGTTATATGAGTGATGGTGTTGTGTTCCTGTGGAGGCTGGCATTGTGTTTGAATATCTCTCTGTCTGGACTTCATCAAAATGGGTTGTTGTAAGGGTTTGTGGGTAACGTGTATGTGTGTTTTATAGTGCTGTGGGTGTGTGGGTATGGTGTGTGTATGTGTATCATGTGTGTGCATTTTGAATTGTCCAATGTAGTGTAGTTTTGTTAGTGTGTGTGTGTATTTTTGAGCGCGGCAGTGTGTACCGCCAATGGATTACCGCGGTTGAACAACCGCCGTGTTGATTCGTGGGTTGTGATAGTGTGGGCGTAGTTCTGTTGGCGTGACAGTGTAGGTTTTGGTATCGCCAGTTTATCACTGACCTTTGGTGTGGCGGACTTGTGTGGGTGTCTGTATTGTGGCGGATTTCTAGATGTGGGTCGTAATACCTGTACCGGTATTCTGCAGCTGCCACGGTATTTTGTTTGCCGTCAGCACGGCGGTAAGTAGAATTTACCGCCAGGGTTGTAATGAGGGCCATAGTTCCTTGGCTCTGAGACCGAGGCCTCTGTGGCCGATCATTACTCGATTTCTCAATTATCGTGACAATCCTGAGGCTGGCCAGCGAAGAGGGCAGGCAGCTTGTACTTGGCGGTATCAGACTTTCCTGACTTTAACATCATGGTCCAAGAAGCTAGGAGGAAGAACACAGAATCTAAGAAACTTCTGTGCAACAAAGAGGTCATGTATGCGATGCAATACCTGGTGATGCTCCTCTTCAACACTGGAGGAAAATTGAAATTCTTCACTGATCATAGGGCCGTACTGTCCTTTGTGAAACAGTACATGGGCCAGACTAATTAGTATCCTTGCATGGCTCTCCCTCGTGTACAACTCCAGACAAGAACAGGTTTAATGATATTGAATAACAGTGACACAATTTGCAAAACTGGATCTGACTTTAATACTGTGCACTAGATATCCTAGGTGATTTACAGGATGTTCGTAAGTGCGCTCCGCTGGACACAATCTTAAATTAATTATAAACACAAGCTAATACTTTCCAAATTCTTACACAGACTGTATTACACCCCTGCTAACCGGCATAAATTTGACAGCTCCAGGTCACAAAAATGTCACCACTGTCACCAACCACTGGCCAATTTGTTCCACCTCTTAAAGAAGTGTCTTCTCATTGCTGACTGTCGGGCCTGGCACTTTTTGCAGGGTCATGCCCAAATATTTTGCCTTCCTCCTCCTATTTTTCTGAACTCTTTTTGTTGGCTCTAGGACTCTAGGCACCTTAGCACTGCTGATCAGTGCTAAAGTGCATGTGCTCTCCCTTCTAAATTTCATATGATCAGCTCACACCTGTTTGGCGTATTTCATTTACCTGTAAGTCCCATGTACAGTGTTATCTCTTTTACCCATGACCTGCAAATTAAATGCTGGTAGTAGGCCTGCAGGGCAGCATGCAGCACCCACAGAACTAGGGTTGCAAAACTGTCTCAGGCCTGCCACTGCAAGGCCTGTGTGCACACTTTACTGGCACAGGGACCTGGCATTTAAATTTACATGCTAGGCCTGGAAGTCTCCTTATACTGAATATACGTCACCTCTAAGGTAGGCCCTAGCTAGCCCTATGGACAGGGTGCTGAGTAGGTAAAAGTTAGGACATGTGCCTGGTTTTGTGGCCTGTCCAAGTAGTGACAAACAGTTTATTTGGTTTCTTACTGCTGCGAGTGCTGCCTCTCTCATAGGATTGCATTGGAAATGCCCTCTCATATGGCTAAGCAGTATCTTCGGATCCATGAGGGTGGCATGGGCATGTTTGGTATGGATAGAATGGTAGTGAGAAATGCTGTTTACTGTTGTAGGTGGATTTTTTATTACCATGGTAGAAATGGCACTTTTAGAAAGTGGGCATTTCTGTGTGCATACAACTCTGGTGCTTTTGCCGCCTGACTCAAATCCACATCTGGGGTAGAGTGACAGCTGGACTTTGTGTACATGTACACAGGAAAGGTGGAGATGTAAAAGGAGTACATCTGCATCCTGAGTGGTTTCCCTGGGCTGTGGGAGGTAGAGGGAGGTGGGGCACACATGCATCTGTAAAAGATGTGTCCTATCCTCACAAAAAGGGCTTGTTTACCCCCTACTGATGTCTGGAGCCAGTGTTGGAGGAGTAGGGGACATTCCTGGAAAAGGTTGGTGCTGATTGGAACCCCCTTCCCAGCTTTGTGGAAGCTGAGCAAATTGAATATAAGTACAGGGAATTATCCCCCACATTTTCAGACACTGATAGGCTTTGATGGACTGGGCACTAGGTGCTGGAAGGACTCGCCAGAAACTGCCTTGGGACTCCCCTGCTGTTGTTCCAACCCATGACCTGCTAGGTCACTAAGAAGGACTGCTACTGCTTTCCCTTGACCCTTGTGCTGGTCTGCTTGCTTGAGACCTTTTTCCTTGTGCCCCCCTAGTGGTCTCCAGGGGCAGGGCCCCCCTTTCTTTCCCCATTCCCATCCTTAAAGTGCTTGAAGGGTGCTTTATGATTTATTCCCTCAGTGTGAGGGAAGTGCTGTGCCTTGCTGTCCAGGAGCATGGAAGGTGCTCCATTTGGTCCCTTCAACTCGTGAAGGATGCTGTTGCTGTGATTCCGTCTGCTTGGAGGCACAAGGAAGCGCCTATGTCATTGTGGCTGTGAGCCCACGTCTCCTGATGCAGCATACACCAAGTGGAGCCTGCTGGCAGCCTCTCATTGAGCGCAAATGAAGCGCTCATCCGCTGATGCCTATTAGGCAAAAGCAGGCACGTTCTTCTGCTGGTATCACCACCACAACCCGGGCAGGTGAGTTGTGCCTTGCGGCCCGAGCGAGGAGGCTTTGTTCAATGAGGAGACACGCTGTCTTTGACAATGGAGGAGAGATGGAGCCAGCAGGAGTCACTCCTCCTTCCCCTCACAACACCGGATAGCCAAGGAAGGCTGCTCCGTGCCTGCAAAAGTCATGGACTGAGTGCACAGGCCTTCCCCTCCCCCCCGATGTTGTCTATATCTGGATGGGTGGCCTTGACTCTAAAAGATCTGCCCTCAAGGCATTGTTTGTGGACAGCATGCTATGTCTTACAGGATGGGAAGAGTACCTCAACAGAGGTCCAGTGCCTGCCCTGCTGCCTTTAGTTACTGCATTACCCTTGAGGGGAGCGCAGTAGCTCCTGGATTGGGACAAGGGTGTCCCTGTTTGCTCTCATTGTTGACTCACACTATGGGGGTCATTTTGACCTTGGCGGACGGCGGAGGCCGTCCGCCAAGGTACCGCCGCTGAATGACCGCACCGCGGTCAAAAGACCGCGGCGGCCATTCAGACATTTCCTCTGGGCCGGCGGGCGCTCTCCAAAAGAGCGCCCGCCGGCCCAGAGGAAATGCCCCTGCAACGAGGACGCCGGCTCAGAATTGAGCCGGCGTAGTTGCAGGGGTGCGACGGGTGCAGTTGCACCCGTCGCGTATTTCAGTGTCTGCTTAGCAGACACTGAAATACTTTGCGGGGCCCTCTTACGGGGGCCCCGCGGCACCCCCTACCGCCATCCTGTTCCTGGCGGGAGACCCGCCAGGAACAGGATGGCGGTAGGGGGTGTCAGAATCCCCATGGCTGTGGAGCGCGCTCCGCAGCCATGGAGGATTCACAAGGGCAGTGGTAAACCGGCGGGAGACCGCCGGTTTACCCTTTCTGGCCGCGGCTGAACCGCCGCGGTCAGAATGCCCTCGGGAGCACCGCCAGCCTGTTGGCGGTGCTCCCGTGGTCGGTGACCCTGGTGGTCACCGGCCGCCAGGGTCAGAATGACCCCCTATATGTTGTGCTTACTATGTTGGGAGGATGGGTATATTTTCAGAAGGTGTATTGCAGAGTGAGTTTACACCAAATGTCGAAGGAAAATGTTCTAATGATGTATGCATTTATCTAGGTGATAATGACGACCTGCCATTTGGGGATATTTCATTCTATGGTCATTTATTCTTGATAATAATGTGTTTACCTGACTACTGCTGGTTTGCAGAGGACTCATTTCTTATATGACAATCTAACATCTGCTTTTGTAGCAGGGTATTACCGATATCTGTTGTTTTTTTTGGTCTAAGAACGTTTTATGCAATACAGTTTATTTTTATTTAACTTGCTGTGGAGTTTTCTTTGTGGTGTATTTTTTGTGTCACTAGTGTCGTGTATGTTATGCAAACAGTTTACACATTGCCTCTGGCATAAGTCTGACTGCTTGTGTTGAACTACCAAGGGTGTGATCAGGGGTTATCTTAGGTTTGTAAATCGCTTGCCCTGACTAGAGTGGTGGTCCCTGCCTGACTGAGGTACCTACCCTAGCCAACCAGGAACCCCATTTCTAACATTGAAAGTACAGGACTTGACATCTCATATTATAGAATGGGTGGTTCCACATACGCCGGATGATGGAACATTATAATATGTTGCTGAGACATCTAAGTATGTGCTGCACTTACTGCCAGTAATATTGTTGCTGGCAAAAAGGGAGTTGGCCCTACACTGGATGAGGGGCCTGCCTCCCCCAATGGGGTGTTGGCATGGAACTGCTGTTGTATTACCAGTGCAGGACTCTTTGCCATCACGCAGCCGATCAAGATAAACCTGAAAGACATTTGAGCCCTGTTAGACTTGGTCCTTTTCGCAGGGTCACCCCCACACTTTTTTCCGTAACTCTTATTTTTGCTGAGTTTGTCTTTGTTGGCTTTAGGAATCTTGCTGCCTTTTACCACTGCTAACCAGTGCTAAAGTGATTGTGCTCTGTAATTAAAACATGGTAGAATTGGCTTACACCCAACTGACATATTTAATTTACTTGTAAGTCCTTAATAAGGTGGCACTACCTGTACCCAGGGCCTCTGAAGTAAATGGTTCTAGTGGGCCTGCAGCACAGAATGGGCCACCCACTTAAGTAGCACTTTAAACATGTCTCAGACCTGCCATTGCAGCCTGTGTGAGTACAGTTTTGAACTGCTGTTTCGTCGGCAAAATAAAGCTTTTGCCAGGCCCAAAGGTTCTATTTTAATACATATAAGTCACTCCCAGGGTAGTACTTGCAGCCCAGAGGGCAGGGTGCACTGCAATTAAAAAGAAGGACACTGAATTTCATGTCTTACATGTCCTGGCAATGAAAAACTCTTAAATTTATTTTTCATTAATGCAAGGCCTACCTCTCCCCTAGACAAACATTGGAGTTTCTTTATTGCATGTTGTAAGTGTAATTTCCAAATGGGAACAGGTACTCCATTCATATTTGGTGTCTTTGGAATTGTAAGGATAAATCCTAACTTATGGTAAAGACGGATTTTAAAATACAATTTTGAAAATGCCGCTTATAGAAAGTTGACATTTTCTTGCCTTAGTCATTTGGTGCCTGCAGCCTGTCTCTGGGTCACATGACTAGGTGTAATTGACAGTTGGACTTTTGTATTCCTCCTAGATAGCCACACAATGGGGTGCTTAGGTGGACAGGATGGGCCATCACTGGTAGTATGGGGGGGAAGTGCTAGATCCAGCCCCACTTACACTTGAATAGGCTGTGTCCTGCCTCCACACAAAGGGCTGCATACCCCATATAGTTAGTCTGGAGCCAGTGCAAGAAAGGAAGGGTACCTGTGCACTTCAAAGGCAGGGTATAAATCCTGGTCCTCAGACACCACCACTTCAGTACACTTCTGGACCTGTGGATTCTCTGCTAGGAAGAATAACTGCTGTGCTGCTGAAAGGACGGCTACTCTGCTGGACTGCTGCTCTGAAGGAACTGCTGCCCGCTGTGCTGACCTGCTGCATGCTGCCCTCTTGCCTGGGTGAGAAGGATTGGACCTGTATCTCTTGAACCCAGACTGTGACTCCAAGAGCAAGCTGGCTGGCCGCTTGATCTCAAACCTCATGGACACAACAGTGTTCCAACAACCTTGCACCTGCACCTGTACTCTGCCATCTGTGAGTCTACTCTGGCAAGTAGTGCCACCCCAGTCCTGGACCCTTGGAAGTGGCTCTAAGGTACTTGACAACCTCTGTGGATCTAGCTGAACCAATGCATCTCCATTGCTGTACGGCGCAATAACGAACAAGACCAACAAATCGCTGCTGCTGCATGAATTGGACCTGTCACAAAGACAAGCATCGCATCACAGTCCAATGGAACCAACACTGCACAACACATTCTCGGTGCAGGCCCTCGCATCCCTTATCGACAAAGACTGTGAACTCTGCATCACAGCTTCTCAGAACCGATGCATTCCCAATGCTGGACTTTGAATCGCAAGTCCCGTCAACTGGATGGTCGACGATGATACAGGGCTCCAAACTTGCTGGAGCTCAGAACTGACACTTTGCTTCAGCTGTGTAGCTCCACATCCACGCAGATCCTCACAGCACTTAGCAAACCATGATTTAAGGTACTTTGGCCCAGATTTATGAAAAAAGGTCGTAGCAGCTCTGATGCTCCACTTTTTCTTTGCCCCCCCCTTACCGGCACCTAACGACAACATGGTTGCATCGTATTTAACATACAGCGCACCATGGCGGTAGTTAGAACAATAGCGTCAAAAAAATGTACGCTATTCTGGTGCTTTGCTACACTAGCATCAAAAATGTTGACACTAGCGTAGCAAAGTGCAAGGAGGCCCTTTGATTTAAATGGGTAAGTCATTTTAACGCCTGCTCTGAGCAGACATTAACAGTGACAGAAAAAATTGCTCAGTGAAATCTGTTAAATTTCACTGCACTGTTTTTTTGGGCCTCCTGGCACCGGAACGCCCCCCTTGCATACATTATGCCTGACGCAGGCATAATGTGGCACAAGAGGTTACAATGTGGCACAATGCATGCATTACGCTACTTTGTAAATATGGCGCGGGGGAAATGCCACCTTAATGCCACATTTGTGTTAAAAAAATGACACAAATGTGTCTCTTTGTTCCATTGGCCTGACAGAGACCCTGTGGCTAGCCCACGCACCATAGCGGTTGACCTGTTCTTGTGACTTAGTCCTGGTCTTGAGCGTCCCCATATCACATTTGACGCTTTGTGCTTTTCGGCCTACTTTTCACTGAAATCTTTAAAATTGCATATCTCTGGTTCTACTAATTGGATTTTTTCTCTTATTGTCTTGTTTTATTTATTAAAGAAAGCTCTGTTTTCATGATCTGGTCTGGGATTATTTTTGTGTGGTGTCTTCACTTTATTACTGTTTGAACAGTCACGCAAATACTTTACACATTGCCTCTAAGCTAAGACAACTGCTCTGGGCCAAGCTACTAAAGAGTTGACCACAAATTTGGGGGTGGCCTATGCCTCACTTTGACAAGCACTGTGGTTGCTGCTTGTACAGGGCTCACGCCCTACTCAGACAGCAACCAGATTTTCTCACAAGCCCCTCCGAAAGTATATCTTGCAAAATTCCAGAATGACGTGCTGGAATCTTAAGCCACATCCTCCACGGAAAATAGCTTATACCTGAAACTATTATCTTTTTGCTGATACATATTTGGGTTATCTGCTGTGATTAAATATATTTTAGGCTTTACTGTGAATGGAATTCTCTATATAAATACTTTTACTAAATCTTATAATCTGGTGCACACATATAACTGATATACTGCTTTGTTGATTTATGAAGTTGAAGTGATCGTGTTTGAATGCTCAGAATCGTATTTTGGTTTCTGAAATAAAATTAAAAAAAGAGAAATCCTTTATAACACTAAAAATGTCATGATATAATTTCCTAAAGCACTTTTACTTCAAGCGAGCTTTAACTGGTCAAATTTAGCTGCCGTCGTTTACACAGTGGAACCATGTGTTCCTTATTTGTCCCCAGCAAAACATGGCCATGCTTAGAAACCAAACACTCTAGTAGGGTACACTTTAAACGTTAGGGTAGTATTGAAGCCAGTATCAAGATATAATGAATCCTTTGTGCGTATCGTGTACATATGACACAAACTTGCAGTCTCTGTCATTCGGGGTAAGTGAGTCACCAAAGACATACTGGTCTATGGGCATCCTTCACATTCTGCAAGATAACCTATCAGTATGACCTCAGCCACCTGGGTTTGATTGATCCAGCATTCGATTGAGCGACAAATTCCCAACCGTTCATGGTCATCTTCGTGCACTCAAATTTAGTCAGGAGCCCGGAGAGTTTATCAATAAAAAATTATTTCTTGTGTCCAATAGTGTCTATTTTCGGAAATGCATGCATGATCGTGAAAGTTTCTCCATCTGTAAGTGTCATGGAGTGAGCACTGTATTCTATTATCACCCTTTGTCACTACCCAGCCATTTAACTCAATTTCTTGACAGTCGTCCCTCCTTCAGTTTTTGCAGGGACAGCTCTTTCCAATTAGTCTGGGTAACTATAACCTTTTAGGAGACCTCAAATAAGTCACTTTTTGAGTTCCCTTATTCGCCCTTTCTGGTTTCTAAATTGTAGACTTTACATGTAAGCTCTGAAAAACGTGTCTTTGGACCTGATAATGACCCTCTAGACTCCGCCTATGGGTTGAACCGTCGTCGACAGTATTAGGTATAAAGACAGTCTAATTTATAAGCTGGTCAATTAGAAGCTGTTGATCTATGACAATTGATTCACTCATTATTATAATTTCCATTTGAGGTATTACTACCGACCTCCTTATTGTCTGTTGACTTATTTACAATAATGTATTGTTTTTATCTCTGCTCCTATTTGCATTGCAGGATCACTTTATTTCACAAAGTACCATTTTTGTTTATTGTAGATCCTTATGAATAAAAGTTGTATATAAAGGATTGCAAGAATGTTACACAGAATCTAGATCTCCTGATGATTACATTAATTCGTTTGCTTGATTGGATTTTTTTACACTCAACAATTGCTCTTGAATATTCTGTTAAATAATACCCAGATGGACACCTGTTGTTCTCAAATTGTAATTTACCTTACCAATCTTTGCTCTAAGGATAGCTTCTACTACGCATTGTCAGGAGTATGCCAGGAGTACTGGCCAGGAAGGCTTTTTCCTTGTGGTTTATTCCCTTGCTCCATAGTTTAGTGTCTCTTGAACGGATTGGGTAAATTACTTATGTTTAAAGAGTGAGACAATCTAGATAACTGACACTGAAGAAATAGGATTTTTTCCTCCTTCAAATGATCGTATATGCTGTCTTTTAAATCAGAACCAAAAATGCGGAGTCCATCAAACTATGGAATACTGTTTCAATGTGAACCTTGGCTTATTCTGGATCCTTCCATTCTCTAAGAACAAACTTCATGAAAAGGCTCTAACAGCATTGGAGTTCGCTTAAACTGCCACCTTGCCCCACATCTGTGTTACTTTTTTTACGCAAATGTGGTGTTAAGGTGGCATTTCCCACATGCCATATTTACAAAGTGGTGCAATGCTTGCATTGCGCCATTTTCTGAACCCTTGTACCACATTATGCCTGCGCCAGGCATAATGTGTGCAAGGGCAGCATTCCCACGTAGAGAGGCCCAGAAAAATGGCACAGTGAAATTTACTAGATTTCACGGTGCCATTTTTGGCTCCATTATTAACGCCCGCCTAAGGCAGGCGTTAAGATGAAGCTCCAATTGAAAAAATGGGTCTCCATGTGCTTTGCTGCGCTAACCCAGCAAAGCGCGACATAAGCACCATATATTATGACACTAATGTGGACATGACCGCCATGGTGTGCTGTGTTGTAAATACGGCGAACATGGTGGTGTTAGGAGGATGCAAAGGGGCGCTAGAAAAGTGTGCATCATGAATGATGAGCCACTTTTCCAAAAAATGCCACTGAGTCTCTTCAGATGACCCTGCAACATAAGGTACTGAAAAGGCAATATTATCCCTAACATGGGATAAAATCTCTAGCAATATGTGGTATATTTCTTTTTATGCTCTCCTGGTGGGAGAAGGATGCATCCTTGCTGTCACTAGATTGAGATATATCTGAATATGCCAAATCTTCATGTGGACCTTACTTAACGGAAGAACATCTGTCTTCTTATCTAAGATGCAAGAGTTTCCTGAATTAGCTTCTTAATCATATCTTCCTTGTTATATAAAGATAACTGCAGCCTCAATCTGTCGCCCTGGCCAAATATAAAGCTCCTTCCAACTTTGGCTGAAGTAATTGCAGACACTTCTTTCTATCCCATAAGCAGGAGGAAACCACCTTGCCACCGAATAAAAAGCATTATGGCCTGAAGCTCTGTAGAAATTTATTTTTAGGTTTTGCCTGAACGGTGCCCGTGCATGCTGTGCTTGCGAAATCTTTTGTTAATAAAAAATAAATTCTTAAAAAGGGCTTAGATCTCGCTCTTTCCTCACCTGAACTTGAAATTGACTTATTCCAAAGTTGTTCGAATTTCCTTGCTTCCAATTGGCCAGAAAGTCATCTGCTTTCACTTCCTCCTGGTTTTGCCGTCCATTCCATTGCATACACCTTCCCGTCACTGGCTACTGATCAGTGCCCTTCCACTAGCTACTTCACTCCTCAGGTACTTTTTTTTATTTAGGAACAAGCACTCTATCTGCACGCCCTCCCTTTTCCCACTCTCGGTTGTTGTTTATGTTTGTAGACCTGCACCCCAGTACTTGTGGGCTTCCGTGGTTGTTTGCTTGATTAGTGTTGGCAGCTGTGCTCGTGCTGTTAGGAAATGCCAGCAGTTTGGTGATCATTCGTGATCTTCTCAAGAACAAGGCATGGGCTCAAAGAATACACTTATTAAGGTCCACCCTTTCTTATTTAATTGTGTGGCGTGCAGTTTAAAGCCTGGGATGAGAGTTCACGACGCTTGCCCAGCTTCTTCAGGGGCTCTCTGTGACTTCAAGCATGAATCATGTGCCGAAAGTGAGCTAATCTCTCCAATGCTCGTTGTATCTTTAGGAATAATGGGCCATATGTACGAACAAATTTTCCCATTGACACAGAATGGGAAAACCCTTTGATACATCTGGCCCAATGTCCGCTATTGAATTATTCCATAATGTTCTCTGTGGCCACCTCTCCTTCAACAGACCACTGTCTCCTCCCAAACTCAGCAGGGATGGAGCATTCAGCAGTCAAGATAAACGTATAAGCCCAGCAGTAACATGAGTTCCTGGCGACCTTGTCTTTGTCCGTGCAAAAAAAGGTGGATGCTGGGACTGCCAGCTCTGCTATGGCACCCAGTCTAGTCTGAGCTGAGCAGGTCTAGTATTTTCATCATTTCCCTGTCTCTGAAGGTGGGATTCATCTCACAAGTAATGACTGGGACGAAGGTCAGGGATGTAGAGGTAATTTCATTTCTTGCCATAGATAGAAATATTCTATCTGCCCCTCAGATGAAACTGTTAAAAAGTAGTTAAAAAAATGGTTGAGCCAGTGGCACTCATCAGTGGGGACAGCACTCTTTGAAGATGGTCCTGCAGGCACTGTCCCGATCCTAAAAGACCAAGCAACAAAAAAAAATCCTGGTCAAGCTGCCTGTCCTCTTCCTAAGGACAGCATTACCCAGACCCAGGCATTGATGTCACCGTTGCAAGCAGTCATACTGGTAATGCTCAAATACGACTTTGCCTCTACAAAACAAAAGACAAGAGACGTTTGGCAAAACAGGAGCCATTTGTTTAATTAAACATTACAGCTGGGAGAACAGTTACAGAACCCGGATTCTGAGGACTGTCAAAAAGTACATTTGTTCTGCGCAGTGTTTTATACATAAAACAATTACAGCAATCCTTTTGAGGTGAAAAATGTGAACAGTTGTCATAGAGTCATAAATAAGGTTCTGATAACAAATGCAGGTGAGCCACAACCTTGCGTGGACATAATGTACGCCAGCCGGTAAGGTGTCCAGATGTCGGGCCTGAGACGTGTGGGGTCACTGTGTATTATTATGCATGCTGTGTTCTGATTGACTGTGTGTTCCTAACTCCATGTGGCATCTGACTTTATTGTGTTTAGGAATGTGCACACCCCTCTGGCCACGTGTGTTTTATGAAGGCCAGTCTCTTGAGGCCATTGAGGAGTCGCTGCACCTGCTTGTGATCTTAGTTTACTGTTCACACATTTATCTTCCCTCTATGTGCTGCCTCACCTGTGACCTGTCAGTCAGTAATCTCAAGCCTAGGTTTCAGAGCCTGTCTGACCACGTGCCTTAGAGTTGGGGCTGATGGAGATTGCATGTTGGGTGGATTATTTAATAGTGATGTGATTTAGTTGGTATGTATGATTGCGTCATGGTGCACAACTACATTGACTTTCCCAACATTTTAACATTCCCCTCTCTAGTTGAATTTTCAACTACACCATCTAATCCATACTTCATGACAGTCACATACTGGGGGCTTCAGATTTGCTTACTACTACTTCCCTAGTTACTTACATTCTACCCAATTTGAGGACTGCGTTTTTCCAGCAGGAAACCCCCACTTGCAGGAAACCTCACAAAAATAGTAACAATATGAAAACAGGCAGCAATGATGTGCACAGACCGGTCAGCCACTGGGAGAGCCAGGAGAACCAGCTTGTGAACCACTCTTGCTCAGGGGCACCTCCCTCTTCAAGCATGTCTTTTTGTAATCAATGCAATCCTTGGATGGCATAAGTCAGAGTCCCATTGTCCATGCCATTGCCTAAATCAAATCAAATCAAATCAAATCATTAACATTTATAGAGCGCGCTACTCACCCGTGCGGGTCTCAAGGCGCTAGGGGGAAGGGGGGTTACTGCTGCTCGAAAAGCCAGGTCTTGAGGAGTCTCCGGAATGCGGAGTGGTCCTGGGTGGTCCTGAGGCTGGTGGGGAGGGTGTTCCAGGTCTTGGCTGCCAGGTAGGAGAAGGACCTCCCACCCGCCGTGGAGCGGCGGATGCGAGGGACGGCAGCGAGCGCGAGGCCGGTGGAACGGAGGAGACGGGTGGGGGCGTAGAAGCTGAGGCGTCGGTTGAGGTATTCAGGTCCCTTGTCGTGGAGGGCTTTGTGTGCGTGGGTGAGAAGTCGGAAGGTGATCCTTTTGCTGACTGGGAGCCAATGCAGGTGTCTCAGGTGTGCGGAGATGTGGCTGTTGCGGGGTACGTCGAGGATGAGGTGGGCGGAGGCGTTTTGAATACGTTGCAGATGTTTTTGGAGTTTTGCGGTGGTCCCAGCATAAAGGGTGTTGCCGTAGTCCAGGCGGCTGGTGACTAGGGCGTGGGTCACGGTTTTCCTGGTGTCGGTGGGGATCCAGCGGAAGATCTTGCGGAGCATGCGGAAGGTGAGGAAGCAGGAGGAGGTCACGGCGTTGACTTGTTTGGTCATGGTGAGAAGAGGGTCCAAGATGAAGCCGAGGTTGCGGGCGTGGTCTGAGGGGGTCGGTGCGGTGCCAAGGGCCGTGGGCCACCAGGAGTTCTCCCATGCGGTCGGGGTGTTGCCGAGGATGAGGACTTCCGTTTTGTCAGAGTTCAGTTTTAGACGGCTGAGCCTCATCCAATCTGCGACGTCCTTCATGCCATCTTGTAGGTTGGTCTTAGTGCTGGCGGGGTCCTTGGTGAGGGAAAGTATAAGTTGAGTGTCGTCGGCGTAGGAGGTGATGATGATGTTGTGCTTGCGTACGATGTCGGCAAGGGGGCTCATGTAGACATTGAAGAGTGTCGGGCTGAGCGAGGAGCCTTGAGGGAAGCCGCAGATGATCTTGGTGGGGTCTGAGCGAAAAGGTGGGAGGTAGACTCTTTGAGAGCGGTTGGAGAGGAAGGAGGCGATCCAGTCCAGGGCCTGGCCTTGGATCCCAGTGGAGCGGAGGGGGTTATTAGGGTGCGGTGACAGACGGTGTCGAAGGCAACCGAGAGGTCGAGGAGGATGAGGGCGGCTGTTTCACCGTTGTCCATCAGGGTTCTGATGTCGTCTGTGACTGAGATGAGGGCGGTTTCAGTGCTGTGGTTGGTTCGGAATCCGGATTGTGAAGGGTCGAGAAGGTTGTTGTCTTCCAGGAAGTTGGTAAGCTGTTGTTGACTGTCTTCTCTATTACCTTGGCAGGGAAGGGGAGGAGCGAGATGGGGCGGAAGTTCTTCAGGTCGCTTGGGTCAGCCGTAGGTTTATTTAGTAGGGCGTTGACTTCGGCGTGTTTCCAGCTTTCGGGGAAGGTAGCAGAAGAAAATGAGGAGTTGATGATGGTCTGGAGGTGCGGGGCGATGATGTCGTCGGCTTTATTGAAGATGAAGTGAGGGCAGGGGTCCGAGGGGGCGCCGGAGTGGATAGAGTTCATGGTGGTTTTGGTCTCTTCAGTGTTGACGTGAGTCCAGGCGTTGAGGGTGATGGCAGGAGGTGTGGGTTCGGTGTTGCTTGGCTGGGTCTGGTGTCCGAAGCTGTTGTGGAGGTCGGTGATCTTGCGATGGAAGAAGGTGGCGAGGGAGTTGCACAGGTCTTGTGAGGGTGTGATGGCGTTGGGGTTGGAGAACTCTTTAACGGTGCTGAAGAGTTCTCTGCTGTTGTGGCTGTTTTTGTCCAGTCTGTCGGTGAAGAAATTCCTTTTGGCTGCGCGGATCAGGCGGTGGTGTTCGCGGGTCGCGTTCTTGAGGGCAGTCATGTTGTCAGCGGTGTGGTCCTTGCGCCAGGTTCTCTCGAGGGCGTGACAGGTTTTCTTCGATTCCTTAAGGATGTCAGAGAACCAGAGAGGTTTTTTGGTGTTGGCCTGTCGATGCGTGCGTCTGAGGGGAGCAAGGTTGTCTGCGTCCTAGTATAAACGTGGAGCAGGATGCACTGATTTTCGCACACACGCCACCCTCCACTACGCTCATCAAGTCCAACACATACCAATGTTGCATCACCATCAGGTGGATGGCTCTCAGTTCTTCTTTGATCACATTAAGGCCGAGCTCAATGCTGTTCAATATTTTGAGGGTTTCCTACCTGGTTATTTGTAACCAACAGGTGATCACTTTTGGCTGCATGGTGAAGAAGGGTATGGATCCTCCAACTAATACTTGTGCATTGAAGGACAGTCTGAATTCCTCTGGAATGTCCTTGTACTGAGCGCAGCCAAAATAATCAGCGGCTCTTTTCTCTCCAGCCTGATGCAACAGAGTTCTCTTCTTCCTTAATGGGAGTTGGTATAGTTCTGACAGATCTTTTCCAGAAATGACCAGGTTTGCGGTGTGTACGATGACAAAGGAGCAGAGGTCACACCATATGGGGAAGAGCTGAGTGTAGGCAAACTTGCGGCATTGCCAGTAAGTGTCCATCAACATGGAGGTGCCCCATTATATGTCCTGAATGTGCAGGATTTTCCACAGTGTTTATTTGTACCCACGTATTTGTTCATTTGCCTCTGAAACACAAGGAATATAGTGTTAGTTTTCATAAAATTAGGGTTAGCCCCTCCCCTTCCATCCACTTATACCTATCTATCTCAGTATCCCAGGTTTCCTGACGTGGCATTAATGCTGTTATGCAACCCTCCCCTATGAGACTTATTTCCCTTTGTATCATCGAGGTGGATGGCACTACACTGACGCTCTATGTCTGTGGTCCACTTGTTGTGAACAAAGACACCTCCAGATACACTGAGGGCCACCCTTGCTAATCAGAACTCCAGTGCGCATGCTCTCTCTGTTTCTAAATTTGTCACTACATACTGACTCAGTATTTCACTCTAAATTGGCATACTGGTCCCCCCTTATAAGTCCCTAGTATATGGTACATAGGTACCCAGGCTATTGGGGTTCCAGGAGATCCTTATGGGCTGCAGCATTTATTTTGCCACCTATAAGGAGCCCATACTGAGGCTTCTACAGGACTACCACTGCAGCCTGTGTGAAATAGTGCATGCACTATTCCACAGCCATTTTCACTGCACCAGATCACTTATAGGTCACCTACATATCAGGTCTTCCAACCCTGAAAGCTGGGTGCAAAGTACTTGTGTGTGGGGGCTTCCCTGCTCTAGCAGAGGTGCCCCCACGTCATCCAGGCCCATTTCCCCGCACCTTTTGAGAGCGGGATGCCATTTTAAATGTGAACTGCACATAGGTCATTACCTATGTATAGCTTCACAATGGTAACTCCGAATATGGCCAAGTAAGGTGTCTAACGACTGGGAATTGTACCCCAATACTGATTCCAGTATTGGTTGCTGTAGGAAGTTGGCTCTGTATGTGCTATTTCAAAGTAAGGAATAGCATGCACAGAGTCCAAGGGTTCCCCTTAGAGGTAAAATAGTGGTAAAAATAGATAATACTAATGCTCTATTTTGTGGTAGTGTGGTCGAGCAGTAGGCTTATCCAAGGAGTAGTGTTAAGCATTTGTTGTACATACACATAGACAATAAATGAGGTACACACACTCAGAGACAAATCCAGCCAATAGGTTTTTATATAGAAAAATATCTTTTCTTAGTTTATTTTAAGAACCACAGGTTCAAATTCTACATGTAATATCTCATTCGAAAGGTATTGCAGGTAAGTACTTTAGGAACTTCAAATCATCAAAATTGCATCTATACTTTTCAAGTTATTCACAAATAGCTGTTTTAAAAGTGGACACTTAGTGCAATTTTCACAGTTCCTAGGGGAGGTAAGTATTTGTTAGGTTAACCAGGTAAGTAAGACACTTACAGGGCTTAGTTTTTGGTCCAAGGTAGCCCACCGTTGGGGGTTCAGAGCAACCCCAAAGTCACCACACCAGCAGCTCAGGGTCGGTCAGGTGCAGAGTTCAAAGGGGTGCCCAAAACACATAGGCTAGAATGGAGAGAAGGGGGTGCCCCGGTTCCGGTCTGCTTGCAGGTAAGTACCCGCGTCTTCGGAGGGCAGACCAGGGGGGTTTTGTAGGGCACCGGGGGGGACACAGGTCCACACAGAAATTTCACCCTCAGCGGCGCGGGGGCGGCCGGGTGCAGTGTAGAAACAAGCGTCGGGTTCGCAATGTTAGTCTATGAGAGATCTCTGGATCTCTTCAGCGCTGCAGGCAGGCAAGGGGGGGGTTCCTCGGGGAAACCTCCACTTGGTCAAGGGAGAGGGACTCCTGGGGGTCACTCCTCCAGTGAAAGTCCGGTCCGTCAGGTCCTGGGGGCTGCGGGTGCAGGGTCTCTCCCA
Organism: Pleurodeles waltl; assembly: GCF_031143425.1. Taxonomy (NCBI): domain Eukaryota; kingdom Metazoa; phylum Chordata; class Amphibia; order Caudata; family Salamandridae; genus Pleurodeles; species Pleurodeles waltl. Next base: position 1,120,622,074 of record NC_090445.1, on the reverse strand, counting down.
GGCGTCGGGACTTTAGGTTCAAAGAGTCGCGGTCAGGGGAAGCCTCGGGTTTCCCTCTGCAGGCGGCGCTGTGGGGGCTCAGGGGGGACAGGTTTTGGTACTCCCAGTATCAGAGTAGTCCTGGGGTCCCTCCTGAGGTGTCGGATCTCCACCAGCCGAGTCGGGGTCGCCGGGTGCAGTGTTGCAAGTCTCACGCTTCTTGCGGGGAGCTTGCAGGGTTCTTTAAAGCTGCTGGAAACAAAGTTGCAGCTTTTCTTGGAGCAGGTCCGCTGTCCTCGGGAGTTTCTTGTCTTTTCGAAGCAGGGGCAGTCCTCAGAGGATGTCGAGGTCGCTGGTCCCTTTGGAAGGCGTCGCTGGAGCAGGATCTTTGGAAGGCAGGAGACAGGCCGGTGAGTTTCTGGAGCCAAGGCAGTTGTCGTCTTCTGGTCTTCCGCTGCAGGGGTTTTCAGCTGGGCAGTCCTTCTTCTTGTAGTTGCAGGAATCTAATTTTCTAGGGTTCAGGGTAGCCCTTAAATACTAAATTTAAGGGCGTGTTTAGGTCTGGGGGGTTAGTAGCCAATGGCTACTAGCCCTGAGGGTGGGTACACCCTCTTTGTGCCTCCTCCCAAGGGGAGGGGGTCACAATCCTAACCCTATTGGGGGAATCCTCCATCTGCAAGATGGAGGATCTCTAAAAGTTAGAGTCACCTCAGCTCAGGACACCTTAGGGGCTGTCCTGACTGGCCAGTGACTCCTCCTTGTTATTCTCATTATTTTCTCCGGCCTTGCCGCCAAAAGTGGGGCCTGGCCGGAGGGGGCGGGCAACTCCACTAGCTGGAGTGTCCTGCTGGGTTGGCACAAAGGAGGTGAGCCTTTGAGGCTCACCGCCAGGTGTGACAATTCCTGCCTGGGAGAGGTGTTAGCATCTCCACCCAGTGCAGGCTTTGTTACTGGCCTCAGAGTGACAAAGGCACTCTCCCCATGGGGCCAGCAACATGTCTCGGTTTGTGGCAGGCTGCTAAAACTAGTCAGCCTACACAGATAGTCGGTTAAGTTTCAGGGGGCACCTCTAAGGTGCCCTCTGTGGTGTATTTTACAATAAAATGTACACTGGCATCAGTGTGCATTTATTGTGCTGAGAAGTTTGATACCAAACTTCCCAGTTTTCAGTGTAGCCATTATGGTGCTGTGGAGTTCGTGTTTGACAGACTCCCAGACCATATACTCTTATGGCTACCCTGCACTTACAATGTCTAAGGTTTTGCTTAGACACTGCAGGGGTACCAGGCTCATGCACTGGTACCCTCACCTATGGTATAGTGCACCCTGCCTTAGGGCTGTAAGGCCTGCTAGAGGGGTGTCTTACCTATACTGCATAGGCAGTGAGAGGCTGGCATGGCACCCTGAGGGGAGTGCCATGTCGACTTACTCGTTTTGTCCTCACTAGCACCCACAAGCTGGCAAGCAGTGTGTCTGTGCTGAGTGAGAGGTCTCCAGGGTGGCATAAGACATGCTGCAGCCCTTAGAGACCTTCCTTGGCATCAGGGCCCTTGGTACTAGAAGTACCAGTTACAAGGGACTTATCTGGATGCCAGGGTCTGCCAATTGTGGATACAAAAGTACAGGTTAGGGAAAGAACACTGGTGCTGGGGCCTGGTTAGCAGGCCTCAGCACACTTTCAATTGTAAACATAGCATCAGCAAAGGCAAAAAGTCAGGGGGCAACCATGCCAAGGAGGCATTTCCTTACACAACCCCCCCCCAAACGAAAGAGGATGAGACTAACCTTTCCCAAGAGAGTCTTCATTTTCTAAGTGGAAGAACCTGGAAAGGCCATCTGCATTGGCATGGGCAGTCCCAGGGCTGTGTTCCACTATAAAGTCCATTCCCTGTAGGGAGATGGACCACCTCAACAGTTTAGGATTTCACCTTTCATTTGCATCAGCCATTTGAGAGGTCTGTGGTCAGTTTGAACTAGGAAGTGAGTCCCAAAGAGGTATGGTCTCAGCTTCTTCAGGGACCAAACCACAGCAAAGGCCTCCCTCTCAATGGCACTCCAACGCTGCTCCCTGGGGAGTAACCTCCTGCTAATGAAAGCAACAGGCTGGTCAAGGCCATCATCATTTGTTTGGGACAAAACTGCCCCTATCCCATGTTCAGAGGCATCAGTCTGCACAATGAACTGCTTAGAATAATCTGGAGCTTTTAGAACTGGTGCTGAGCACAATGCCTGTTTCAGGGTGTCAAAGGCCTGTTGGCAGTCCACAGTCCAGTTTACTTTCTTGGGCATTTTCTTGGAGGTGAGTTCAGTGAGGGCTGTCACAATGGATCCATATCCCTTCACAAACCTCCTGTAATACCCAGTCAAGCCAAGGAATGCCCTGACTTGAGTCTGGGTTTTTGGAGCTACCCAGTCCAGAATAGTCTGGATCTTGGGTTGGAGTGGCTGAACTTGGCCTCCACCTACAAGGTGTCCCAAGTAGACCACAGTTCCCTGCCCTATCTGGCATTTGGATGCCTTGATAGAGAGGCCTGCAGATTGCAGAGCCTTCAAAACCTTCCTCAGGTGGACCAGGTGATCCTGCCAGGTGGAGCTAAAGACAGCAATATCATCAAGATAAGCTGTGCTAAAGGACTCCAAGCCAGCAAGGACTTGATTCACCAACCTTTGGAAGGTGGCAGGGGCATTCTTTAAACCAAAGGGCATAACAGTAAACTGATAATGCCCATCAGGTGTGGAGAATGCTGTCTTTTCTTTTGCCCCAGGTGCCATTTTTATTTGCCAGTACCCTGCTGTCAAGTCAAAGGTACTTAGAAATTTGGCAGCACCTAATTTATCAATGAGCTCATCAGCTCTTGGAATTGGATGGGCATCTGTCTTGGTGACAGAATTGAGCCCTCTGTAGTCCACACAAAACCTCATCTCTTTCTTTCCATCTTTGGTGTGAGGTTTGGGGACTAAGACCACTGGGCTAGCCCAGGGGCTGTCAGAGCGCTCAATTACTCCCAATTCCAGCATCTTGTGGACTTCCACCTTGATGCTTTCCTTAACATGGTCAGACTGTCTAAAGATTTTGTTCTTGACAGGCATGCTGTCTCCTGTGTCCACATCATGGGTACACAGGTGTGTCTGACCAGGGGTTAAGGAGAAGAGTTCAGGAAACTGTTGTAGGACTCTCCTACAATCAGCTTGCTGTTGGCCAGAGAGGGTGTCTGAGTAGATCACTCCATCTACTGTACCATCTTTTGGGTCTGATGACAGAAGATCAGGGAGAGGTTCACTCTCTGCCTCCTGATCCTCATCTGTTACCATCAACAGATTGACATCAGCCCTGTCGTGGAAGAGCTTAAGGCGGTTTACATGGATCACCCTCTTGGGGCTCCTGCTTGTGCCCAGGTCCACCAAGTAGGTGACCTGACTCTTCCTCTCTAGTACTGGGTAAGGGCCACTCCATTTGTCCTGGAGTGCCCTGGGAGCCACAGGCTCCAGAACCCAGACTTTCTGCCCTGGTTGGAACTCAACCAGTGCAGCCTTTTGGTCATACCAAAACTTCTGGAGCTGTTGGCTGGCCTCAAGGTTTTTGGTTGCCTTTTCCATGTACTCTGCCATTCTAGAGCGAAGGCCAAGTACATAGTCCACTATGTCCTGTTTAGGCTCATGGAGAGGTCTCTCCCAGCCTTCTTTAACAAGGGCAAGTGGTCCCCTTACAGGATGACCAAACAGAAGTTCAAAGGGTGAGAATCCTACTCCCTTCTGTGGCACCTCTCTGTAAGCGAAAAGCAGACATGGCAAGAGGACATCCCATCTCCTTTTGAGCTTTTCTGGGAGCCCCATGATCATGCCTTTTAATGTCTTGTTGAATCTCTCAACCAAGCCATTAGTTTGTGGATGGTATGGTGTAGTGAATTTATAAGTCACTCCACACTCATTCCACATGTGCTTTAGGTATGCTGACATGAAGTTGGTACCTCTGTCAGACACCACCTCCTTAGGGAAACCCACTCTGGTAAAGATACCAATGAGGGCCTTGGCTACTGCAGGGGCAGTAGTCGACCTAAGGGGAATAGCTTCAGGATACCTGGTAGCATGATCCACTACTACCAGGATGTACATATTTCCTGAGGCTGTGGGAGGTTCTAGTGGACCAACTATGTCCACACCCACTCTTTCAAAGGGCACCCCCACCACTGGAAGTGGAATGAGGGGGGCCTTTGGATGCCCACCTGTCTTACCACTGGCTTGACAGGTGGGGCAGGAGAGGCAAAACTCCTTAACCATGTTGGACATATTGGGCCAGTAGAAGTGGTTGACTAACCTCTCCCACGTCTTGGTTTGTCCCAAATGTCCAGCAAGGGGAATGTCATGGGCCAATGTTAGGATGAACTTCCTGAACAGCTGAGGCACTACCACTCTCCTAGTGGCACCAGGTTTGGGGTCTCTGGCCTCAGTGTACAGGAGTCCATCTTCCCAATAGACCCTATGCGTTCCATTTTTCTTGCCTTTGGACTCTTCAGCAGCTTGCTGCCTAAGGCCTTCAAGAGAGGGACAGGTTTCTTGTCCCTTACACAGCTCCTCCCTTGAGGGTCCCCCTGGGCCTAAGAGCTCAACCTGATAAGGTTCAAGCTCCAAAGGCTCAGTTCCCTCAGAGGGCAGAACTTCTTCCTGAGAAGAGAGGTTCCCTTTCTTTTGCTGTGTTGCAGTTGGCTTCCCAACTGACTTTCCTGTTCTCTTGGTAGGCTGGGCCAGTTTTCCAGACTCCAGCTCTACTTTTTCACCCTGTGCCTTGCACTGTGCTCTTGTTTTCACACACACCAGTTCAGGGATACCCAGCATTGCTGCATGGGTTTTTAGTTCTACCTCAGCCAATGCTGAGGACTCCAGGTCATTTCCAAGCAGACAGTCCACTGGGATATTTGAGGAGACCACCACCTGTTTCAGGCCATTGACCCCTCCCCATTCTAAAGTAACCATTGCCATGGGATGTACTTTTCTCTGATTGTCAGCGTTGGTGACTGTGTAAGTTTTTCCAGTCAGGTATTGGCCAGGGGAAACCAGTTTCTCTGTCACCATGGTGACACTGGCACCTGTATCCCTCAGGCCCTCTATTCTAGTCCCATTAATTAAGAGTTGCTGTCTGTATTTTTGCATGTTAGGCGGCCAGACAGCTAGTGTGGCTAAATCCACCCCACCCTCAGAAACTAGAGTAGCTTCAGTGTGGACCCTGATTTGCTCTGGGCACACTGTTGATCCCACTTGGAGACTAGCCATACCAGTGTTACCTGGATGGGAGTTTGGAGTGGAACCTTTCTTGGGACAGGCCTTGTCTCCAGTTTGGTGTCCATGCTGTTTACAGCTATGACACCAGGCCTTTTTGGGATCAAAGTTTTTACCCTTGTACCCATTGTTTTGTGAAGAGGCTCTGGGCCCACCCTCCTGTGCAGGTTTTTGGGGGCCTGTAGAAGACTCTTTACTATTTTTAGTTTTGGTTGTCTCATCACCCTTCCCCTGGGGAGTCTTTGTGACCCCTTTCTTTTGGTCTCCCCCTGTTGAAGTCTTGGACACCCTTGTCTTGACCCAATGGTCCGCCTTCTTTCCCAATTCTTGGGGAGAAATTGGTCCTAGGTCTACCAGATGCTGATGCAGTTTATCATTGAAACAATTACTTAACAGGTGTTCTTTCACAAATAAATTGTACAGCCCATCATAATTATTTACACCACTGCCTTGAATCCAACCATCTAGTGTTTTCACTGAGTAGTCTACAAAGTCAACCCAGGTCTGGCTCGAGGATTTTTGAGCCCCCCTGAATCTAATCCTATACTCCTCAGTGGAGAATCCAAAGCCCTCAATCAGGGTACCCTTCATGAGGTCATAAGATTCTGCATCTTGTCCAGAGAGTGTGAGGAGTCTATCCCTACACTTTCCTGTGAACATTTCCCAAAGGAGAGCACCCCAGTGAGATCTGTTCACTTTTCTGGTTACACAAGCCCTCTCAAAAGCTGTGAACCATTTGGTGATGTCATCACCATCTTCATATTTAGTTACAATCCCTTTGGGGATTTTCAACATGTCAGGAGAATCTCTGACCCTATTTATGTTGCTGCCACCATTGATGGGTCCTAGGCCCATCTCTTGTCTTTCCCTCTCTATGGCTAGGATCTGTCTTTCCAAAGCCAATCTTTTGGCCATCCTGGCTAACTGGATGTCCTCTTCACTGGGGCTATCCTCAGTGATTTCAGAGGTGTTGGTCTCTCCTGTGAGGGAACCAGCATCTCTGACTATTATTTTAGGAGTCAGGGTTTGAGGGACCCTGTTCTCCCTAGATAGGACTGGTAGGGGGGAATTGTCCTCCAAGTCACTATCCTCTTCCTCTGAGTTGCCACCCTCAGAGGGGTTGGCCTTTTCAAACTCTGCCAAAAGCTCCTGGAGCTGTATTTTGGTAGGTTTGGGGCCCATTGTTATTTTCTTTATTTTACAGAGTGACCTTAGCTCCCTCATCTTAAGATGGAGGTAAGGTGTGGTGTCGAGTTCCACCACAGTCACATCTGTGCTAGACATTTTGCTTCTAAAAGTTGGAATACTTTTTAAGAATCTACAACTGGTTCTAGAATCTAATTCAAACTTTTACAAACTTTTAAACTCTAAAAGAAATGCTAAACAGGATCTAACACAAGGCCCTAGCAGGTCTTTTAAGAATTTAGAAAACTTTTCAAATTGCAAAAATCAATTTCTAATGACAATTTTGGAATTTGTCGTGTGATCAGGTATTGGCTGAGTAGTCCAGCAAATGCAAAGTCTTGTACCCCACCGCTGATCCACCAATGTAGGAAGTTGGCTCTGTATGTGCTATTTCAAAGTAAGGAATAGCATGCACAGAGTCCAAGGGTTCCCCTTAGAGGTAAAATAGTGGTAAAAATAGATAATACTAATGCTCTATTTTGTGGTAGTGTGGTCGAGCAGTAGGCTTATCCAAGGAGTAGTGTTAAGCATTTGTTGTACATACACATAGACAATAAATGAGGTACACACACTCAGAGACAAATCCAGCCAATAGGTTTTTATATAGAAAAATATCTTTTCTTAGTTTATTTTAAGAACCACAGGTTCAAATTCTACATGTAATATCTCATTCGAAAGGTATTGCAGGTAAGTACTTTAGGAACTTCAAATCATCAAAATTGCATGTATACTTTTCAAGTTATTCACAAATAGCTGTTTTAAAAGTGGACACTTAGTGCAATTTTCACAGTTCCTAGGGGAGGTAAGTATTTGTTAGGTTAACCAGGTAAGTAAGACACTTACAGGGCTTAGTTTTTGGTCCAAGGTAGCCCACCGTTGGGGGTTCAGAGCAACCCCAAAGTCACCACACCAGCAGCTCAGGGTCGGTCAGGTGCAGAGTTCAAAGGGGTGCCCAAAACACATAGGCTAGAATGGAGAGAAGGGGGTGCCCCGGTTCCGGTCTGCTTGCAGGTAAGTACCCGCGTCTTCGGAGGGCAGACCAGGGGGGTTTTGTAGGGCACCGGGGGGGACACAGGTCCACACAAAAATTTCACCCTCAGCGGCGCGGGGGCGGCCGGGTGCAGTGTAGAAACAAGCGTCGGGTTCGCAATGTTAGTCTATGAGAGATCTCGGGATCTCTTCAGCGCTGCAGGCAGGCAAGGGGGGGGTTCCTCGGGGAAACCTCCACTTGGTCAAGGGAGAGGGACTCCTGGGGGTCACTCCTCCAGTGAAAGTCCGGTCCGTCAGGTCCTGGGGGCTGCGGGTGCAGGGTCTCTCCCAGGCGTCGGGACTTTAGGTTCAAAGAGTCGCGGTCAGGGGAAGCCTCGGGTTTCCCTCTGCAGGCGGCGCTGTGGGGGCTCAGGGGGGACAGGTTTTGGTACTCCCAGTATCAGAGTAGTCCTGGGGTCCCTCCTGAGGTGTCGGATCTCCACCAGCCGAGTCGGGGTCGCCGGGTGCAGTGTTGCAAGTCTCACGCTTCTTGCGGGGAGCTTGCAGGGTTCTTTAAAGCTGCTGGAAACAAAGTTGCAGCTTTTCTTGGAGCAGGTCCGCTGTCCTCGGGAGTTTCTTGTCTTTTCGAAGCAGGGGCAGTCCTCAGAGGATGTCGAGGTCGCTGGTCCCTTTGGAAGGCGTCGCTGGAGCAGGATCTTTGGAAGGCAGGAGACAGGCCGGTGAGTTTCTGGAGCCAAGGCAGTTGTCGTCTTCTGGTCTTCCGCTGCAGGGGTTTTCAGCTGGGCAGTCCTTCTTCTTGTAGTTGCAGGAATCTAATTTTCTAGGGTTCAGGGTAGCCCTTAAATACTAAATTTAAGGGCGTGTTTAGGTCTGGGGGGTTAGTAGCCAATGGCTACTAGCCCTGAGGGTGGGTACACCCTCTTTGTGCCTCCTCCCAAGGGGAGGGGGTCACAATCCTAACCCTATTGGGGGAATCCTCCATCTGCAAGATGGAGGATCTCTAAAAGTTAGAGTCACCTCAGCTCAGGACACCTTAGGGGCTGTCCTGACTGGCCAGTGACTCCTCCTTGTTATTCTCATTATTTTCTCCGGCCTTGCCGCCAAAAGTGGGGCCTGGCCGGAGGGGGCGGGCAACTCCACTAGCTGGAGTGTCCTGCTGGGTTGGCACAAAGGAGGTGAGCCTTTGAGGCTCACCGCCAGGTGTGACAATTCCTGCCTGGGAGAGGTGTTAGCATCTCCACCCAGTGCAGGCTTTGTTACTGGCCTCAGAGTGACAAAGGCACTCTCCCCATGGGGCCAGCAACATGTCTCGGTTTGTGGCAGGCTGCTAAAACTAGTCAGCCTACACAGATAGTCGGTTAAGTTTCAGGGGGCACCTCTAAGGTGCCCTCTGTGGTGTATTTTACAATAAAATGTACACTGGCATCAGTGTGCATTTATTGTGCTGAGAAGTTTGATACCAAACTTCCCAGTTTTCAGTGTAGCCATTATGGTGCTGTGGAGTTCGTGTTTGACAGACTCCCAGACCATATACTCTTATGGCTACCCTGCACTTACAATGTCTAAGGTTTTGCTTAGACACTGCAGGGGTACCAGGCTCATGCACTGGTACCCTCACCTATGGTATAGTGCACCCTGCCTTAGGGCTGTAAGGCCTGCTAGAGGGGTGTCTTACCTATACTGCATAGGCAGTGAGAGGCTGGCATGGCACCCTGAGGGGAGTGCCATGTCGACTTACTCGTTTTGTCCTCACTAGCACCCACAAGCTGGCAAGCAGTGTGTCTGTGCTGAGTGAGAGGTCTCCAGGGTGGCATAAGACATGCTGCAGCCCTTAGAGACCTTCCTTGGCATCAGGGCCCTTGGTACTAGAAGTACCAGTTACAAGGGACTTATCTGGATGCCAGGGTCTGCCAATTGTGGATACAAAAGTACAGGTTAGGGAAAGAACACTGGTGCTGGGGCCTGGTTAGCAGGCCTCAGCACACTTTCAATTGTAAACATAGCATCAGCAAAGGCAAAAAGTCAGGGGGCAACCATGCCAAGGAGGCATTTCCTTACAGTTGCACAATCCCATACACTCTGGGGGCTCCACAGTGGACCCCTAGCACTGCCATACCAGTCTTCTGAGATTGTCACTGCAGCCCCAGCTGCTGCCACCTCACAGGCAGGATTCTGCCCTCCTGGGGCTTGAGCAACTCAATCCCACAAAATCAGAACAATGCATTTCCTTTAGGAGAGGGGTGTTACACCCTCTCCTTTTGGAAATAGGTGTTACAGGTATGGGAGGGGTATCCTCCCAGAGCCTCTGGAAATGCTTTGAAGGGTACAGATGGTGCCCTTCTTTTATAATCCAGCCTACTCCGTTTCAGGGACCCCCATTCCCTGCTCTGGCACAAAACTGGACAAAGTAAAGGGGAGTGACCACTCCCCTGTCCATCACCACACCTGGGGTGGTGCCCAGGTCTCCTCCAGAGTGTCCCTTCTCACCAGTGGTTCTTCCTTCGCACCTTCATCGGGTTAGCAGGAGCTCCTATTCTCCCTGGACTCTTCAGTGCTTCTTGGACCCCTTCTTCCACAGGTCTTCAGGTCCAGGAATCCATTGTTGGTGTCTTGCATTCTCTTCTGGTTCTTGCATTAACTTCTATCACAACTTCTAGTGTGTTTTAAGAAACTTGATATGTTTCCTCCTGTTTTCCTGGGCTCTGAGGTGGCGTATTTTACTTACCTTTGGTGTTTTCTTACACTCCCGGGCACCCCTTTACACGCTACACTTGCCTAGGTGGGAAACCATCTTTCGCATTTCACTATTTTAGTATATGGTTTGTGTTCCCCCCTAGGCCCATTGAAACCTATTGTGATTTTCAGTGTTTGCACAATTATCTGACTATTTACTTACCTGCTTTTGGTTACTAGTGTATATACTGTGTAATTCACCTACCTTCAAAGTGAGTATAGTCTCTATGTATTTTTGGCATTGTGTGTCTAAAATAAAGTACCTTTATTTTTGGTAACTCTGAGTATTGTCTTTCATGTGTGTGATTACTGTGTGACTACATTGGTATTGCAAGAGCTTTGCATGTCTCCTGGTTCAGCCTTGGCTGCTCTGCCTACAGCTACCTCTAGACAGCCTGGCTTCTAGACACTGACTACATTTCACTAATAAGGGCTACTTGGACCTGGTATAAGGTGTAAGTACCTTTGGTACCCACTACAAACCATGCCAGCCTCCTACAACTTATTTTCTGGAAAGCCTTGGGGCCAAACAGTATCCTCCCCTATAATGCCCTTTCTGAGCATCCTATCTGGCTCAATTTTGATATTGCTAGGCTTGGTGAGAAGATACAGTGCTGTGGGATTGGTCTAGTACTGGGTCAGGTTTACTCCTACCTTGTGGGGTTCTACTCTTTGGAATTGTATATTGACCCTAGTCCTTCATACGTTTAGGTGGCGAAGGCGTCTTACTTTTTCAGGGTCTACCTCTTGGGACAAATAAAGCTTGTCCGTATGCAAAATCAGTGAACAAATGTAACGTGACCTGGCTGATATCTTGGAACCCACAGTGGTCATGAACTGATACCACGTGTTGTGTATCAGTGAGCTGTGTAGTTTGTGTGGAATGCTGGTTTTGTGTTTGGTGTAATTGTGAGCAACATGGAGAGGTCCCTACGCAAGAGCAGTGACATTTTTTGGAATGGACTCTATTAAATTAGGCAGTTCTCTAGTAATGAATGGATGCAGCAGTACCCATACTAAACAGAGGATATGCACACGTGCAAAAATACATAACTTTTTGAACATTTTAGGACAGTGGTCTCCAAATGTTTTAATGCTGCGCGCCCCCAGTTGAAAAATAAAAATCATTGGGCCCGCCTTTCAGAATTTGTCACAAATATTTTATAAAGATGGCAATGTTTAAATATGTCTAGGTGTATTTAAACATTGCAGTTAAGTACTGTTGCCATTTTAAAAATGGAGTAACATGTTTCTGCTTACAACAAAACACTGTTATCTATGAAATGCTTCTTATGGCCAGAGCCTGGCACCCCCCCCCCCCCTTGTCTTAGGATGAATTCAGGGGAGCTGTCTGTACCCCTCTAGTGGTTGGATTTTCTTAGGTTTGACAGTTCATAATGTTTGTGGTGCAGTTCGTTGTTCTTGATAATGTTGTTATTGTTGATGTGGTATAGTTTGGGAAAAGTTAATCATGCGGTTTGCATTAAGGGAGTCATGTTGGGCTTATTCTTGTGGTCGCTTGTTAGAAATGGGGTTTCTGGTTAGCAGTGAGTTTGCACTCTGTCCCAGCAGGCACCCTCGCTCTGGGCAGTGCAATGGAGACACACACCTAAGATGACCCCTGCTCATCCCCTTGGTAGTTTGGCATAAGCAGTCAAGCTTAACTCAAAGTCAATGTGTAAAGTATTCATACCAAAACACAGTAATACAGTAACAACATTGCAAAAAGGACATCATATCAGTTTAGAAAAATTGCCTATATTATCTAAATCAAACAAGACCAAACTGACACAAATCCAACATACACAAGTAAAGTCATGAATTTTTAAATTTAGCTGCGTCTTAGTCAATGGATGCGTCGATGTTACAAAAAGTAACTGGTTTGCATCAAAAATAAAGCTGTAACGGTGAGCGTGCATCAGAAAAGTCACTGATGCATCGATATCTTACTCGCAAGTGAGGCTGTGCGTTGTTTCTTTTCCGATCGGGTAGGCGATGCATTGTTTTTCTCTCCCGCAAGAGAGCGATGCATTGATTTCCGGATGGGCACCTCGGATCTGGGGGGGTTCACGTCGATTTTGACACCCAGCGATGTTGAGTGTGAAATCCGGCCACATGATGTTGAGAATCTGCTCTGCATGGGGTTTGTGTTGTTTTCAGCAGCCACAAGTGGGTGTTGCGTCGTTTCTCCAGCCGTGGTGCAGGTGATGTGTCAATTTCCCAGCCGCAATGTAGGTTGTGCGCACATTTCTCTGCCGCGATGCAGGTGGTGCATCATTTTTACAGCCACGGTGCAGGTGATGCATTGAATTTTTCCCCACAAGGCTCTTGTGTGTGGATTTCCACCTTGGTTCCACCACCATTACCTTTCAAGGGTCTAGAGAATGCAATGGTCACCACTTGGCAAGGTAGGAGTACAGGAACTGGCAGAGGAAGTCTTTGATGACCCTGAGACTTCAAAATAGGAGGAAAGCTCAGTCCAAGCCCTTGGAGACACTTTGCAAGCAGGAATATACCACAAAGTCCAGTCTTTGCCTTCTTTCAGGCAGAAGCAGCAACTGCAGGCCAACCCAGAAAAGCACAGTCACAGTCAAAGGGGCAGTACTCCTCCTCCAGATCTTCAGCTCTTCTGCTTGGCAGAGGTTCTGCTTGAGTCCAGAAGTAATCTAAAAATCTGGGGTTTTGTGTCCACTACTTATACCCCTTTCTGCTTTTGAAGTTAGCAAACTTCAAAGGGAAGTCTCTGTTGTTCACAAGATCCTGCCTTGCACAGGCCTGGTCCCAGACACACACCTGGGAGTTGGAGACTGCATTGTGTGAGGGCAGGCACAGCCCATTTAGGTGTAAGCATCAGCGCACCCCACTATTTTAGCCCAGATGGCCCATCAGGATGTGCAGACTACACCCCAGCTCCCTTTGTGTCACTGTCTAGAGGGAATTCACAACAGCCCAACTGTCAGTCCGACCCAGACAGGTAAGACACAAGCAGGCAGAGCCACAGAATGGTTTAAGCAAGAAAATGTCCACTTTCTAAAAGTGGCATTTTCAAAATGACAATCTAGATACCAAACTTTACCAAAAGTTGTATTTTTAAATTGTGAGTTCAGAGACACCACACTTCACATCTCTATCTGTTCCCAAAGGGAAATTGCACTTAAAAGTTGTTTAAAGGCAGCCCCCATTTAAACCTATGAGAGGAATAGACCATGCAACAGTGAAAACCGAACCTGACAGTATTTCACTGTCAGGACATGTAAAAACACACCAGCACATGTCCCACCTTTAACATACACTGCATCCTGCTCATGGGGCTACCTTGTACCTACCTTAGGGGTGCCTAACAGGCACAAAAAGGGATGGTTTGTGCCTGGCAAGTGGGTACACTCCCTAGGTCGAATTGGCAGTTTAAAACTGCACACATAGATACTGCATGGCCAGGTCTTAGCCATGTTTACAGGGCTACTCATGTGGGTGGCAACCAGTGCTGCAGGGCTACTAGTAGCATTTAATTTAGAGGCCCTGGGCACCTCTAGTGCACTTCACTAGGGATGTACTAGTAAATCAAATATGTTAATCATGGAAAAGCCAAATACGCATACAATTTACACAGGGACTGTAGGAAAGTACCATCTTGTTTGGCATGTTTCCCCCATTCTTACTACTGGATCCTGCTAGCCAGGACCCCAGTGCTCATAAAGGATGCCCTGTATGTGTTCCCTGTCTGGTGCCTAATTGTATCACTGAGGCTGTGCTAACCAGAACCTCAGTGTTTATGCTCTCTCTGCTTTTAAAATTGTCATTGCAGGCTAGTGACTAATTTTACCAATTCTGATTGGCACACTGGAACACACTTATAATTCCCTAGTATATGGTACCAAGGTACCCATGGGTTTGGGGTTCCAGGAGATCCCTATGGGCTGCAGCATTTCTTTTGCCACCCATAGGGAGCTCAGACAAATCTTACACAGGATTGCCACTGCAGCCTGCGTGAACTAACGTCCACGTTATTTCACAGCCATTTTACACTGCACTTAAGTAACCTATAAGTCACCTATACTGTATGTCTAACCCTCACTTGGTGAAGGTTAGGTGCAAAGTTACTTAGTGTGTGGGCACTCTGGCATTAGCCAAGGTTCCCCCACATTGTTCAGGGCAAATTCCCCGGACTTTGTGAGTGCGGGGACACCATTACACGCGTGCACTACATGTAGGTCAATATCTATATGTAGCGTCACAATGGTAACTCCGAACATGGCCATGTAACATGTCTAGGATCATGGAATTGTCACCCCAATACCTTCAGCATAGAGCCCGGGTACTGCCAAACTAACTTTCCGGGGTCTCCTCTGCAGCTACCGCTGCTGCCAACCCCTCAGACAGGTTTCTACCCCCTTGGGGCCTGGGCAGCTTGGTCCCAGGAAGACACCCTCTCCCTTTGGAAATAGGTATGAAGGGCCTTGGAGGAGTAGCCTCTCCTGGCCTCTGGAAATGCTTTGAAGGGCACAGATGGTGGGTGGCCTCTTTGCATAAGCAGGTCTACACCAGTTCAGGGATCCCACACGGCCCTGCTCTGGTGCGAAACGGGACAAAGGAAAGAGGAGTGACCACTCGCCTGACCAGCACCTCCCAGGGAAGGTGCCCAGAGCTCCTCCAGTGTGTCCCAGACCTCTGCCATCTTGGATGCAGAGGTGTGAGGGCACAATGGAAAGCTCTGAGTGGCCAGTGCCAGCAGGTGATGTCAGAGACCCCTCCTGATAGGTGCTTACCTTTCTCTGTAGCCAATCCTCCTCTGAGTGCTATTTAGGGTCTCTCCTGTGGGTATCTCATCAGATAACGAATGCAAGAGCTCACCAGAGTTCCTCTGCACTTCCCTCTGTGACTTCTGCCAAGGATCGACCACTGACTGCTCCAGGACGCCTGCATAACCGCAACAAAGTAGCAAGAAGACTACCAGCAACATTGTAGCGCCTCATCCTGACGACGTTCTCGACTTTTTCCTGGTGGTGCATGCTCTGAGTGCTGTCTGCCTTCACCCTGCACTGGAAGCCAAGAAGAAATCTCCCGTGGGTCGACGGAATCTTCCCCCTGCTAACGCAGGCACCAAACTTCTGCATCACCGGTCTTCTGGGTTCCCTCTCATTCTGACAAGTGTGGTCCCTGGAACACAGGAGCTGGGTCCAAGTGTCCCCGACTGTCCAGTGGCCCTTTTGTCCAAATTTGGTGGAGGTAAGTCCTTGCCTCCCCATGCCAGACAGTAATCCTGTGTACTGCGTGAACTGCAGCTGCTCGGGTTCCTGTGCACTTTTGCAAGACTTCCTTTGTGCACAGCATAGCCCAGGTCCCCAGCACTCCGTCCTGCATTGCCCAACTCGCTGAATTGGACTCCAATGTTGTGGGACCCTCTTTTGTTGTTCTGAGTTGACCGTCGTCCTCAGATCGTCTAAGTGCCTGTTCCGGTGCTTCTGTGTGGGCTCTCTGTGTTGCTGAGCGTCCCCTTTGTCTCCTCCTCCAATGGGCGACCCCCTGGTCTTTCCTGGGCCCTGGCAGCACCCAAAATCCTCAACTGCGACTCTTGCAGCTAGCAAGGCTCATTTGCGGTCTTTCTGTGTGGAAACAACTCTGCATCCTCCAGTACGCTGTGGGACATCTTCTGACCAAAGGAGAAGTTCCTGGCACCTTCTGTGCATAATCTTTGGCTTCTTCCACCCGGAGGCAGCCCTTTTGCACCTTCATCTGGGGTTTAGTGTGCTCCTGCCCCCACTGGACACTTGCGTGACTCTTGGACTTGGTCCCCTTCCTTTACAGGTCCTCAGGGCCAGGAATCCATCTTCAGTGCTTTGCAGTCAGTTGTTGTCCTTGAAGAATCCCCTATCTCGAATTGACTGTTTTTCTGGGGTAGTAGGGTAACTTTACTCCTACTTTTCAGGGTCTTGGGGTGGGGTATCCTGGACACCCTTAGGGTTTTCTTACACTCCCAGTGACCCTCTACACACTACACTAGGCCTGGGGTCCATTTGTGGTTCGCATTCCACTTTTGGAGTATATGGTTTGTGTTGCCCAGGCCTATTTTTCCCTATTGCATTCTATTGTGTTCTACACTATTTGCATTACGTTTCTAGCTGTTACTTACCTGATTTTGGTTTGTGTCTGTATATTTGTGTATATTACTTACCTCCTAAGGGAGTATATCCTCTGAGATGCTTTTGGCATATTGTCACTAAAATAAAGTACCTTCATTTTTAGTAACTCTGAGTATTGTGTTTTCTAATGATATAGTGCTAAGTGATATAAGTGGTATAGTAGGAGCTTTGCATGTCTCCTAGTTCAGCCTAAGCTGCTCTGCTATAGCTACCTCTATCAGCCTAAGCTGCTAGAACACCTCTAATCTACTTATAAGGGATAAGTAGACCTGGCACAAGGTGTAAGTACCACAAGGTACCCACTATAAGCCAGGCCAGCCTCCTACAGGGACCACTTGCACTTTAGCACTGGTCAGCAGTGGTAAAGTGCCCAGCGTACCAAAACCAGCAAAACAAAGTCCAGTACGCAGTCAAAACGTAGGAAGCAGAAGCAAAAAAGATGGGGAGAGCACACCAAGGATGCCAGGTGTAACATCGCTGAAGTGGAGATGGCCTGCTGCAAAGGTGGTGCACTTGCAGACTCAAATGCAGACCTGTTGGATAAGAGCTAAGTTTGGTTTGTTATTTGACAAAAACTGCAACCTTACATGTGTCGTCACCAATAATTTTCTAGGAATTCCTGATTTTTTGTCATTTCAGTGAAGCACCTAACGGTGACCCACTCGAGGTATCTAATTTGAAACAAATGGGTTATTGTTCATGAATATATTACTTTTATGGGCTATTGGGCCTTCTCCCTCTGTGTCTGATTAGGTGTATGGCTGTAAGCATTTTTTATGGGGTAATCTTGTGAGCATATGGGTATCTTGTGAACATGTTGGCAATTTTAATTATTAATGGGTGCGCTGTCAGCGTTGCTAACCCTCCTATATCCTAGTGGGCATAGGGGTGCCATTGGTATGGGTTTCGACCTACTCGTGCGCAGGGGATGTATAAAGAGGAGGCTTGTCGCACTGATCGCTGGTCGGTAATCGCAATGTGCCCTGAGGTCATGTGTGTACTCCTCTAGTCCCGGCATGTGGTGTGCAACATTACCCTCCTTGGTGATGTTTGGTGCCTTGACTATGCCCATTTCCTAGAGGCCTCTTTTGGGCTAGCTTTGTGCTTCTTTTTATTGGTCTTTGGGTGCTTTCCTAGACCTTTCCATAATTTATTGTTTATTGTTGTGAACCAGAGGGGGTCGCAGAGTTGTTCTGCGGAACCCATTTGTCTGATATTGCAGTGTCCAAGACTGAGACTATTGCTTCCTCTCAGACGGTGTGTGTAAGCTCTTTTGTGTTGGCTGATTTCTAGGCCTGATATGGGGGTGAGCATATTTATGTGTTCTATTCTGCTCAGATCTGTGATCGATCTTTTCAGACTCCCCCTTCCCCGGCACTCCCCTCTCCCTGAGACCATATCTTATTTGGACCCCAGGTTCCCAGCTGTTACTTGGAAATTTTTGAGGGAAAGGAGGAGAAAGTTGCATGGAGAGTCTGGTGCAAGGCCCAATGAGGTAATGGACTGGGACGGCTGGTTATTCTGGTGAAACCTCCCCCCTCTAGTGACTCAGTGCAATGCATTATTTCGCAATTGGTGGTTTTCGTGCGTGTGCTGTGGAGGTTATAGGGTCTTAACTATCCCAAGAGTATTGGAAGCCTAGCTCCTCACACTGGAAAGACAGTTTTGTTTTCAAACCAAAAAGGGGGCCTCCATTTAGCTTGAGACCATTAACTTTCTGACTGCACTGCTGGGACCACACGCCAAGAAGGAATTTTGGTCCTGGGCTGGGTGTCCGAGAATTGGGGCCCTTCTGACTTGGTGATTGGAACTCGCCCCAATTGGCTTGTGGGTGTGAGTACCTGGGGTACCTGCTTTTAAGCACTGGTTGGGGAGCGGCCCTTACCGCTCTCATCAGACTGCCCTCCCCTGGGATGTGGGCAGAGTGGTGCCTATGCCCCCGCCGGCACTCTGAATGGTGAACTCTAGTGAGGATACCCAATCAACAGAACACGTACAGCAGCCTTGAGTTTTCTGAATGTAAGTAAAGGCTTCAATCACTAATGTTGTCTTGTTTGTCCTTCTTTTAAGTTTTCGAATAGTGAATTGTAAGGTGTGTGTGAAAATGATGCTTTGCATGGGGTTTTAACTAACTGCTTTTTTGTGTTCTGCGTTTGTCTGAAGGTATTACTTCCCAAACAGTTACCCCTCTCTGCTGTGGCTGTGGCCCTGGTCCTTTTTGGGTTGGGTTCCCTGTCTGTGGTTGTCGATGCCATGTGGTGGTCCAACTACCCAACCCCTGTTCCGGTGGTGTGGCAGTGGACTGACTAACCCGCGCCTGAATATAAGGTGCATTCAGGTATCCCTGGGCTTGGTTTTGAGGATGGAAATTTTGCAAGCCTGGCCCTGGCTCATGAACCTCTGCTCTTGATATGCTTTTAGCTAGCATTTTTTGGTCATCTGGCCCATTCTGTGGCAATAGTAACATTCCATAAGGTCTGGCTGCTGCTAACCTCCCTGGTTTATGCCATTATAGCTATGTTTAACCTCTCTGGAGTTTCGCAGTGGAGCGTCCTTCAGAACTGGTGCCATTTGTATGCCAACGTGGCCCCCTCAAGGGTGGTCTTTTTCAATTTGTTTTTGACCAACTTAGCTGCGTCTTTCTGAGCTTGCTCCTGTCTTTCCCTGTCCTTTTCTTGTTTCTGTCCAATATGCTTTGTATTTCAGTGGACAGCTTCTTTTTGAGGATATGGTAAAAGAATGCTATTTGGGGCCCATATCGGCCCATGGCTGACCTGTCTCCTGTCACCATTGTTCTCTCATCCTGTCCCGAAAATCTGTTCTGATCTCCCCAGGTTTCATAGTTTCTGTCATTAGTCTTCATACATTTGGGCAGTCAGGGGAGTTTTCCCTCATGCCCATCCATATTTGGTGACTGGACGAAATTAATGTGGCCCCGTCATGCTCTGTATTTTTCAGTGCCATTGCTGGGATGTGGGCTCAGGCAAAAACCTTGTTAGTATGCTCTCTGATAAGACTACTTAGCAGACTTTTGACATTGGCTATCGATCGATTTATCCCATCGATGTTCTTCTCAAAACATG
Source organism: Pleurodeles waltl (assembly GCF_031143425.1). Classification (NCBI taxonomy): domain Eukaryota; kingdom Metazoa; phylum Chordata; class Amphibia; order Caudata; family Salamandridae; genus Pleurodeles; species Pleurodeles waltl. The sequence continues at coordinate 1,120,602,690 of NC_090445.1, read as the reverse complement.
AGATCCATTTCCGCACCAAATCCAACAATGGTGGTAAGTTGGACCTTATGCCCTTCTTTATCCATCTGAGCCCATGGCACATAGATGGTATCTGATGTGCCCTTTTGCAGTAGTAGGCATATGTTGGCTTTGGGTTGCTCCACTGGTTTTGTTGTAGGTCTCTAGTTATTGGAATGAGAATGCGGGATTCGGGGTGGCAGCACCACCGCTCGTGGGTGATTGAGTTGATCCCACATCATCTTGGCTGGCGAACAGCACCTCACCCAAACATAGAGAGCAAAGGTGATTTGTGGCAGCCTGACACTCAGTGACCTCTCAGGGAAGTTGTGGTCAACACATTTCACCCCTTTCTCTCATTAGCCAAGGTCTCATGCACACATGTAGGCCAAAAGAAAGATAAAGGATGGTTTTCAATACATTTATTGAAAAGACTACAATCTACGATAAAATATATGAGCATCAATTATTAGGGCAATGAGACAGGCAAGATTAGGATTGTTACGATCAGTGAGAAGCAAATAAACAACCCAAGCATATGTAGTTAGGAATCTAACCTAAATCCTACCTAACCCCTAACATCTAGTGAGAGCATATCGGCAATGGCCAAATCTGCCAGTACTTAGTCCATGAGAGGAACACCCACCCCTATTACCTGAGAACAAGGATCTACCCGCCGTCTCCTTGGCTGGCTGTAGAGAGAGCTGAGGTCAGCAGTAAAATGGCATACACCGTGGATGGGTATCCTGACCAGAATGACCTCCCTCCTTTTCCTTGGCCTGCACGATGTTTTTATAAGTACATGCTTCTGTTCTGTGAAATAAGCCTGACGTGGGCATGTGCCTAAATGTTGGACAGTTTAAGTACTCCTGTGGCGACAATACTAAATTAATTACCATCTACTCAAATACATAGAAATGTACAGTAAACACATGTTGTCATGAATATAATAGTCAATAAGATTATATCTCGGAGTAGTAATTAAACCAAAAAGAGTTCACTCAATTTCGAAATTTAATTGTATAAGAAGAGATTCCTCCTTGGTGTAATTTTGTGTTTCCATTCAATCAAGTCCAAAAAGGTAACAGTTTGTAGTCAAATTTAGTAGTAACGACCACACGTAATGGTAACTATTACTACTAAGTTTGACTACGAACTGTTACCTTTTTGGACTTTTGGACGAAGTGAACATTAGTCTTCTCAACTTGGCAAATTTTACACTTGAAGTAGCAATGTGCCGCCACATTTCTGCTCTTTTTATCTCTTGTGTTGGGGGGGATAACACATGGCCGCAGCATGTTACAATGTGGGAAACTGAAATCACACAGACAATTCCAGATGTCATCCTGCAACAGCTTTCATCACTCAGCATCACATAACTTCCATTCAAAAATATCTAGAATACTGGATGAATCAAAGACACAGGAGTACCTTTTACTTAGCAAGGCAAGTCTACTACGGCCACATTACAAGTGCATTACAAGTGCACTGCAAGGACATCTGCTTACAAATCATAGAATGACTAACAGCAGTCTCACATTCACTCCTGCCAAGAAAAACCTTTGTTTTGTCCTTTAGACATTTGTAATCGAAAGGTAACTTCCACACCTCTTAGATGTAACTGTCCCCTAACCGCTCACATCTACCAATTGAAAAATGTTTCAAACACTTGGTGAACTGAAATGGTGAAATGGGCAGATTAATCATCCCATGTATTAGCCATTCTGCAGATGGAATTTCAGCTACAGTAAAAGGGAACTTTTCCAATTTCTCACTGTTCGACTTGATGCCACTCGCTTCTTTCTTAGCCCTTATCTGTTATTGTCTCTTTAAGTTGAATGCTACAAATTACTCTGTAGCGTTAACGTGCTGCCAGGGCATGCGGCCACTTCTAGGAAACTGTAATGTCTGACTTATCTGCATAATGGACCTAAGCTGGCTGTTTCAATGATGTAAAAAAGACATAATTTTTAATGATGTCTATTGAAAACAACACAATATTATTTAGCCTGTAAATGCAGTTGGACAATTGTTCATATCATTTTAAACAACAGCTAAAGCCTTTTCCATGTTTTTTTTATCAATCTGCTTTAAACGTGCAGCAGCTTCCATTTGCGAAATCTTCTAGATCTCATTATATATGGCATACAAAAAATGTTTTGAGCATGGCTTTCTAGGACCTAACAAGAAATCTTGTAAGTCAACTTCTTCTGGAAGGAGACTAAAGTGTTCTTTGACAGCTGCCAAAGTGGAAGAACGTAACCACTGTTGGCAAAGTTACCCACACTATGGGGGTCATTCTGACCTTGGCGGTCCATGACCGCCAGGGCGGAGTGCGGCGGAAGCACCGCCAACAGGCTGGCGGTGCTTCCTGGGCGATTCTGACCGCGGCGGTGCACCCGTCGCACCCCTTCAACTCCGCCGGCTCCATTCCGAGCCGGCTTCATTGTTGAAGGGGCTGTCCCGCTGGGCCGGCCGGCGGTCTTCTGGCGGTCACCCGCCAGCCCAGCGGGAAAGCCGGAATGGCCGCCGCGGTCTTTTGACCGCGGAGCGGTCTTTCGGCGGGAACCGTTTGGTGGGCGGTGACCGCCGCGGTCAGAATGACCGCCTATATGTTGTAACGGTTCTTGAGTATTGAGCTTTGACGTGACCAAGGGGCCGGTTGACCTGCCCTGAAATGCCATGTGGAATTTATAATATGTGCCAGACAACCATTTGTGTCCATTGGCCACAATAGCTCAGGAAAATAGGGACCATTTATCACTAAAAAGAAAACAACGACAAACCAAATCTAAAACAGAAAGGTAATCAATATCAGCATTATCCATAGATAGAACCATGAATCAACCAAATAATTGTTATTAAGCTAGTGTCAACAAAACAATCAGAAGCAGTCTGTGCAAAAACAGGAGTCTGTGCAGAACTGGTAGATGGACCCAAAGGTAGTGGTTCATACTACACCATGTCATCCATTGTATTGAATTGGAATAGTCAAGATCTACATTTTAAACATTTCTTGGTGGTTAATTGATGACAGGAAGTAATAAAAGTTCATTCTTCGCCCTCCACAAGCCTAGAGAGATAATTGCAGCATTGATACTTGCAGAAGCATTGTTGAGTGCTTGAAGAGGTATAACCCATTGGATAGTGAGGAAGTCTAGCGAACTACCCAGGAATCCTCATGATCTACTGTGCAGGATCAGCCACATGGTGAAATTTGATGTTGCCTATTGAAAAAAAATGAGCTTTATTTAGATCCACACAGCGGTGGTATAATGACAGCTCTGGTACCGTGTTCTCCCAGGACTGGAACCAGTGTTCTAAATGATGAGCCAAACTCTTTTTGAACAACAATCTTTTCTCGTACTAAATCCCCAACTCTAGGAATCCAGCTGGTAGACGTTGGCAGAACCCTCATTCCCAAGGTGGCAGTATAGGTGGATGGATTTTCATCACTGAATTCTTGTATCTCTTATAAAACATCTACATGATCATTTATGTCAAAAGGAGTTTCTGGGCCAACAAGATCTGAAACATACATTACTATCCCAAATAGGACCTCATAAGGGGTGCGCCTCCCAAGGACCTTCTGGGCAGACTATTTAGTGCTCTCTGGACTCCATGTAGGTAATAAAGGCAGCTACGATCTGAAACCTAATACCCTCGCTGCTACGGATTTCTTTTAGTCTTGGTTCTCCCTCGCCATGACCGGGTTGCCCTTAGGATGCTATGATGAGGAGTAATAAAATTGAACACTCATCGCTGCCATGGTGTCCCTGAATGCCCTGGAGGCAAAGGCAGGGCCCTAGTCTGAGTGGAATGCTGCAACTGCATATGTCCAGATGAAGACTTGCAAATAGTCAAAATCAGCTTGAGCGTCAGCCGATCATTGTGGCCATACTCATAGGAATCTAGAACATGAGTCAACAGCAACTAAGATGTATTTGTATGCACCATCAAGTTGTAATTGGCTGCAGTAGTCCAGGTACACATTGACGATCAAGTGAGCCCCAACCAAGATCAGAGATTAGATCTCATTAAAGCAGTGCATGAGTGTATTGCTTCTGCCCATGCTGAGATGGCAGCTACCATCTCCATGTTACAAAAACGCTATTGGTGGCCTGGTCTATACAAGCAGACCAAACAATATGTCCTTTGTTGTGACATCTGCCAACAAATTAAGGGTCCACCATCAAACACCGATCCCAGACACCCCTCTTAGAGTCCGCCAAACCAATACAATGTATGTATCCCAAGTGGCACAAGCCTCTATTGAGGGAACCATTCTAAATGGCAAACACATTGTGAGAATTCTGTGTTTATCTTGGTGTCCCGTATGGCCAAACACTGCTTCCATATGATTTGTTTTTTGCACAACCCAGAACGGAATTGTCTCTCGCTCGGTGGGCACTATTCCCAGTTAATAAGTCAACAGTTTGTGAAGTTATCCCTGTAGCGGCCAATTGGTTGATAGCCGGAGCAGCCCTCAATGTGGCACTGTTTAAGTCTGCATTACAAGTTGTATTAGGCATCTATATATTGCTAGTAGCTCATTGCATAATGTGCGTACTTCAGCTACTTGCATGGCTCGTACATTGGATGTTGTGTATACGTGGCCAATGTTGGCCAAGTTGGTACGTCATTACTTAAAGGACTTAGGCCCTCATTACAACCCTGGCGGTTGGTGGTAAAGTGGCGGTAACACCGCCAACAGACCGGCGGTAAAAAAAATGGAATCATGACCACGGCGGAAACCGGCAACACAGACAGCCACTTTAACACTCCGATCGCCACGGCGGTAGCAACAAACACCACGGCGGTAACCGCCAATAGTCAGACGGAAGACAAGGTTCCGCCCACTGTATTACAAGAGGCCTATCCGCCACCTTTTCCGGGGAGGTACCAACACCATCAAAAGCACGGCGGAAACAGTGTTCTGAAGGGAAACGACTCATCTCTCGACACTCAAGGAAGAACCAGGATGCCATAGAGCCCGAGCTGCATGTCTTTCCCATGCTGGTGTATCTGCCCATATACCAGGAGTACGAACGCCGGTGATGATGACCACAGTGAGTACTGCACCTAGCACACAGGGGAGGGGGGAGGAAAAAGAGAGTGACACACACATGCAACACCCCCAACACCATACACACAAACACATGCAACAACATTACATATACAGCCCGTAACCCTCAGGAATAATGGAAGGACAAAAGGAATGGAGTCAAATTAGTGTTATATTAGAAATAGTTATAAATACGTTTAGAATTCAAAAACAGTATTTACAAAATATACAATATTTACAAAAGGCGGGACAATGTCCACTCAAAATGTCCGTAGCCCACTGGGCCAAAACACATAGGCCAAGCCCACACTTGACTCCTGACTCAACATGGAGAGAACACTGCAGGGGTATCAGCTCGAAAACACACAGGCACCTCAGGGGGACGGGGAACGGGGGCACCTCAGCCTGAAGATGGTACAATGTCACTGTTCCTGGAGTGGGCTCCATGCCCACTGCTTGGTCCTGGGGAGTGCAAAGCCACAGTGTCCCAAGTGGGTGGTTTGCCCACTGCTTGGTTCTGTTGGTTTGCCCACTGCTTGGTCCTGGGGAGTGCAAAGCCACAGTCTCTCAAGTGGGTGGTTTGCCCACTGTTTGGTCCTAGGGAGTACAAGGCCACAGTCTCTCAAGTGGGTGGTTTGCCCACTGCTTGGTCCTGGGGAGTGCAAAGCCACAGTCTCTCAAGTGGGTGGTTTGCCCACTGTTTGGTCCTAGGGAGTACAAGTCCAAAGTCTCTCAAGTGCGTGGGTTTCCCACTGCTTGGTCCTGGGGAGTGCAAAGCCACAGTCTCTCAAGTGGGTGGCTCCTACACTGGCTCTAGAGGGGGCCTTGTGCCCAGTGTGCTTCATCCTGCCAAGGATAGGGTGAGTGGATGCCTTCTTCCACTAGTTCTGGAGGGGGCCTTGTGTCCAGTGATGCAGCACTTGGGGGGTGCCAGGTCACAGTCCCTCACCTGGGTGTCAGAGCCAGGAGATTTGCAATGGCCAGGATGCATGATGCTCCATGGAGGCAGGACTACAGTCCATCCGTCGGCGGCTATGGCTGCACAATGGTGGTACAGTCTCTCACCTGGGTGTCACACCTACAGGTGTTGCAGGGGCATGGACGCACTACGGCCCATGTAAGCGTGACTACACACTGCTCGCCGGCGGTGACGGCTGCTCAGTGGATGGCAGTTGCGCTGCAGGTGGCGGTGCTGTCAGTGGTGGGGGGAGGCTCCAGCCCTTCCACTGCAGCCTCGGACGGCTGCCCCCTAGGGCTGTTTCTGCTGCCAGTGGTGCTGCTGGCGTTGCAGGTGGCAGTGCTGGTGGGGGTGCTGCCAGTGGTAGGGGAGGCTCCAGCCCTTCCCTGGCAGCCTCGGACGACTGCCTACTGGGGCTGCTGCTGCTGGCAGTAGTGCTACTCTCAGCGGTGCAGGTGGCAGTGCCTACGGCGGTGCTGGTGGCGGTGCTGTCCGCGGTGCAGGTGCCGGTGCTGCCAGTGGTGAGGGGAGGCTCCAGCCCTTCCCCTGCAGCCTCATACGGCTGCCCCCTAGGGCTGTTTCTGCTGCCAGTGGTGCTGCTGGCGTTGCAGGTGGCAGTGCTGGTGGGGGTGCTGCCAGTGGTAGGGGAGGCTCCAGCCCTTCCCTGGCAGCCTCGGACGACTGCCTACTGGGGCTGCTGCTGCTGGCAGTAGTGCTACTCTCAGCGGTGCAGGTGGCAGTGCCTACGGCGGTGCTGGTGGCGGTGCTGTCCGCGGTGCAGGTGCCGGTGCTGCCAGTGGTGAGGGGAGGCTCCAGCCCTTCCCCTGCAGCCTCATACGGCTGCCCACTGGAGCTGCTGCTGCTGACAGGAGTGGTGCTTGCGGCGGTGCAGGTGGCGGTGCTTGCGGCAGTGCAGGTGGCAGTGTTGGCTGGGGTGCAGGTGGCGGTGCTGGCGGTTGTGCTGGTAGCCACCAGGCCTTCACCTGCAGGCTCGGACGTCTGAAGTGCCTTGGCTGATGTTCTGTGCTCGTTCCTGCCCTTGGCAGATGGTGGTGTCACCTTGGGTCTGCAAGCTGGAGTCTTTGACGTGGCCATGCTGGGTGGTTGTGGCTCCTTCTCCTTGCTGGATGCTGTCCCCTTCTTGACCTTGCCAGGTGGTGGAATCTTCTTGGCTTTGGCAGGGGTTGGTGGCACACTGGCTGGCATGACGGGTGCCCCCTTAGAGCCTCTGACAGCTGCAGAAACCACAGCGGAGGTGGACTTGGTGGCTGAGAGCTGGGCTGGGTTCTGGCCACCCTGGCCCTAGGTGAAGGATGGTAGGGAGGGGTAGGGAACAGGTCAATTTGGCTAGGAAAAGCTTCTTAGGGACATTGGGGTGGGAAGAGGGTGAAGGTTTGGGAGTAGAGGAAGAGGGAGTACTTGTAGGAGGTGTCAGTCTGCTGCGTTTGGGTGCAGGTGCATGAGCTGGATGCTGTTTGAGGTGGATGGCTGTTTGGGTGGGTGTGTGCTTGCATTTGTGTACTTTGGGAGGAGGGATCACAGAGGGAGAGGACACAGGGGACGTGTGAATGCATGTGGGGGTGGTGAATGCCAGTGAGGGGTGTGTAGTGTAGGCGTGCTGGTGATGGAGGTAGTGGATGAGGATGTAGTGCATGCAGGTGTGCGGGGAGACACTACTGGGAGGGAGGTGGACGAGGAGGAGGAGGGGGACACAGTGGAGGCAGTGGATGTTGGTGTATCTGCATGGGGATGGTGCTTGCGTGAGTGCCTGTGAGATGAAGTGTGGTGCTTGTGTTTGCCTGAGCCACTTCTGTGTGTTGATTTGTGAGAATGCTGGTCTGCCTGTGTGCTTGGGATAGGCTGGGGTTGAGGGGATTGGGACTGGGTAGAGGAAGTTGGAGGGGGGGAGGCTGGACACAGGGACAATGGCTGCCATCAGTGCGGAGGCCAGAGCCTGGAATGCTCTCTGTTGGGCTGCCACGCCAAAGTGAATGCCCTCCAGGTATGCATTTGCTTGTTGCAAATGCCTCTCAACACCCTGGATGGCATTCAGTGTGGTTGACTTCCCAACAGTGAGGGATCTCAGGAGGTCAATAGCCTCCTCACTGAGAGCAGCAGGGCTGACTGGGGCAGGGCCTGAGGTGTCTGGGGCGAAGGAGATGCCCACCCTCCCTCCTGGCTGAGCAGGCATGGGAAACATGCTGAGGGGCTGCTGGGAGGGTGGTGCTGGTACGGGGGTGGCGGCTGTACCTGTTGTTGGGGTGGGCACAGAGGTGTCTGCCACCGCCAGGGAGCTTCCATCAGAGGAGGAGTCGCTGTCTGTAGTGTCCCCTCCTGTTTCCGTCGTGGTGCTCCCCACGCCCTCCGTCCCACTGGTGCCCTCACCGTCAGTGGATTCGGCCTCCAGGCCCTTGTGGGATGCAGCTCCCTCCGTCGCCGGTGCCTCTGCTCCTCTGCCGGATGATGCTAATGCACACAAGGACAGGGGTGACAAATCAAAAGGGGGGGAGAGGTCGCTGACCTGCAGGGAAAAGACAGCAGAAAAAGGATTAGTCATACCATCCGGACTGTCATGCTCATGGCCCACCATATCCCTCCCATCCCCTTATGCACATACATTGACAGACCATACATGCAGCACTCTTCCCAGGACCCCTCAGCCCCCCCTACATGAGGCTGACACACACAGCACTCCATACATTCACAGCCCACGCATCATGCTCACAGTGTACTCACCTGTTTGTCTGGAGGACCATAGAGTAAAGTGTACTGGGTAGGACCCCATCCACCTGTCTCTCCAACTCCTCCGAAGTGAAGGCAGGGGCCCTTTTCCCAGACACTTGAGCCATTGTCGCTTCCAGACACAGGTTACAGAAGCACTTGCAGTGTAGGTCCTCTCCTGTTGAAGGTCAGGTAACAAGTGATTGAACAGATAGAAAATGGCGGTCATGTCCGCGGCAGAGCGTACCTTCACTGCCTGCGTACATCGCCATTGGCTCCTGGAACCCATAGGGCCTAATGTTAAATAATGCGAAGTTGCGCGGCGGTCGTCGACCGCTACGGCGCACAACGCAAGTGGAATTACCTCATTTCCACTTGTCTCTCCACAGAGGTCAGGAAGCCATTTCAGGGGGGCACAGGGCATGGCGCCTAACTGCGTTACAGCAGACATTGGCACATCAACTGACTCTCGAATTCACATACTGTTTCTGTAAAGGAAGAGATGCATCATTATTTCAATAGATGTGTGAATATGACCCCCTGCTCACCGTTTTTCTCCCTAGACTTCAACCACTGAGAATGAATATGAGATGGAGCCATCCTCCCGCGTAAAGACCCCCGGTGGACCTGGCGACAATGGAGGACAGACACATTATCCTAGCTTACAGACTTGATAGGGGCACAATTCAAGAACTGGGTGCCCAATTGGAGCCGGTCTTGATTTCAGCTATCTGCCAGCCCACAGCTATCTCCCCTCTTGTGCAAGTCCTGTCAGTGTTCCATTTCCTGGCAAGTGGTTCCTTCCAAGCGACAGTGGCCATGGCATCAGGGATGTTCTCAAACGTGTTGACCAGAGTGTTGTCTTCCCTGCTGAAACACATGCGCAGCTACATCGTATTCCCCCAGGTGGAGGATTTGGCCACAGTGAAAGCTGACTTCTATGCCCTGGGACATATCCCCACCATCATTGGTGCCATTGATGGTGCACATGTAGCATTCCCCCCCCCGGAGGAATGAACAAGTGTTCAGGAATAGAAAAAGCTATCACTCTCTGAATGTGCAGATGGTTTGTTTGGCGGACCAGTACATCTCCCATGTGAATGCCAAGTATCCTAGCTCTGTGCATGATGCCTTTATCTTGAGGAATAGCAGCATTCCATATGTGATGTCTCAACTCCAGAGGCACCGGGTGTGGCTAATAGGTGAGCCCATGGTCCCCACCCAGTTGATGTAGGTATATGGGTATGGGGTTATCCCTAAGGGTGAGTGTATGTCTAACAGGTATCCCCGGAATATTTGCAGGTGGCTCTGGTTACCCCAACCTCTCATGGCTACTGACCCCAGTAAAGAATGCCAGGGCAAGGGCAGAGGAACGTTACAGTGAGGCACATGGGCGAACAAGGAGGATCATTGAAAAACCTTTGGCCTCCTGAAGGCCAGGTTCCGGTGCCTCCATCTGACAGGTCGATCCCTGAACTCACCCAAGAAGGTGTGCCAGATCATCGTTTCATGTTGCATGTTGCACAACCTGGCCTTGAGATGCCAGGTGCCTTTTCTGCAGGGAGATGAGCCTGGAGATGGTCTTGTGGCAGCGATGGAGCCTGTGGACAGTGAGGAAGAGGAGGCAGAGGAAGAAGATGTGGAGAACAGAAGCTCACTCATACAACAGTGCTTCCAGTGACAAAGCAGGTAAGACACTGTAACTTCACTTTCAATTGCAGTTTTGTGTTAGACATTGGACCTGGCAGCCTGATTTCCCTATGTCTATGGCCACTTACTGTACCCTTTGGCATCTCTATTTTCAGATCTCTGTGGCCCACTCTGGCTCCTGGTGTGTTTAGTGCTGCCCACTACAGGTCATACCAATGTATATATAACTGTACATATGATTTGAAATGTTTACAGCTTGTTGAACTAATACATATTTCAATCAATTGACAGACTCCATAGTTGTATTTGTTCCAAGGGCGTTTATTTAAGTGCTAAGAGGCGGAGGGGGATGTGTAATGGGGTCGGGTGATGGTGGAGGAATGTCCATATAGAGTCCAGTCTCTTTGTATCACAGGTGCATTGTCCATGGGGTCATAGGAAGGGGAGCAATGGGAGGTCAAGGTGTACAGGGGGAAATAGTGGGACACAAGTGTGACATCCTGGAGAGTCCTATTTCTTGGCGGGGGTTTTGGTAATTTTCTCTGGCTTCTGCCTGAATCGTAGGGACCGTTTGCGGGGTGGTTCTCCTTCTGCTATGTGTGGGGTGCTGGTGGCCTGTTGGTCGTGTGGCGGGCCTCCTGTCCACTAGCACCAGCGGAGGTGGAGGGCTGTTCTTCGGTGTGGCTAGTGTCAGGGGCCTGTTGGTGTGCCTCTGCCTCCCTCATGGTGTTGGCCATGTCTGCCAGCACCCCTGCAATTGTGACCAGGGTGATGTGGATGTCTTTCAGGTCCTCCCTGATCCCCAGGTACTGTCCCTCCTGAAGCCGCTGGGTCTCCTGCAACTTGTACAGTATCTGGCCCATGGTCTCCTGGGAATGGTGGTCTGCACCAAGGATGTTGGTGAGTGCCTCGTGGAGAGTCGGCTCCGTGGGCCTGTCCTCCACCTGTCGCACAGCAGTCCTCCTGCTTCCCTGTTGTATTGTGCCTCTGTCCCCTGAACTGTGTGCCCACTGCCACTGACCCCAGGTCCCTGATTGTTTGGGTTTGTGGGATTGCCTGGGGTCCCTGTAGTGGTGGACACACTGATGATTGACGTGTCCTGGGGACAGAGGGATGGGCCCGCTGGGTGGGTGCTGTGGTGGTGTTTCCTGAGGGGGGGGCGGCTCTGTGGTGGTATGGGACTGTTGCAGGGTAACCGAGTGTCCAGAGGTCCCTGATGGGCCAGGTTGGTCACCGCATTCCAGGTGTGCAGAGCTGCTGCCATCACTGTGGGCCTCTTCTGGGAGGGGACTGGATATTGGTGGCACCTCCTCCCCGGTGACATTGAGTGGGGGTCCTGTGGGTATGTAAATGCAGTGTTATTGTATCTGCATGTGCCATCTTGTGCGTGTGTGTGTTTCCCTGTATGGTTGTGATTGCCCTGTCAGCTTTGCCTTGTGTGAGTGGTGATTTTGGGGGCTAGGTGATTCTCTCTAATGTGCATGCTATAATGATGGGTGTCCATGCAGGTCTATGATAATTGTCCATGCATTGGTGTGGCATGCAGGGCTTGGTTTTGTGATGGGTGGGTTGTGATAGTGGGGTATATGTGAGCTGGTGGAGTGATGGGGATGAGGGTAAGGGTAGGAGTTTGTGATGCCATGCAGGTAGGGTGGGGGATATAATAGTAAAGATTTGACTTACCAGAGTTCCGCCCTCCTGCTACCCCTGCCAGGCCCTCAGGATGCATGATCGTCAAGACTTGCTCCTCCAATGTTGTTAGTTGTGGGGGAGGAGGTTGGGGTCCACCGCCAGTCCTCTGTACAGATACCTGGTGTCTTGCTACCACGGAACGCACCTTCCCCCGTAGGTCATTCCCCCTCTTACTGATGTCATCCCTTGTTCTGGGGTGCTGTCCTACGGTGTTGACCCTGTCCATGACTCTCCGCCATAGCTCCATCTTCCTTGCAATGAACGTCTGTTGCACCTGTGATCCGAATAGCTGTGGCTCTACCCGGATGATTTCCTCCACCGTGACCCCTAGCCCCTCCTCTGAAAACCTGGGGTGTCTTTGGGGTGCCATGGATGTGGTGTGAGTGGTATGTGCAAGGGTGTGTGGGGTGCTGTGTTGGGGTGTGTGCTGTGAGGTGCGTAGATGGTGTATGGGTGATGGTGTTCTGTGGCTCAGATTGCGTGGGTGCTCCTGGCTTGTCTCTCTCTGAGTTAGCAATCTTTTTTTTTGTTGAATGGGTTGTGGGTAATGTGGGTTTGTGTTTTATAGTGGTGTGGGTATGGTGTGTGTATGTGTGTCAGGTGTGGGTAGTTTGAATTGCCCAATGTGGTATAGTTCTGTCAGTGTGTGTGTATTTTGAACGCGGCGGAGTGTACCGCCAATGGTTTACTGCGGTTGAAAGACCGCCGCAGTGCTTTGTGGGTCCCGATACTTTGGTTGTAGTTCTTTTGGCGTAACGGTGTGGGTTTTGGTACCGCCAATTTATCACTGACCTTTGGTCTGACGGAGTTGTGTGTGTGTCTGTATAGTGACGGATTTCTATGTGTGAGTCATAATACCCGTATCGGTATAATGCCGCAGTCACGGTATGTTGGCGGCCATAGGCACAGCAGAAGGCGGCTTTTTCCGCCAATGTTGTAATGAGGGCCTTAATTTAACAAGTTGTATTACATGTGGGCGGGCGCTATAGAACCAATCTTGGTGTTATTGATAAATTAAAGGTATTTCTAAATATTGGGATGCTCTGTATTGTTGTGGTACATTTGCCATTCTGTATGTGTGAAATTTATTTGATTGTGCATTGATTGCTGGGAAGGTGACCCATGAGTAAAATATTTCTGTTCTGTAAGCGTTGTGAGCTTCAACGACGAATTTGACATGCCCATCATCATTTGTTAGTCCATTAGCTAAAAGAAGCTGTATGACAGGTTGTCTACGGTTCTCTGGGATATTTACTGGTTCTGCCATTTTAAAATAATAGGCATCAGAGTTGGGAATACCAGTGGGGGAATCCTTTTAAGGTTCAAGCTTGAACAACCTACAGCCTAGATAGATGCTTCCTATTCAGCTACGGAGGATTTTTCCCTAAGACCACAGATGTCCCCATATAATGGTACTTAGGGTACCTTTAGCGTGTGTGAGACAGAGATACTCTGGAGACCTGCATAATTAGTGCCTTACCAACATTGGTGGCACGATGTCGTAGGACTCTCGTTATTAGTACAAAACTACTGGATTTAGGGTGGCACAATCTTGGCTTGTGGGTGACTGATTCAATCCCACATCGTTTTTGCAGCTGTCAGCCCAACCTTTTTGATTAGCCAGCAGCCCCTAACCTAAACATAGAAAGCGAAGGTGATTTGTGGCAGCCTGAATTATTCACTCATTGACCACGCAGGGAATCCCTGGTCGACAACTGTCACCCCTTTCTCTCATTAGCAAAGGTCTCATGCACACATATAGGCCAAATAAAAGATGCAGGATGATTTTTAATACATTTATTGAAAAGACTTCAATCTACGATAAAATATATGAGCTGAAATTATTGGGGCAATTAGACACAGCAAGATTAGGATTGTTACGATCAGTGAGAAGCAAATAAAAAACCCAAGCATATTGGAATGACATGTACATAGGAATCCTACCTAATCCCTAACTTCTAGCAAGAGCATAGCGGTGTTAGCCCAATCTGTCCCTACTTAGTCCACAAGAGGAGCACCCAGCCGCATTACCTGAAAACAGGGGTGTCCCCGCCGTCTCCTTGGCTGGTTATAGAGCCAGAGCTATGGTCAGCAGTAAAATTGCATACAGCGTGGATGGGTATCCTGGCCAAAATGACGTATCTCTTTTTCCTTGTCCAGGACAGTGTTTTTTTAAGAAACATGTTTCTGTTCTGTGAAATAGGCCGGATATGGGCATATGCCTAATTGTCGGACCGTTTATTTACTTTTCTGACATCAATAGTAAAAGGATTATCATGTACTATTCTTGTCAGCCTTGGGCAGAAGTACATGCACAAAAAATAATAACAATGTCTCCGCAGAATCACAGATGATTTGAAAAAATTAAACATCTCCCCTGAAAAGCAGGCTGAACTAAAATGAATACATGAAGATGAGCACATACCTGGGTAAAGGGGCACAGGCAGCAGGCCTAAGCTAAGCTAAAATATGTGTGCTCAAGCAAGGTGCAAAAATGAACCCACAATAGTTTCTCCTTGACATAGCATTCCCATCTTCTAAGACAATCCTGCATGTAGAGGAAGTTCCACTAGGGATCTCCCCCAATGCCGGATGAAGTCTCCTGCTACAGCTATGCCCTTTGGCTCAAGGGATCTGTCCTCCAGCCAGGGTCTATCGTACTGGTCACTTCCTTTGGGACATACTGAAAACTTTGGCAACAATGACTTTTGTTCAGCTGCACCTTCCTGCACGTTTGGTTAAGTACACATGTGGTGCTCAAACACTAGAAACATACTAGCTGCCTATGTACCTATGCTGGAATCAAAATAAATCTAAACCAGTTAATGTCAAATCAATAAACAGTTAGTGGAGCACACACATATATATATATAAATCCTAACTATCCAGTGTGAAGAATTCAACAATCATAAGTCAGCAAAAGATAGAATAGAGAGCAAAATATAGTTAAGAGATGTAGTTGCTAAAAATGTAAACAAGTATGTGGTGAATTACTATAAATACCTCTATTTACTGGAGACAAATATATCCATTACAAAATACAATTCCTGACATTCATAATTCAAATACATTAAAAAGATGACGAAATTTCATGTATAGTCCAGCCTGATTTTAGACAATTCAAAAAAAGTCCATCTGCAGACAATCTCACTAATGTTGACATTTGATCACGGTTGATCGGCGTTAAAATGGATACGGCTTATCTTTGAGGTCGAATGTAGACTACAAAGAAACATATATGTGAGGTATTTGAGAAACAAATTGGCTTTGTTAAATACACAACTCTCATTTTGGAACTATTAAACTGGTGTACCTCGTAGGAAACTTACCTGCTTACTAAATAATAAGTATAAGTGGTCTTTTGGACTAAAATGGATTTCTTCATTTGTAAGGAGCCTTGAAAAAGTCCTATAACAGGACGGAATACGCGTCGGCTGAATCCTGTTTTTTTTTAATTGTCTAAAATCAGGCTGGACTATACATTAAATTTTGACATCTTTTTAATGTATTTGAATTATGATTGTCGGGAATTGTATTTTGTAATGGGTATATTTTTGTTCAATAAATAGAGCTATTTATAGTAATTCGCCACATACTTGTTTACATTTTTAGGAATCAGGGGCCAGATGTAGCAAAAATAAAAATTGCGACTCGCATTTTGCGAGTTGATGCGACTCGCAAAATGCGAGTCGCAAATTGGAATGCCAGAAAAAAAAGCGATCCGATTTTGCGACTCGCAGCCGGACTCGCAACGCTGTGTGCGAGTCCGCAGTTTGCGAGGTCGCTGTTTGCGAGTGTTCAAAAACGAACTCGCAATTAGCGAGTGGGTGTCGCAAATTGCGAATACCTTCAAAATTGCTTGCAGATGCAGCAGAACACTCCAGAAAGCATACCAGAACACTCTGGAAACACTTCCTGGCACATGATGATGGCATCACAGCCAGGAAGTTAACAAATACACCTGGGAGGAGGGCTCAACAGTGGGCAGTGTCTCTGCCACTCACAGTAGGGTGCTGAGGAGTGGTAGGCACAGCACCATGGACGCAGCAGGGACCAGCCAGGCTGGCAGGAGGGGCAGGAGATCATAGATAACAGCCAGGACAGATTAATGTGGCACATGGCGTTAATGTGCCACATGACTGGTTGGCATTTTCCTGCCCATGGACAATTTCAACTTGTATATAGTTTCTTCATGACATTAATAAAACAGTTATTTTTGTTCCACTTAACAAATGGTTAATAGGTGAGTATGGTGGGAGTTGACACGTACCGTCCAAAATATTGCATTGCAATGTGGTCCCGTCTCAGTCTGCCTTGATTAGCTAGACTCCTATCCCCATGATGGCGATGTGGTTGTTCTTGCTCTTCATCATCAGGATCTGGGTCTGCAGGGGTGAGAGGTAGCCCACGTCGGGTGGCTATGTTGTGGAGGATGGCGCATGCGACTACAATTTTGAAAGCGGTAATGGGGGTGTATTGGAGGGCGCCTCCACTGCGGTGGAGGCATCTGAATCTTGCCTTCAGCAGTCCGAAGGTGCGCTCGAACAGGTTCCTGGTCCTCTTATGCACACTGTTGTATTGCCTCTCTGATTCAGTTCTGGGTGTTAAAAACGGAGTCATGATCCAAGGCCTGAGAGCATATGCACTGTCACCTGTTGGGCACAAAAGTACACGGTTAGGAAGTCCAGATTGTCGTGCACAGTGACCTGTGTGTATGTCTGCAAGTGTCTGTGGCTCTACCTAGGAGGTAACCGTCTCCAAATTCCCCACGTTCCAGGCGTTGATGTATCCCACTATGCCTAAAAATGTATGAGTCATGGGTACTGCCAGGAAACTTAGCTACGATGTCCGTGATGACATAATGGGCATCACAAACAACCTGTATTTTGAGTGAGTGGGTACACTTCCTGTTGCGGAAAATGTGTTCCAGATTAGCAGGGGGGCATATTTGAATGTGTGTCCCATCTACACACCCTATGACATGAGGAAAGTGGGCAATGCGGTAAAAGTCCAGCTTGGTGCTGTTAATTTCTGCCTCATTCCTTGGTAAGTATATGAAGTGAGACATGTGCGTGACTAAGGCATCTAGGAATGCCCTGAGGAACCTTGACACTGCACTTTGGGATACCCCACCTGCCACGGCAATGACCCCCTGATAGCTCCCTGAGGCCAAGAGGTGCAGTGCGCATAGTACTTGCACATGCGTAGGGATGGCGCAGCCACGCAGAGTCTTGTGTTCTAGCTGTGGTTTCAGTAAATCTATTAATTCTAGAATGGCTGTCATAGATCTCCGCTTCAGTTTGCTGAAAAAGAGTCTGCCTGGTTCTATATATCTTCTCCTGTCTGTGGCCCCTCCTCCTCCTCTGCTGGGCTGCGTAGACTCTCCTCCTCACTGCTATCAGGTATATCTCCGCCATGTTGAGTAACCCAGATGCCTTCTGGGTCACCTTTTATACTATGGTAATGGTTACCACCTGCTCTGAGTTAGTGGTAAATGGGACATGCAAACTGGGCTTTTTGCGACTAGTCGCAATTTGCGAGTTGCAATTGCATACGGTTTGCGACTCGCAAATTGCGACTTGCAATTTGCGGGTCGCAAAATGGGGTCGCACCGGATGCGACTCACAAACGGGTCCCATCGCTTTTTGCGAGTCGGAAATGGGCTTTTTGCATCCCATTTCCGATTTTGCACTGTCGCAAATTGCGAATCGGCCCGTTTGCGAGTCGCAATCGTTTGCTACATCTGGCCCTACATCTCTTAACTATAGTTTGCTCTCTATTCTATCTTTTACTGACTTATAATGATTATTGAATTCATCACTCTGGATATTTATATATATATGTGTGCTCCACTAACTGTTTTTTGACTTGACTTCCTTTGGGCCTGCCAGCTAGCAGATGACAAAATGGTCTCACAAGGATCTCACCTTCCTCTCAGGCCACATACTTCCTTGAGTTACTTTGTCTGTCCTGTACGTTCGGGAGGAGCAGTAGACATCTTTGTTACTGCTCCACATGTGCGCACGCAAAGGTGCCATCTTAGATTGCCTACATCTAAGTTGAGTTTGCACCAGGCTACCTTGGTCAGTTATTTCCTGGTCACTCCCTATCCTACATTGATGATCTGGTGAGGCTTGGGCTCCAGTCAAAAGCCTCTCCTCTAATTCCACCTCTAAATCTTCCTCAAATGGGGCTGTCTACCTATCCCATGCTCTCCTCAGATGGAGGGCACGCCGCTCTACTCTCTCATTGTGCTTCCAAGGTGCTAGCTATCTTTCTCTCTCTCCTTAGGTAACGTCTTTCCCGAAAATCCCACCTAGATTGCCTCCTTCGTTATGAGCTATGCACTGTTCTTTTTAGTCGGGACCTGTCCTCAAGCTTGCTTTCTATTGTTTCCTCCACTACCTAAGCATACCCTATGGCTCCCCCTTATCATCAGATCCCAGAGGTCTGGGATCCCTTTCCTCACCCCCACTAGTTTTCTCACTGTCTCGAACTGCCATGAATTTCCCTGTCACTTGAGTATGTTCACTGGAACCAGTGGGAGTGCCGTGGGGGTTTGATGGACTGAAAGAGATGGACAGATGGTTAAACTTTGGGAAGCGCTAGCACTGGACTAGTGTTGCCCTGGGATTGCCTAGGCCTGCTGCCTGCTAGTCTGTCATGCCTAGATCTAATAGTTCATTGTTGGGTAGCGGCCTTTCGGCTCCCTTGGCTAGCGGTTGGTGTAAGGCATCAGGAAGAGCACGTCTGTTCCTGCATATGACAGGGGAGATGCAAAGCCTTTCTTGCTGACTCTGGGGTAGTGTTATCAGTGTGGGCCTCCTCAAAGCTGGCCCATAATTCTAATAATGCTTCCCTCCTGTCCTTCTTTTGCCCTGCATATTTTGTCCTTATGTGTGTTCTTGTGTGTTCAAGTGTCAAAGGTTTCCTCTTTTGGCCAGGAAAATGAGTGTGCCTTAGTGTGTGTGTGTGTAATTTGTGGCAAAAGTTTTTTGCCTGTGTGGGGAACCTGTTTTGCATGTGCTTCAGTGGCAATTCCATGATAAGTTGGGCAGTTTTTAAGGGGACAGTTACACTTCTGGCTTTTATGATTTTTAAGGAATCTTAAGTTATATGCGTCCAACTTTTCTGTTTTTAGGGAATCTTAAGTCCTACTCCGGTAGTAGGGAAATATGTACATGGGTATACTAGTTCTACTCGGGTAGTAGTGAAATATATGCACTGGGATTGCTAGATCTAATGAGCTCAGCGTTATTTGCAGGTGCATCAACATAAACATTTAACAAACACAAATAACAAAGCATATGAAGGGTCACAACCTAGAAGAAAGTGCAGCTGGTAATTCAAATTTCATGAAATGTGGCATCAAAATATCAAGCCTTAATTTGGTATCTGATAGGAGTTTGTGAGAATTAATAATGCTATCATATAGCACATTGAGCCATCGACAAAACACAACACTCAAGACAAAACATAGTTGCATTCATTTGCAAGTGCCACAATATCAAAACAACATCATGTTTCAACTGATACAAACAAGAATGACAAAGCACAAAAAGTGATGATTTTGTCTAAAAATTCCTTAGCCCGCTTCTAGAGCATGCTACCCTGTGACCAGAGGAAGCTCTGCACAGTACACAGGACAAAGTTAGTCTGACACTCTTGTTGATATTGGCTCCAAGGCAAAGATAACAACAACTTATGCAGAGAGAAAAAAAGGAATATGTTGACAACCATAAGCCCTTCTTGGCCAGACACAAGCTATGCCTAATCTTTTAGACGCCAATATTTTTCTACCCTAACATTTGAATCACACCCTAAATAACCCCTAGGAATCATGCGTACCATCTGTGTCACGACCAGAAGTCTAAGCGAACAACACCTCTCAGTTCTTTCAGATACCAACAATGTTAAGAAACCGGTTGCACTGGGAAACCCTTTTAGAGTAAAAATAAGATTGAGGTGCGGGCCCTATATCACACAGAGTGCCTGAGCATACCATCTGTGTCATGCCCAGCAAGGCAAGCAGTGAGGCCTCAACCTTGTATCACACCCAGGGAACAAGCGTACCATCTGTGTCATGCTCAGTGGTTCAAGCGATCAACCCCGTGTCACTCCCAGGGGACAAGGGTACCCTCTGTGTCATGCTCAGCGGTCCATGTGAAAAAAAAAAAAACAATATTCATCTTTCTTAGTGTGCTGACTACTGAAAAGGTAAATTCTGAGGTTATGCTTTTTCCTAGTTTGCCATATGCCAAATGTTAGGACTAAGGCTCTGATTTACTCTCTTACATTGGCTTCAGTACGGACCTCCATCCCACGGATTCAGCAGAACCTCCAACAAATTGTGATGTCTGCTCACCTTTGTTGCACAAATGTGACTCAGTCCGGGAGGGGTCCCCTCCTTCTAGTCGCAGTCAGGTCTGAGGAACCAATCAGCTCCTATCTGGCACGTCAAAATGTTGCTTGAATGTGAATTCACCTTGAAAACCAAAAGACAAGAGAAGTTTGGCAAAACAGAAATGTTTGTTTGTTTAATTAAACATTACGGCCGGGAGAAAAGTTACAGAACCGGGGTCTGAAGACTATCTAAAAGTACATTTGTCTGTGTTGTGTAGCTATTTTAGCCATGTTTTTATACACATTGGTTTAACAACTAGGCCTGCCATTGTGCACTTTAACCCGGTTTACATTTTATTCAGCTTCCTTTTATTATTTTATTTTCACAGGCCACATTTGGAGTGCTGTTTTATTTTCTTCATCTAGTTGTTCTTTCGCCAAGGAAAGCATTGAGTTACTAGCAAGATGTTCTTTTCACTTTGTGCTTTCCTCAAGGCTGCAGCCAGATAGAGTTGTCGGCAAGGTGGTACGCTGTGTCTCCAACATTCACAGAAACATACACATCTTTACGTGGGGACATTTTCTCAGAACATCAGATGTTTTATTATAAAAACACTTCTTTGTCCCATTCATGTTAGAGGGAGATTCCAGCCCGATGACCCCAACTGCATGCTGATTGCTGTTTTTGTTACAGCAGCTTGCTTAGAGTAAGGGGTCCCTGGCCTACATAGGGATGGTGTCTTCTCGAAAACAGGCTTTTTGCTCAGGTATGGGGGATGATGTCTTCCCAGGGGGGAAACCTGAAGGGTGGATTAGGGCTTATCACACTGTGCTATAACATAGCTTAGTTAGGAACCACATATATTACGCATAGTAGCAGTATAGTGGACTTTTTCTGTGTTTCACTCTTCCTGTTACCATTCTGCTTCCAGCATCTTTTATCATACTAGTTATTGCAATTCATGTCATTTTATCTAATATGCAGTTAATTCAATAAACCTTATTGAACCATTCTCTGCCATTGTTTGTCTTTGCATATGTGAGACTAATGTATCTAATAGAAAAAGAGGAGATCTGATCAACCCCTATTCCCCCGAGGAGTCATTTTTGTCATGCGCCCGGTTGCCACAATCATCCCTGCTCTTGTGCAGAGATGAGGTACTGCGAGTTAGCCAGAAACAACTACACAGATTAGGCTGACAGTTGTCAACTCAGATCTCCACATTTCAGGTGATCCTATTGCCCAAATCCAGTAGCCTAATTAGGATAATGGGAATCTACACGACAATTGCATCATGTTTTAAACATCTCTTTGGGTACAATAAATCAATTACAGCATTTCTTTTGAGGTGAAGAATGTGTACCGTTGTCATGGAGTCATAAATAAGCTCCTGATAACTAATGCAGGTGGGTTTCGACAGTGCGAGGACACAATGTGGGCTAGCCAGTAGCGTATCCAGATGTCCGGCCAGACGGGTGTGTGATCACTGTGTGTTACTGTGTGTGCTGCATTCTGATTGGCTGCATGTTACTAACTTCATGTGGCATCTAATTCTATGGTGTTTGGGAATGCGCGCACCCCTCCGGCCATATGTGTTTTTGGGCTGCTAATTTCCCGGGACCATTGTGGTGTTGCTGTGCCTATTTGTGATCTGAGTTTCCTGTTTGCGCATTTTTTCTGGTGGCTATCTATCGGTCAGTAATCTCAGGCTTAAGGTCTCAGAGCCTGCCTGACCATGTATCTTGGAGTCGGGGTTGATGGAGAGTTAATGTTGGGTGGATCAGTTAATAGCGACGTAATTTCATTGGTATATGTGATCATGTCATGATGCACATCAACATCGACTTTCCCAATATTAACACTGGCATAATAATGATGCATGAGGTATGCATAAGCTTGTTTCCCAAATATCTCTGCGCAGCCTTTTACTTCTTTTCTCCACCAGAGAAGGGGTAGGCCACAAATGCGAAATATAGGTGGGAAAAAATGCCTTATCAGTGGTGGACTGCTGCCCAGGCAGTTATGCCTGTGTCTTACCCAGCATCAAGCCTTGGTCCAGCCCACATCCTATGTGTGCCACCCACCACAGGTGTTTGTGTCCAGGCCAGGAAGCCTTGACTGTCTTTCTGACAGAACTTCTGGCTGCATTGGGCCGACATGGATTAGAGAGCTGTAGAATACAGGTTTGTGTTGCTGTGTTCCTTTTGGCCCCTCTGCTTTATTTCTTGCAGAATGGTTAAGTAACAAGCAAACACATGCTACATATTTATTTTTTGAAAGATACTGCTGTGATGAGGAGATAGCACTGCTGGCTCTCGCTATTAGTTACCTTCGTCATGTTTGTGCCTTTGGTGTGTTTCTACACCTATGCTCTCCATTCTCCCACCGACCCTCATTTTAAATTTTAGGTAAACCCTGAGTGAGAAGCTATACCTTGTTAAAACAATTCTGTTATATTTGTTCCATAATAACAGTAACACTCCAACTTCAGACAAAGACATTCTAATCCCCACCCCTTACAGGAGTTCCAGTTACATATGCAGCAAGCTGATTAGAATTAACTTTTGCTTTTCAGAATGCCCTCACTCATATATGTAACATAATTATTTTCTTCTTCAGCACAACATAAATACAAAGAGATCCCTATATATTTCAGAGGCCAACCCACGCCTCACTAAAATGGATCTCTCATCCCAAGATGAAAGTCTATTTTAGGTGGTTGCGGAGCGATCCTCTTCCTTGTGATGATTTGACATGACAAATGCCCCATTTGTGAGGTCTAAACTCAAAGGCAGATTTACTAAATTGTGATGCAACACATCAGGGGTAGTTGCTGTAGTGTGTTGCATCAAAGGGAGAGAGCAGAAATGTAAATTTCTTCTAAAATATGATGCATGTCTGTTTACTCATAGCTCAGGCGCACTTCTGACTGCCTAGTGCTTACCTGGGGTCAGGATGCAAGCGTGCTTGTGTTGTGATCAAAACGATTTTTTTGCAGGAAAGGATAGCTTTCAAAAACTACTTTTAGAAGCTTATTCCATAATGCAGCACTCATGCAAAGAGTAAGTTACAACGAGAAATAAAGATATTTTCCTTGTTAAGGTAGCCTCTGGTAGGCCCACCATTGTGGAGCAACACATGTTTACTGACTTTAATAATATGGGTTTACGACAAAGTTCTTTGATGGCTACGGGGGAACACCAATGTTCTACCCATGCAATGACTCCTAGATGAAAAGTAGTACAAGACAGCACTAAGTGCTGCCTTGCGTTACTTTTGGATTAAAATCACAAACACAACCACAAACATCTTGATTTGTTTGGCTCTGTAAAATCCCAACATGGATTATGTGTCATGCTGCGCCACAAAAGTAGCGCAACCCCAATGTGAAATCTTAGTAACTCCAGACCCAAGGTCTCCATGCCACAGCCTAAATGATACAATTTCATTCATGCATTCCTTTGTTCATCAATCTTCAAACAAGTGCAGCTGCCGCATTATTCCACTGCCTTTATGAAATATGCAAAAGATTTGGTAGAGCTGTTATTTGTGTTAGAAAAGCAGACAGAGAGGAGCTGGGAGCACATCTTCTCAAGGCATTGCATCCAATACTAAAAGCACCCAGATCAGGTCTCTGGTTTAAGGTTCACCCCGGCAGCATGGAAAGTCTAATAAATGAGCAAATTGAATGCCTATGTATTCGATAAAGACTCACTAAACCTACCTTCCAAGTGCATTTTGTTCTAGAATAAATTAATTGGCTAAAACTCCTCTCTTTCTGAGGGAATGGGCTGAATATAATACCAACTTTCTTTCGCGCCTACTTTTGTTTGAGGAGTTCCTTCCAACTCTGCAGGTATGCAGGTATGATAACACTTCCTCCCTTTCATCGGCAGACACCAGATGCCTACAGCCCACAAGTATTTCACAACACTATATAACTCAGTACTTCAAAAATATTGTGTGATCAGGCTGAGATAGGCATCACAACATGAGAAATACTGAGTAATTAAAGCCTGTACAGCAAAAAAGATCATGAAAAGCTGTTAGAGCATAGCAAAGAGCGCTGCCCTACTGAGTACCTTCCACGTTGCTATATTATTAGGCATGGGTTCTGAGAATCTAGTAGGGAATATGGTTATACCTCAATACAATAGCCAAAATAATGAGTGCAAAAATAGGGTCAGGTAAGCATGGATAGATTTTCTATACCTAACTCAACATATATCTACCATGACAATATATGACAATATTCATGGAAATAGTCCAGCCCTAACTGTCAAGTAAGTCTCCCTCCAAAAGTAAACACAAGCAACCCGAAATCGGTTTCTTATATGTGAACCTCATCAATCGAGAAGGCATTTGACACACTAGGGTGGGACTTCCTATTTGCCACTATGCAGAGTATGGGAATTGGACCTAACTACATACAATGGGTACAGACACCGTGGGGGTCATTACGACCTCGGCGGTCTTTTTGCAAGACCGTCGAGGGACCGCCGTGCTGAAGACCGCCTGTGCAGGCGGTTTGCCGCTCGGCGTATTATGACTGTTGGCTGCTCTCCGTCGTTATTCCGACGGAGAGCCGCCAACAGCCATACTTGCTGGTGTCGGGGAAGTGGAGGTTGCTCCACCCCCACACCAACAGAACACCGCCCAGCGAATCACGTCCTGTGATTCGCCGTGGCAATGTTCTGTTGGCGGTGTAGTGTCGGCGGAGCTGCCCCCATGGCTCCCGTCCCCTCCCGGAGGATTGACGGACCAGGTAAGTCGATTGTCCGTTAGGGGGGGGGTGTTGTGTGTTGTGTGTTGTGTGCGTGTGTGTATGTAGAGGGGGTGTGTGAGTGTGTGTATGCTTGCGGGGGTGTTCTGAGTATGGGAATGAGTGCGAGTATGGCTGTGGGTATGTCTGTATGTATGTGTATGTTTGAATGTGGGTGTGCGTGTCTGACTGTGTGTGTGGATGTAGGCATGTATGTCGGGGTGTGTGCGTGTGTGTGTTGGTGGTGCCTGCATGCGTGTCGGGTGTGTGTGAGTGTTATGTTGGGGGTCGGAGTGGGGAGGGGGGCCCTGCCACCTTTGGGGGGTGGAGGGGAGGGAGTCGGGGTGTGGGGTGGGGGAGACCCCTATCAGTGCCAGGGAAGGAATTCCCTGGCACTGATAGTGCTTACCGCCATGGATTTCATGGCGGTTGAAACCGCATGAAATCCACGGCGGTAAGCCGGGTCCAAATACCGCCGGCTGCCGGGCTGGAGACCCAGGTCTCCAGCCTAGCGGTCATCTCCGCCCTGGCGGGCGGGACGGAGAACCAGCGGATTACCATGGCAGTAACCGCCACAGTCATAATACACCAAGGTAAGACCGCCAGCCTGTTGGCGGTCTTACCACCGGTTCTCCGCCATCCGCCAGAGTTGTAATGACCCCCTGTATGCCAAGCCACAAACCAGAGTGAAAACGGGAGGGGTTATAACCGATAGTTTTCCTATCACCAGAGGCACTAGGCAGGGATGTCCCCTATCTCCCTTATTGTTCGCCATAGCGATGGAACCACTGGCTACCCGAATACGTGCTATGAAAGATAGGTGGGGAGTAGCCAGAAACGGGCTATACCACATTATATCACTGTATGCAGATGACGCCCTAATATATGTGCGGAAAGGAAACGAGGTGATACCCTCAGTAATGTCACTTCTGACCGAATACGGGGAACTATCGGGTCTGGTGGTAAATTGGGATAAATCGTGTGTATTTCCGCTAACTAGATGGTCTCTGGCAAGAAAAGAGAATGCCCCTGTAGGTCGCCTGAAATGGTGCTTTGATAAGTTCAAATACTTGGGGGTCCACATGTATCATAGAAATGAGGATCTTAGAGACGGGAGCCTGGGGAGAGCACTGGCTTCTATGAAGGGGTCGCTGCAGTTCTGGACCAAATTGCCATTGTCGCCCCTGGGCAGAGTGGCGGTGGCAAACATGTTGTTACTACCTCGGTTGCTATATTTTTTGGAAGCACTACCACTCTGGGTCACCAGGAGCTTCTTCCAAGATCTGAACGCAGTGTTACTGCAGCTTATATGGGGTGGGGGTAGAACACGAGTTGCACTCACCACACTGCAGCGCCCAATCAGTGCGGGAGGGGTGGGCGCTCCCAATTTCGAACTTTATTACGCTGCTGCACAGTTACAGTGGATACTGAACTGGATGCACAGACCAACACGTGCGGAATCGGCATGGCTACTGGCGCGATTACATGGAATACCCTTGTTCACATGGCTAACAAATAAAACACCGAAAGGTGTGCCTGATAATCTGTTAATCGCAGTGGCACACTCATGTTGGCAGAGGTACATACAAAAAGGCTATAAGGCATTCCCCTATTCGCCGCTCCTCCCACTGGGATTGATTCCTGGATGGGCAAACGCGGTGGGGTCGCACTCACTCACGACCTGGACGGAGGCAGGTATAATATCGGTAGGGGACTGTTTTGAAGAGGGGAAACTGATGTCATTTGAATCTATACAAGCCCTCACGGCAGTGAATCCCGGGCAATGTTTGGCCTACTACGCCATATGCCACCTAATCAAAAAGACATGGGCGGCTGGAGACCTGGAACCTCCGATTTCCCCCACACTACATCACATGATACAATATGATAATCAAATAAAAGTAGTGACAAATTTGTACAAAATCCTGGATAAACCCCCTGAACTCAATTTGGAGAGAGTGAGGGATAGATGGAACGCAGTCCTTCCAGACCCGGTACCACAACCGTATTGGCCGAAAGCCCTTTATTACACTCGGGAGGTATCGAGAAATCCCAGGTTTCGCTACACACAATTTAACTGTACACACCAAACATACCTATCTCCAGCCAGTATTAATCGTATGTTTCCTGAATCAGCATCTACCTGCCCACTGTGTGATGCCCCACTGGCACACTTCTACCATATGGTTTGGGAGTGCGCACAGATACACAGTGAGTGGAGAGGAGTTGTAGAAGAGGTCTTGCACTTGTAGTGGACCCTAAATCCTGTTTGTTAGGGCTGAGAACTAGATAAAAGAAACACAGGCATCTACATAAGTTTGCAGACCTAGCATATGTGATGTACAAAAGGCTGATTGGTATGAACTGGAAAATGTCCAAAGCACCCGATCTGAAATCCTGGCATTCCCTTACACTGCGCTGGACCCGCACAGAATTCCAGGTACTAAGTAAATTATCACGTGGGGGTCAACAACTCACAGGATGTGAAACCGGGGAAATTTTAGTAACCAGATTAGAAGCTAAAAACGATGAGAGGCCGCCATGAACGGGACAATGACACAGCTTTGGTGCTAAGCCAGTTAGTATTCAATCATGTTCAATATAATTAAACAAACGGGCGAGACATACTACCTGGTAGGTGTGGGTACCTACCTCTGCACCTCACAAGCTGCTGTCACCCACAGTGACCAACAAGTGATGAATGCACAAGCAGAATACGCATAACAAATACCACCACGTAACACCTAGTACCAGACATCAGTTCGGTATCCCTCCCTCCAACACAAACAACAAGAACCATCAGGGAATAAGATAACCAGGTGCTCAGATGTGGGGTCACCAAATACTAAACTGCAAGATCCCTCAACCAGGCACAGCAGACAAATACATATTGAATGTTATAATAAGACCCAAGTTATGTTTTTCTTGTTTTATGTGAATGTAAAAGTTATATCAGATCTACTAAATCCTAACAATGTAAACACAAATTTATGCTGCATAGATCTGTAATGAAAACTCAATAAAAAATATTTAAAAAAAATAAATATATGTGAACCTCATCAACAGGGAGCAGCCTGATCCTGTGAAGCTAGAGTTAAGTGAGCCACCTAAAGCTCGAGCCAAGCTCGAATCTGAAGGCAGGCGCAGGTGCAGGCTCAGCTCGAAGCTCTGTTCGAACCTCGCGCACATAACAAGGCAAGCTTTCATGAGGCTTCTCTGAAATCATTTTTTTCTGTAATGTAGATATCCAAACCCTCCCCTCCCCCACAACCCCACGGATATCTGCTAAAAACGAGAATGCATGAGAGTTATCCGAACAGGCAGGACATTTGGCACATTTGCAGAGGAAGAGGAAGCCCAAGAGAGTTGTGTCATCCTTCCTGGAGAGTAAAATGATTAGGGTGGTTGCGTGTCACTATATCGTTGTCAGAAATATAGGCCCTCATTACAACTCTGGTGGTTTGGTGATAAAGCGGCAGTAATACCACCAACAGGCCGGTGGTAAGAAAAATTGAATTATGACCACGGCGGAAACCCCCAACACATACAGCCACTTTAACACTCCGACAGTCACGGCGGTAGCAACAAACACCGCAGCAGTAACCACCAACAGCCAGGCGGAAGACAATGTACCGCCCACACTATTATGACACACCAATCCGCCACCTTTTCTGGTGCGGTACCAACGCCATCAAAAGCACGGCGGGAACAGAAAAAAGAAGGGAAACTACTCACCTCTCAACACACAAGGAAGAACCACGATGCCATGGAGCCAGAACTGCACGTATTTCCAATGTTGGCATACCTTCTCCTACACCAGAAACACCAACGGCGGATAAGACGACCACGGTGAGTACCGCACCAACACACAAGGGGGTGGGGGAGGAAAAAGAGAGTGACACACACAAGCATCACGCAACACCCCCAACCCCACCTCAAACACCATACACACAAACAGATGCAACAATATCACATATACACCCCGTAACCCTCAGGAATAACGCAAGGACAAAAGGAATTGATTAAAATGAGTGTAATATTCCAAATTTAGATATATGCGTCCTTAAAGCAATAAACAGTATGACAATGTATACAGATGGGGGGACAATGCCCACTCCAAAATGTTTGTGGCTCACAGGGCCATAACACATAGGCCAAGGCCACATTTGACTCATGCCTCAATACGGAGAGAACACTGCTGGGGCATCAGGTCAAAAACACACAGGCACCTCAGGGGGACAGGGAATGGGGGGGCACCTCAGCCAGAAGATGGAACAACGGCACTGCTCCTGGAGGGGGCTGCATGCCCTCTGCGATGTCCTGGGAAGTGCAAAGCAACAGTCTCTCAAGTGGGTGGTTTGCCCACTGCCTGGTCCTGGGGAGTGCAAAGCCACAGTCTCTCTAGTGGGTGGTTTGCCCACTGCTTGATCCTGGGGAGTGCAAAGCCACCGTCTCTCAAGTGGGAGGTTTCCCCACTGCTTGGTCCTGGGGAGTGCAAAGCCACAGTCTCCCTAGTGGGCGCCTTCTCCACTGGTTCTGGAGGGGGCTTTGTGCCTAGTGTGCTTCATCCTGCCAAGGAGGGGGTGAGTGGATGCCTTCTTCAACTGATTTTGGATTTGTGCCCACTGTGCTTCATCCTGCAAAGGAGGGGGTGAGCGGATGCCTTCTTCCACTGGTTCTGGAGGGGGCTTTGTACCCAGTGTGCTTCATCGTGCCAAGGAGGGGGTGAGTGGATGCCTTCTTCCACTGGTTCTGGAGGGGGCTTTGTGCCTAGTGTGCTTCATCCTGCCAAGGAGGGGGTGAGTGGATGCCTTCTTCCACTGGTTTTGAATTTGTGCCCACTGTGCTTCATCGTGCCAAGGAGGGGGTGAGTGGATGCCTTCTTCCACTGGTTCTGGAGGGGGCTTTGTGCCTAGTGTGCTTCATCCTGCCAAGGAGGGGGTGAGTTGATGCCTTCTTCCACTGGTTCTGGAGGGGGCTTTGTGCCCAGTGTGCTTCATCCTGCCAAGGAGGGGGGGGGAGTGGATGTCTTCTTCCACTGGTTCTGGAGAGGGCTTTGTGCCCTGTGATGCTGATCCTGGATGGTGCAAAGTCTCAGTCTCTCACCTGGGTGTCACACCTAGAGGTGTTGCAGGGGCCTGGATGCACTAAAGCCCATGTAGGCACGACTACCCACTGCTCACCGCCGGTGACAGCTGCTCAGTGGATGGCAGTTGCACTGCAGGTGGCAGTGCTGTCAGTGGTGGGGGAAGGCTCCAGGCCTTCCCTTGCAACCTCGGAAGGCTGCCCACTGGGGCTGCTGCTGCTGTCAGTGGTCCTGCTGGCCGTGCAGGTGGTGGTGCTGCCTGCGGTGTAGGTGGCAGTGCTTCTGGCGGTGGGGGGAGGCTCCAGCCATTCCCCTGCAGCCTCGGATGGCTGCCCACTGGGGCTGCTGCTGCTGGCAGTGGTACAGCTAGCAGTGCAGGTGGCGGTGCTGCTGGTGGTGCAGATGGCAGTGCTGCCGGCAGTCCCCCTGCAGCCTCGGATGGCTGCCCACTAGGGCTGCTGCTGCTGGCAGTGGTGCTGCTAGCGGTGCAGGTGGTGGTGCTGCCAGCGGTGCAGGTGATTGTCCTGCTGGCGGTGGGGGGGCTCCAGACCTTCCCCTGCAGCCTCTGGCAGCTGAAGTGCCATCGCTGGTGTTGTCTGCCCAGATGCTGCTCCACCCCCAGGCACCTGATCCATCCTGCCTGCCGCGTCAGTTCCCTTCACATTGGCCTTGGCAGCTGTTGTCCCCTTCCTGCCCTTGGCAGATGGTGGTGCCTCCTTGCTTCTGCCAGCTGGTGTTCCCTTCCTGCCCTTGATGACTGATGTTCCCTCCTTCCCCTTGCTGGCTGGTGGTGCCTCCTTCGTCTTGCTGGCTGGTTTCCCCTTCTTGCCCTTAGCAGGCACACTGGCTGTGGTGACGGGTGCCTCCTTGGAGCCTCTCACACCTGCAGTAGCTGCACAAACTACAGTGGCTGTGGACTGGGTGGCTGAGGTGCTGGCCTGGGTTCTGCCCACCCTGGCACGAAGTGAAGCACAGGAGGGAGGGGCAGGGAAGAGGTCAAGGGTGGAGTGGAAAAGCCTTTTACGGATACTGGGGCTGGAAGACGGTAAAGGTTTTGGAGTGGAGGAAGAGGGAGTGGTGGTAGGAGGTGTCAGTCTGGTATGTTTGGGTGCAGGTACATGGGCTGGATGCTGTTGTGAGGTGGATGGCTGCTGGGTGTCTGAGTGCTTGCGTTTGTGTACTTTGGGAGGAGGGGGCTCAGACACAGTGGGAAAGAACACAGGGGACGTGTGCATGGATGTGGGGGTGGTGACTGCCAGTGAGGGGCGTGTTGTGATAGGTGTGCTGGTGATGGAGGTAGTGGATGAGAATGTAGTGCATGCAGGTGTGAGTGGAGACATAACTGGGAAGGAGGTTGACGAGGAGGAGGAGGGGGACACAGTGGAGGCAGTGGATGTTGGTGTGTCTGCATGTGGATCATGCTTGTGTGAGTGCCTGTGGGATGAAGTGTGGTGCTTGTGTTTGCCTGAGCCACTTCTCTGTGTTGATTTGGGTGCATGCAGGTCTGAATGTCTGAAGGTGTGCTTGGGATAGGCTAGGGTTGAGGGGAATAGGGCTGGGTAGAGGAAGTTTGAGGGGGAGGCTAGAGACAGAGACAATGGCTGCCATCAGTGAGTTGGCCAGAGCCTGGAATGCTCTTGTTTGGGCCGCCACGCCAGAGTGAATGCCCTCCAGGTATGCATTTGTTTGTTGCAAATGCCCTGCTAGACCCTGGATGGCATTCAGTATGGTTGACTGCCCAACAGAGAGGGATCTCAGGAGGTCAATAGCCTCCTCACTTAGGGCAGCAGGGCTAACTGGGGCAGGGCCTGAGGTGCCTGGGGCGAAAGAGATGTCCACCCTCCTGGGTGAGCGGGCAATGGAAACTTGAAGGGCTGCTGGGAGGGCGGTGCTGGTACGGGGGTGGCGGCTGTACCTGAATAGGGGTGGGCATAGAGGTGTCCACCACCACCAGGGAGCTTCCATCAGAGGAGATGTCGCTGTCAGAACTGTCCCCTCCTGTCTCCGTCGTGGTGCTCCCCTTGCTCTCCGTCCCACGGTGTCCTCACCATCGTTGGATTTGGCCTCCAGGCCCATGTGGGTTGCAGCTCCCTCCGTCAACGGTGCCTTTGCTCCTCCGGCAGATGATGCTAATGCACACAAGGACAGGGTGACAAATCAAAAAGGGGGGGAAGAGACAGAGGATACACTTGGTCAATGCCAGCAACAACACTACCGTTGGTGTACACAACTCACAGGGAACAGCCCTATGCACTAGGCCATGCACTACCAGTTACAATGCTAGTCACCAGGCCATGGGGTGCAATGCCTAACGCCATTAGCTGCATACCTGGAACCCACAGGACCCTGCCCAGTAGTACATGCCCATAAGCATTATTGGAGTTGGAGTGCATCTGAGCTTGCCCATCATGGAACTTACCCTGCCATGTTCGCCCTGGCCTAGGGGCACCCACAGATCCACATCCCCCACCCAGGTAACACCTTAACGCATGCAAAGTCATGATTCTGAATCTGTACTCACCCCCTTGTGGCTGCTGTGGTGCCTTCAAGCGCCCATCCAACTGCGGATAGGCCACTGCCAGGATGCGGAACATCAGGGGGGTCAGGGTACGACGGACACCCCTTCCTCGTTGGGAGGCCAGCCCCAGCTGGGCCTCCGCTGTCTTCCTTGCCCAGCGGAGCAGGTCCTCCCACCGTTTTTGACAGTGGGTGCTCCGCCTGTCAAAGACCCCCAACGTCCGCACCTCCTTGGCGATGGCACGCCACATACCCTTTTTCTGATGGGCACTGACCTGCAGAAAAAGATACAGCAGAAAAGGTAGTATTCGTACCGTCCGGACTGTTATACTCATGGGCCACCATATCCCTCCCATCCCATTATGCACAGACATTGCCCAACGAACATACAGCACTCTGCCTAGGACCCTTCAGCCCCCATACACAAAGCTTACACACACTGCACTCCAGACATTCATGCCCCATGCATCGTGATCACAGTCTACTCATCTGTTTGTCAGGAGGACCATAAAGTAATGGGTACTGAGGTAAGATCCCATCCACTAGTCTCTCCAACTCCTCGGAAGTGAAGGCAGGGGCCCTTTCCCCAGACACTCGAGCCATGGTCGCTTCCAGACACAGGTAACAGCAGCACTTGCAGTGTAGGTCCTCTCCTATTGAAGGTCAGGTACAAGGCACAGGCCATGGCACCTAACTGCGTCACAGCAGACATAGGCACATCAACTGACCTACACGTTCACATACTGTTTCTGTAAAAAAAGAAAAGCATATTAATCAGAGTATATGTTTGAATATGACCATCTGCTCACAGTTTTTCACCCTAGAGTTCAACCGCTGAGGATGAATAGGAGATGGAGATATACCCCGTGTACAGACCCCTGGTGGACCTGGCGACAATGGAGGACAGGCACATTATCCTAACCTTCAGACTTGATAGGGCCACAATCCATGAACTGTGTGATCCAATTGGAGCCAGACCTGATTTCAAACAACCACCCCACAGGTATCCCCCCCCTCTAGTGCAGGTCCTGTCAGTGCTCCATTTCTTGGCAAGTGGTTCCTTCCAAGCGACATTGGCCATGGCATCATGGATGTCACAGCCTATGTTCTCAAACGTGCTGACAAGAGTGTTGTCTGCCCTGATGAAATGCATATGCAGCTACATTGTATTCCTCCAGGTGGAGGATTTGACCACAGTGAAGGCTGACTTCTATGCAATGGGACATATCCCCAACATCATTGGTGCTATTGATGGTATACATATTGCCTTTGTCCCACCCCGGAGAAATGAACAGGTGTTCAGAAATCGAAAGAGCTTTCACTCTCTGAAAGTGCAGATGGTGTGTTTGGCGGGCCAGTACATCTCCCATATCAATGCAAAGTATCCTGGCTCTGTGCATGATGCCTTTTTCTTGAGGAATAGCAGCATCCCATATGTGATGTCTCAACTCCAGAGGCATAGGGTGTGGCTAATAGGTGAGCCCATGGTCCCCACCCAGTTGATGTAGGTATGTGGGTGTGGTGTTGTCCCTAAGAGTGAGTGTCTGGCTAACAGGTATCCCTCGATATTTTCAGGTGACTCTGGTTACTCCAACCTCTCATACTACTGACCCCAGTGAGGAATCCCAGGACAAGGGCAGAGGAACATTACAATGAGGCACATGGAGGATCATTGAGCACACCTTTGGCCTCCTGAAGGCCAGATTCCGGTGCCTCCATCTGACAGGTGGATCCCTGTATTACTCACCCAAGAAGGTGTGCCAGATCATTGTTGCATGTTGCATGTTGCACACCCTAGCCTTGAGACACCTGGTGCCTTTTCTGCAGGAGGATGAGGCTGGAGATGGTTGTGTGGCAGTGGTGGGGCCTGTGGACAGTGATGAAGAGGAGGCAGAGGAAGAGGATGTGGACAACAGAACTACTATAATTCAACAGTACTTCCAGTGACACACAGGTGAGACAATGGAACTTCACCTTCCTTTGCAGTTTTGATGAAACATTGTACATGGCAGCCTGATTTTCCTATTTCTATGGCCACTTACTGTACCCTTTGGCATCTCTATTTTCAGATATCTGTGCCCCACTCTGGCTCTTGGTGTGTGTACTGCTGCCCACTACAGGTCATACCTATGTATATATAACTGTACATTTGAATTGCAATGTATACAGCTTGTTAAACTAATACATTTTTCAATCAATTGACAGACTCCATACTTTTATTTGTTCCAAGGGTGTTTATTTCTGTGATAATAAGTGTAGGGGGTATTGCAATTGGCTGGATTGATGGAGGGGGAATGTCCAGGATAGAGTCTAGTCTATTGGTATCACAGATGCATTGTCCAAGGGGGCATAGGGAATGGGGCAATGGCAGTTCAAGGTGGACAGGGTGACAGAGTGGGACACAAGGCTGACATTCAGGGGAGTCCTATTTCCTGGCGGGGGTCTTGGCAATCTTCTCTGGCTTCTGCCTGGATCACAGAGACCTTTTGCGTGGTGGTTCTCCTTCTGCAGGGGGAGGGGTGCTGGTTGCCTGTTGTTCCAGTGGCGGGGCCTCCTGTCCACTAGCATCAGCGGAGGTGTAGGGCTGTTCATCGGTGTGGCTAGTGTCAGGGGCCCGTTGGTGTGCCACTGCCTCCCTCATGGTGTTGGCCATGTCTGCCAGCACCCCTGCAATAGTGACCAGCGTGGTGTGGATGTCTCTCAGGTCCTCCCTGTTCCCCAGGTACTGTCCCTCCTGCAGTCACTGGGTCTCCTGCAGCTTGGCCAGTATCTGGCCCATGGTCTCCTGGGAATGGTGGTATGCTTCCAGGATGTTGGTGAGTGCCTCGTGGAGAGTCGGTTCCCTTGGCCTGTCCTCCGCCTGCCTCACAGCAGTCCTCCCAGCTTCGCTGTTGTCCTGTGCCTCTGTCCCCTGAACCGTGTGCCCACAGCCACTGACCCCAGGTCCCTGATCATCCTGTGGTTTGTGGGGTTGCCTTGGGTCCCTGTAGTGGTGGACACACTGCTGATTGACGTGTCCTGGGGACAGAGGGATGGGCCCACTGGGTGGGTGCTGTGGTGGTGTTTCCTGAGGAGGAAGGCTCTGTGGTGGTTGGGACTGTGGCTGGGTCACCGACTGTCCAGAGGTCCCTGATGGGCCAGGTTGGTCATCCTGATCCATGCGTGCAAAGCTGCTCTCATCACTGTGGGCCTCTTCTGGAGGGGACTGGATGTTGCTGGCACCTCCTCTCCGGTGACGTTGTGTGGGGGTCCAGTGGGGATGTAAATGCAGTGTTATTGTTACTGCGTGTGACATCTTGTGCATGGGCATGTTCCCCTCTATGGTTGTTATTACCACAGCAGCTTTGGCTTGGGTGAGTTATGATTTGGTTGGCTAAGTGATTGTCACTAGTGTGCATGCTGTGGTGATGTGTGTCCATGCAGGTCTGTGATGGGGTCCATGCATTGGTGTTGCATGCAGGGATTGGTATTGGAATGGGTGGGTTGTGATGGTGGGGTATATGTGAGGTGGTGGAGTGATGGGGTGAAGGTAGGGGTAGGAGTTTGTGATAGCATGCAGGTGGGGGGATGAAAGTAGTAAAGATTTGACTTACCAGAGTACAGTCCTCCTGCTACTCCTGCCAGGCCCTCAGGATGCATGATCAACAAGACTTGCTCCTCCCATGTGGTTAGTTGTGGGGGAGGAAGTGGGGGTCCACCGCCAGTCCTCTGTACAGCTATCTGGTGTCTTGCTACCACGGAACGCGCCTTCCCCCGTAGGTCATTCCACCTCTTCCTGATGTCATCCTTTGTTCTGGGGTGCTGTCCCACTGCGTTGGTCCTGTCCACGACTCTCCGCCATAGCTCCATCTTCCTAGCAATGGACGTCTGCTGCACCTGTGATCCGAAAAGCTGTGGCTCTACCTGAATGATTTCCTCCACCATGACCCTTAGCTCCTCCTCTGAGAACCTGGGGTGTCTTTGTAGTCCATGGGTGTAGTGTGTGTGGTGTGTGTGAGGGTGTGTGGGGTGATGTGTTGGGGTGTGTGCTGTGAGGTGCGTGGATGGTGTATGGGTGATGGTGTTCTGTGGCTCTGATTCAGTGGGTACTCCTGGCGTGTCTCTCTCTCTCAGTTGTCAATTTTTTTTTCGTAAAGGGTTGTGGGTAGTGCGTGTTTTATAATGGTGTCGGTGTGTGGGTGTGGTGTGTGTATGTGTGTCAGGTGTGTGTAGTTTGAATTGTCCAATGTGGTGTTGTTTTGTATGTGTATTTTGAGCGCAGACTGTACTGCCATTGGTTTACCGCGGTTGAGTGACCGCTGCGGTGATTCGTGGGTAATAATGCTGTGGACGTATTTCTGTTGGCGTAACGGTGTGGGTTTTGGTACCGCCATTTTATCACTGACCTTTGGGCTGGCGGACTCGTGTGTGTGTCTGTATAGTGGCAGATTTCTAGTTGTGGGTCATAATACGAATAGCGGTATACCGTCGTGGTATGTTGGCGGCAGTCAGCATGGCAGTAAGCAGCACTTACTGCCAGTGTCATAATGAGGGCAATAGTCTAAAATAAATATTGTTTTCGAAATATCATCGAAATGGGGCTGTATTTTGGTAAACTATGGGGCATATTCATACTCTGTTTGTGCCGGATTTGCGCCATTTTTTTTTTCACAAATCCGGAGCAAACTTAACTCCATATTTATGTTTTGACGCTTGACCTGTCTAGCGTCAAAATATTGGAGTTAGCGTAATTTTTTGCCTGCAGAAAACTACCTTGCGTCATGAGATGTAAGGTGGGTGTTCCTGGGCAAAAAATGACTCTAAGGCCTTTGCGCCTTATTTATCCTCCGATGCAAAAATCACACACGGGAAGAGGAGGGCCTTAATGGCACTAAGCCTGTTTAGCACCATTATTTAACGCCTGTGTCAGGGCAGGAGATAGGGGACCTATGGGCCATTTTCCATGGTCCGAGGCCATGGAAACAGCAACAGGTGCCCTTCCCTACACCCAGGGACATACCCACCCACCACCACCCACACCTGGAGAACACCACGTATTTCTAAAGTCAGCATATGCTTTATCATACCATAGTGGAACTGCAACCCCACTGTCATTTCACCATTGCACTCCCATGCACTCAACCAGTGCGCTGTCAGGGTGCAGAGGGTGTAGGGGTACCATGTAATGGGAATTTAGTGCATTTGGCAGAACGTGAGCAGTGTATTGTAGTGCTAATTTCCATTAAGCATTCAGAAAATCCATGCCCGGACAATCACAGGGAGATTAACAAAAGGATACAAAAGTTGCAGTAGCATTACCATCTTCGACAAGGATAGACTACCAGACACCGCCAAATGCAAAGTAATCCAGAAGGCTGTTTGCATTTTCAGGGAATTAATCACCCAAAGAAGGTTGCCTTCAAGGACATCCTGCATCATACAGTAGATTTGAACGCCCAGATAACGAAATGTGCTGGGAGCCACCTGGAGGGATGTGTTACTGAACCGTAGGGCGGGGCTAGCAGGTACAGCCATAAAGGGGAATGCACATGATTTATTCGCATTTACATGTAGGCCAGAAAATCTTACGAATGTATCAAGGGATTGCACAATATCTTCTAAGTCTCCTCGGAGATCCTTCAAATAAAGGATCATGTCATCCTCATATAGTGATATGGAATGGGTTGTTCTGGCTGCGGGTATCCCCCATGTTAGGGAGTCTTGCCTGATATGATGTGCAAAAGGCTCAATGGCCAACACAAACAGGAGTGGCAACAGAGGGCATCACTGTCTTGCTCCTCATGATACCAAGTACTGGCTCGAGATGTGATGACCTGTTGAGTCCTGACCAAGGGCATTGTGTATAAAAGGCTAACCCACTGGATGTAAGCTGGGGATATCCTAAAATGAGCCAACTCTGCCAACATAAAATCCCATTCCAAAGTGTCAAATGCCTGACGGACGTCCAAAGATATAGAACCCGCAAATGGTAGTGATCACAGACCTCATTCATTTAACGAAAGAGATGGCGGATATTGAAAGAGGTGTTGTGCTGAGGGATAAATCCGTTCTTGTCTGAATGTATGAACTGTGGTAATAGGGGGAGCAGCCTAAGGACAAGAACCTTACAAAGGATTTTGTATTCGGTGTTTAGGAATGACAGTCACCCATATGATGTGAGCTTGTTGGGTAATTTCCCAAGTTTGAGCAGAGAGGTCATCATGGCCTACTTGATGGTGGGAGGTAGACTCCCCTCCCTCAAGGAGAAAAAAGTTTTCCAGCTGTGGGGCCTAGTACGTGGATTAAAACAGAATAGGAATCCCGTCCGAACCCGGAACTTTGCTCCTGCCAAATTCTCTAATAGCGCCTCAAATTTCTGCTGCTTTACTGTTGGTGCTCAAGGCCTTCCTGTCCTCCTCCAACAACCTAGGGACTGCCACTTCATCTAGGTATGAAGCAATATCAGCAGGGTCTGGAGGTGTCGGGATAGTGTATGAGCTACAATAAAAGTCTCAAAATGCCTTTTAAATTTTAAATTGTGTGTCAACCAGTCCTTGAGTTGGAACAGTTTTAGAGAGAATAGGTATGGGTAAGGTGTTGGGTCTGATCAGGCAAGCTAACAATGCCAATTTATCCGCATGCATTCTCTAAGCGTAGGTTTTATAATTGAGCACTCGGGGGAGCTTCAGGAGTTCAGCATAAGCAAGGTAGGCCTCCTGTGGCTCAGTCGCTTCCTCAGCGTTGTCAGTCACAGCCTTTTCAAGTGGACTTAACTTATATTTCAATACATGTGAGCTCTCATTCCACTACCCTCCTGGCTACCACTACCGCACGGAGAGACGCACCCTGGATCACTACCTTCAGAGCTTCATTCTCAACTAGTAGGGAGGAATCAGTACCCATGTTTTTGGCAAAGTATGTGTCACTGGTGGTGCCAAACGTCTCTATAAAGACAGCATCCTCAAGGAGAGCCAGCTGCAAGCGCCCCATATGGATGGGAGTTGGGACACGAAATCACGAGAGTGATCTTTCTAATAGGTTGTGGATCAATAGCATCTTTCCTAACTACACAGCAGCAGTCATATTTGGTTGTAAACTTTCAAGGTATAGGAATCTGTCAAAGGCAGCAATGGACTTTATGCGGGGCGGCAAGTAAAATGAATACTCGAGGAATGCTCCCTCACCGCTACATGACACTTGCCCCATACATCCAACAGGCCCCAACCCTCCATCCATTGTTGCAATGCCTTAGCTTAAAGCGCAGGAGCCGTGCCTGGCAATAGAGTGTGCGACAGGTCCAGGGAAATATCTATGACAGCATTAAAGTTACCACAGAGTTTCCAGTGATAGCCTGTCCAGTCCACCAGTATGGAGGACATGTGGGTTAAATAAACATCCTGTTCTGAATTGGGTGCATATATGCATCCCAGAACGATAGGCCAGCCAAGTTTCCTGTAAAAGGACATAGTGCCAGTGCGTATCAATTTTGGATTCCAGAACCTTGAATGGGATCCCTGCCCAAAGCCATATGGCAGTGCCCCATGCAAAAGAGGAGTGGGAGGTGTGGAATAATTGTCCACGCCATTTTTTAAAGGAAATTTGGGCCTTATGTATAGTAAGGTGGGTTTCTTGCATAAACAAAACACCATTTGTGCTCAATGTTTGTTCAGTTGGGCCAGTACCCTATGCCTTTTGTATATGGATCCCAGGCTGCGTATATTCCACATTATGATATTATAAGCATTATGAACATTCTGTACTGTATTTATCATTACTGTGATGTATTCTCATTTCTCCTTTACCAACCCCACCCCACGCGCCCCTCACATTGATGCCCTCACTGTAAACAATATGAGAAAGTTTAAACAGTAAACTCTCAACCTTGAATACAAGGTCCAACGGTAATGGGTGGTTGAACCAAATGGTGCATGCAAGACCATTATAAGTGTAATGTGTGAGAAAGTAGCCTCTTTCTAGCATGGTTACCCCCATTTTTGGCCTGTTTGTCAGTGTGTTTTGACTGTGTCACTGGGATCCTGCTAGTCAGGGCCCCAGTGCTTATGGTTTGTGGCCTACTTGTCAGTATGTTTCACTATTTTTGTCAGTATGCTTGCCTGTGTCACTTGGATCCTGCTAACCAGAATCCCAGTGCTTATGCTCTCTCTGGTTCCAAATTTGTCCTTACATAGTGGTAAACCACTATTTCACTCCAAATTAGCATACTGCCCCCCACTTATGAGTCCCTAGTATATGGTATCTAGGTACCCAGGGCATTGGGGTTCCAGAGGATTCCTACGGGCTGCAGCATTTATTTTGCCGCCCATGCAAAGGCTTCTACAGGGCTGCCTTTGCAGCCTGTGTGAAATCGTGCATGCACTTTTTGACACAGCCATTTTCACTGCACCAGGTTACTTATAAGTCACCTATATGTTAGATCTTCCAACCCTGAAGGCTGGGTGCAAAGTACCTGTGCGTGAGGGCACCCCTGCACTAGCAGAGGTGCCCCCACATTGTCCACGCCCATTTTCACAGACTTTGTGAGTGTGGGGAAGGCATTTTAAGTGTGCACTGCACATAGGTCAATGGTAACTCCAAATATGGCCAAGTAAGGTATCTAACAACTGGGAGTTGTACCCCAATACTGATTCCAGTATTGGTTCACAATCCCATGCACTCTGGGGGCTCTACAGTGGACTACCAGTACTGCCATACCAACCTTCTGAGGTTTTTCAGGTAGCCCCAGCTGCTGCCACCTCACAGACAGGCTTCAGCCCTCATAGGGCTTGAGCAGGTCAATCCCAGGCAGGCAGAACAAAGTATTTTGTTTGATAAAGGGGTGTTACACCCTCTCTCCTTGGAAATAGATGTTACTGCCATGGGAGGGGTACCCTCCCAGATCCTCTCAAAATGTTTTGCAGGGCACTGATGGTGTCATCCTTGTATAATCCAGTCTACACTGGTTCAGGGACCCCCATTCCCTTCTCTGGTGCAAAACTGGACAAAGAAAACGGGAGTGACCACTCCCCTGTCCGTCACCACCCCAGGGGTGGTGCCCAGAGCTCCTCCTGAGTGTCCCTGGGTTTTGCCATCTTGGATTCCAAGGTGGTGGGGCACTCTGGGAGCATCTGAGTGGCCAGTGCCAGCAGGTGACGTCAGAGACCCCTCCTGACAGGTGCTCACCTGGTTAGGTGACCAACCCCCATCTCAGGGCTATTTAGGGTCTCTCCTCTCTGGGTGTTTCTTCAGATTCGGATTGCAAGACTCCAGCTGGAATCCTCTGCATTCTTTACATCATCTTCTACGATGGATAAACCGCTGACTGCTCTAGGAACTTTACAAAACTGCAACACCGTAGCTAAGACGACTTCTTCAACATTGTATCTTCAGCTCCTGCCAGCAACTGCAACAGTTTCCAGGTTATGCATCGTCCGAGGACTGCCTGTCTTCAGCCTGCACCAGAAGAACCGAAGGAATCTCCTGTGGAGTTACGGAGTCACTTCCCTGCTTCAGCAGGCATCTCTCTGCAGTGATGACTGGTGGCATGGATCCCCTCTCCAGAAGACAGGTGTGGATCCTGCAACACTGGTGGTAGAGTAAAGTGAC
Source organism: Pleurodeles waltl (assembly GCF_031143425.1). Classification (NCBI taxonomy): domain Eukaryota; kingdom Metazoa; phylum Chordata; class Amphibia; order Caudata; family Salamandridae; genus Pleurodeles; species Pleurodeles waltl. The sequence goes on along the minus strand of NC_090445.1, from coordinate 1,120,560,316 downwards.
TCTGACAGTCCCAATGTCCAGCTGTCCTACTTTGGTGGAGGTAAGAGCTTGCCTCCCCACGCAAGACAGTACCCCCGTGCACAGCGTGACTTGCAGTTGCCAAGGCTTGTGTGCGACCTTCCAAGAAGTTCTTCATGGACAGCACAGCTTAGGCCCCCAGCACTCCATCCTGTGATGCACAGCTCCCTATGTGGCTTCCGGTGGCGTGGGAATCGGTTGCGTCGTGCTGCATGGGCCTCCATTTGCACCTCCCTTGTCCCCGTGCTGTGGGACTCCTGTGTATGCTGCCTGGTCTTCTGAGGGCTCTCTAAGTTGCTGAGAGCCCCCTCTGCATCCTACTCCTGGGTAGAGACCACCAAGTCCCTAGTGGTGCCAGGCAGTGCCATTTTCCGCCAACCGCGTGTTTTGCGCGAGCAAAGGCTTGTGGCGACGCAAATCAGACTGCATTCATCCATCTTGCGTGGGACATCTGCACCAACCAGGAACCCACATATGTCTTATTTGGTGCAATACTGACTCTGTCTTCTCACCAGTGGTTCTTCTTTTGCACCGTCAACCGGGTTAGCAGGGGCTCCTGTTTTCCCTGGACTCTTCATCGGTTCTTGGACTTGGTCCCCTTCTTCCACAGGTCTTTAGGTACAGGAATCCATTGTTGGTGTCTTTCAGTCTCTTCTGGTTCTTGTATTATCTTCTATCATGAATTCTAGTGTATTTTAGGAAACTTGCTGTATTTTAGTCCTGCTTTCCTGGGCTCTGGGGTGGGGTATTTTACTTTCCTTTGGTGTTTTCTTACACTCCCAGCTCCCCTCTACACACTACACTTGCCTAGGTGGGAAAACGACTTTCGCATGCCACTATTAGAGTATATGGTTTGTGTTCCCCCTGGGCCCATTGCAGCCTATTGTGATTTTCAGTGTTTGCACTATTTTCTGACTATTTACTTACCTGTTTTTGGTTACCAGTGTGTATATTGTGTAATGTACTTACCTCCTAAGGGATTATAGTCTCCAAAGTATTTTTGGCATTGTGTGTCTAAAATAAAGTACCTTTATTTTTGGTAACACTGAGTATTGTCTTCCACGTGTGTGAGTACTGTGTGGTATTGAAAGAGCTTTGCATGTCTCCTAGTTCAGCCTTGGCTGCTCTGCCTACACCTACCTCTAGACAGCCTGGCTTCTAGAAACTGACTATATTTCACTAATAAGGGATAACTGGAACTGGTATAAGGTGTAAGTACCTTAGGTACCCACCATAAACCAGGCCAGCCTCCTACATAATGTAAGTGTAAAACAGTTGCCTTCGCAATTGGAGGTATGCGGTAATGTGTTGTTAGTGTCAAGAGGGGTCAACCAAGAAAGTCTCGCTCTCCATCTCAGGTCATGTGGACCAGGGGCACCATTGAAATACACATAAATAGTAGGTGAACATATTGAAACAAATTCACTTTGCCCTCCCTTCTGTAAACTGAGACAAAATGAAAGAAGGAGGGGGAGAAATGGTATAAGGATATTATCATAATCAAGTCAGTAGAGGGTGTGAGGTGGGCAGCGCTCATGTGTCATGCAGGAAGACCCATCCCACGTCTTCTACATATAAGGTACTCATGACTTTCAGCGCAGCACATCGTTCGTCATCTAGGGTGTGATCGAAGGGAATATTGCGATACTGTCAGCTGAGCCAGAATCTGATGCACTGTCTGGTGAGGAGCTGGAACCACTGGGTTTCTTGGCAAGTTACATGGAAGTCACCAATTGGAACACCTCCTATTGGCCCTCCTGGGCTTGCTGCAGCAAGGGGGTCAATTCCAGGGCAGGATCACAAGGGTTTCAAACATTGGTGGTTCGTTGGAGCACACTGTGCCTTGGGTGGCTTGTGACCTGGTTGTCTGTGTCATTGGGAATCCAGGACTTTTAGCTCAAGCCAGAGACACACCTTCTCTGGTGTGTCAAATAAGAGGGTGCTTTGGTCATGGATCACTTTGAGTCTGGCTGGGAATAGTAAAGCATACTGAAGCCAGCTACACATAAATGTTTTTTTACCTCCTGGAAAGTAGAACCTCTGCATTGTCCCAAAATCGTGTAGCCCTGAATCAGGGAGATTGTTGCATTCTGCATGAGGATGGGTGCCTTGTCATGTGCTGCCCACAAGATAGTGTCTTGGTCTCTAAAATGTAGTATCTTGGTCACTGTGCGGCGGGGAGGTGGTCCAAGTATAGGTTTCCTCGTAGGGACTCCGTGTGCTCTTTCCACCACAAATAGATCAGACAGTCCTGATGGAGCCACCTTAGTGCGGAGCCAGTCCTCAATGAATTGGGTAGGATGGGTCCCCTCCTCACCCTCTGGGACACTCACAATCCAGACATTGTTCCTAAGGGACCTCCCCTCAGCATCATCCATGTGGTCTTGAAGTTCTCCACTTGTTTGCGCAACTGTAAGTGTTGCTTTAAGTATTCTGCTTGATCTGGGCTCACTGTGGCCAGGGCCTGTTCAGTCATCCCGACTCGATCAGTTCAGTTAATGCCAGTCATCCTTTAGCAGACTGATATCGGTCATGATGGCCCCCAGCCACTGTTCAATTGCCACTTGTGATTCCTGGATTTCTTGTAGAATAATATGCACTTTGCCCATCTGCGGGACTCCGTTGGTCAGGGGGACATAGTCCACCGGTGTCTGGGTCAGCAAGCTGTCCAACAGGGCTGCTCGGGTGGGAGGAAGATGTGCTCTTTTCTCAATTGTGGCGTTCATTGTCCTATGGTGGTGGGCAGACATTTAAGTCCCGGGCACCTGGAGTGGGGTGGGGGGCAGGCACGATGGGGGAGAGAGAGAGAGCAAACCCCACTCAGCGTCCTTCTTGTGCCTAGGTGTCACAGATGTCACCACGAAGCCAAGAGGACCCAGTGAGCCTCACCCACCCCATCAGTTGAAGTTGATGCTATAGGGGGTAGAATTACAAGCCACTGTAGAAGTGGTTGGCGGTCCTTACCTTGCTTGCAGATGTCTGTATTTTCAGTTAGTCACTCCATGAATATATTGAGATGTAAAGCACTGGGTGGGGTTCATAGGCAGGCACAACAAGTCCGCCAGGCCACACAAACAGTTTCCAGGTAAACCTGTGTGCCTGATTGCTGGGTAGTGTTGGGTTGACAATATGCGTTGCAGGACAGGGTCTTAATGGTGGGCTCAAGTTTAGGGGCTGTAGGAGAATAGATTTCCCCTTCTCTCGGTGTGGTGTACCGCGGCACGTGCCTCAGTCCAGTCGTTTCTCGGTTAGACATTCTCTGGGGCCACCTCAGTGTTGGTTGTGTTCAGGTAGCTGATCTGCAGCAGTGATGCCCGCGATGTGATCTGTCCAACAGGCCTCCGCCAGGCCTGGTGTGCCACAGCCACCACATCAACCTCAGGTAATATCAGTAGTCTTAAGCTGTGCAGCAGCCCGTCACTGCAACACTCTCCAACGTGTTCCAAGAAGCCGGCCATCAGCCGATGTACTCACTGAGGCTGCCCACAGCCAGTATGAGGCAATCCTCAGGTGGAGAATTCAGCTTCAACAGTAAGGCCACAGGGTGGGGCCAGCGTCCGCATTGCGGCTCACCCCCATTTCACTCCTCCCTGATCGTGGTCACCAGTCGCTATCTATCCATTAGTATGGAGGTGCCTCATTGTGCTCTTGAAGCAGTCTCTTTGCATTGTAGAGCCCGTCATTGGGCCTCATCATCAAGGGGCAGTGACCCGGACACCATTTGCAGTGTGGTGTGGGGTGCTGCAGCAGCTGGCAGTTTTTGTGGTTCGTGGCCGCACTGTTGCTGGCTGAAGTGCAATAGCACTACTGGGACTCTGATGCAGATCATTGCAGGGCCTAATATCACACGGGGAGAGCAGATGGATACGGATTACTGAGTTCTGGTCCAGGAGCCTATCAGTTTTGCTGCCACCATTTTAGGCAGTAAGTTATGCCCCTCCCTGCTGAGGATGACACATAACCTCCACACCTAGGCAGTTTTTTTAAATGTAAACCAGGGTGCTCTCATGTTAAATATGTACAGAGGAGACTCTTTGTATCTATGCAAAAACAGTCTTGGTGTATTGATGCTGTTCCTTTTTCTGAAAGGTACTAGCTGGTTGGTAGAGTTAATACATTTTAATAGCATACAAGACAATAGAAGCCACTGTGGTTTTTAAACCATTTTAAACCTAGAGGCAACAGTTTGTTAACAATTTAAACATTATAACAGGCACAAATGCACAGATGCTAAAAATATTTTTTTTTTTCAAGAGATCCATAGTTAAAGTGATTAAACTGAAGACGCAGCCAAGAAAGCCACCAGACGCGCAATCAGCATCATGAGGGTTTGCCATTGGCATTTACTGGCCACTTATAAAAATAACCCATATCCATCTTCAGTCCTCTCTATTCATGCACCATTACCAGTCCCCACTCAATCTCATGTAGGAAGTGGCTATTTACCTGGCCACCAGGAAAATAGTCCATAACTTTGCTATTTATCCAGATGCCAGCAAAATAGTACATAATCTCTGATGCTTATTCGGAAGCAGGCTAAACAGTAGAGATGATGTACAGTGTGACAGGGAGCCATATAAACAGTGTGAAGGATTAGTTGGCCATGAAGAAATAATTGCATGAATTAGGCTACACTCTTTATAGGTGAAAAAACAGTAAAACCACATTTGAATAAAACTTTTATGTTATTTTATTATTCAAATGAGAATTGCAGGAATAAAACTCATGTTTCAGGAGCTTCAGGATATGGCACACAGATATTTTGTCCTGCTGTCTAGGAGTATTTGGTTCTGTATGCAAAGAATGAATATGGGTTTAAAACATATCACATAAATGTTTTATTCACTCATGAGAAAACCTTGCTTTTTTAATGTTCATGATCCTTCTTCTGATGATTGTTGATGGCTGGGCCTTCTGCAATTTTTAGGCTTCTTTTGAGGGGGATTGTACTTGCTTAGTATTTCAAACCTGGTAAGACACAAGCAGTCAAAAAGCAGCAGCAAACAAGAAATGCAGACAGATAGGTTGTATCTGGCCCTTGAGTGAGGGGCATGTACAATAGGGTAGTGGTAATGGGGGCTAAGTACTTTGGGACACTTGCATTTGGTAAATAGAGTGATACTCAGTAATGTGGCTTTTGTAGAATGGGGAAGTGAAAACAGGAAACAAGTAATGCAGATGGGTAATTCAGAGGTGGAGTTCACACTGCTGCTAATAAATAAACAAACATATTCCTACTATTCATCCCGCAAAGTGTGTTTTGGGCATAGTTTCTTATTGGAACATGTCATGAGTGGCCCCTTCAGCCACATTGGTATTTTAATCATTTGCACAATGTATCTTGGGAATTGTGTTTTTTATTTTTAATATGCTAAGTAGTGTTTTAAGTCAGAAAGACCTTGGTGGTCATTACAACTCCGGCGGACGGTGTTAAAGCGGTGGTAAGACCGCCAACAGGCCGGCGGTAAAAATTGTGCAATTACGACCGTGGCGGAAACCACCAACAAAGACAGCCACTATAACACTCCGACCGCCACAGTGGTACAAACAAATAGCGCGGCAGTCACCGCCAGCAGACAGGCGGGAGACAATGTACCACCCACACTATTACAACCCACCAATCTGCCACCTTGCCCGGACTGATTCACCGTGGATAAAAACATGGCGGAAACAGGATTCCGAAGGGAAAACGCTCACCTCTACACATCCCACGAGGAACGAGGACACCATGGACCTGGAACTCCAAATTCTCCCTACGATAGTCTTCCTGCTCCTCTACCAGAAGCACGAAAGGCGGCAGCGAAGACCACGGTGAGTACTGCACCTACGACACAGGGGAGGGAAAAAACAGGGACACACACACACAACACCCCCATCCCCACCCTCACCCACTACAACACACACACTAATGCATATTGATACATCACAGTTACACCCCCCAACCCCACCGGAAGTATGCAAAGACAATAGAAAATGAGCGCAACCATTGTAATATATTAAAATCAAGTAGGCAAAAATATATATATACACCATGTACAAAATATATACCAAGCATAGTAGTCCAGGTAGTGCTCCAATTAAGTCTGTGGAACACTGGGCCCACACGTTAAGGGTGAGGCCCACACAAGATCCCCGACCATGACGGAGAGAACACTGCAGGGGCATCAGAGAGCAACAAAACAGGCACCTCAGGGGGAGGGAAAGGGGGGGGCACCTCAGCCGGTTGAGTGCACGACGCCAAATCCACGAGGGGGCCACATGCCCACTGTTCAATCCTGGGGAGTGCAAAGCCACAGTCTCTCAACTCTCTACAGTGGGTGGGTTGCCCACTGTTCAATCCTGGGGAGTGCAAAGCCACAGTCTTGGACGTGACAGACTCAGTAGCGTCAGTGCCCTTGGCGCTTTTGGGCCAGCGGTACTTGAGGTGGTGGTGCCCTATTCAGCGGTTCTTGAGGCGGCGGTGCCCTGTTCAGCGGTGCATGAGACGGCGGTGCCCTGTTCAGCGGTGCATGAGACGGCGGTGCCCTGTTCAGCGGTTCTTGAGGCGGCGGTGCCCTGTTCAGCGGTGCATGAGACGGCGGTGCTCTGTTCCGCAGTGCATGAGAGGGCAGTGCCCTGTTCAGCGGTTCTTGAGGCGGCGGTGCCCTGTTTAGCGGTTCTTGAGACGGCAGTGCCCTGTTCAGCGGTGCTTGGAGCGGCGGTCTCCGCTGCTGGCGGTCCTTCATGGCCCAGCAGGGCTTTTGCTGGTGGTCCTTCATGGCCCAGCGGGGCTTTTGCTGGCGGTTTTTCATGGCCCAGCGGGGCTTTTGCTGGTGGTCCTTCATGGCCCAGCGGGGCTTTTGCTGGCGGTCCTTCATGGCCAAGCGGGGCTTTTGCTGTTGGTCCTTCATGGCCCAGCGGGGCTTTTGCTAGCGGTCCTTCATGGCCCAGCTGGGCTTGTGCTGGCGGTGGCCTCCTGGGCAGCTGGCTTGTGCTGGCGGTGGCCTCCTGGGCAGCTGGGCTGGTGCTGGCGGTGGCCTCCTGGGCTGATGGTGGTCTTCTCCGCCGTGCTGCTCTTCCCAGACTTGCTGACTTTCTTGCGCCCCTTCCCCACCTTGGAAGGTGCTGCAGCTGACTCCACACTCCCACCTGTGCCCCTTGGAGCGGCTTTGGTGGCTGGAGTCTTCCCCCTCTCCCGCCGGGCACTGGGCAACTTCTGATGCTTCACAGGTGTGTGACTGTCTGTGCTGTGGCTCCGTGCCACACTGGCTGCTGGTGCACTCCAGATTACGGTGACTACAGGTACCACTGGTCCCGGAGATGTTGTGGCTGAGGTGCTAGTTCGGGACCTAGGAGACGGACGGGTGGGGGAGGTGTGGGAAAGAGGTCAAGGTTGGACTGGAAAAGTTTTTTGGACACACTGGGACGGGTAGCTGGAGGGGGTTTGGGAGTGGAGTAAGAGGTTGTGGTTGTAGGAGGTGTTTGTTTGCTGACTTTGGGTGAAGGTGCTTGCGCTGGAGGCTATCATGAGGTGGATGGCTGTTGGGTGGGTGTGTGCCTGCGTTTGTGTATCTTGGGAGGTGGCGTCACAGACACACTGGGAGAGGACACAGGGGACGTGTGAATGGTAGAGGGGGTGGTGACTGCACGTGAGCGGGGTGTGGTGGTGGGTGTGCTGGTGATGGTAGTAGTGGCTGTAGAGGTACTGCATGCAGGTGTGAGTGTAGACGAGACAGGGAGGGAGGAGGGAGATGAGGAGGAGGCGGACACAGTGGAGGCAGTGGATGTTGGTGTGTCTGCATGTGTGTGATGCTTGCATGAGTGCCTGTGGGATGTGTGGTGCTTATGTTTGCCTGGGCTTCCCTTGTGTGTTGCCGTGTGTTCATGCTGGTCTGTAGGTGTGCTTGGGATAGGCTGAGGTACAGGGGATTGGGTCTGGGTGGAGGAAGTTGGAGGGAGGAGGCTAGACACAGGCACAATGGCTGCCATCAGTGCTGAGGCCAGAGTCTGAAAAGCTCGCTGAAGGGCCGCCTGACCAGAATGAATGCCCTCTAGGAATGCATTTGTTTGTTGCAACTGCCTTTCTACACCCTGGATGGCATTCAAAATGGTAGACTGCCCAACAGTGAGGGACCTGAGGAGGTCAATGGCCTCCTCATTGAGGGCAGCAGGGGTGACTGGGGCAGGGCCTGAGGTGCCTGTGGCGAAGGTGATGCCCACCCTCCCGGGTGAGTGGGCACGGGGCGTAGGCTGGGAGGGCGGTGCTGGAAGGGGGGATGGCGGCTGTACCTGTAGATGGGGGAGGCACAGATGTTGCCGCCACCACAAGGGAGCTCCCATCAGAGGACGAGTCCGTGTCACTGGTCTCAGATCCTGTCCCTGCCGTGAAGCTCCCCTCGCCCTCCGTCCCACTGGTGAAGTCCGATTCCGTAGTGTGGCCCTCCATGGCCATGTGGGATGAAGCGCCCTCGTGCTCCGGTGCCACTGCTCCTCCGCCTGATGATGCTAATGCACACAAGAACAGGGAGACCACAAAAAGGGGGTGGAAGACAGAATAAAGACACGTTGAGTCCATGCATTACCGCTACCGTTGGCGGACACGACAGACATAGAAGCCCCCTGCACTACGCCGCGCTCTTGGGCTCCACTGTTCAGTTCCTGGGAAATGGCCTATCAGGCTATGGACGACATCTGCACACATGGATGAAACAGTGGCATGACTAGGTGTAGTTGGCACTCTACAGAGGTGCGGTGGGATGCCACATGGCCTGCCTTTCGGAGGGACCTTGCCTACGGAACTCGCCCTGGCCTAGGGAAACCCACAGCCTGCCTCCCCCACCCAGACACTTCCACTACATGCAAAATCAGCAGAATGCGAGTGTACTCACCCCCTTGTGGCTGCTGTGATGCCCTCAAGTGCCCATCCAACTCCGGGTACGCCACCGCCAGGATCCTGAACATCAGGGGGGTCATGGTGCGACGGGCACCCCCCCACGTTGGGAGGCCATCCTCAGCTGAGCCTCCGCCGTCTTCTTGCTCCAGCAGCGAATGTCCTCCCATCTTTTCCGGCAGTGGGTGCTCCGTCTGTGGTCGACCCCCAGGGTCCGGACGTCCTTTGCGATGGCACGCCAAATATGTTTTTTCTGGTGGGCGCAGACCTACATGATTTGTACAGGGGGAAGAGAAAGTTATTACCAACTGCACCGTCAAAGTGATTGGCCCCCATCCCTACCCTTACCATGTGGCACATGCACTCACCGTTGTTTCATGCACGCCGCACTCTCCCCCCTTCCTTCCTACATCCGCCCCTCTCCACACAGGCATAGCCCATACAGCATGCTCCCAGTGTACTTACCTGTTTGTCTGGAGGCCGTAGAGTAGCGTGTACTGGGGGAGGAACCCGTCCACGAGTTTCTCCAACTCCTCTGATGTGAAGGCAGGGGCCCTTTCCCCAGACACTCGAGCCATTGTCTCTTCCAGACCGAGGTCACAGCAGCACTTGCAGTGTAGGTCCTCTCCTGTCGAAGATCAGATATCGAGTGATTGAACAGATAGAAAATGGCGGTCACGTCCACGGCGGCGCGTACCGTCACCACCGGCGTACATCGTCATTGGCTCCTGGGACCCATGTGGTCCAAAGTTAACCAATGCAGCATTGCGCCGCGGTCTTCGACCGCCTACCGCAACAGTGTACAACGCCAGCGCAGTTACCTCACATCCCATTGTCCCACTTTACAGGTCAGGCAGCCGCCATTTCAGGGGCCCACATGCCTACAATTTCAACTGCGTCACACATACCTAGGCCTACACTCAACACACATACAGGCCACTTTTTTAGATAATGAATGGTGTTCTGTGTATGCGGTGGGTACGTACCTCTGAGTTGTTTGACTTTGGGCTCGCTGTTGCCCTTCATAGGCACCGTTCTCTGGGACATGTGAAGAGATGGCGGCATCCTCCGGTGTACCGACCGTTGGTGGACCTGTCGAAAATGGAGGAAAGACATGTGATAATCACATACAGGCTTGACCGTGCCACAATCCAGGAACTGTGTACCCAGTTGGAGCCAGACCTGATGTCAGCTATCTGCCATCACACGGGAATCCCCCCTCAATTGCAGGTGCTGTCAGTGCTCCATTTCCTTGCAAGTGGGTCATTTCAAACAACAGTGGCCATAGCATCAGGGATGTCCCAGCCTATGTTTTCCAACGTGTTGTCCAGAGTGTTGTCTGCCCTGCTGAAACACATGTGGAGCTACATCGTTTTCCCTCAGGTGGAGGATTTGCCTGCGGTGAAAGGTGATTTCTATGCCCTGGGACATATCCCCAACATCATAGGTGCCATTGATGGGACACATGTGGCTTCGGTACCCCCCCACAGGAGTGAACAGATGTACAGAAACTGGAAGAGTTATCATTCGATGAATGTACAGATGGTATGTTTGGCAGACCAGTACATCTCCCATGTGAATGCCATGTTCCCTGGCTCAGTGCATGACACCTACATCCTGCGGAATAGCAGCATCCCTTATGTGAGGAGTCAACTCCAGAGGCACCATGTGTGGCTATTAGGTGATCACCTGGAAGCTAGTCAGTGGGAATGGTTGTGTGGCTCTGGGGATATCCCTCCAGGTTAGTGTGTGTCTAACAGTTGTCCCTCGCCATTTGCAGGTGACTCTGGTTACCCCAACCTGTCATGGCTACTGACCCCAGTGAGGAATCCCAGGACAAGGGCAGAGGAACGCAACAATGAGGCCCTGGAGCGAACTAGGAGGGTGATCAAGCTGACCTTCGGCCTCCTGAAGGCCAGGTTCAGGTGCCTCCATGTGACAGGTGGATCCCTATTCTACTCACCAAAGAAGGTGTGCCAGATCATCGTGGCCTGCTGTATGCTTCACAACTTGGCTTTGCGACGACAGGTGCCTTTTCTGCAGGAGGATGGTCCAGATGGCGGTGTTGTGGCAGTGAAGACGAGGAAGCAGAGGAAGAAGACATGGACAACAGGGACTCAGTGATCCAGCAATATTTCCAGTGACACACAGGTAAGAATACAGACCTGCCTACTACATGTACTTAAACACTACTGCCTCTCTACTGTTTGTCGTTTTCACCCAGTGTATGGTTACTGAGTTGTCACTTTCCCTTACGATTTCACAGATGTGGGTTCCACTGTGTGCTATCTGCTTTGATTCCTCAAGGACTAGAGCTGTGTGAAATAGGTATGTTGACATTACCATTGAAACAGCTTTTTGCCACAGTTATTGCTAATACAGTATTCCGAAATCACAGACAGACTCCAGATTGTTTTGTGCTTTAAGGGTGTTTATTTAAGTGCACAATATTGGAGGGGGTTGTAAAATGGTGAGGGGTGATGGCGGAGGAATGTCCATGGCAGAGTCCAGTCTATTAGTCTCACAGGTGCATTGCCCATAGGGGCATAGGAAGTGGAGCTGGGGCAGTTTAAGGATAGACAGGGTGACAAAGTGGGACAGTAGGATGACAATCAGGGTGGTCTCATTTCTTGGCGGGGGTCTTGGTATCGTTCTCTGTCTTTGTCCTGGATCTCAGGGTCCGTTTGCGAGGTGGTTCTCCCTCTGCAGGAGGGGGTGCTGGTGTGGTGGTCCTGTGGCGGGGCGTCCTGTCCACTAGCGCCAGCGGAGGTGGTGGGCAGTTCATCGTCCAGGCTAGTGTCAGGGGCCCCTTGTAGTGCCACAGTGTCCCTCCTTGTGTTGAGTACTTCCTTCAGCAGCCCTACGATGGTGCCCAGGGTGGAATTGATGGTTCTGTGTTACTCCCTGAAGCCCATATACTGTTCCTCCTACAGGTGCTGGGTCTCCTGAAACTTGGCCAGTACCGTTGCCATCGTCTCCTGGGAGTGGTGGTAAGTTCCCATGATGGAGGAGAGGGCCTCGTGGAGAGTGGGTTCCCTGGGCCTGTTCGCCCCCTGTTGCACAGCGGCCCTCCCAGTTCCCCTGTGTTCCTGGGCCTCTGTCCGCTGGACCGTGTGCCCACTACCACTGCCCCCAGGTCCCTGTTGTTGTTGGGGTGGTGGGTTAGCCTGGGTTCCCTGTAGTGGTGGACACACAGCTGATTGACGTGTCCTGGGGACGGAGGTATGGGCCCGCTGGGTGAGTGCTGTGCTGGTGTTTCCAGAGGGGGGAAGCTCTGGGGTGGCCTGTGACTGGGTGTGGGGAACCGACTGTCCCGAGGTCCCCGATGGGCCGGGCTGGTCATCTAAATCCAGTTGGACAGAGGTGCTGTCATCACTGTGGTCCTCTTCTGTTGGTGGTGTGGACATGTGTGGACCCTCCTGTCCGGTGACGTTGGGTAGGGGTCCTGCAGAGGTATAAACAGATGGTTATTACATCTGTGTGTGTCATGGTGTGCAATGGGTGGGTGACCGTGTACCCCAGTGCTTGCATTCTTGTGTGGGACCTTGTGTGATGGTGGTTTAGGGGGGTGTATGGGTATGTGCAGTAGTGATGGGTGTCCATGATTTGTTGTTGCATGCAGGGCTTGGTGTTAGGATGTGTGGTTTGTGATGTTGGGACATTTGTGAGGAGTTAGAGTGATGGGGTGAGGGTGAGGGTGGGGGTATGTGCTGGCATGCAGGTAGGGTGGGGGATGTAATAGTTAAGATTTGACTTACCAGAGTCCTTTCCTCCACCTACTCCTGCGAGACCCTCAGGATGCAGAACCGCCAAGACCTGCTCCTCCCATGTTGTTAGTTGTGGGGGTCCTCCGCCAGTCCGCTGAACCGCCAGGTGGTGTCTTGAGACCACGGAACGCACCTTCCCCCGTAGGTCGTTCCACCTCTTCCTGATGTCCTCCCGATTTCTTGGGTGCTGTCCCACTGCATTGACCCTGTCCACTATTCTTCGCCATAGCTCCATCTTCCTTGCAATTAAGGTGTGCTGCACCTGTGCTCCGAATAGCTGTGGCTCTACCCGGACGATTTCCTCCACCATGACCCTGAGCTCCTCCTACGAGAACCTGGGGTGTCTTTGCCGTGCAATGGGGTGGTGTAGGTGATGTGTGGGGTGGTGTGTGGGGTGATAAGTGTGTTGATATTTAGTGGTGTGTAGTGTGCGGTGCGTGAAAGTTATGTGGGTGATGGTGTTGTGTGCCTGTGGATGCTAGTGTTGTTGATGGTGATGTCTCTCTCTGGCCTTTGTTCGTGATTTGTTGTCGTAAGGGTTTGTGGGTGATGTGGGTGTGTGTTTTCTATTGTATTGGGTGTGTGGGAGTGGTGTGTGTATGTGTATCAGGTGTGTGTATTTCGAATTGTCCAATGTGGCTGTGTTTTGTAAATGTGTGCGTATTTTGAGCGCGGCGGTGTGTACCACCAATGGAATACCGCGGTTGAAAGACCGCTGCGTGGATTCGTGGGTCGTGATAGTGTGGGCGTATTTCTGTTGGCGTGACGGTGGAGGTTTTGTTTTCACCAGTTTATCACTGACCTTTGGTGTGGCGGACTTGTGTGAGTGTCTGAATTTTTGCGGAATCCGAGCTGGGGGTCATAATAACTGTGGCGGATTTCTGCGACCACGGCGGTGTGTTGGTGGTCTTCTGCACGGAGGTAAGCGGCTTCTACCGCCAAAGTTGTAATGAGGGCCCCTGTCTCTACTGAGCTCTCATTTCTGTCCTTGACAGTGCTGTCCCAGCAAAAGAAATCTGGAAGTAAAAAAAGTATTTATATCTGAGTGACACATCTGTCATTGTGGACTGGGGCTGGGGAAGGAAGGCATGGGACCAGTAGGGGGATGATGGTGATGATGATTGTAGGAGAATAAGGGCCAGAAGGTGAAGCATCAGGAGGGCTAGGATGACCAGAGCTTTGAGGATAAGCAAAGAAAAATGAAGACCAGGGTTACCCGTGCCAGAGGGTACAGTGAACAAATAGACATTTAGGAACAGGATGAGAAAAACAGGACTAGGGGCACCGGGACTAGGCTGAGAAAGATCAGGAAGGGCAGGAGGATGTTGAACAGAGAGGATGTGGACTCTGTGGGCAAGGGACCATAGGAGCACAAGATCCAGGGTAGAAGGAACAGAAGGCCCTGGACCATAATGATGAGGAGGATTAGGACGGCTTGAGTGACCAGGACCACAAGGATTAGGACAAGAAAGGCCTGGAAAAGCAGTCACAGGCAGACCAAAGAGGACCAGTATCAGGAGACCAATGGAAAGAAGGACCAGAAACTGGAGGGCAAAGCCCACAGAGATCAAATCAAAATTGAAAGGACCAGGACAGGGAAGACTATGACCAGAAATGACTAGGACTAGAAGGACCGGGGACCTTAAATTTGAATGACCATGGGGATATAAAGGCCCTGGAAGTGTAGGTCCTATGGGACCAGGATTAGAAGGTCCATAAGGGACAGATTTGGAGGGAAACTTAAACCAGAGTGCCAAAAACTACATGAAACAGAGTGGACCACAACATGGGCACTTGGGTGACCAGTCCCAAAGGGATGAGGATGACGAAACCGAGGAGGACCCTTACTAGGAGAACCATAATAGAGTAAACAAGGTCTGATGGTAAAGAACAAGTTCGCACATGAAAACCAAGAGGACTAGTATGAATAGGATGGGGCAGGATGACATGGGGACAAAGGAAACTGGAGTCCGGTGGGACCAGCACCAGAAAACCTGATCCATGAGGACCAGAGCTAAGAGCAGGACTATATGGACCAGGAGAACCATGAGCAGAAGGATTAGGAGCAGGCAAACCAGGAGACTTGATAAACCAGGGGAGCAGGACCACAAAGGCAGATGGACATGAATTAGGGTAAGGTGGATGAAAAGGTCCAGGACGAGGAGCTTGTAAAGCAGGGGACCCAGGGTGTAAGAGATTACGTACAAGAGTACATGGCAATGACAACCAGACAGACAATGAAGTTCAGGGCCAGAAAGTTCTAAGGCTAGCATGAACAGGAGGTCAAGGAACATCCGAACTAGGAAAAACTAGGATCATCGCTGGTGGTCCAGGACAAGTTATTACAGAACCATGAGGAGAAAGAGCAGGGGGACTAGGGCCAAAAGGATTAGGATCAGATTGAAGAAGACTACGAACATCAGGACCTGGAGGGCAATGGCCAGTGGCACCAGGAAACCAGGATCATCAGGACAGTGGCTAGGAAGAACAAGGGGAACATCACCAAGCGCACCCAGGAGACAAGAACAAGGATGACTAGGTGAACTAAAGGGACCATGACCAGGAGTACTGGAAATAGGGCTAGGAGAGCCATGAAGAAAGAACCTAAGGAACTAGGGCTCGGATTACCAAGTGGGGCCTAGCAGTCTTTATAGGTAGCAGGACCAGGGTTAGGAGAATTAGAAGTAAAAAGGCTAATCAGAACCTGGAAGCCCAAGGGGACTGACTAGTTGTGAGCAGGAGTACCAGTACCAAAATGATCATGCTCAAGAGGACCTGAAGAAGGAGAACATGGATCAAGAGGGTTGGGTCAATGGCTTCAGTACCCGTAGGACTAAGAGGAAAAAGAACAGATCCAGCAGGACCAGGACAACCCACATTAGAAGGACAAAGACCACGAGGATCAGGGCATGGGTGGCCAGATGGACCAGGACCTGTGGTACCAGTGCTAGGAGTTTCAGGGTGAGGAGAACCAGGACAAGCTGACCAGAGCAAGAGAACTAGAAATTAACCGAGCCAGAAGGGCCGGATCTGGGGGATGCAAGGAGGGCCAGGATGACCAAACAGCAAGATTTATGATAACAAGCACTATAGGACAAAAAGGACTAGGATGATCAGGATTAAGGAGGCCAGGGCTAGGTTGAATGGTGACCAGGTCCATAAGAACTAGTCCCAGGAGAAACCACAGCATTAGGACCAATAGGATCAAGATCAATGTGCACATAATCTTGAGAAGGACAAGGACTACAAAAACAATAACCTGACTATGACCAAGACTGCCAGGGTGACCAGTAAGATATGGGCAAATAGGATTAGGACATTCAGTACAAGGACCAGGAGGACCAGGGTGAGGAGGAAAATGAGGGTTAGGATCAGGGACATCAGGATCAAGATGACCACACAGTGGAGATTCTGGCTAAAGGGCTAAGAACAAGGTGGCCAGGAAAATGAGAAACAAGATGGTCAGGCCAATAGTGAGCAGACCAAGGACAACCATGATCAGTTTGTGTAGAAGCATGAGGACCAAGAGCAGGAGAACCAGAACCAGATCCCGGAAAACTAGGAATATTAGGAGCATGGGGGTTGTGGGAAATAGAACCATGGGATGAGAATAATCAAGGAAGAGAGAAGAGGGTGTCAGTACCTAGGATTCCAGTAGGACCAGAGCCAGGAGAAACAGTACCAAAGCAAGGAGACTTTAGAGGGATCAAAGCTGAGAGTACCAGGAAAACACCTAGGGGTGCCAGTGGGAGCCTGGACATAGGACCAGGTCCCTGAGTGCCATGGAAGCAGAAACACAAGGCCCAGGGGTAGCAGGACCATGGTGAGGAGGAGCAGGAGGGCCAGAAAAGCTAGAGCCTGGAATACTAAGAGGACTGAGTCTGGATGTCAAGGGGGACCAGGGCCAAAATAACATGGCTCTGAATGACCTAGACAAAGAGAACCAGGACCAAAAGGGTCAGACCATATTTCCATTGTCAGAAGGATATTAATGACAAGGCACAGGGCAGGAGGACCTCAATGATCCAAACCGGGAGGACTGAGGCTAAGATGTCAGGGCCTAAGAGGACCAGGACACAAGAGGTCAGGTTGACCAAGGGGACCAGCTGGACCGGGTTCACATGTACTAGAAATTGGATGAGCAGGGTGAGGAGGATCAGAATAACCAAGCCAAATGAATAAAGGTCTAGAGGGTAAGGGAGGGAAAGGCAGAGAAAGGAGAAAGGACCAGAATTGCCAGAAGAACAAAAACCAAGGACCTTATACAAATATAAGACCCAAATAAGGAGAACCAGAAACAAAAATATCAAGACTAGTGGACACAACACTAGGAAGAGAACACAAACTGTGAGATCCAAAAATGGGAGGACCAGTGTTAGGCAACCCAGACTGAGAGTGTGGGAGACTGGGTGAACAGGACCTGGAGAATCAGAAGAAGGTGTCCAGGCAACCAGAGCCAGCAGAACAAGAGCTAGGAGGACCAAGGCAAGTAGAACCAGTGGGACAAACCAAGAGGAAAATGAAGATTAAGTCGTAGAGGCTGAGAAGCATCATGACCTGCATACCAGGACAAAGAGAACCAAAGCAGGGAGGAAAAGGAGGACTAGTGCAAGGAGTGCCAAGATGATAGGAGTCAGGACAACCAAGCCAGGTGGCTTAGATTGGGATGACCTGAACAAAGAGGACCACTACTAAGTAGACAAATTAGAGAAAAAGAAGCAGCAGTGCCAGGGCTAAGAGTAACATGGCAATTAGGAGGGTGGGCAGGAGAATAAAGAAGGGTAGGAGCAGGTGAACTAAGGACATTAAAACCAGGGACCATTAGGGGAGGATTAGGTGGAAAAGAAGGATCAGAATAAGCAAAGAAGAGAGCTAAGGGAACCAGGACCTGAAGTACCAATTGGAGTAGGAGGACCAGGAACTGTGGTATCCTGACCAGGCTGGAAAGGAGCAGGGGGGCCAGGACAACAACAGCCACAAGGACCAATGGGACCAGATCAGAACCTAAATGAACAGGCCCAACCCAAGATTACCTTAGAAGGAGGACCAAGACCTGCAGTTGCAACATCAGATGCACCACAAAGAGAGGTACCAGGACAAGAAGAATCATGATGACCCAAACCATGAAAGCTAGGAGTGCCAGAACTATGAGAAAAAGAACAGGGTTAGGTGTAGAAGAACCCAGCAAGGTCAGGGTTAGAATCAGCAGTACCAGGATCAGAAGGCACAGGAAAGGCTAATAGAAGAAAGGGCTGAGAAGGACTAAATCAGGAGTGTGGGATTCAGAAAAACAGGGTGACCAGAACAAGTTGGATTAGAGCCACGATAAGGCTCAGGACTGTTACACTCTGGCCTCTGGCACAGTTGTCTGAGGGTGAATGTGAAGGTAAGGGAACTGAACGCTGGAAGAGATGTATAAAGCTGGATAGGTGAAAAGCAGTGTGTTCTGTTAAGATTGGAGGAAAGCTTTTGAGAAACTCAATTTAATGAAGTCACAAAATTGGTTTATGGTTGCTAAAGAGTGTCAAGGGCTATGGCAATCAGCAAAGTGGGTTCAGGATCATAAAAATGCTCAGATGAGCAAAAGAGGGACGCTCCAGATGGATTGCTTCAGAAGGCATAAAGATGGAGTGGGAGTAACAAAGGACTCTGATTGCCTGCTCTGAAAGTACTGGGAACTGAGGCCAGCAGATGAGTAGTCTGTGAAACTTTGAGAGGACTAAAGGAAGAGTGGTGGAGATACATATGTGGCAGAAGTGCTTGGAAGGCCAGCAAAGAGGCATTTAGTCCCAGTTGGGAAAATAGGCTGCATGACCTTCAGGTCTTTTAGTTGACTAAGGGTGAACAAAAAATTCCACTCTGCTGGGAGAGTTCGCAGAGTTTTTCCCTCAGGCAAAACTCCGAAAACCGTTGTGTGGGGGATTTTTTTATCATGGGCAGCTCACCAATGTTAAGTTGGTGAGTACAAGCATAAATTTGCATCCTCTAGCGTGATAGTCAGGCACTAGAACACAGGCAGTCACAGCAGGACGCAACTGTGTGTGTTGATTAAGCTGCCGCTTGAGTAGAAAATCGACTCAAGTGGCAGAAAGAAGCAGCCCCCTCTGACGTGCTGCGTGGTGCCCTTTGGGCTGATTTTACAGAATGTAACAAGCTCCTGGTGCTTAAAATGAGCCACAGAAGTGCAACATGCCTAAATTCTTCCTGCTTGAGGACTTTTGCTGAGTTTGTATGGTGAAACTCCATGAGTTCCGCTCACCCTTAGAGTTGACATTCCATGTATGTCTATGGCCACGGGATATGTAGTATGGGTGTAGTAAAACTCCATGTGTAGGGAAACTCTAAGTGCATAGATCAGTGGGCTGCATTTTGCATGACTTGATGGAGTGTAGATACAGCTTCCCTAGACAATGGAAGTTTATTGACTGTATCCCTATGGCTGGGGGGGTAGAAACACAGACATTGAAAAGAAGGAGAATGCATAAAAGGCTACCCACAGGAATTTTGTGAGGTCCCTATTAGCAAAGGGGTTTTGATTGGGTCTTACTGAGTGATGACATACAGTAGATGATAGGAGTAAGGTGTAGGTCAGAAGTGTCTCTTGCTAAAAGTGACAAAGGGCTTGATTTAGAGTTTGGTGGAAAGATTACTCTATCACACACATGACGAATATCCCATCCACCTTATTACAAGTGGCATTGGATATAATACACCTCTCATGTGGTGGACGGGATATCTGTCAAATATGTGATGGAGTAATCTATTAGCCAAACTCTAAATCAGGCCCAAAGGTTCTCAACAGAGCTGCCCTTTTGTCTGTGCCTGAAGACTGCTCAGGAAGACTGCTGAGATCTTACACATTGTTGTGTCCTTGTTTTGGATGCTCCTATTTGGAGCCCGCACTATTGCTACTGCTTTGAGAGCCATCCCCTAGCACAAAGGCTGTGTCTAGGCAAGAGGCAGAAAATGAAACTTGAAAGAGAATGACCCCAAATCCATTCTCAAACCACAACATTGGATCCACGTCCCCTGTCTGGAAATCGAGTATAAAAGTGGAACTGTGAAAAGATCGATTTGTAGGGCACAAGAGTGGAGGAAGCCTAATTTTTCTGTTTAGTCAGTGTCTTATTTCTTTCAGTATTTGTCATAAAGTCACTGAATAAAGTATCGTTGAGTTCCTTTTCTTCTCTTTCTTTGATGCGTATATGTCTTTCTCTGATTTACTGGAAATATTTATTCATATTTTAATGACATTAAGTTCAATTAATTAACAGAATAATTCTTGTGGCTGCCAGACAGAGTAGGGATCGGAGGAGGACAGACTTTACACTGCCCAACATGTTTAGGATAAAACCTGGCTGTAAGGGACAGGAAAAAAAGAATGACCCCAACATTCTGGGAGAAACCTCCCAGCGCGTGGGACCTATTATTTTCTTGTTATTAAAAAAGTCCTGGTTTGGGAGTTTGTTTTTGAAAAAAAAATCTTTGAAACATTTGCAGGATGGATGGCCCTTTCATCAGCTGTTATTGTTGGTCAAAGCTTTCACGCATAGACAGAAACCACCATGAAAGCAGCTCCTGTCAAGGTAGCAAGTTGTACACAGATCAGGTGGACAATTGTAATTTGGCGGGCAGAGGTCCTGCAAGATGGCAGAAATAATGTTCACCGCCATCATGATGGAATTGAATCTGTCTCCCAAATTCTAATTAAGGCCCCTGGTTTTTCTTCCTTCCATCATGAGATTGTAATGAAGTGTCTCTTCTGTGTTGGTAACTTCATAAGGGGTCCTCTACAATTGTTTCTATTTTGATAAGATCTCTCTAAACATCAAATGTCCCTATGTCCCTGGGGTGCAGCATTTCTAAGTTTGCTTTTAAAAATCATTGTTTTCAGGTGTTTTATTCTGATTTATTGAATTGAACTGAACCAGAATTAATAACTCAGGAATGCACTAATTTGCTGAAGAATAAAAGGTATTCTGATAACATGGATCCTTTTGGTAATCTTAAATGTGGCTTAGTGCTTTTTTATGGCTTTGTAAGTAAAAGTGAGTAGATATCTCTAAAATAGTAAACAGCTACAACTAATCTTGCAAAGCCTTTAATCGCCTTTATCATAAATCACCTCTGCAGGTAAAGTTAAAGAAGTAGGAACATGTATAGATCACAAGAAAGCCGCATAAATGGCCTCATAAAGTGTTGTGTTTTGGTCAAAGGTGCAATAGAGAGGCATTCTGTGCCATGTCTGTCAAAATAACTTGGAGACATTTAACCATTTGGGAACTTTAGACCTATAAGTAAGGTGGTCTTAACTTGCAAAATTTTCTGAAGAATTACACCTGGAACATGGCATTTAATACTAATTTCTTAGTCCAAAGTGCACTCTTGCATCCAAAAGGGACCCAAGCCTGCAATTTGCACTAAATGCAAAAGAACAGGAACAGAAGCAACCATCAGCCGTTTATGCTCACTAAGGTTGTTGTTCCTGTGCTTCTTCAGTAGGATTTGTACTCTAAAATCTTCTTAATTATGCAAGTGGGTTTAATTGTGTAATTTGTGGTAATTTTGCATCACATGAGTAATGTGAAATTACCTAACTTGCTCTAATTACTCCTGCATAATGAACATTTTTGCAAAAGCCTTCCTATAAATTAGTGCTTGCATCTAAGGCAGCATTAGCATTAATGGCCTCCTGTCGCAAAATCACAGGGTTTGTGACTTCAAGAGTGCATATCATGTACAAAACCCCTTTTACGAGTTGGAAAATTCTTTTGACTTGTGAAAGGACTTTATTATCATTTCTACATTGAAAACTGGAAGGTTCATGAAAGGAGGTTCCCCACTCCCCTTTCCAATTTGGAAAGGAATTTATTGATAGTTTGAGACTGTGATTGCTCTCACAAACCATTTATGGACTAATGATCGGGGGTGGTAACTAATTTGCAAAGGGAAATGGGTCCCCTTAGGAGCTCTTTTTAGTGGGGAGAAATTTTCCAATATGGAAAACTTTTTTTTTTTAAAGCAGCGCTGAGTCCTTTCAAAAGAAATAATAATACATCAGGAACTTAACTTTCAGAAGGAGAAGGATGTCCAATATAGTCACTCTTTGCAGTTCTACCTGCTGATAACTACCAGTTGAAATATGCATAAGGCAGAATAAAACAAACTTTAAGTTGTTTAGACAACAGCCAGGTAAAGAGGGAAGTTCCTCTGCTATTTGCACAGTGACTGGCCATATTGTGCATGCTGTTTATCAAGTGACCATGTGATAATAGAGCTTCTTTTCTATTTGCAAGGCCACCATCGTCAAACAGGATATCATTTCAGCTATTTAGCCAACAGTGGGTAAATATTGAAAATGCTTTGTTATTTACATGGCTACCAGAGAAATGGTATATAATATCTGCAATTTAGACAAGAAATTAATTGTTTATTTCCTAGTTGCATGGATGCTGGACAAATTGTAGATAATGCCTGTCCTCTTGCCAGCAGCTGGGTAATGAGTGTAGGTCTTTGCTGGATGCTTGACTGCTGGTCATATATCAAATAATCTCTGCTAACTAGCCAGCGGCTAGTGATATTTCGTTGTTATTTGCATGGCTGTTGGCCACAATGTTAGACTTGGCATCCTTGGCATGGTCTCCCCTAACTGTTTTGCCTCTGTTTCCCAGATTGTTGTTGTGTGCTGGACTCTGTTTTTGCTGTTTTTGTTACTCTGGGCACTTTACCACTGCTATCCAGTGCTAAAGTGCAAGTGCTCTTATGTAAAATGTATGTGTAATTGGACTTCCATGATTGGCATATTTGATTTACTGTTAAGTAAAGTAGTACTACTTTAAGTAGTACTGTTAAGTCCCTAGTATAGTGCACTAGAGGTGCCCAGGGCCTGTAAATCAAATGCTACTATTGTGCCTGCAGCACTGGTTGTGCCACCCACATTAGTAGCCCTGTAAACATGGCTGAGACCTGCCATTGCAGGTTCTGTGTGTGCAGTTTTAAACTGCCAATTCGACTTGGCAAGTGTACCCACTTGCCAGGGCTAAACCTTCCATGTCTTACATGTAAAGCACCCCTAAGGTAGACCCTTGGTAGCCCCATGGGCAGGGTGCAGTGTATGTTTAAGTTAGGACATATACTAATGTTTTGCATATGTCCTGACAGTGAAATACTGCCAAATTCGTTTTTCACTGTTGCAAGTCCTATCTCTCTCATAGGTTAACATGGGGGGTGCCTTTAAACATGAATAAAGCGTAGATTCCCTTTGGGAGCGGATAGACGAGGAGTTTGGGGTCTCTGAACTCACAATTTAAAAATTCATCTTTTAGTAAAGTTGGTTTTCAGATTGTGTGTTTGAAAATGCCACTTTTAGAAAGTAAGGATTTTCTTGCTTAACCTCTTAGCTGCTGGGCCTTTCCCCACCCCCCAGTGCTGAGCCCTTTTTTGGCTATTTGGGGTAGTTCGCGCTTAGGCCTTCATAACTTTTGGTCCACATAAGCTATCCACGCCAAATGTGCGTCCTTTTTTTCCAACATCCTAGGGATTCTAATGGTACCCAGAGTTTGTGGTTTCCCCTGGAGGAGACCAAGAAATTAGCCAAAATACAGTGATAATTGGAAAAAAGGGCTGCCGAAGAAGGCTTGTGTTTTTTTTTCCTGAAAATACCATCAACAAAGGGTTTCTGGTGCTGAAATCACCATCTTCCCACCTTTCAGGAACAGGCAGACTTGAATCAGAAAACCACATTTTTCAACACAAATTTGGCCTTTTACTGGGACATACCCCATTTTTACTATTTTTGGTGCTTTCAGCCTCCTTCCAGTTAGTGACAGGAATGGGTGTGAAACCAATGCTGGATCCCAGAAAGCTAAACATTTCTGAAAACTAGACACAATTCTGAATTCAGCAAGGGGTCATTTGTATATAACCTACAAGGCTTTCCTACAGAAAATAACAGCTGAAATAAAAAAATATTGAAATTGAGCTGAAAACAACAGCCATTTTTCTTTCTGTTTTACTCTGTAACTTTTTCCTGCAATGTCAGATTTTTTAAAGCAATATACCGTTATGTCTGCTGGACTCTTCTTGTTGCGGGGATATAAAGGGCTTGTAGGTTCATCAAGAAACCTAGGTAGCCAGAGCCAATAAATGAGCTGCACCCTGCAGTTGGTTTTCATTCTATACTGGGGATACAGCAATTCATTTGCTGAAATATGAAGAGTGAAAAATAGGTATCAAGAAAACCTTTGCATTTCCAAAATCAGCTCAAGATAAGGTTTTGAGGACCAGTGGTTATTTGCACATCTCTGAATTCCGGTGTGCCCATACTAGCATGTGAATTGCAGGGCATTTCTCAAATAGAAGTCTTTTTTAAACACTCTCTTATATTTGGAAGGATAAAATGTAGAGAAAGATAAGGGGCAATAACACTTGTTTTGCTATGCTATGTTCCCCCAAGTCTCCCGATAAAAATGATACCTCACTTGTGTGGGTAGGCCTAGCGCCCACAACAGGAAATTCCCCAAAACACAACGTGGACACATCCCATTTTTTTTACAGAAAACAGAGCTGTTTTTTGCAAAGTGTCTAGCTGTGGATTTTGGCCTCTAGCTCAGCCGGCACCTAGGGAAACCTACTAACCCTGTGCATTTTTTAAAACTAGAGACCTAGGGGAATCCTAGATGGGGTGACTTGTGGGGCTCTGAGCAGGTTCTGTTACCCAGAATCCTTTGCAAACCTCAAAATGTGGCTAAAAAAACACGTTTCCCTCTCATTTCGGTGACAGAAAGTTCTGGAATCTGAGAGGAGCCACAAATTTCCTTCCACCCAGCGTTCCCCCAAGTCTTCCGATAAAAATGATAACTCACTTATGTGGGTAGGCCTAGCGCCTGCGACAGGGAATGCCCCAAAACACAACGTGGATACATCCCATTTTTTGACAGAAAACAGAGCTGTTTTTTGCAAAGTGCCTACCTGTAGATTTTGGCCTCTAGCTCAGCCGGCAAATAGGGAAACCTACCAAACCTGTGCATTTTTGAAAACTAGAGACCTAGGGGAATCCAAGATGGGGTGACTTGTGGGGCTCTGACCAGGTTCTGTTACCCAGAATCCTTTGCAAACCTCAAAACGTGGCTAAAAAAACACGTTTTCCTCACATTTCAGTGACAGAAAGTTCTGGAATGTGAGAGTAGCCACAAATTTCCTTCCACCTAGCGTTCCCCCAAGTCTCCCGATAAAAATGATACCTCACTTGTGTGGGTAGGCCTAGCGCCCGCGACAGGACATGCCCCAAAACACAACGTGGACACATACCATTTTTTGACAGAAAACAGTGCTGTTTTTTGCAAAGTGCCTACCTGTAGATTTTGGCCTCTAGCTCAGCCGGCACCTAGGGAAACCTACCAAACCTGTGCATTCTTGAAAACTAGAGACCTAGGGAAATCCAAGATGGGGTGACTTGTGAGGCTCTGACCAGGTTCTGTTACCCAGAATCCTTTGCAAACCTCAAAATGTGGCTAAAATAACACGTTTTCCTCACATTTCGGTGACAGAAAGTTCTTGAATCTGAGAGGAGCCACAAATTTCCTTCCACCCAGCGTTCCCCTAAGTCTCCCGATAAAAATGATACCTCACTTGTGTGGGTAGGCCTAGCGCCCGTGACAGGAAATGCCCCAAAACACAACGTGGACACATCACATTTATTTATAGAAAACAGTGCCTACCTGTGGATTTTGGCCTCTAGCTCAGCCGGCACCTGGGGAATCTTAGCAAACCAGCGCATTTTTGAAAACTAGAATCCCAGGGGAATCCAAGATGAGGTGACTTGTGGGGCTCTGACCAGGTTCTGTTACCCAGAATCCTTTGCAAACCTCAAAATGTGGCTAAAATAACATGTTTTCCTCACATTTTGGTGACAGAAAGTTCTGGAATCTGAGAGGAGCCACAAATTTCCTTCCACCCAGCGTTCCCCCAAGTCTCCCGATAAAAATGATACCTCACTTGTGTGGGTAGGACTAGCGCCCGCGACAGGAAATGCCCCAAAACACAACGTGGAAACATCAAATTTTTTTCATAGAAAACAGTGCTTACCTGTGGATTTTGGCCTCTAGCTCAGCCGGCACATGGGGAAACCTAGCAAACCAGCGCATTTTTGATAACTAGAAACCCAGGGGAATCAAAGATGGGGTGACTTGTGGGGCTCTGACCAGGTTCTGTTACCCAGAATCCTTTGCAAACATCAAAATTTGGCCAAAAAAACACTTTTTCCTCACATTTCGGTGACAGAAAGTTCTGGAATCTGAGAGGAGCCACAAATTTCCTTCCACCCTGCATTCCCCCAAGTCTCCCGATAAAAACGGTACCTCACTTGTGTGGGTAGGCCTGGTGCCCGCGACAGGAATAGATCACCCAACGGTCAATGTTGGTCCTTACATGAGGCAGCTGTTGACCCTGAGGTGATCCATTCCTGACAAAGGCACTCGGTGTAGGCACTCAAGTGGGGTAGTGTTTTTATCAGGACAGGTGAGGAATCACTGGGTGGTAGGAATTTTGTGGATGCCAGCATATTCCTGTAGTTTGTGTGACAGAAATGCGAGAAAAATAGAGTTTTTATTCAACATTTCAGCTTTGCAGGGTATTCTGGGTAAGAAAACTTTGGGGAATCCACACAAGTCACACCTCTGTGGACTCCCCCGAATGTCTAGTTTCCAGAAATGTTTGGGTTTAGTGTGTTTCTCTATATGGCCGCCGAACCGAGGACCAAAAACACAGGTGCCCGCCTTACAAAACCAGTTTGTTTTGCCGTAGATCATTTTGATGTCTCCACAATACGATTTGGGTGGTGGAATTTGGGGCTGAACTAAATTGGGGAGCTCCCAAGAGAGCACTCTCTCTCTCTCTCTGCTTGCCGCCGCATTCACCTGCTCTCTGGGTTGGGCTAACCCACTATTACCCAGTTGCACAAACTGCTTGTGAAGGGACAGCAGGACTGTCCTCATCACCTCCCTCATACTGTACTGGAAGAGGAGTTATCGAATGGGACTCCTCCGACTGAAAAATCACTCCCAGAGTCTGCGCCATTGTCCTATCCCTCAGATGCTGTCTCAGTATCTGATGTCTCAGTCTCTGATCCTATGTCAGAGCTGTCCTCTATAACCCGAGTGCCGGCAGCAGTCATCCATCAAGATGCCATCTCTGCTATTGGCTAAACTGTTGCTCTAAAACACTAGCCTACGTAGACAGTCACAAAATCGATGGTGTGTGTGAGATACATGCAACAGTAGAGGCCACCTTACCTGCGCTTCTTCCCTCAATCAGCACGTTCTTTCAAGACACTCAAAAAACACCTTGTCACATACCATTCGTCACAGTCTTTAGCATCTCTTGCGGCCAGTTCAACAATCATTATTGGTGCTCCCACTCCCTCCTCCTCGGATTCCCTCATTACCACCCAGCAAAAGTGCCCTTCATCTCTCCATAGTGTCCCTCCACCCGGCACACACATTTCATTTGTATTATAGTGCAGGTAATGGCTGACTTTACTAATGTACTCAGCTATTTACATAAAATACAGATTTGCTCTTTGCAGTAGGCATTTACACCTTCTGCGCTTCTTTATGGCACTAAAACTGCCACTAGACAAGTCTGACCCTTTTGTAGCAGAAACATAGTCACAATACTTACTTGACTTTTTTATTGCTGCCTAAAAGCTACAGTTGAAAAGCGTCAGTTGAAGTATGTGCATTGCTTTGAAGACGCAAGCTGCAACTGCAAGACAACTGGCAGCAAATCTATATATATATATATATATATATCAATTTCATATGTGGGTCAGGTTTTCCTGGGGCCCCCCAGGGAAACCACACACATATTGACAAAAGTGATATATATATATATATATATATATATATATAGATCTATCTCTATATATATATCTATCTACATAGATATAACTATAGATAGATCTATATATATATATATATACATATATCTATATATATCTATAGATCTATCTATAGATATATCCATGTCCATAGATATATCTACATAGATATCTCTCTATATATATAGATCTATATATATATAGATCTATTTTTTTTAGTTGTTGTATGGTTTCTTTGGGGGCCAAAATGGCCCCCAGGGAAACCCTACCACAACTAAATAAAATATTGCCCCCACAGGGGGCCGCCCTGCCCACAGGCGACCCCCTGTCCATGTTTTTTTTTTATTATTATTTTTTTTTTTAAAACAAATGTTTACCCTGGGGGGGGGGGGGGGGGCGCGATTGCGCCCAGGGGGGCACCTACTTTTTTTTTTTTTTAAATATGCCCCCGGGGGGGGGGGGGCGTTTTCTGAGGGGGCCGACCCCCCCAAGTGAAATCCCCAGCATCTAGTGGTGTTTCCTGGCCCCCGATCGCAGCTGTGCTGCGATCGGGGGCCAGGAAACACTGTCAGAAGGCCTCGTAAGAAAGGGGAGACTCTTCCCTTTCTTACGAGGCCTTCTGAAACTGTTTCCTGGCCCCCTGATCACAGCTGTGCTGCGATCGGGGGCCAGGAAACCTGAAACTGTTTCCTGGCCCCTGATCGCAGCACAGCTGCGACCAGGGGCCAGGAAACACTTTCAGGAAGGCCTCGTAAGAAAGGGGAGACTCTCCCCTTTTTTACGAGGCCTTCCTGAACGTGGGGAAGGCCCTTTTCCCCATTGGAGCAGGAAGCGCCGCAAGGCTTCTTCCTGCTCCGATGGGGAAATCAACTTTGTGCACTGACATCACAAAGGGGCGGGTGGGGGGTAGGGGGAGACACGGAAGCTTCCGTGTCTCCCTAGGACACAAAAAAAAAAAAAAAAATCCTCTGGTGCGATGCACCCTAGGATTTATTAACCCCCTCCCTGGTGTCGGCCACTGGTCGTGACCCGCACCAGGGAGGTAGTGCGGACGTCGGCCAGTGGCCGACGGCCGCATTGAAGGGGTTAAACCATTCTGTGACTCTGCCTGTTTGTGGATTCTCTGTCTGGGTTAGTTTGACAGTTGAGCTGTTTGCACCTCTCTCTAGACAGTGACACGAAGGGAGCTGGGGTGTAGCCTGCATATCCTGATGAGCCATCTGTGCCAGGAGGGAGAGGAGGAGTTGTCACTTACACCTTAAAGGGCTGTTCCTGCCTCACACAATGCAGTTTCCAACCCCCTGGTGTGTGTCTGGAGACTGGATTGGGCAAGGCAGGATCTCACAAACAAGAGAAACTTTCCTTTGAAGTAGGCCTACTTCAAAGGCCAAAATGGGTATAAGAGCTCACTAAAACCCCTGAAAAATTAGATCACTTCTGGACATCAAGAGGAACCTCTGCCTGGAGAAGAGCTGAGTAAAAGTGCTGCCCTGCCTGTGACTGTGCTTTGTGGAGCTATCCTGCAGATGCTGCTTCTGCCTGTGCAAGGCGACAAAGACTGGACTTTGTTGTGCATTCCTGCTTGTGAAGAAATCTCCAAGGGCTCGTCCTGAGCCTGCCTCCTGTTGTTGAAGTTTCTGGGCCATGAAAGATTCCCCCTGCCCGCACCTGAACTCTTTGCTGAGACTCCTGTCCAGCCAAGTGGTTCCCTATCCAGTTCCTGGGGCCTTGACAGGTGAAGCTGGCAGATCAAGATGAAAAATCCACACACAGACAGCCGTGCGGGGAAAATTTTGACACACATTCCGAGATGCGGCTGAGAAACGACGTGCGCCGGCTTCGCGGCTGAAATCTATACACCACCTGCATCGTGGCTGGAAGATTGACGCACGCGGCTGCAGAAACGACGTGCAACACTTGCTGACGAAGCCTAATAACGTCGCTACCCACATAGCGCGGTTTTGCTGATACTGTGTGGCAGGATTTTCTACGCAAACCTCGCTGCATGCCGAAAAACAACGCAAAGCCTGCCCGGACCTGAGGGTGCTTGTCTGGATCGACACATCGCTCTCCTGCGGAGAGAAGGAACGCCGACCCAGCTGGAGGAGGAACGGTGCACGGTCTCGCTTGCGGGTGAGAAATTGACGCATCGCTGCCCTTTTTTGACACACTCTCGCCCATGCGGTGTTTTTTGACGCTACCCATTTACTTTTGAACGCTAATAGTGTTATTACTGTTTTCTCAAGGATTTAAGGCTCTTTTTGCTTTTTAATTCATAACTTGACCTGTCTATGGTGGACTTTTGTTGTTTGGTCTTGTTTTGTTTAGATAAATATTTCCTATTTTTCTAAACATGTGTTGTGTCATTTTGTAGTGTTTACACTGAGTTACTGGTGTGTTGGTACAAATACTTTGCACCTAGACTCTGAAGTTAAGCCTGCCTGCTCGTGCCAAGCTACCAAGAGGGTGTGCGGGGGGTTAGCTGAGGGTGATTCTCCTTTACCCTGACTAGAGTGAGGGTCCTTGCTTGGGCAGGGGGTAACCTGACTGCCAACCAAAGACCCCAGTTCTAACACACATGATTCATAATCTCTACTAATTAGCTAAGAAGCCAGGTACATAGTGAAACTTTGTACTATTTGCACGGTTACCAGTCAACCAGTACAGAATCTCCATTGAGATGTGACAGGGTAAATGGCAAACCTTCTCTACTCTTTTCAAGGCTAAATAGCAAACAATTTCTATTATTTAGCCAGTGGTTAAGTGAATAGCAGAGAAGATTCACTATATACCTAGTGGCCAGCTACATAGCCGCTACCTAATGCTTGGTTTACATAACCAGTGTTATTACCAAGCTCAATTGAGTTATCTGGGAAGAATGAAAATCTGAATCAGCTTTTTTAGTCATCAATTGGCCTTCAGAGCTAGTTAGCATCGCCCTCCCACACTTAGCACACATTTTGGGAGTCCAACTATGAGGAAGGAGAACAGGGAAAATCTAAAACAATTATGGCAGTGGAGGGGATCAGAGGTGGCTTGTGCTTATGAAAACGGCAGCAAACGCAGAGACTGCTAGTGACATCCTGAGATGGTAATACACCAGAAGGAGTCCAAAACTACAGAAGCATAGAAGTGTAGGTGAAGCAGAAACAGAAGATTGTCAAAAGATTGTAATTGAGAGATTGTGTCTTTGCAAAGATGCACAGGGATGGTCAGAGTCTGGTGGGAGCAAAGGGAGACAGAGGCCTGCAGACTCAAATAGGAATGCAGAGCGTAAGGCTGCCAGTTATGTGCATCATGTCCCAACATGTTAAGCACCATCCCCGTGGCAGCCTCCTAATACTCCCACAACATTTATTTTTCCCTCCACTTACTACCACCATAGTCACCAAGTACATCTAACATGGAGTGAAACTTCAGTCGTTATCTGGCAATAGGCTTATTAGTTCAGAATGTCTGCTATTTAAATGGTGACAGCATAAATAGTAAGGTTTCCTCACCATATGGGACTCAATCTCTGGTATTTTGTTGGTATCCAGGTGAATAGTGAAGCTTATTTTTTATTTGCCTGGCCACTGCACAAATAGTACATGATCTTTGCAATTTAGTCGGTAGCACAAATTAGTGACTTTTCTTTGCTGCTTGCACTGCTGCTGATCAAATAGTACATGACCTCTGCTACCTACTCCAAAGCTGGGTAAATAGTACACTTCTTTTCTGAATGCATACCAGATAAATAATACATGATCTATTTTACCTAGTCGGGAGATGGGTAAATAATTAACATGCTTTGCTGTGTGCACATCCACTGGCCAAATAGTACATGATCTCTGCCATTTAGTTGCTGACTGGGTAAATAGTGAACTTTGTTTGCTATTTACACAGTAAATAGCCAAATTGTTCATAATCTCTGCTATTTAGTCAACGACTTGGTTAACAGTGAGGGTTCTTTGCTACTTAACATGCTGTGGGCAAATAGCACACATCTCTGCCATTTATCCAGAGGATAGGTAAATAGTGATGTTTCTTACCTGTTTGCACAGTTGTGTGTGAAATTGTCCATTATCTCTACTATTTTAGTCCACAGCTAGATAAATAGTGAAGCATCTTTGTCATTTGCATGGTCACTGGCCAGATAGTGCATGATCACTACTATGCAGTGCTTAATTTGTAAATAAAAAGGTGCCAGTGCCCAAAGCCCTCCTCTTAAGTATGTGGCTGCTGCAATTAAATGTGTGAACATGGAATACTGAGGCGGCATAATCCTGAAGCCATCTCGGGCCTCTTCAATCCATTTACAGTCACTCCCTGCCCCTTCAGATCACTCTTGCAGCTTTCTACTTTCTCCCTTTGTAACGCTTTTTCGTTATTCCCTTCCTCCGTCTTTCCTAGATGTGTCTTTTGCTCGCAGAAAATGCTTGAGGCAGAAGAATAATCCCCGGCCCTCAAAAATAAGTGCTGGTGCGTAGCACCGGAAACAACAAGCACAAATTAAGCACTGCTACTATGTAGCCAGCAGGCCAAATAGTAAAGGATCTCCGCTACTTAATCAGCAGCCAGGTAAATTGAGAAGCTTCTTTGCTGTTTGAATAGCGGCTTTCCAAATAGTATATGATCCCTGCTACTCTGTCAGTTGCTGCGTAGTGAAGTTACTTTGCTGTTTGCACGACTGCAGGCCACATAGTACATAATCTCTACTTAATCAGTGGCTGAGTAAATAATGTATTTCGCTACCTATTTACACGCCTACCAGTCAAATAATGCATAATCCCTGCTATTTAGACTTCATCCATGTAAATAACATCGGAAATTCAGTATTTACCCAGCGGCCCGGTAAATAACCGCTCCCTCCTAAATAACCTCTCCCTGTACAGATCCCAGCACAACCAGAGATCTCCGTCTTCAGCAGTGCACTTCTGGCAGAGGCATGAGACTTTTCATCTCTTTCTCTTTGCAGTTTGCCACGTGACCAATGGGAATCTTGCAAACTTTGGTTTCATGATGCTAGACGTTACTGGAAAGACTTCTTTTCCGTACTACACATCATATGGATGTCACTGTGGCAAGGGTGGAGCTGGAATGCCAGTGGACGCCACAGACTGGTGAGTGGAGCAAATGAGGGAGCAGATGTTTACAGTGATGCTATGAACTTATCACTCCATAAAGAGATGTCTCTGTGTATTTCTTTACATTTTGTAGGTGTTGTTGGACTCACGACTGCTGTTATGAAAAGTTAGGGTTGGAAGGATGCAGCCCTAAGACTGAATACTACAGATACCAGGTTTACAAGGGAATTGTAGTGTGTGGTGAGTATGTGCATTTACTTGTTTTACTCTAACAGTAGGCTTCAGGAGTGTGTTAAAGGGATAGTTAATGTAAAGAAATGAGTAGACTTACTAGAAAGGCACAAGCATAATGGTATTGGAACAGCTATGAGCATATGTGGATTGGTTATTTGGGTCAAGAGAAGGCCTACCTTTCGAGATGGCGAGGAGACATGAAGAGACAGAGAAGGCGCGATTATGTGAAAAAAATGTATTTAATAAAATAACATCCATAATTACGAAAAACTCACATTCTTTGTAAAATAGATGTGAAAGTGCTAATAGGAAGAATGCCAGTCAGAGAAGTCAAACCATTTTACGAACTGATACTCAAACTAAAATAACTACATAATTAATAGCTGTTCGTTTAAACAAAGATACAGCAAAATATATATGGGGAACATTTACAAATGCATCTTCATTTTTATGTTCATGACGGAAAATATCTCTTTTACAACTGTCAGGTTCACATTGGTATTCCTGCTGATGTTAATGTAGTTTTCTATTTTACTACATTGGATTGCTCTGTGAGAAGTGCCGAGACTCCCAGGGTACGCAATTCCACTCAAAGGAAGAGTGTGCATTCCTGTGATTTTCCTTGGACATTTGAGAACATGCTCAAACATGCATGTTTACGGGCATTCCCAAACCTGAGCCACCTTGTTAGACTTTTCATCCTTGGCGTGGTCTGCCTTAACTTCTTGCCTCTGTTCCCCAGGTTGTTGATGTGTGTTGGACTGCTAACCAGTGCTAAAGTGCAAGTGTTCCTTTCCAAAATGTGTATGTAATTGGCTTATCCATGATTGGCATATTTGATTTATTAGTAAGTCCCTAGTACAGTGCACTAGAGGTACCCAGGGCCTGTAAATCAAATGCTGCTAGTGGGCCTGCAGCACTGGTTGTGCCACCCACATAAGTAGCTCTGTAATCATGTCTCAGGCCTGCCACTGCAGTGTCTGTGTGTGCAGTTTTAATTGTAAATTCGACTTGGCAAGTGTACCCTCTTGCCAGTCCTAAAACGTCCCTTTTTTACATGTCAGACACCCCTAAGGTAGGCCCTAAGTAGCCCCAAGGGCAGGGTGCAGTGTATGGTTAAGGTAGGGCATATACTACTCTGTTTTATATGTCCTGACAGTGAAATACTGCCAAATTGGGTTTTCACTGTTGCAAAGCCTATCTCTCTCATAGGTTCACATGGGGGATGCCTTTAAACATGAATAAAGCGTAGATTCCCTTTGGGAGTGGATGGACGTGGAGTTTGGGGTCTCTGAGCTCACAATTTAAAAATACATCTTTTAGTAAAGTTGATTTTGAGACTGTGTGTTTAAAAATGCCACTTTTAGAAAGTGAGCATTTTCTTGCTTATACCATTTCTGTAACTCTGCCTGTTTGTGGATTCCCTGTCTGGGTCAGTTTGACAGTTGGGCTGGTTGCACCTCACACTAGACAGTGACACAAAAGGAGCTAGGGTGTAGTCTGCATTTCCTGATGAGCCATCTGTGCCACGAGAGAGGGGAGGAGTGGTCACTTACACCTGAAAGGGCTGTGCCTGTCCTCACACAATGCAGTTTCCGACCCCCTGGTGAGTGTCTGGGGCCTGGCCTGGGCAAGGCAGGATTTCACATTCAAAAGAGACTTTACTTTGAAGTATGTCTACTTCAAAGGAGAAATTGGGTATAAGAAGGGCACCCAAAACCATAGACTTTAGAACACTTCTGGAAACAAGAGGAACCTCTGCCTAGAGAAGAGCTGAGGAGAAGTGCTGCCCTGCCTGTAACTGTGCTTTGTGGAGCTATCCTGCAATTGCTGCTACTGCCAGAGTAAGAGGGCAAAGACTGGACTTTGTGTGCCTTACATCTTGGGAAGAAAACTCAAAGGGCTTGATTTAGAGCTTGCCTCCTGTTGTTTGAAGTCTCAGGGACAGCAAACACTTCTCTGCCAGCACCTGGAGTCTCTAGAGAGACTCCTGCTCTGACAAGTGGTGCCCTATCCAGTCCCTGGGCCCTTGAAAGGAAAGCTGGTGGAAATCCAAGGAAATCGACTTCGGACGACTTCGGCCCGACGGCGCTGCTGAATCCGGTGATGCCGCCTGCAACAGACTCCGTGATCTTCGCTGGAACGCGATGACCTTCGGTGGCCCGACGCCGCTGCAGCCCCACTGAAGTCCACGACTCTGTGGAAGTCGCCGCACCACGTCGTGACCGACAGCGCACGAAGTGCGTGGATTCAATGTTTCGCTCAAATGCTGCGATCCCCAACTTCGTGCATCGACTTGTTTTCACTCTTCACCAAAGGTACTGTACTTGGGGGTCTACGCGACTCCGTGTCTGGCGCTGCTGGTGTTGGCTTGCTGAGAACGACTCTGTCACGACACCGTGTTAACACCTCATCGAAGCATTTTATGTTTCTAAACGCTATTTTTTAGTTTAATCTTTAAAAATTAATAACTTGACTTGTGTATGTCGGATTTTTGTCGTTATGGTCTTGTTTTGTTTAGATAAATATTTCCTTTTTTCTGAACTGCTGTTGTGTCATTTTGTAGTGTTTTCATTAAGTTACTGTGTGTGTTGGTACAAATACTTTACACCTAGCACTCTGAAGTTAAGCCTACTGCTCTGCAAAGCTACCAAGGGGGTAAGCAGGGGTTAGCTGAGGGTGATTCTCTTTTGCTCTGACTAGAGTGAGGGTCCTTGCTTGAACAGGGGGTAACCTGACTGTCAACCAAAGACCCCATTTCTAACACCCCTTAAGGCAGGAAATGGTCAGAGATTTAACATCTCTTTCACGATGGGAAGGGAAACGGACGACCTTTATAATTAATGAGGAGTAGGAGAATTGCTTTCTCATTATGGGAAATAGTTTATGTTTTTACCCCTGTGAAAAAATAAGCATGTGCGCAGGAGACTCACTTTCTACTGCATGGATTTCTACTCTATGTAATACTCGGCACAGCAGGAATAGAAGCATCTGTACATTTCACAACCTTACAGGCTGAGTTTGGGCATGCTGGCAAATACCAAAAAAACATAAAAGTAAGTTTAAGTTTAAGTGGAGATCTAAATCTTAAAATGAGTACATATCTATTGGTTAGGACATGCAGTATTTACGTTTACAACATTTTTATTAGTGTATAAAAGTACTTACAAGCCTGTCACTGAGCAAAACCCCATACAGGTCACCCACAAACGTGCAGTTGATAAGGGCCACAATTACTATATAGCAGTAATTAAGTCACAGCATCAAATCAAAGCTGTATGCAGGGAGCCTAAGGGTGAGCAAAGGCAGTGACACAGAGGTGCCTCCTCCGCTAAGGCGGAGGAGCTTCGCCCCACTGCATTAAGTTAAAGGAAAAATAAAATGATAATAAAGAAATGTTGTTATAATTTTATTTTTCATTGAGAGCCAGGTTAGGGCGAGGCAGGGCTGGGCTGAAGGAGGCAGGAGGAGAGCTGGAGGAGGAGGGGTATGTGCACCATAAGTGCGCATGTCTGTTTAGGCGGCTGTGTTGGGCCAGCCAAATAGACATGCGCACTTTGCATTTCTCCACCTGACTTTATTGAACAGCGTGGAGGAGAAAGTTAGCAGGGTCCCACTCCCTGTTTGAGCCCCAAACCAGGCATCTCACACCAATCACTATGCTGCTTTCATGCTAGTGACAGCAGAGTCGTGATTGGCTGAGGGGAGTCTGGAGCCTGTGTGCTGCCGGAAAGAGGACGAGGACGGAGGAGAGGCGAACATGTCTCTCAAAGGAGAAGATGTGTTGTTTTTGTATTTATATATTTTTTTAACTCCCACCACCTTGACGCCCCTGTTCAGTGGCAGCCACCACTGCAGTGACAACAACGCCTTTAGGACTTCCTTGTAAGACATGTGTGGATCAACTGAAAAAAACATCACTGTGACAACCTCCGATTTCCACGAATGTGTGGATCCCCCTCAAAAAAATCACCCTGCCTACTTCTGTTTTTAAGCATTCCAACCCCAGCCTGCTTTAAAATATTTGGAGGAGTTTCTGTGATACAAGTAGCCTCAGGGAGATCAACAGGCTCTGTGGAGACATGTTCTGTGGAGAGGTTAAAATCATTGCACATTAAAAAACGTTTTGAGAGTTATTGGTTTACAAAATGAGTGGCTAGGGGTTGATCATTAAAGAATCTTCCAGCAGCTTGCTTTATGTAGAATCAATGCTAGCTTAACTGCTTGTCTACATTGTGTGACCTAGGCAAACATTTTATTTTAGGAAGCCTCCTTTTAATTTATGATCACAAATGAAAACACTTTTAAATAATTCTCAATAAGTCTGAAGACTTGGCTGTTCCCGAAGTAAGCTGATCATGGTTTGTGTGTCTCTCCTAACAGGTCATTCCAGTGTGATCGCTAGTGCCAGGGTACCCGTTTTTGGTGACAGTAGTGCTTTACAAATATTACTACTAAATAAATAAATAATTGAGTTCATTATGAGCGCTGTAAAAGCACTTTTTATGATTGATTTAATTGACTATAACCTTGCTCTACAGTATGTACAATAAGAATATAGGCCACTTTTAAGGTGTACATGACTAGTGATTTGTCGCTTAGTTCTGTGATGGCGTTAAAATTAGGGGGCAAGACATTACTATTTCTAAGTTCAGGTTTAAAAACTATTACTTTTACTGTTTGTCCATGAAGTTATATAATATGATGCACTAAGGCAAAACATGTTTGCACTTAAAAGAAATACATTTTCTTTAATTGTGAACAGACTATCATATTTTTACATTATGTTTGTTGTAAGATATATATGTCAAACTTTTTCATGGTTTGGCTCCTGCACAGATTTAAGTTAGACCATTGCCTCTGTTCTGGCTTGGCTCGCCCTGTTAATTTTCTGGTGAGCTTACCTCTATTTGCTGCTCAGGCCCAGTACATGGGACCATCAGTCATTTGCTAAAATTATTTGTAAAAGGCTTAGACTGGAAATGTGGTGCTTTGCCTACATGCACGGATTTGACAATTCTGCCATCAAGGGTTCTCATTGCAGAGATGAAGAGGATGGCAGTTTTTCTTATTGTTCTCATCTCACGGAGAGCTTTTAAATTGTTTATTTTTTGACGTGGAAACCTGAACATATAATATCTGATTCACCAAGGTAACTTACACTTTTGTAGAACTTAATTTACTCCAAAAGTGTAACAGGTTTTCTGTGGAAGTGCAGTTTGTGAATAGAATTTTGTAGTACGTTTGTAGTACTATTGTAGTATTACAAACAGTATTAAAGTATGCAGATTGTGATTTCCCCCTAGGCTCTTCAATAGGGTGAAGACATGTAGGTTAGACTTTTTAGAATCAATTTGAATGGACGGAGTAAAAATATGGATGGGTGAGCGTAAGGATGGATGAGTGAAAGGATGTACGTAAAGATGAACAAGTAATACAATTGATGGATGAGTGAAAGACAGGGTAGACGGATGTCTGGATTAAAGGATGGATGGATGAGTGAAAGGGTGAATAGAGGTATGTATGAGCGGAAGGATGCATAGGACGAAGGGTCGATGGATGGGGGTAAGGATGGATGGCTGAGTGAAAGGGTGGATAGAGGGATGAGCTAAAGGGAGGATGATGGATGGATGGAGTGACAGTATGGATAGATGAAGCAAAAGGGTGGATGGATGAGCAAAAGGATGGATGGAGGGATGATTGAAAGAATGGATGGATGAAAGGGGATGGATCAGGGAAAGGATGGATGATTGAGTGGATGGACTAGTTTTATAGATAGATGTTCCCTGGACAAGTGGCGGCTCTCCTTCATGGGCTCCACAGCTACACCACACCTTCTATGTTTTGTGGTTAATTTTTAGTGTATCAAGAGTGAATAATTATTCACTCTTGGTGTAAAAAAAAGAAAATGCAGGCCCACTTCGGGCCCAGCAACAAATGAGCTACAATAAGTACACACATGTATGAGATTGAATGTAAGTGAGTAAGGGACAATGACAGTGAGTGTAACTGAGTGTACTATCGGGAAACACCAACAAGGATGCATCCTTAGTGAATCAATTGCTCCTTGAGGAGGCAGACAACATTGTACTTAACCATATTTTTACGACCAGGACACAGAGATCCACCCTAACTGCCCCTTAGTTCTCCTCAAAACTAGACTTAGAAAGGAAAAGCTGTGAAAAGCTTGGGAAAATCTCGGAGACAGAATCTGGACGCAGAAAAAAACCTTATATAAACAAGCTCTCAGAAAGTACCATAATAACATCAAAGCAGCCTGGTTTAATTTCTTCCACTTGTTAGGCCAGGAGCTAAGTGACTTTTTTTTGGAACAGATTTTATCAAATTTGTCAGACATATATGGTCCTTCCGCCAACAACTCAGAAAACAAAGAATGCAAAAAGAAAAAGCAGAAACAAAAGCAGATACATTCCCAATGCACACCAGCCCCGCTCCAACTCTCCTGTTCACAATATAATATAGAAAAAGCCCCGGAAACCAAATTACCTGATCCATGTTCTTCCAGGCCCACACTAGCCAGCAAACTGGTGAATTTGGTCATTTACTATTTGTTGTGTAGAATTAATAGAGTCTGACACTATGCAATGTAGTTTGCCCACACCTGCCATACCTTTAAGTGTTTCTGTGGACACCCCAGGGTTTGTACACCACCAATTCCAGACCCATACAGTAATCTAGGCCACCCTTCCACACCGCCAGGGATGAGGGTGCTGCTGCCTTCCACTCCCTTGCTATATCTGGCTTCACCAGTGTCAGGCCGAGGAATAACAAAGGCAACTTGTATTGATTACCCCTCCAAGTGTATCTGTGATATGAAGAAGAGTGAATTTCGGGTCCATTGTTATTGTCCATCCCAAGAACCCACCCAAACATGGCACACCTTGCCATAAGCAATCCACTGCAGGACAGCCCCAGTCCGTGGGTAGAAAGTTGCCCTCTCAACCTCACAACAAAGACAGTCTGAGGAGGCAATACCCGCCATCCACCACAGCTGATGACTAGTGAAGTAAACCCTATGAAGATATTTGAGCTGGATAAGCCTGACCCAGCCAGCAATGGCCACATTTTGAGGCACATCCAGTGCTTCAGTTTCAGCCTCAACCTCCAGTGCCCCCGCATCAGCCTCCCATGCCCCTTGAAGAACTTTGAATGTGTTCGGGCGATTAGAGATGAGAGTTTGGTAAATTTGTTCTATCTTGCGGTTGCCCAAATCTCCTATAAGGAGTTTGGCGTCTAGGAGATTAAATTTGGGGAGGTCAGGTAAAACCACAACATATGGAGTTAGGGCGTGGCAGAGCTGCAGATAGCAATAAAACTGACAGAGGTGGAGTTGATATTTTGCTTGCAAGGTCTGAAATGATTAAAGTACCATCCCACTCATAACATCATGACATTGCCCAGAGTGGAGATGTCTCAATCTCCCCCACCACCTCATCCGTCAAAGGCGGTGCAGCTACTGTGTTATGACAACTCTTGTTGCTGAGGGAAAACCCCTGCACTTACCACCGCTGTATAGATATGATCTAAGTAGAAGGTCCCCATTGCCCATCTTTCAGATGCATAAGCAGGGTCGTCTTGCACACCATACCACCAATAATTAATGACCAAAAGATGCAACACCAGATAATAGGATTCAATGCCCGCCACACCATTGCCCCACAGTAAGTAGAGTGAAAACATTTTCCACTGGCAATGCAGGGCGTGCCGCTGTCCTGAAGGAAACTAATATGGACGGAACTGACAGAGCAAAACCATTGTCATGGGATAGCATGCGGAAAATTCTATAGTTGATACTAGAACCTAGGTTAGCGACGCCATTTTGAATATTGCAGACCTTCCGGATAAGGAGAGAGGTAGCTCCAACCAAACATGTCTTCTTTTAGGCGAGCCAGGACAGGTTCCGAGTTATGTGTCCATGCCAATGTCGCGTCAGGGGATACAAAAACACCAAAGGATTTAACTCCACCTGTGGAGATCTGTAGTCCCGATGCCCAACTAGGGCCCTATGGAGGATCGCCTACTGAAAAAACAGAAGACTTTGAGAAGTTATAAGACATAGAACTGAGGAGTCACCAATATTGTGCATGATTTGCAAGATTTGCAACCCAGAGGCAGCAGGGGAGGTCAAAAAGAGAAGAACATGATCCGCACATAGTGCTATTCTATTGGAAGAACCAGCCTCCCACCCAAAACCACGGACCTGGGCATCTATCCTTACCCATGCCTCCAGGGTCTCTATGACAAGGGCGAGCAGCAGGGGAGAAAGGGTACATCCCTGCCCCATCCTTTTCTGAATTGGAAGAGTTTGAGCTAGCTCAGGCAAACCATAGAAGTGCAAATAAATATACCTAGCTGACGGAGTCAAAGGTCTTGTCTATGTCGGTGAGGAGGACTGCTGCGGGCCCCTCCAGCCTATCCACCACATACAGGGTGTTATACAAACAGCAATTATTATGCTGAGTTGGAATGAACTAAATCTGGGATGATGGGTCTGTTTGCCATGCCCTTCGTGAGGATCTTTACCTCCAAGTTTAAGAGGGAGATTGGGCGATATGATAAGTGGTCATCTGCTGGCCAGCTAGGTGTAGCCTACACCACAATCTCTGCGTGGCACCAGCTGGCATGAAAAGTAGCATCATCAACTGCTGATTAAATTGCCCCTAGCATACGCTCCTGGAGTTTTGGCATGAAGGCCTTAAAGAACTCACAGGGGAATCCATTTGGCCCTGGGTCCTTCCCAGAGCCCAGCTCTGGTAGAGCCGACGAGACCAATACCCACCCCACAGTGTGGGCTTCAGAGCCTCCCTCAGAGTTGCCTGGGATGCCACCTTACCAATATTGACTGCAAGATATTCCTCTATGGAGCGCTCAATATAAAGTCTATAATCAGAATTCTGTAAATGTCAAGGTGAAAAGCGCCAGTGGAACGCCAGGTACTGGCATCGATGCAGAGCCGAACAAGCACCGGGAAATGATCGGAGCACCCCCATGCCAGGACAGACATATCCAAAACTCTATGTAAATATGAATATGAGATAAAGAAGTAGTCAAGGCAGGAAACGGGTTGTCTGCCAAATCCAATGAGCCAACATAAAGGAAGGTAGGGGAGTTCTACCAGGTCCATAGGAGAGGCTGTGTGGAAGCCAGTGATCCTCCTAGTGGTCCATGACATAGTTCCACTCACCCCCAATCACTGTCCATCACAGAGTTCACTCCGTACCCTGCTTACCTAGACAGAAGAGGAAGCGAAAATATATAAACTCAGTTCAATATTGTAGGTTGCTAATAATCTTGATCGCCATACCTCAAACGTGGGGGGGGGGGGGGTCTTCTTTAATCTAATCCGTTGTAAAACAGAGTCAAAATATTGCCATAGCGACATATAAAAAAAGTCTTATTTTTTCCAATGGTTGCTCTATGCCTCCAGTTGAATCAATAACTCCTAATAATACCAATACCAATATGGCAGACAATTGCACGTTACAACCTGTAATCTTCTTGAGAAATACCTCTATTTCAAAAAGCAATAATCTCAACTTTGGGCAAAGAAAAAAACATATGCATCATCTCGGCTTCCCCCTCTTTACAACGATTACAAAACCCATTTGATTCCCCCCAATTTTTCAGCTTTGCTGGTGTATAGTATAAATCAAACAATGTTTTATAATGCTGCGTCTTCAAGTTAGCTGAAAGAAAGGTTGTCTCCACCATCTCTAAAGATTGACCCAACCACTCCACGGCCTTACCCAACCGTTTAGCCCATCTTTCATTCTGCTGTACCATATCATCAGGTTGAAAGTCAACTAATATTGTATAATCATACAAATCTTATCACCACGACTAATGGCCTCTACTAATGGGATCTTGTCCATAGACAACATATCATGCCTATGACGATAAAGAAAATCCAGTATCTGCAAAAACTTAAAAAAATGGGTTCTAGGTAGACCATATTGTGACTGCAGCTCCATAAAAGATTTACACCCTACCTTTCCAAATATATCTCCGACACTCTTTATTCCCTGGCATCGCCAAAAGGTTAAAATGGAGTCTTTAAAAATAAGACTGGGGATGATGGAATAATCCAATGGCGTATAGGCAGTATAGGCAGTAATCTTACCCAGTCCCAAACTCCGTTTTACCTGAGCCCAAACCTTATAGGCTGCTAGGAGAGGTTTGAATCTTACTTTTTTAAAGTAGCTTGGTTCCTCGAATTTTGACAACCATCCTTTTGCTTCCACACCCACCATCATTGCATATAGGGAGAGTTGATTTACTTCGATTTCTCGGCTGGGGTTTCCCCTTATAAGTTCATCCATATGTTGGAGGCAACAAGCATAATAATATAATGTTAAATTAGGAACCGACCAATCTCCACGACACTTGGGGAGCATCATATATTTCATTGCCCTCCTTGGCTTAGCATATCCCACAAGAAGTTATTGCCTCTTTTTTCCAGTTTTTTAAGCCAATATTTAGTAATCTCGGGGGGAATGGCCGAAATAGATATAATACTTTTGGCAGGATCATAATTTTTATAACATTACAACGGCCTTCAAGTGATAGATACAAATAGTGCATTCTATCTAAATCCCTTTTTATTTTACTTAATAACGGAACAAAGTTGAGTTCTACCAATTGATTTACAGCGGCAGTAATTTTAATCCCCAAATACATAGCACCCGGTACCACCCGCTTATCCGTTATCGAGGTGTATGCGGAGCATACTATCTGTGTCTTGCTCAAATTCAATTTATATCCGGAATATCTTCCAAACTTTCTAGCCTCCACTTCAATTTCCTTGATGGCACTCTCCGGATCACTTGTTACTACGGCTACGTCATCTGCATAAGCGAACACCTTATACTCTTCACCGTAGTAAATTAGTGACTTAATACTTGTACATTCCTCCAATTTAGATAAGAAGGGGTCAATATACAAGGCAAAAAGCAGGGGGGAGCATGGACACCCCTGTCTAGTTCCCCTAAAAATTGATATAATTCCAGATTCCAAGCCCCCAACACATACTCTAGCTTTAGGAGCTTCATATAAAGCTTTTATAGCTGTTATATACCCCATCCCTATCCCCTTCCACTTCAAATTTTCCCATAGACAATTTCAAGACACACGATCAAATGCTTTTCCGGCATCTAATAGTAGTAATCCTAAAGATGTTCGATACGACTCTGCAAGATCAAACAGGGAGATTATTCTCCTTATGTGATCCACTGTGTCTCTACCGGGGATGAATCCATGCTGCTTTCTACTAACTAAACTAGCTATAACTTTTGCCAATCTAGGAGCCCTTAAACATGCCCCTTTGTGTCTGTCCTCGGGGAGAATGTCAGTCAGT
This sequence comes from Pleurodeles waltl, assembly GCF_031143425.1. Lineage (NCBI taxonomy): Eukaryota > Metazoa > Chordata > Amphibia > Caudata > Salamandridae > Pleurodeles > Pleurodeles waltl. The sequence goes on along the minus strand of NC_090445.1, from coordinate 1,120,516,110 downwards.
CCTGTTTTGAATGGATTAGTCTGTGCTTTCTGAGTATCGTTTGCAGATTAGTGTTCGCTCTCTGAGCATGCTCTGTTGCCTGCTTGCATGCCTTGCTTGAGGAACCTTTATGTGGTGTTTATTTGCTTCGGTGGATGTCTTACACCCTCTCATGGTTGCTTGCAGTGGCTCTTAGAGTCACAGGCAGAAGTAAGAGGAAGGGGAAGAGTCGTGAGAATGCGCCGGGTGGTGTGGAAAAAGGAAGGAAATGCCCTGGAAAGTTGGAGGAAGAAGGTGACATGGCCTAAGGAGGCACCTTGAAACTATACCTCGGCGTGTGGAGGAGCCCTTGGCCCCGAGCAGTGCACTCAACCCAAAATCTGTGAGCTATGTTTACCCCAGAGTGAAAGATAGAGGTATAGAAAATAAGGGGTCTTTATTACAGTAACACAGTACCAAAACACTAGATAGGCAACTCTCCAATAGGAGGTAAGCAAACACACTAAACCACTCAACAAGACCATGGCGGGATAACCATGCTGACGGTCGACGGAAGACCGCCAGTGGCGGCAGCAGGCATCCCACCATATTCTGATGCATGGAGCCTATTGCCATTGATGGCAGTGAAGGCTACCATGCGCCATTCTGGCGGTCAGTGGCGGGGTGGATGCTGCTCCACCCTCACCGCCACGTCAGACCAGACACTGCCATGCCTACAATGATGCAGTCATAGGCTTGGCAGTGTATGGAGGCGTGGCGATGCCGGCGGAGCAGCATCCTAGAAGCCCGTTCGCTCCTGAAGCAGAGCTACAGAAGAGGTAACTGCTGCCCAAGAGGGAAGGGGAAGAAGGGTGTGGGTGTGTGTGTTGAGTGAGTGAGTGCATGCAGGGGGTGTGCGTGTGTGTTGTGAAGGGGGATGTGTGTCTGTGTGTATGAATACATGTGTGTATGTAGGAATATGGGTGCATATGTTTGTGGGGACTTGGGGGGACCTGTGTGGAGGTGGGGGCTTGGTGAGGGGGCGTTGGGGAGGGCCTACAGGGAGATTAGAGGGAGGAGGGATAGGGGGTCGATTTCTGGGGTTCGGGGTGGGGATGATTCTAGGGGCTTGGGGGGTGGGTGGAAGTTGTGGCAAGGGGGGCCTTGCATGTCACATGCAGGTGACAGGAATGAGAATTCCTGTCACCCGTATGCTTTCCTCCAGAGACTACATGGCGGGGTATCCCACCAGGAAATCCCTGGTGAAAATGGGAACATTATTCCCCCACCGGTCTGGCCTCCACTACTGGGTCGAAAGTGTCTACCGTCGTCCCGTCGGTCGAATCTGGCCTGACGGTGGGTAGTAGTGAACTGGCTGCTTTGTAAAGCAGTCAATTCACTACTGTTTTCATTATGTGGCAGTGTGAACCACCATGCCGTAGGCGATAATAACCGCCACTGCTGACGATGCGGTCATTACCGCCACATTTCAGATGAGGGCCTAAATATGTACACTAGCAATCAGTAATAGGCATAGAAAGTGATAGGAAACAGTGCAAATGCAAATAAACAATAGTGACCCTAGGGGGAGCCCAAACTATATACTGGTCATTATCTTAGAGGTGAGGGCATTAAGAGGGGCTACATTTTAGCCATGGTTCGTAATGACCCTTCTGTAACACCCAGTGAGGCCTAAAAAGCTCTCACCTGAATTTGAGTAGTGTCCAATCCAAACTTGTTTGGATTTCCCCAGTGGTGGTAGGATCTGGCCTCAGCCCTTGGAGGACTGTAGTCACCAGCCTCTGAAATGTGGCATGTGCATTTTTCAAACCAAAAGGCATCACTGTAAAGTAATAATGCCCTCCAATGGTTAAAAATTGCGTCTTTAGTTTAGCATCATCTTAGAATTTGATCTGCCAATAGCATGCACTCAAATCAAATTTGCTGAGATATTTGGCAGATGCCAGTGTATCCATTAGCTCATCTGTCCTGGGGATACGATGAGCATCTGTCTTTGTGACAGTGTTGAGCCCTCTATAATCAACACAAAACCTAATTTTTCTTTTCCTATTCTGAGAGTGAGGTTTTGGGACCAGTACCACTGGGCTGGCCCAGGGGCTGTCAGAGTGCTCAATGCCTCCTAGGTCCAGCATCTTTTGCCCTTCTGCTTTGATGCAGTCTCTAACATGGCCAGGTTGCCCATAGATTGTACTTTTTATGGGCACACTGTCCCCTGTATCAATGGTGTGCTCACACCATGTTATCTTACCAGGTGTTAGAGAGAACAGTTCTGAGAACTGCCCTAGGAGATTCCTGCAGGTTTCTTTCTGAGATTCAGAAAGACAGTCTGCCAGGACAACTCCATCAACTGAGCATTGTTGGAGAAGAGGTCAGGGAGAGGGTCACTCTCTTCTTCCTGCCCTTCATCAGTGGCAATGGGCAGGGTCATGTCAGCCCTGTCATAGTGGGGCTCAGGTGGTTCACATGAAGCACCTTGAGGGGGCTTCTGGGAGTGCCTAGGTCCACCAAGTAGGTGACCTGACCCTTCTTTTCGCTATTGTGTGGGGACCACTCCATTTGTCTGGGAGTGCCCTGGGACCCACACCTTCTGCCCTGGCTGGTAAACAGTCAGAACAGTCTTCTGGTCATGCCACTGATTCTGCAGTTCCTGGCTGGCCTGAGAGTTTTAAGTGGCCTTATTCATGTACTCTTGATCTGAGGCCAAGTACACAGTCCACTATGTCCTGTTTAGAGGCTTGAGAGGTTGTTCCCAGCCCTCCTTTACGAGTTTGTCAGAGTCCCATGATCATGCCCTTGAGAGTTTTATCAAATCCCTCCACTAAACAATTAGTTTGGGGGTGGTAAGGTGTGGTGAATTTGTAAGTCACGCCACATTCCTTCCACATTGCCTTTAGATATGCAGACATAAAGCTTGTAGCCCTGTGTGATACCACCTCTTTAGGGAAGCCCACTCTAGAGAAGGTTCCCAGGAGGGCTTTTGCCACTGCAGGAGCTGTATTGATCCTTAAAGGTATATCTTCTGGGTACCTGGTGGCATGTCCACCACCACCAGAATAAATATGTTCCCAGAGGCTGTGGCTGGGTCTAGAGGGCCAACAATGTCCACCCTAGCCCTCTCAAAGGGAACCCCAACCCACTGGAAGTGGGATTAAGGGGGCCTGTGGGGTTTCACCTGTCTTGTAACTGGCTTGACAGGTGACATAAGAGTGACAAAACGCCTTAGTATCTTCTGACTTGTGGGGCCAGTGACAGCAAGGAACAAGCATGTCCCAAGTCTTGCTTTGCGCTAACTGACCTGCCAGGGGAATGTCATGTGCCAGTGTCAACAAAATTCTCTATATTGCAGAGGTACTACCAATATTCAGGTGGCACCAGGTTTGGGGTCCCTTGGCACTGAATATAAGAGATTGTCTTCCCAATACACCTTGTGGGTCCTACTGACAACCCCTGCTTGTTGGAGGACAGCTTGCTGCCTCAAACCCTTCAGTGTGGGACAGGTTTTCTGTGTCATACTGAAATCCTCCCTGACAGGCCCCCTGCACCTAAGATCTCAGCTGTATGAACTTTCAGCTCCTCAGGTGTAGGTTCTGCCAAGGGAGTAGATTCCCCCTTCTCAAAGGGGGAATCTTCACAGGTCGGCTGGATAGGGTCGCAACTTTGTGCCCTTTCTACCCTTGGCTTTTGGAAGTTCTTATTGTTCTAGTCTCCTAGTTTCCTTGATCTTTTTGCTTCTTGGCCTTTGCCCTGGTCAATGCAAAAATATGACCTGGGATGCCCAGCATTGATTCATGGGCCTCCAACTCTACTTCGGCCCAAGCTGAAGTCTCCAAGTCATTCCCTAGTAGACACTCTACAGGTAGGTCTGTGGGCACAACAACTTTTTTGGGGCCAATTAACCCCCCCCAGCTGAAATCAAAAACTGGCATGGAGTGGCACACAGTATTGTTATGGGCAACAGTCACTTGGTACTGATGACTAAGTATGTGTTGCTCAGGGGATACCAGTTTTTCAGTCATCCTAGTGACACTGGCACCTGTGTCCCTGTAGGCCTCTGCCTGAACACCATTTATCAAGAGCTGCTGCCTGTACTGATCCATATTAAGGAGACGGGGGGCAACGGTGGCAAGATCAATGTCCCCATCAGAGATTAAAACAGCTTCTGTTGTCTCTCTGACTAAATCAGCCCCCACTACACTTCCTAAAGTGAGCCCAGCTACACCCTTAGATTGGTTATTGCTACCAGACCCACCACTACTGCTATTACTAGGGGCACTAGTGGTAGACGTGAGAGTTGTAGTGGTGGGTGGCTTGGTGCTTTTCTTAGGCAGGACCTGGCTCCTGGCTCATGGCCTTTGTTTTTACAAACAGCACCGAGGCTTTTTAACATGGGAGGAAGAGCTTTTAGACCCACCCCCAGAAGAGTTTTGTGGGACTGGTGTAAACTCATTGTTTTTATCTTTGCCCCCCACCCTTGTCCTGAGACTTACCGGCTTCCTTTTTCTTGTTGTCACCCCCTGTATGAGCTTTTCTGCTCACCCTAGTTCTGACCATTTGTCTGCTTTCTTTCCCAATTCTTGGGGAGAGGTCAACCAAGTACTGGCGCAACAAGTCAGACCCAGAGTTGTTCAAACTACGCTCTCTCAAAATCAGATTATACAAGCCCTCATAATCATTGTCTTTGCCGCCATGTAACCATCCTTCCAAAGATTTAACAGAACAGTCCACAAAATCAACCCAACCCTGGGAGGAATCTTTCCTGGTCTCACTGAACATGATTCCATATTGCTCATTGGAGAGACCAAATCCATCTAGAAGTGAAGATTATAGAACAGCATAGTTATCAGCAGCTTCCTCCCTGGCAGTGAGAAGTCTATCCCTACCCCTGTCAGAAAAGGAGAGCCACTGGATAGCAGCCCACTGTCTCTGAGGACCCTTTGTACTTTACTGGCCCTCTCCAGAGCAGTCAACCACTTGTATAAATCATCCCCCACCTTGTAGGGGGGAATAACTGTGTTCATGTTTCTGGAGTCAAAGGGGTCCTGCAAGACCCTAGCCTCCCTGAAAATAAAGTTGGTACCACCTTAGGGTGTTAACTCCAACCCCTACCTCTCTCTCTCCACTGCCAAGGCCTCCGTATCTAGAGCTAGCAGTTGCTGCTGCAGCCTCAGCTTGGCCTCCTCCAGCCTTAGTTGCCTGAGTTCCCTGTCTAGGGAATCCTCCCCTGGAGTTGAACAGTGGGTCCCCTCAGATACTGAGGAGATGTGAGAGTGCGCAGAGGAGGATTTGTTTCTGCCCTTGGACACCCTCTCAACTAGCATTCTAGGGACAAAGGTGGACTACTGGTGTGACCCCTCTTTACACTGCTAACAGCGCTCCCAAAAGGACTGTGGGTGTGCCTAGAGTTTCTCTGATGCTCTCTATGTTCTTTCTGACCCACCTCAGTAGGTGTACTATCACTTTCTATCACTGGAAGGTCAGAGTCAACCTCTCTCTCCTCCTCCTGGCTACCAGCATGTTCCTGCTCATCCTGGAGGAGCAAACCCAGAAGCAGAGTCTTATTAGGATTTCTCCGTCTTCAGCTTTCTCTCAGCACACATCTCCCTAATTTCTGGGACGGTCAGACTGTCAGAAGGAGAATCCATGATCTGAGAGGTGTGCTGTGCTGAAGACATGTCAGCTAGCTAGAGTGGTGTAGAATCCCTAACTACTCTACGTCTCCCCAAAGAAGGTTGGAGCAAGGGCTATGCCTAGACCCCTAGCTTACCTAAACCTAAAAGACTATTTCCCTGACACTAGGTACAGTCTGTTCCCTGTAGTCAGTAAGTGGTCTTTCCTGTGGAATGGACCAAGTGTCAGTAAGGTAAGGCAATTGCAAGTGCTAAGTCCACCGCTGCACCACCATTTCAGGAAGCTGGCCTGGTGTGTGGTGGGTACCTTATACCTGGTCCAGTTATCCCCTATTATTGTAGTGTAGGCAGTGTCTAGAAACCAGGCTCTCTAGAGGTAGCTGTGGATGAGCAGCCAAGGCTTATCTAGGAGACATGAAAGGTCATGCAATGCCACTGTAGGCCCACAGCACTTACACACATGAAAGAAAACACTCAGGGCCTCATTACAACCCTGGCGGTCAAAGACCTCCAGGGTTGTTTTGCCGATTGTACCGCCAACAGGCTGGTGGTACAATCTGCCTCATTACGACCGCGGCGGTAGTGCCGCGGTCGCACCGCGAGGACCGGCAGTTTCCCGCCATGGTTATCCCGGCGGTTTTAAATCGCCAGGGCAGTGCTGCCCAGGGGATTACGACTCCCCTTCCCGCCAGCCTGTCCATGGCAGTAGAGACCGCCATGGAAAGGCTGGTGGGAAGGGAAGTCGTGGGGCCCCTGGGGGACCCTGCACTGCCCATGCACTTGGCATGGGCAGTGCAGGAGCCCCCAGGCACAGCCCCACCCTGGTTTTCACTGTCTGCACAGCAGACAATGAAAAGCGCGACGGGTGCAGCTGCACCCGTCGCACGGCCGCAACACCGCTGGCTCCATTAGGAGCCGGCAACAATGTTACGCCCGACATCCCCGCTGGCCCGGCAGGCAGAAACTCTGTTTCCGCCCGCCGGCCCAGCGGGGATGTCATAATGCGGCCTGCAGGATTGCGGCTCGGCGGTAAAACCATGGCGGGCGGCCTCCGCCACCCACTTACGTTGAAATGAGGGCCTCAGTGTTAGAAAAATAAAGGGTCTTTATTACAGTAACACAGTACCAAAACACTAGATAGGCAAACCTCCAATAGGAGGTAAGTAAACACACTAAATATGTGCACTAGCAATTAGTAATAGGCATAGAAAGTGATAGGAAACAGTGCAAACGCAAATAGACAATAGTGACCCTAGGGGGTGCCCAAACCGTATACTAAAAAAATAGAAAGCGACCACAGGAGCCCCACCTAGGTAAGTGGAATGTGTAGAGAAGAGCTGGATGTACTAGGAAACCCCAAAGGTAAGTACCACAGTGCCCACTAGCGACCAGGAGGAAAGGAGTAAATTACTAGTTTTTCCCCAGACCACCCAAAAGGAAGAAAATGCAACGCCCAGACAAGACTGCAAGAAACCAGCGATGGATTTCTGAAGAGGAAGACCTGTGGAAGAAGGGTATCGTGTCCAGAAGTCACAGAAGAGTCCAGGAGGAGTAGGAGCTACTACCCACCCAGCTGTAGATGCAGGCGTTGGTCGATGGTAGGACGAAGATGGTTAGGAATGCAGCCCTGGAGAAGGTGAAGAGTTCCTGGAGGATGCAGTCGACGTCCCGCGCTGGATGGGTGATTGCAGTTGGTGAGTGGCACAGAAAGCAACCAAGAAGCCGTGGCAAAGGCAGAAGTTGCAGTGAAGCAAAAGTGGAGCTGCCAGGGACCAGCAAGGTCCAGAAAGACACAATCCATGGGAGGAGCCCTAGGGGGACCCTCAGCAAGGCAGAGAGTCCAAAGAAGAAGAGGCAGCCCCCACAGGAGACCCGCTGGATGAGGAAACAGAAACTCAGAGGAGCCCTTACAGCACTACTGGAGAAGGGTCCCACGCCACAGGAGAAGCACACAGAGGGCTGTGCATCGCAGGAACGCGTGCTAGGACTACACAGACCCCGAATATCCCTTGGAGGAGATGCAAACAAGCTTTGCCAGCTGAAAGAGATGCAGTGCACGGGTGCTGGTCTGTGTGGGGGTGAAGGCAAGGGCTTACCTCCACCAAAGTTGGACAGATGGCAGAAAGGACCAAGAGGACTGCTCCATACTACCACCCGTGATGCAGGATCCATGCAGTTTAGGATGAGAGGAGATCCATGCAGCCGGTCATCACTGCAGTTGGTGTCTGCGGATGCTGGGGAGTGACTCCTTCACTCCAAGGGAGATTACTTCTTCCTTCTAGGGCAGACTGAAGACTTGCCGCCCTCAGAGAATGCATAGCCGGGGAAATGTTGCAGAAGCTGAAAGGAGCAGTGGAAACAATGTTGCAAGCAGAGTCTTCGTCGTGGATGCACGACCTGGGTACCTGGGTACCATATAGTAGGGACTTACATGGGGGGACCAGTATGCCAAATGTGGGGTGACAGTGGTTCAAGTAACCCTGTTTGAAGGGAGAGAGCATAATCACTGGGGTCCTGGTTAGCAGGATCCCAGTGGACACAGTCAAACACACTAACAACAGGCAGAAAATGGGGGTAACCATGTTAAGAAAGAGGTTACTTACCTACACCAACCTCCCCCAAATGAAGGACAAGAAGGCTAACCTTGCCCAGATGAGTCTTCATTGTTTAAGTGGAAATATCTGGAGAGTCTATCTGCATTGGAGTGGTTGCTCCCAGGTCTATGTTCCACTGTATAATCCATTCCCTGTAGGGATATGGACCACCTTAATAGTTTGGGATGTTTTCCTTTAATCTATTTTAACCATAGAAGGGGATTGTGGTCTGTTTGAACAATGAAGTGAATGCCAAACAGGTATGGCCTCAGCTTCTTCAGTTCCCAGACCACAGCAAAGGCCTCCCTTTCTATGGCTGTCCAACGCTTTTCCCTGGGGGGTCAACCTTCTGCTTATATAAGCTACAGGTTGGTCCAGGCCCTCAGTGTTAAGTTGGGATAGAACTGCCCCAACCCCCACCTCAGAAGCATCTGTTTGTATTATGAACTTCTTGAAGTAGTCAGGGATTTTTAAAACAGGCGCTGAGCGCATGGCCTGTTTGAGATCCTCAAAGGTTTTTTGACAGCCAGCTGTCCATACAACTTTCTTGGGCATTCTGTTTGAGGTGAGGTCATTAAGATGGGCTATATGGGAGCCATAGTTCTTAATGAACCTTCTGTAATACCCAGTGAGGCCTAAGAAGGCTCTCACCTGAGTTTGAGTAGTTGGGGGAGTCCAATCCAAAATTGTTTGGATTTTCCCCTGTAGTGGTTGAATCTGGCCTCCACCTACCAGGTGGCCCAGATATACAACCTTCCTCTGCCCTATCTGGTCCTGAGAGGCTTTGAAAGTGAGGTCTGCCTTCTGCAGAGCCTCCAAACCATTCCACAGGTGGACCAGGTGATCCTCCAAGGTGGAACTAAAGACAGCTATATCATCTAGAAAAGCTGCACTATAGTCTTCCAACCCTTTGAAGACTGTAGTCACCAGTCTCAGAAATGTGGCAGGTTGTTGGAGGCTGGCCTGGTTTGAAGGGGGTACCTAAGGTACTTAAACCTTATACCAGGTCCAGTTATCCCTTATTAGTGAAATGTAGGCAGTGTTCTAGCAGCTTACGCTAAGTGCAGTACAAATGGCCGTGAAATAGTGTGGGCACTATTTCACTCAGGCTGCAGCGGCAGTCCTGAAGAAAGATTTGTCTGAGCTCCTTTTGGGTGACAAAAGAAATGCAACGGCCCATAAGGATTTCCTGGAACTCCAATGCCCTGGGTTCCTAGGTACCATATACTGTGGTCCAGTGTGCCAATTGGAATTGGAATATGAAGTCACTAAACTATAGTGACTAACTTGGAAGTGGAGAGAGCACTGGAGTTCTGGTTAACAGAACTTCAGTGACACGGTTGAGCACTACTGACAACACTTTTTTAAAAAAAAGAAAGTGGTTAATGCTCTTGTCGCACATCTAAATCCAATCAAGTTCGAAGTCGTACAGCGTATGTTTAGGGCATGGTGCCAACCTGGTCAAGAAAACCCAACCACCACGGGTTTCACAGATACACAGAATAACACACGGAACCCAATAGGGACCACCTATTTCCTGTGCTGTTAGATACAAAATGAAAAAAGGGGACCAGGGCACTCAAAGTCTGTATAATAAATATGTAATCCAAGTAGAGTTTCAAAAGGTACTTTTAATCCAAGATCAGAAAACAGCCAACACGTGTTTCGTCCTTGCGGACTTTTTCAAGGCTCATAGGTTCAAGTATGGAAAAAGACTAGTTTCAGTAGGGCTTCTTGTGCCCCAACAGTACATTTTCGAATCCACTATATAGGATCAGTTCTTGCCATATAGTATGGCTTGCATTACTTTTATTATACTTTATGGCTTGTCATATATATGAAGACAGGTCATATGGTGTGTCCGTACACCAGATGGTGATATCATGGGGTCCCTAAGGGCCCAGTCTTATTTCTGTAAAGCACCGTACGTTTGGTAGCGTCGGTGTGAAGAGTAGAGAGGGGAAGCGCGTGATAACGCTTCCGTGCCGTCCATAAGGTGTACTGACAACACATACATTAGGCAACAAACTATGAGCACTGGGATCCTGTCTAGCAGGATCCCAGTGAGACAGGCAAAACACACTGAGAAATAGGGTTTTAACTATGAGAACTGGGGTCCTGGCTAGCAAAAACACAGTGACACACACTCACAAACGGGCCAAAAGTGGGGGTAACCATGCTAGAAAGAGGCTACTTTCTCGCACAGGTGCATTTTTCAAACCAAAAGTGCATTACTGTAAAGTGATAATGCCCTCTAATGGTTGAAAATGCTGCCTTTGGTTTAGCATCATCTAATAATTTGATCTGCCAATAGCATGCTGTCAAATCAAATTTGCTTAGATACTTGCCAGATGCCAGTGTATCTATTAGCCCATCTGCTCTGGGGATGGGATGAGCATCTGTCTTTGTGACAGTGTTGAGCCCTCTGTAATCAACACAAAACCTAATTTCTCTTTTCCTATTCTGAGAGTGAGGTTTTGGGACCAGCACCACCGGGCTAGCCCAGGAACTGTCAGAGTGCTCACTGCCTCCTAGATCCAGCATATTTTGCCCTTCTGCTTTGATGCAGTCTCTAACATGGTCAGGTTGCCTATAGATTGTACTTTTTATGGGCAAACTGTCCCCTGTATCAATGGTGTGCTCACACCATGTTGTCTGACCAGGTGTTAGAGAGAACAGTTCTGAGAACTGCTCTAGGAGATTCATGCAGTCTTCTTTCTGAGATTCAGGAAGACAGTCTGCCAGGACAACTCCATCAACTGAGACATCAGCTGCATTGTTGGAGAAGAGGTCAGGGAGAGGGTCACTTTCTTCTTCCTGCCCTTCATCAGTGGCAATGAGCAGGGTCATGTCAGCCCTGTCGTAGTGAGGCTTCAGGTGGTTTACACGAAGCACCTTGAGGGGGCTGCTGGAAGTGCCTAGGTCCACAAAGTAGGTAACCCTTGTTTTCCATTGTTGTGTGGGGACCACTCAACTTGTCTTGGAGTGCCCGGGGAGCCACGGGTTCCAGGACCCACGCCTTCTGCCCTGGCTGGTAAACAGTCAAAACAACCTTCTGGTCATGCCACTGCTTCTGCAGTTCCTGGCTGGCCTGAAAGTTTTTAGTGGCCTTATTCATGTACTCAACCATCCTTGATCTGAGGTCAAGTACATAGTCCACTGTGTCCTATTTAGGGGGCTTGAAAGGTTGCTCTTAGCCCTCCCTTACAAGAGCAAGAGGACCTCTAAAAGGGTGCCCAAACAGAAGTTTAAATGGGCTGTAGCTCACCCCCTTCTGAGAAACCTCCCTGTAGGCAAAAAGGAGGCATGGCAGTAGGTCATCCCATCGCCTTCTGAGTTATTCAGAGAGTCGCAAGATCATGCCCTTGTGGGTTTATTAAATCTCTCTACCACAACATTGTTTTTTGGGAGTTAAGGTGTGATGAATTTGTAAGTCACACCACATTCCTTCTACATTGCCTTTAGGTATGCAGACATAAAGTTAGTATCCCTGTCTGATACCACATCTTTAGAGAAGCTCACTCTAGAGACGATTCCCAGGAGGGCTTTTGCCACTGCAGGAGCAGTAGAGGTCCTTAGAGATCTAGGGGGTCATTATGAACACGGCGGTAACAACCGCCGTGTTCATGCTGGCGGTCAAAACACTGACAGCCAGCGACCCTGGAACCCCACCGGCCAAATTATTAATATTTCTGTGGGCCGACGGGCGGAAACATTGTTTCTGCCCGCCGGCTCACAGAAAAGGCCCGGCTGGGACATTAATGACGGCTCAATGCCTCTGTGCAGCAGGTGCAATTGCACCCGTCACGCAGATCACTGCCCAAAAAAAGGGCAGTGACCTGCACGACGGGGCTCTGCACTGGGGCCCCTGCACTGCCCATGCACTGTGCATGGGCAGTGCAGGGGCCCGCAGGGGTGCCCCGGGGTACCCCCTCCGCCAGCCTTTCCCTGGCGGGATATCCCACCAGGAAAAGGCTGGCAGAAATGGAAATATTATCCGTAGGGTAGCACAGCTACCCTGGCGGATAGTGTTTCAACTCACCGCCAGGCTGCCTGACGGTGGGAGCCTGGCGGTGGGTGAGGGCTGACGATGTCGGCCCTCACCATGTTCAGAATATGGCAGTTTGGCCTGCCATGCCGGCCGGCATTGTGGGCCAAACTGCCATGTTCGTAATGAGGTCCATAGCTTCTGGGTACCTGGTGGCATGGTCCACCACCACCAGAATAAACCTTTTTCCAGAGGCTGTGGCTGGGTATAGGGGGCCAACAATATCCACCCCAACCCTCACAAAGGGAACCCCAACCACTGGAAGTGGGAATAAGAGGGTCTTTGGGGTGCTACCTGTCTTGCCACTGGCTTGACAGGTGACACAGGAACGACAAAACTCCTTAGTATCTACTCAGCTTTGCCTCCTCCAGTCACAGTTGCCTGAGCTCCCTGTCTAGGGAATCTTCCCCTGGAGTTGAACAGTGGGTCCCCTGAGGTACTGAGGAGAGTGCACAGATGAGGATCTGTTTCTGCCCTTGGACACCCTCTCAACCAGCCCTTAATGAGCAAATGTGGACCTACTGGTGTAACCCCCTTTACACTGCTAACAGTGCTCCTAACAGGATTACAGGTGTGCCTAGAGTTTCTCTGAACCTCCCTAGTTTCTTCCTGACCCATCTCTGTAGCTAAATTTTCTTTTTCTATCACTGTAGAGTCAGAGTCTGCCTCTTCCTCCTCCTCCTCCTGGCTACCAGCATGTTCCTGGTCATCCTGAGTCTTATTGGGATTTCTGCCTGTCTTCAGCTTTCTTTCAGCACACATCTCCCGAAGTTCTTGGAAGATCAGACTCTCATAGGGAGAATCTCTGGCCTCAGAGGTGTGCTGTGCTGAAAACATATCAGCTAGTAGTATACAGTACAGCTAAAGTAGTATAGGATCCCTAACTACAATAAATAAGTCTCCCCAAGGAAGGGTGTAGCAAGGGCTATGCCTAGACCCCTGGCTTACTCAAATCTAAGAGTCTATTTCCCTCATACTAGGTACAGTCTGTGCCTCTAGTCAGTAAGTGGTCTTTCCTGTGGAAAGTACCAAGTGACAGAGTGGTAAGGCAATTGCAAGTGCTCATTCCACCGCTGCACCACCAGTGTAGGAAGCTGGCCTGGTGTGTGGTGGGTACTTACACCTTATACCAGGTCCAAGTATCCCCTATTAGTTTGGTGTAGGCAGTGTCTAGAAGCCAGGCTCTCTAAAGATAGCTGTGGATGAGCAGCCAAGACTTATCTAGGAGACATGTAAAGTTCATGCAATACCACTGTAGTCACACAGCACTTACACACATGACAGAAAACACTCAGGTGATCATTTTGACCTCGGCAGTGAGTGTTAATGTGGCGGTAGTACCGCCAAAAGGCTGACGGTACATACCACCACATTATGAGAATGACAGGTTGGCTGCAGCCAACCCACCACTTCTTCACATATACCGCCATGGCGGTATCAGCCGCCGCCGGGCCTCAGATGTCAATCTCCAGCCCACAGTACTGCCAGTGGCATTATGAGCCTGCCTACCACCATGATTTTCGTGGCGTTAGCAACGCCACGAAAACCATGGCTGTAGCCCCTACTGATGACAGGGAATTCCTTCCCTGTCACTCGTAGGTGGCTCCCCCACACCCCTCACACTCACCTGACGCCCCCTCCATCCAAACTTACCCCCATCCAACCCCGATACACAAACTGAAAGCCCATCCACTCAATCACCCCCTCCGATCCACTCACTCGCCCCCACCCCCTCCGATCCACAAACACACCCCCACCTCCTGCGATCCACAAACACACCCCGCCATACATGCACACAGACACTCACGTGCACCACGCATACACCCATTCACTAACACTTCTATACACGCATTCATACACACACTGCATACACGCATTCATACACACACTGCATAAACACATTCATAAACACTGCATACACGCATTCACACACACACTGCATTCACGCATTCATTCACACACTGCATTCATGCATACTTACAGACATATTGACACACATTCTTACACAATCACACTGATATGCAGACACGCACTCACTCCACAATTCTACAAGCATTCACTCACACGCATATAAACATGCAAACTACACAACATACACAGGCGCATTCACACACGCACTCACACACTCAGACACACAACACCCACACCCCTTCTACCCTGTCGGAAGCCCAACTTACCTTGAGCGAGGAGTTCTTCCGGCAGGGAACAGGAGTGGCCCAGCCTGAAGAACACCGCCAGTCCGTAGTACTGGTCATAAAACGGCTGGCGGCGTTCTACTGGCGTGGCAGTGCTGGTGGTAGCAGCGCCACCTTACCACCGTTCGCCACCATGAACTCTAGTGAATTTCAGCCCTTCTTGTGGCGGAAGTCCGGCAGTGATCATAATATAGCAGAAGGATGGTAGCCGCGGTGACGGTATTTTTGCCCCCATCACCGCAGTGGTTTTTACCACCAATGTCAAAATGACTACCTCAGTGTTACAAAAATAAAGGGTCTTTATTACAGTAACACAGTGCCAAAACACTATATAGGCAACCCTCCAATAGGAGGTAAGTAAACACACTAAATATGTACAGTAGCAATCAATAATAGGCATAGAAAGTGATAGGATACAGTGCAAATGCAAATAGACAGTAGTGACCCTAGGGGAGCCCAAACCATATACTAAAAAAATGTAGTGCGAACACAGGACCCCCACCCAGGTAAGTGGAATGTGTAAAGAAGAGCTGGGGGTACTAGGAAACCCCGAAGGTAAGTACCACAGTGTCCACTAGCGACCAGGAGGAAAGGAGTAAATTATTTCCCCCAGACCACCCAAAATGAAGAAAATGAAGAAAATGCAACTCCCAGACAAGACTGCAAGAACCAGCAGTGTATTTCTGAAGAGGAAGACCTGTGAAAGAAGAGAACCAAGTCTAGAAGTCACAGAAGAGTCCAGGAGGAGTAGGAGCTCCTACCTACG